>NC_051189.1:1250000-1875000 GCF_015220075.1 Falco rusticolus | reverse complement strand
GTATTTTGAATACATGAATGCAGTTCTTTGTGCATTTTGGTAAGTGTATGTTTCCAGTCTCTTTCAAAAGAATGCCTCTTGAGAGACAGCCAGTGTCCTGTTTTGTGTCCATCTTGGCTCTAAATCCATTACAACCCACCAGATTTCTTCTTTTCCTTCGCCTTCTTATGGATTTCTTCATGGTTTTATAAAAGCCTCAGAGTTGCTCTTCAATACCTGGAAATAACTCAGAATTTCTAATTGCCTATTAAGGGAGATCAGAAATGCTTGTAATGCAAGGCAGTTCAGATCCAAGGGAGATAATGTTATTACATATCTCCCCCCTCTCCGCTTCCCACCCCCTCCCGTTAGTTTTGGCAGATTTCTTAGAATAACATGGCTAAAACTGTGCATCTTTTTTTTTTTTTTTTTTTTTTTTCCCCCCACAGGTAGTGACATGCATCTCTCACTAGCCAAGAATACAAACATGCAACTGCAAGATGTGTATAGGAAGCTGTGACAGTGAACAGAGCCTCTGCTAACAAGCTGTGTCAGGTTTGTGTTGGTTTCACAGGGCTCATGTGCTTCTCCATCACACTCCTGAGATTAGCAGGGATGGCTGAAGAAAATGAGGAAGCAGCAACAGCAGCAGTTCTAGAATGGGATTGAGGAAGCAGCAGCAGTGGCAGCAGACTTGGACTGCAGTGGATTCAGGAGAAAAGAGAAAGCAGAAGAAAAGGAATTAATATATGAAGACTTGCAGCCCACCAACAGTCATAGTCTTATTTCTACAATTACATTAAACCTATGTTTTCAAAAGAGAGAAGAAATTATTAAAGGCCACTATCACGCAGACACTTGCTTCAAAGGTGTTTCCTGATATCTGGAGGTTTCTCTTCCCAAAATGCTGGTGTTGAAAGAGCTGATCCCTTTCGTTTTGCGTGCTGTCGGATAGTTCAACCGCCAGCTGGCTCCATGGGCTCCAGGTAAACTGGCTATTGTAAAGCACCGATAACGAGAAGGAATCCTCACATCATCTGCCACAACATTGTTTTAGAAATATTTTCTGTGTTGGTGTTACATCTTGATACTTGAGGTAGTAGCATTTAACCAGAGCCTTGTGAAGGCCAGACTGGGTGAGAGCAAGCTGGATTGTGTACCGCCCAGTAACACCAATTTTGACTGGTTTAAGTAGCAGATGATTTTATAGATACAATATCCAAGGTATAGCCATCTCTTTTTAGTAAGGTTTTCAAACTAACTGTACTGTGAAATATCAGATCCCGCCTTGCATTACATTTACTGGCCAAATTAGGGCTAGAAATTTTCAGTTAGAAATGATGCTGTTTCTAATCCTTACATCATTGAACGGATTGCTGATCAGTAAAGGAAGGAAATACGTGTGGAAAAAAAACACAACAGTCTAAGAAAAAAATCTTTACAGACAGCATAAACTGTTATCTGAGCACTTAAAAATATTTAATGGACTTTATCTTGAGAACTTCACTGTGAAGTAAGGAAGTGCTATTAAATTTTATAGACAAAGACCTAAAACACAGAAAAGCAAAGGGTCAACACTGAAAACAAACCAACCAATAAAAAATCCTACAAATACAAACAAACAAACAAACCTAAAATAATTAGATCTCAAGCACTGATCTTTCTCGATTGTTGCTGTGATTTTTGAATTCTACGCTTAAAATGTATTTTTGGGACATCTTGGAGAGCAAAAACAATCTGGAAAATTTACAGTCACGTTCCTTGCATGTGGACTGAATTAGAAGAGAGTTCTAGCACTCTTTGGCTTTAGGCACAAGATAGCTGATGTCTGTCTGATCCTGTACCTGAATTGCATCACTACAAACACTTATCATGTCCTAGGTATGAAGAAGGAACTGTTTATTTGGTATTTCTATGGACCAAAGATAATGAAGTCCTACTCTCAGCGGTTCAGCTTTCTTGACTCTCAAACTGTAATAATACAAGGTCCTTCTGAATAACTTAACAGCTGTAGAAATAAGACAGAAGTATTTGTTATTAAATAAGAAATGCACATGATCACAGGAAATGTGTGGGCTGACTAAAACCCTAGTCCATGCTGTCCAGAAAATGTTTCTGTGAAAGAGAAATTATAATTAAACACTGAGAAAGCAGAAGGTTAATCTGATCACTTTTCTTTTTTCATCCTGAAGGTTTCATCCAGATTCCCACGTCTAAATCCTTGCATTTAAAATCTGTTTCTTCTCACACCTATATTGTATTCTAGATTAAAATGTTCAATGATCTTGTTGCTTGTTTGAACATCCATTTATTGCAAAGTTTGAGTTGTTTATTTTTGAAATACAAAATACTTTGATTGCACTATTCAAATATCTTTACATACATAATTAAGATTTTAGCTAATATTCACACCTACAAAATCCATGGTGATACATATGCATATACACACGGAGGAAGAAGCATTCTTCAAGGAAAAATAATTAAGTAAGTACCATTAGCTGCTATGGTGCATGAAAGTTACTGAAGTGCTCCCTTTCCTTTTGAGAAATCTTTTTTTCTGAAGATTATTGAAGGACCATGCCCAACACGTATCTCATCTATTGAGCATCCTATGTCAGCGCAGAATCTCATTGATTTTGATAGGATTTTGTGTTACTGGATCCAGGTGCAGAATTGGAGCCAAAGTCAGAATAGAGGGAACATTGATCCATGGTGGTATGGCAATTCCTGTGTTTCTGTGCTATTGAATCACACCATGTTTGAAAGTCATTGAATTAAAATGAATATGCCTGCAAATAAATGTGAGGATTTTGCAAACCACAGCACAGGGTATGTCAAATTACTCTCTGAATGATTCAGCCAAAATTTCTAAATGACTGGGTCACACAATCCATAGAGTTTATAATTAAAAGTATGCAGGTGCATGAATATGGGTGCATTTTTCTTGGATGTGCTTCAGAGACCTATAAAGCCTCAGACATTACTAGAGATGTGCCGAATTAACCATAAATAATTCAGGTAGCCTGCGAACCTCTGCATCTGCTGTTTTGCAGAGAATCTGCAATTATTTTTGAAACAGCTCCTTGCTATTTAAATTTGCAGCAGGTATTGGAAAGAAAAGCTCTTAAAGGAAAAAAAAAAACCAGATGTGCTATACTGAGTTTCTCCAAGATATGTCAATACATTATTTTGGGGTCACAGACTGATGTTATGGGACTCTAAATGTCAAACATGAAAAAAATAAATTACTTCTCAGCTTTGGATAGACAGTTCTGTTCTTATGCGCAATATTCTATCTAAATTCTTGATTGCTTTATAGAAGATCATGCCCCTAATAAAAGTGCTTCTCTTTTTCTGCATTTTGGACATTGTTCTGATTCTTTTTCTTCTCTTCCTTTCAGTACAACTGAATCCAGCAGGAAATTTGTTTCTCATATGAACTTAGTTATCCTAGAAGTATAATAACTGCAGGGAACTTGTTAAAATTAAAAGTGCTAGCAAAACAGAGCAACTTATTAGAAATACAAAAGAAAAAACTTAAAATTTGAAAGAGAAGCTGGCTATTTTGAGCTGAGTTCAGCTGTACAGTCTATAGTCTCTTGAGTAGAGCTGGGTGAAGTGTTTTTTAACCTGAATATTTCCACTGAAAAGTACAGAATCGTGTCAATCATAGAGGCCATGTAAAAGTAATGTAAAATAATGCTTTTTCTTTTAAGATTTTGAAAACTACAATAACATTTTTGCCTGAAAATATTTTTTCAAATGTACTTGTGAAAATAATCTGTAACAAAAAAATTACTTTTGTTCTTTTACAACTCCCAAAATAAAGTGCATTTTTACTCAATGACAAAAAAATCCCTACTTTTTGAGAAAAGTGACAGTTTGTTCAGTCCAAAACATTTTTTCCAGAGCTGACACAAAACCAGGAGTTAATTATTTGCTCAGCTCTACTGATTTTAAACAAGATCCCTAAGGACTTTGTATAGCTCAGACAACTTTTGTCTCCTTTTGTCTTTCCAGTGAGGAATGACATTTTCTTAACTTATTGGGCTGTTATATATTTCAGGAGAGGAAGATAATCTTCAGTTGATACTCTGCAGTAGACTGCAGGTGATTTTTGCTCAAGTCCCAATGCGGTCTTAAGGTGGTATTGCATGTTTGTGGTTGTACAATACCACCAAAATACACCTGGTTTACTTGAATTATTGCACATCAGCTGAAGTTTGCTGCCTTTCACAGGTCAGGTCAACCAGCTGAGACTCACAAACTGTTTTCTTAATGAGGTGGCAAAGGAGTCCCTGCTGTGAGGATGAATACGTACTCTGTCTTACTTCAAACAGAATGACACGCTGCAGCCCCTAAGGAACAGTTTTATTATTGACATCTATACACTACATCAAAACATGTTTACTATAAGTAAGCAAAACCGCAATTGAAGGAGATTTGATCACTGCAGGGAAGACTAGGTTCCTGTGTTGCTTCTCGAGTCACAATGCTGCTCCTTAATGATGTTTTGGACCTCACTTTCCACTGTTTGTTTCTATCTCCAAACCCCTTCACCACTCTGTTTAAACTCTTATGTACTCTCTAGAATTAATGTATTTTATCCAGTCGGGGTTGGGGGGGTTGCATGTCTGTCACAGTCCCCATGTCACATTCACTGCTGCTTGTTGTGGTCTTTAGAACTGTCTCTGCCCACTTCTGGTTGTCGTTACATTAGGTGCCAGGCAAGTGACACATCTTTATAAAAAGGCCAGCCTTTCCTCAGTTTTTTGCTTGCCAGCTTATGAAGCTAGGTGGTTCTTAAAGCCTCTGATACCACTGAAGCAATGTTTTCCATTGACTCTGTAAAGTCCATTCATGAATCATGATAGGTTCCAAAAACCTTGTAGGAATATCCAGTGAATTGGCAAGATGCTGCAGGTATCGGTGATTCCATGGGAGCGAGGATCTGCAGGGGATCCTTGGAGAACTAGAGGGAGGGATAGAGTGGGGCAGTCGGGGGCAGCCCCCGGCTCAGAGCATCAGGCACCTCTGGAGGGATGTTGCAGATACACCGAACAACGAAGTAATGTCATTTTGTACCATTTAGGGGAACCTGGTAATCTCTATCTGAAGTCCTAGATAAATAAGAAAAGGTCAAAAAGTTATTTCTTTGGAAGAAACTGTTCTATTGCCCTGACAGAAATCTTCTCTGGAAGCTAGACCAATGAATCTGCTTAATCTAGGCAAAAGAAATTCTTGTCTGTTTTTCTCTATACTATAAAGTAGTTTTTATAGGATTTGTTCTAGTTAGTATCTCTCAGACTGAGTTTCCCTTCACAATATAATAATCAGTACTGTGGTAAGTTTTTTCAAGTTTTATATTTGCTCAACAGTTTTGTATATAAGCTTAATTGCACGTGTGTATAAATAAATGTACATTTCCGAAGTTATATATTTATCTTTGAAAGCTTTAGGGTTTTACAACATTATAAAGAAAATATAAAACATGAGTGAGATTTTATATGAGGCAATACATGACCTAGCTAGCAAAGAAAAAAAAACCAAAAACAACCAACCAAATGAATTATGGAACACAGAAGCCTTTAAAAAAGGGAAAGAGGCCACTGAATATGGAAATGTAAGGATTTTTGAGATTCCGACTTGCAGCATCTTTATTTTGGTGAGCATTAATAGCAAAATTGTACTGGCAATGTGAATCCCAGCAGAACTTGCAAACCTTGAATCAGAATTCATTTCCTTTTGTCTTTGCTTCAGTAATGAGTATATATGGAAGTAAATCTCATATTTCTTCATTCCTGTTTTCTTGAAGTCTTTGAAGATTGGTGAGGGGGGAATTTTAGCTAGATGGCAGAGGTAATAACATGTGTAGCTCTGTAGTTCTAGGTACCAGATTACCGATTTATATTATAGGTATGCACACCGTAGGCAGGAGTCCACTGACTCATAGTAAGGGAGTTTTCAGATTCCAAAGTTATTACAGGCTGGACAAAGCATGTGCAAACACAAATGCTAAGTCACTTGCCAAAGGTCACAGAACAAGTTGATGGCAAAGCTCAGAAAAGAACTCTTTTCACACCCAGGCAAAGGTCTTAACAACTCGACTGTGCTGATTTTCAATATCCCTTTTTGGGATATTTGTTGCTTCTGTAAAATCCTTGATTTGAAAGAAGCTATTCACAAGGGGAATCCTAATCCGTTAGGATTAGGCTGTGAGCCCAGACCTGAATGCTCTTTTGTGGCTTGCTGGTAATGAACTGCTGGGCCCTGTTCCGAATGTACGGTCTTTTCTATGCTGAATGAAGCCTGTCTGTACATTATACGTGTTTTCCTCACATGTTTGAGTAACACCAACACAATCAATTCCCCTCAATGGTGGATCCAAATGTTAGCAAAATAGTAATAATATTACTACTTGTACTGTGTTGATATTTTCCTGGCATTCTGACAGATAGCTTGGGGAGGTGGGCAAAGAAACTAATAAGCTTGAACTACACTGACAATTGAATAAATAATTCTCTCAAATTAGGCTGTACTCAAACCCATCTCTTATTGCTACTCCAGTTCTGTGGAAAACAGGAAGGTTAAATAATTTCAAGATTCCATTTGCCTCCTTTCTGAGTACAGAATTTTAGTATCATTTTTGGAAGAGAGGGTAAAAAAACACAGAAATAATCTATTCTCCCACATTTACACACCACCTAAGAGGAAAATGAAGACTAGTCTGAGTATAGGTCTTTTACAAAGGAAAAAATAACAAGAACAGCATTGATGCTACAATCACTGCCAAAGCATGAGATTTAGAAGGTGAGGAAGAAAAGAATTTAAATTTTAAAGAACTTTTCTGAAAGGGCTTACATTTTCCCAAGTAATATCTCCCATTAATTTAACATGTTCATTGTTTGCCTACCCGTAGTCATCAAATTATTCTTCCTTTTTCGCATATAGTGCTGATATCTACTGATGGATTAGTTTGTTTACAAAGTCTGCAGCTCAACAGATTTTGAAAATTGCTGCAATTCAGAAGTTAATAGCTGTTTCTTTTGAAAGTGGAAGGTCAGAATTAAAACTCTGTGTACCATGAGGCTGTCACTGTGAGTATGGGGTTGCAAACCCATACTCTGAGGCACAAACAGAATATATAACAGCAAAATTTATTGCGTAACTTCTAAACACTTAGGAATATGCTTGAGATTGACTTTGATATGTAGGTATGTGATACACTTCAAAAATGGAGCGTTTTGGAAACCATTTTGACAAATGATACTTCCTCCACCAATTGGCCAGCAATGGAAGCTGTGTCACTTCTAAGTGCATTGAAATTGCCTAGTGCTATTAAGAAGTCATTTAAGCTTCAGCAGTGTTTTGTCTGATTCTGAAACTGAGCACTTAAAATGTATGCCTTGTCCAAACACATAATGAAAACATTATTTTTTGTTTTCTTTTGAAGCCACTCTTCCTCCACAAACACATAGGCATCCCAAGCTGAAAAGGAATAAAATAGCAAATGATGGTGACATGTTCTATCATCAAACACATGAGTGAAACAGGATCTATCACTGTGTCAGTCTGGGTGTAAGGGCTTTCTTCTAGGACTCAAGGGGATATTTAAATAAGAAAGGCTTTTTTAGCACTTTCTGTGATTCATGATTTAGAACCAACATCCATGGGTTTCATAAGCCAAGGAAAAGCTTAGTCAGATACATAGAAATACAGAATAAGTGAAAAGGATTTTTGATTAAACAAACCATTCAAATGGACATAATAATTTTCATGTTTCAACAGCAAAATGAGTGGGAGAAAGCTTCCATGAAAGTTAGTAAGTATAATTTACAAAATCATACAGACTATTTTGATTTGTTTCTCTTATCTACTTATATATTTGTGCAGTGCCTAGAACTGGTA
This sequence comes from Falco rusticolus, assembly GCF_015220075.1. Classification (NCBI taxonomy): domain Eukaryota; kingdom Metazoa; phylum Chordata; class Aves; order Falconiformes; family Falconidae; genus Falco; species Falco rusticolus. The sequence continues at coordinate 1,867,113 of NC_051189.1, read as the reverse complement.
AGAGTCAAAGCACTGATGGGAATCAAATACAAATCTTATGCTCAGCAGCCAGTGGAAATGGAATTTTTTTTCCTCTGATCAATAATATAGCCATTTTCTCCACCTCTTGCAATGTAAATGCATGGGGAAAAGTATAGACTGTTACAACACAGCCATTGCCTCACAGACTCACAATGGTGCACTAAATTTAGAAGTTGCTGACACCTTAGTGTTTATAAGTGGCAGTTCATTAAATGTAAAAAAAAGTCTGAAGGACAGTCTATCCTTATGAAAGGATGGGGGTAATAATGCGCTGGGTAAATGTAAATCTTATGATGATTCCCATTACATTGCCTCAAACTCCACCTTTCAAATGTGTCTTTGTACGCTGAGGTGGTAGAAGACTTCTTTGTGAAAAACTAATTACTTTTTTCTTAATGTCCTTCTTAAAATTCCCTTTTGTTCTTACAGAAAATAGGTAAATAAATAACAAGATACTGTTATGCTGAGATCATTGCTCAGCATGCCAGGAAATAATCCTGGGTTTCTCAGGCTCATTATTCTGTTTCTATCAATGAGACTTGCATTTAGATTGTGAGATTTTGTAGCCAGAGAAAGTTCTCTTTGTTCAAATTTTATATGGTTCCCACTGGAGTGGGAACCTTACTCCACAGCATGGGCTTCTAGGCAGTACAGAACTCAAAATGTGTATCGTAAGGAAAGTGGTAAAGAAGTATGTCATTCACTTCAATAAAAACTTCATAACCGAGTGGCTCCTCATGCATTGATGACAACTGGAAGAACAGTAGGAATGTTCAGAAAGTAGCATGATGGCACGGAAATGGGCACGACAGCAGCTGTACTCCCAAGGCTGAAGACTTTGTCATTAGAAATCGATGGCTGTGAATGTACCGATTCAGAACTTTATTTGATTTACCATATGCAGTCACTGAAGGCACAAGAAATAAAAATATTTGCATTCTTTCAGTGGAAAGAAAGAGGTAGAAAAGAAAACGTTCTTTCCCACACAGAGGTCCAGAATTCAGCGGTGATTTAATATTCAGATCAATTATAGTTCCTCACATGCTTATCTTAGGACTTAAATGCATTGTTATATGCTTTGATGGATCAAAATCTTTGCCTTTAAGATGCCAGCATAGTAAAAAATAAGACACTGCCTAAACTGAGTAGCAGTTTTGTTTTCCTGGGTTGTGGCCTTTCAATATGCCTTTTCTAGTAGTCTTCTTGATAGCATACCTCCTTAAGGACAGACTCATAATACAAACCAGAAATTTTGAAAATCTGTGTGGAAAAAAAAAAATAAAAGGTATTTCAATAAGCCAGTCTCTTAAGCTGCAAGAGCTCTTGCCAATGCTTATCAGAAAACATTGCATTTAACAATAGTATCTGATGCAATGCAATCAGTCTGGGAAAAAAAAGCATTGTTTATACTGAATTACAGTGAAACAGAGAACCTAACCCTAATTATGCTTTGAAATAAAAACTACGTGTTGTTGTAAAGACAACTGCATATTAAATGAAGACTTATCACTGTATTGTTGGACAGTAATTTTATCTATGTCTAACTTATTTAGTAGTTAAATTTAGAACTGGATTCTTCCCAGAAGGATTCAGTACCCAATCAGCTCCAAAGTACAGCATCAGAGCAATGAATACAGTAAGACAATATGCTTTCGCTACAGTAATAAGTGAAATTCAGCACTGAAATGCAAACAGGTTCAACAGAGTGTCCCTTACTGATGCTTCATTAGAGTTCAGCTTACTAATCAATAACTGAGTCAGCCATTGCTGCAGGCAGTCCGAGGAGATGAAAGTGAGAAAAAATACTGTTCTTGGAAGTATCATTTCCAGAGGATATTAGCTCAAGGGTTCACGGTTACATACCACCAAAGCACTGACTCAGCCACTGATCTCAAATGTCATTGGGATAATTTATCTGTGAAGGAATTAGAAATTTCCAGCTATCTACAGACATTGTTCTGGTCAGTTTTAAATTCAAAATGCTCACTGTAGACAGGAATGTGAGAAATACCGTATTCAGATAAATCAATAACTTATCTAAGAATCCATCTGTACTGTAGGCATGTGCTTGTGAATCATGCAGATTCATCCCACAAAAGAAAATAGAGAATTATATCAAACCCATATATACACCACTAGAATTAGCTGATTGGTCAATCATTCCTCAAATTACAAAAGATTGTCTGGCATTTAACATAATACCTCCAGGTTTTGTTTTTTGTGAAACAAACTTGGTAAGAAGAAAAAGAAAAGAGAATTTATTTTTGTATTTATTTATTAAATATTTTAATTTTAACACACTTGCAGGAAATCATAAAATCTGGGTAGATGTAACCTGATTACATTTTAAACCGAGCTTGCTTACTCCTTTTTAGAACTAGCAGATGTTTAAAGTACTTACCCAAGAGCCTGAACTAGTAGCTTTGAAGTGGCAATCATGGAATCACCAACTGTGGTCTGTGGTTTTGACTGCTGTTTGCTACTTTATGACTTCTGGCACTCTTCCCTGCACTCTGCCTGTATTACAGCCTCATCCTGCTTTTCCAAGGGTAATACTGTTTGATGTGTTGCAAGAATATGCATTCCTACAAATCTGAAAGAATATTCTTTTTTTTTAGCAAAGAAATGAAGCAAACTACGAAAACAGAAAGAAGAAAACTGGGGGTAATAGCTTGAGTGCTCCTAACATTTCCAAGAAAAAAGCCTTGCACATCTATTTCATGTTGTTCCTTACAGAAGTGATGCTTCTGCAATTATACAGCTTTCGTATGTTTACCCTGAATAACTTTTTCATGTCTAACAAAAAAGACCTTTGACAAGGGTCTTAGATATAGTTCCTTAAGTGAATCTTAGGGTTTCTTAAGTAGCACCTAATAGGTGCTTCAAAGAGAAGAGAGACTATTAACTCATCTTCCCCTTCTACAACATCATATGAAAGGTTGTGACACAAACTCAGGCTTTGCTAGACATCAGAAAATTCACTCTGGAGAGGGATGTTATGAATTCCACCACCATGGTATAAAAACCCCTCTGACCTCATGCTGCATCAGGCTTTGTGGAGTCCAGTAGCACTAGCCGCTCCCACGAGAACACAGCATCAGTATTCCTGTGCTCTGTGAAACAATCATTAGTCTGTGGATGCAGAGGCTTGTCTCATGATTTTGAAATACTTACTTTTGGACATAGTGTAAAGCACAATGCAGAGAAGCCCTGCCCAGAAAACTGATCTAGTACTCCTTTTCAGAAGCGCAAACATGCCTAATTTGAAAACCTTCATCAAAAATACAAGGATCTATCAAGACAACTTTCAAAGATAAATACTCATCACTGAAGTAACAGAAAGACCATTTATTTTACAACTGAGTTATTTTTAAATGAAGGTTGATAATTTATCATGTTTGCGGTATAACGCCAGAAGTGTCAGGATGCTATGAGGGCTGGCAGTTTCCTGGGGCTGGGGGCCAGGGACCATGGAGACGTTCCCGGGGTGGCAGGGCAAGGCCTGGTGGCCAGGGCAGGTCTCAACACCCCAGCCAGGAACAGGGCAAACCAAGGGCAGCAGGAGGCAGCACCAGCCCTGGGCTCTGGCAGCTCCCTGGGGATGGGGACAGGCTAAGGCCAGGACTGAACGTTGGCCCATTGATGGGACTGGCCTGGTGAGTTCCATGGCCAGACAGGGCAGGGTTCTGGCAGAGCTGGAGGCAGGGACTGACAGCCCGGGTGGGGGTGGTGAAATGGGCTCCAGAGCCATAGGCAGAGAAGGGTGCCCTAGGTGCAACCTGTGAGTGCCCTCAGAACACTGATAAAAAATCTATAGGTACTAGATTTTGTGCTACTCATTTCAACATTTATTTGCAACCCATACATGGACTGCCACTATGGAGTGCCACCATATTTAATATGATTAACCCTACAATACCTTTGCAGGGTACAGAAATTATATTATCATATTTTATAGACAGAAAACTGAGAGACAGAGACATTTCCAGAAGATCATGAAAGGAAAGAGATTTTAATCACTATGTTCCCTGCAGTAAAGAAATAGACAACTATGAGATTACGATTTTGGGCTGAGATAAACTGCTGTGGTGCTACTGCCAGGCTGAGGACTGTAGTATTCATTAGCACCTACTACATCGTTAATGTGATGCAGAAACACTCATTGCACCACAGCTTTTATTGAGGAAAGAAGTCCACATGGCTTTTGTGCTCACCATTCTTTAATATTGCAAAATATGCGAGGTTGTTATTATTTCATATAGATTCCAGTTCCATTTCTAAGGGAGTTTTTTTGTTGGGTTTTTTGGGGGGTTTTTGGTTGTTTTTTTTGGTTTGGGTTTGTTTTTTTGGTTTGTTTTTTTTTTTTGTGGGGTAAAAGTACATGCCTAAACTCATACAGGTTTGATGGTCTTCCCTCCTGAGGATGAGCTAGGGTGCAAAATCAACTTAGGGCCTAAGTTCTTTCCTGGATCTGGACCATGTTTCCTAATTCTGGGAAGCACAGAGTCCATCAGGCATTGAGTTATCTGTTAGACTGGGGAAAAATGAAGAGGAAATTATTAACCAGATGAAGTCAAATCAATCAAGGCATCATTTCAGGATTAGGCTAAAAAGAGAGGTTTTTCATTATACTTGGCCAAACTATTTGTCTTTGCTTGTTATGTGGATTTTTATTTTTTTTCCTACAAGCCAGTTATTGTCACCTGTCTGCTTCTTGTCATCACATCCCACGAATGAACAGAACAGTAGAAATCACACTTTAATATGAGACACCATTTCCCTTTTGCAATGCTCCTCCATGTAGTGACTGTTGGAGTTCAGCAATATGAAGAGAAGAAACATAACACAATGTAATTGGGTTTTTTATTTCATTTTCATAGTTAAAGAATGTTTCTTGAAATTGTTTTTTTATTATTTATCTTGTTCTCACTTAAAAAAAGGCAAGACAACCTGCATATAGATAACAGGAAGGGAGATGAGGTTTTGTATCTTCTATTTTAAGTACAAACATTACTCTTCATAGTCAAAATCTTCTAAGGGATTGATGGTATCTCGACTGTATTTGTTTTACTTCTTCTCAATTCAGCTTATAAAAAATGTCTAGCCCAACAAGAAACAGAGTAAACACAGCAATGCACAGTATAACAGCATTAATTTTCTCTCATTTTGCTCAGTTGCCAATCCTCCACCTGAGTATGAAACGAAGACTCCCTCATCTCAAGAATTCAACCTTAGAATTTTGTGATTTGTATGAAAGACATTAAAACCAGTCAAAAATGGTGGGACAGAGGATGATGGAAGGGGACTTGTTTTGTGTCATTGGTGGGATTAATCCAACAAAAAAATGAATATTCTTGGACAGCTACAAAAAAAGTATGGCTTCTCATATAGACTTTCAGCACAGCTGTAACGTGGAGCAGACACGCTACATAATACCCCAGTTGTCCAAGTCTTGTAATCTTCCCTGGGAGACCTGTAGGTCAGTCCCTAAGTCTGTGCTTCACTAGCATGAAAACTGTATCATAAAAAGGGAAGAGAGGAAAGGAGGTGGATGACTGGTATTCACATACCATTTTATTGTAGAGGTAGAATATTAGTCGGGACAGACAGTTCCTGAAGCCAGAAAACATTCCTATTGTCACAGTATATACTTACCCTTCTCACTTAAAAGTAGCATTTATACTGTGATGCAACTGTGATCTAAAAACAACCCTAGTGATCTAAACCCAACTTTAATGATCTAAAATCACTTCTCAAAGTCTCTACTTGCTTAGCTTTACGTTTTCTTCTGTGTCTGGAAAGTATGTCTTTGAACAAGGTTAGAGCTGTTTTGTTGAAAAATTAGACTTCTAATCTATTGTTAATGATAAGACTTCTGTCTTAGTCCCATGGGAACCATGGCACCTAGGCACATTCTGCAAGGATTCTGCAATCTCCTCCTGAAGTTCAGACTGAGACATGGTACAAGAAGGGATTGTGATAAAGCATTCAGCTTTCTAGGTGACTTAACAGCTGGGCTACTCAGCCTGGGTTTTGGTCTTGGATCCAAAGATGCACTTTCTAGTCCAAGAATTCTTTAATGTGAACTGTGTAATACTGAAGGAACAAGTTCCAAAACTCAGAATGTCCCATACAGATCAGTGGCTTTAGTCAAGGCATAGAGTGCTTCCTGTGCCTTTTTGTGTGCTGCTTATTCTTTCACTCTGTACCTGTGAATGTAGCATGCCCTTTCTGCCAAGAGGTATATCTACAGGAAGAACAGTAAAAAGAAACAAACTCTTTGGATGCTCAAATTATGCTGCTACTAAAATTAAGGACATACCTAATGTCTTTCATGTAAATTTTCATTGGAATATGAACTAATAGCATGCTAAGTTATATTTTAGATTAATTCAAGACTTCTTCAAGTCAATATATTTTTATACCTTTTTTACACTGGATTACCTTAATTCATCCTGCAGTGGAAAGAAGAGATTGGCATCCTTCCTAAGAGATATTACCATGTTTCCCAGCAATTGTATGAATAGTTAAGAATCTTCTACAGTCATTAACAAAAGAAGTACTAAAACTTGTTTTCTTATACACATGACCAAATACATTGGGATTTTAAATGTTAGCAGGTTCTGCTTCTCTTGTCTCTTCTTTGCTCTCATACAGTGCATTTGCCGTGAAACAATAAGAAAAGGGGTTTATTTTTTAATCAAGAACAATTCTTAGTTCTCTTTTTCACTTCTCTCTTCAAGCTTTTAAATTTTATTTGAATTCTTTCAGTGCTAGATAAAGGGATCTAATTATGGCATAGTAACTTCTTAGAAATTTTGATGACATTAGATATAGCTTTAAATGGCTAACTTTGGGTATAAGTTCTTCAATAGGACTGATCTCTGCCTTTTGGAAGTCAAATTAGCTCTTGCTCATGTACCACATTGGATTGTAGAGAAACTTCTCAATCTGAGAAACTTGGCACCTATTTAATATTTTCCAGCTCTAATCTTCAAGTGCTCTACACACTGATACCAGGTGAGATGTAATTTTGTTCCTTCATAAATTGTAGTAAAACAGAAAACATACTAGCAAATCTGCCACTAGGTGTGAAGACAAAAATAACTTTGGAGATACATCTTCATCTGAAATCAGCACTTCCTTTCGCACCTCCCGCTACCAGGTAACTACTTTACTTGGACGGCAGACTTTAGCTAAATTAAACCAATGACTTAGTGTGAAACCCCCATGTCCCATTAGCCAGACTCCCTGAATCATAAAGTCCTAGTTGTTCCTAAATTAAAAGTTAACGGTTTTATTTCATTGACTGGGTTTATGGCAATGAAATACAGTTACATCAGGAAAACTTCTGACATTTTGCTGTACCTTTTTGAGAACTGCCCTGCTAATGACCATTCATAGTAATTGGATATCTGAAAAACAGATGTTTCAGTACAATTCTTTGTTCCCTGATGTTCAGTCACCCAGGTAGTAGTACTCACTGCCACCCATTAAGAGGTGATAGACTCGATATAGTGTAATAAGAGTAAACTAAATATTTGACTAACATCAGTGTTTGTTCTCTGTCATGGCCAAATAAGTCACCCGAACATTTTAAGAAGTTTCACTTTGTTGACTCTGTTACAACACATATTGAACCTGACCCTCTTAAAATACTTACGATATTATCTAGTGCTAATAAACCAATGTGTGACCATAGGAATTGAGGACTTGGGAGTTATTCTGTTCTACCAGGTCTGCTGTCATGGCAGCAACCTTTCTTTGAAGACCAGGATAGACAAGGTAATAACTCCCAAGAGAACCTCTGCATGTTTCATCTTGGGTTTCAACAGTTTTAGTCACATAAAACAGAGCAATTTGGTTGCGGAGATGATGTGTTAGTTCAGTTAGCTCTGGGGTTTCAGTTTCATTTTGTCCCATTAAAAAGCTGAAATTAGGGTACTAAATCTAAACTCACAATGTACCGTAAAAGTTGTGGAGAAACACATCTTTCAAATACTATTTTTGATATGATGTTCAATATATATTCGTACTTTTTTTCACTAGTTACTGTGTTTTTAACCTTGAACAGCTTGATGTGGATCCCGGAAACAAACTTGGTACCATGTTCTTTTTAGATCAGTTTCAGAAAAAAGTACCTTTACTGTGGTTAACAAAGTGTAGCTCTCTCTTTGTCCCTTTATTCATCCAGTGGGTGTTTGATCTAACGAAGGTGGTCTTCAGTTCAGGGATATAAATTCATGTAGTAAAAACTAAAAGGGGTGGGGTCTTTACTGTCAAACCAGTTGAACATTTCTATATTTTTGATTGATTGATAGATAGATTAACAGAAGGATAATATAAAGCCAAAGCTAACTTGTACTATGAACCCAAAGCTAACTCAAGTTAATAGAGATTATTTTAATACTAAATTAAAATCTGAACTAAAATTCAGTTCCATCTACAAATATGGAAGCTATGGGTGTGAGCTCTGACCATAAAAGCCCTCATGTATATACTGGAGTTTTACTGTAAAAACTACTATTGCTAAGTGTGGAAGAGGTAATAGCGACTGCCCTGACAAGTTGCCTCCCTGAATAGATAAGTAGCATACTCTTTACAATATTAATTGAAGGGTCCAGGAATAGTAAATACACATTTTATTCTATAAATCAGTTTGACGTACTATGGCTTACTTGAAATATATCCATCAGTGATGATCAGACAATTAATTAATATAAGAGAAAGGAAATGAGAAAAGAAGACATCCTGGAAGATTGTTCAGAATTCCAAAGGAGCTTATTAACAGAGATATATTCCTGTTGTCAAAACCCATTTTTCAGCCATCTTTCTTCAGGACTTGTGCATGGTACCTATGAATAGAACCACAGCCATTTGCAGGACGGCTGAAGACATGCGGCAAACCTCTTACCAGAATGTCTCACTAACTTCACTGTGAGATTGCCCATATTTCCATAAATTTCTGAGCCATAAATATTTAGATCAGGAAGAAAAACTTAAAGATCCTTAAAGGTTTATATGAGACTTTAGTACTTCTTATGCACTGTGTAATATCTCTCATAAAGTGCTTTTCATGTGACCCTAAACAAGGGAACATCCCTGCCAGCAAGCCGGGGGCGCCGGGGAGGGGGGCAACAGGTTTCCGCAAGGGCCACAGGCGGCCCAGGCAGAGGAGGAGGCAGCCGAGGGGGGAGCAGCAGCAGAGGCAGCCCCAGGCCGCAGCAGGAGGAGGGCAGGAGGTGCCGCAGGCCCGGAGCAGGGCTCCCCTGCAGCCCTGGCGAGCCCCCGCCGGGGCAGAGCCCCAGCCTGCAGCCCGGGGAGGGCCCCAGGCCGCAGCTGGGGGCTCTTTCCTGCAGGAGCTGCGGCCCTGGAGAGCCCCGGCGGGAGCAGGGGGTCCCTGAAGGGCTGCAGCCCGGGGCAGGGCCCGCGCTGGAGCAGGGAGACGGGGCAGGAGGCAGGAGCGGGGCTGAGGGGCTCACACGGGCCGGCACACGGCCCAGACCCGCCCCGGCCCGGGGGACAGGGGCCGGGAGCCCGGGGGGCAGCTGGGACTGGGAAGGGGTCACGGAAGGTGTTGCTTTAATGCTTGCCTTTTGTTTTCCACTGCTCGACTTATTAATTCAATTTAATTGTACTTGGCAATTAATTAAATTAATTTTACCCACGTAAACCTGTTTTGCCCACGACAGTAACTGGTAAGTCATCTCCATGGCTTGATCTCGACCCAGAAACTTTTCCATCCTATTTTCTCCCCTAAGAAGGGGAGAGGAAGTTGCGGAGAGGGAGTGAGCGAGCAGCTGGGTAGGAGTTTGCCACTTAGTCAATTTTGTCCATGGTCCTGATATTTTTAGATGCTGTGCAAGGTTGAGGGCCTCAGAACAGAAGGGGAAAAGGGCAATTCCCAGTTTAGACTGGCACATTCTGTAGAGGCTGTTTTAGTGCTTGGACTGTCTGATACTTCTGGGTTTACCTAAGGTGGCTCAGAGTCCTGAACTGCAGTCTTTAATTCTTTTTCTAGATTTGCCCTTGTGCCAATCAAGAAATAACTACACATTCAATGAAAAGCTTTCACGGCTGCCAGAATCCCTCTGTTTCTGTGCTCAGCAACTTAGATCAGGTTCTCATGCTGAGTTATAACTCTTAGCCTGTAAGCTGTTGCCTTTTTCATTAGCTCCTGGATTGCTTTACATTGCAGACCCACACAAAACACGCTGCAACCTCTATTTGAACTACGTCACATGAATCTCAGCAGCACCCGTAACACCTGACATTGTCAAAACCACTTACCAGAAAGAAATGAAAAAAGTTGTGCTGTCTCCAAATGTGACTAAAAGCATCTGTATAGCTAACAGGCTCCATTAATCTGTAAACAGTAATTATTACCCATTCATGTAACAGAATGTTAATTGCAAGAATGAATGTTAATGTAATATATAATTAATCTAAAAGGATTTTAAAAATGCATACATTAGGAAAGTAAGAATAAGTCATTCATGCCTTTAATTATCTATGTATATTTGAGTTGTTTTCAGTGAGACAGAAGCATAGATTAGAAGACCCAGAAGAACCCTCCATTTTCTCTAGTCTCTTCAGCAACAAGCTATATATTCAGGTTAATGTGGGAAAAGAAATTACTTGCCCACAGAAGAATATGACCTGCAGAATTACAACTCCAATGTCAGAGTCCTGTTACTAGTCAACAAGAGCTCTGTTTACATTACTTAAGGGTGTAATCACTATTTACAAAGTATAACTGTACATTTTTGTTCATTTTGTCAAATTTTAGCTGCAGAAAAAGTAGCTATCTAGCATAAACTGGGTTGGGAAAGAATTATAGCCACGATAAACCAGCATGTCTTTAATTGTGATGGGCTGTGTACAGAGACACTACAGCTCTAGGGTTTTTTTAATAGAAAATTCCTACACCTGTCAACAGGAATTGTGTGGACATATTTACAGCAGAATATGGCCCTATTTCTATTAGAAAGATGAGATTATTAACAGAAATATTAAAGCTAAGTTTGAACCATTTTATTGTGGAGAAAGAATGATCATACCAGCCCTGAAAAAAGAACAAATTGCAAGAACAAGAGTCTTTTTCTTGGGAAACAATAGCTGGAAGCAGAAGAGAAGTGGCACAGAAAAAATGCAATAGAGCTCTGTGCAATCAGATCTGGCATCGAGAAGGTAAATAGGGGAAGAATGGAAAACTTGGGGAAGACAAATTTCAGCATTAATGAATTTCTAAGCTAAGGAACTTTTGACAGAGATTAGACAAATTAATGACACAAATATGTATCACAGGCCATTAAATATGAAGAAAACTCTTCTGGTTAAGGAAGCTTCTGAATTACCAGCCATGGTGCTAGGAAAATATTTTAGAAATTATTGCAACATTCTTGTCCTATTCTTGCCCTTTTTTCTTACATCATTCACTAGTTGCCAATGCTACAGACTCAGTATGAGGCTATATGAGCCTTTAATCAAACTCAAACCATTTCTTACTGGGAAAAAGAAAAAAATGGGTTTTTGTTGTCAATAACATGGAGTAGCTCCTCTATATGCATCATAACAAAAACAATCATTCTGTTGATTTCTGTGAGTATTGCAATAGATCCTGTTAACAGTAAAATCCTCTTGACTACTGAAATCTATCCTAGTTTACCTTTCACTTTAAGAACTATTACCAGTTAGTACTAATGATGATGATGCAAAATGCAAAACAAGGGAGACTTCTATATTTGAGCAGGAAAGATTTCCTCATTAGTTTTTGTCTGTTTCTAGTTTTTAAAAGTTGTCTGATTCCTAGCAAGTCTTATCCAGAAATATGTCTGGAATATTCTCAGAAATTATTGTCAGAGTGAGCAAAAGTCAGGCAAAAGGAGTGCACTTTGAGGAGATGATGAGTGTTCAGCAGATACAGGCTGATTAAATTATGCTAATCTACTTTTACTTACAAATGTGCAATTCCACCAAATGGGTTTTGATTAAGGTACATTTTAAACAGGATAAACAGCAAAGCTTATCTTTCCATAGGGAAGCAAAGCTTCTAGCAATTCCTTCTTACTGAATAGTGTGGACAAATCTGTGTAAATGTACATATACGTTCACGCAGGGATGTACACAACATTGTTTTAACATGGTGAGCCCACAGTATTGTCTGCACAGCCAGTATCATACCAGGGCTTATGGCACACACTAGAAAGTAAAAGCTTTTTAACACTCTTACCAACACCCATTAAATACACATACTCACTTACTCATATTCACACACTGCTTTGATTATATGCTAATTTCTCCTTTTTTTAGTATTGCAAAGAGCTGTGAGGTAAAGAAATAGTGATTATATCCATTTTAACCAGAAGGATAAAGGATTTTCAGTTACCAACCAATCCAGAGACAGATGCTTCCAAACTCCAGGCTCGGATTGGCAGGTCCTGCTTCTCCTGATTTCTGGAAATGTATGCTCAGAGTGGCTGAAGAAGTCGGTCATTGACATTGAAGGAGACAGTCCACCCACTTAATCTTGTTTCTTAATAGTCTCTTTGATGTAGTTTAATTTTCAATTAAATGCCAGCATAAGCAGAATCAACATTTTGACCTATGTGTTTTAATAGATTAAAAAGCTTTCTATCTTTTAAAGGTCTGACTGTTTTGTTACGTTTTAGTTATTCCAATGAGAAAAATCCTCTACAATTCCATTTGTCACATTATTCTTTTAAAACTGTCAAAAACTTCTATATATCTAGCAACACAAAAAAACATAATTTATATTAAAGTCAATACTCATTGACTTTTCAATCCAAAACAGTTTCTATCTCAAGAGTTTTCATTTACTTTTTTTTCATTTTTTCTGTTGTAGCATGAAACATCGCTTTAGCTAGTGATCCATATTTTTACTAGTAACACTTATCCAGCACATTTTACCTTCAATTTATGTAGCGCTGATCATCCAAGCATATGAAAACACTTGCAAACAGTGTCTAACTAAAAAATGAAGAATGCCAGTAAAAATAATGCATTTCTGCATAGTTTTCCTTCTTGTTTATTTTCAGAGCCAGGTCTGCTAAGTCAACAGACAGTTGCATGTTTTTCTTATTTTCACCCATGTTTTTCTTGAAGCCACACAAGGTTGTGAAGATATCACTGCAGGATCTTACTGCTACAGTGACTGTAGCATTACTCTGTGCTCCGAACCTGAATCTCCAGGTCTGCCAGGGAAAAAAAATAATATAAAAATAAATTACAAACCAGAAACCCAAACTGAGCTCAGGACCTGTTTTGTTAGACATTATAGAACTGCAGTGTGAGAATGGGATTTATCTCCTAACTTTATAGATGAAAGTGTTGAAGTTTAATAAAGTTACTCTTACTACTACTGTGGATGACAAAACTCTCACAAAGGCCTTTTAAGTAGGTAATACTATAACATTCCTGTAAATAACTCATTCTTACTAGGAAAGAGACATCTACTGTTAAGAATTCACTTCTATTATTTACCATAGGTAAATTGTACAGCAGGCCCTAAAAAAACTAATATTTTTCTAAAATGTCAGTTTATCAACATCCATGTCTTACTTCCTAATATTTTACATTCTAATATATCTTCATCTGTTCACATTTGCATTATCTTTTATTATGTTGTACAATGTAGAACAAATTGAAAAAGACAATACATGACATATTTTGGTTGCTGGATGAGATTTTGTTTCAAGTTGGTATGTAATAAACACTGGTTTTTTTCCAAAGTTAGTATCAATGCTTATTGTTCTTTTCAGCTTAGATCAATATTTGTAATGTTAAATCAATATATCATGACAAAATATTTGAAATTTATGGGCATGGCTTCCAAATACATTTTACATTCTTTGTAAGGTATTATCCAGTGCAGTAATAGACAGCACACACAAAGTTTAGAGTTGCCTGTACAGTCTGAAAAATCCAGAAATGGTCATTGTGTAGTACAAATTCACAGCTCTTTCGTATTCCATGTTGTCCATGTCTTCTTCTTGTGAACCAAGTCAGGTTTCCCTGATAACCCTGCTTGTTCTCTTTCTCACTTGCATGCCTTTGGTTTTGATATTTATTTTGTTTTAACTAACTTGAATCTCCTGTAGCTCAGTTCATCTCCAGAACCTGGAAACTTCACTTTCTCTTTCTCATCTGCCTACTTATTAACTTCCTCTTTTGATCCATTCCACAATCTTTTATAGGTGAACTTTAACTCTGTAAGGTTTTATTCCCCATTTGTTAAAAATAATTATTCATTTCCCTCAATTCTTTTCTATTTAGTTTTTAAATTTCTGTGTGTGGAGCTGTCTTCCAGTTAACGCTTACTGAGGAACTAACACAGTGGAATTCACCTCAGTTAATTAGATCTTCTGGTTGGGTCCTACTGTAGCACAAACAGTAACTAGACCTGTAAGACATAGCTTTTGAGGTCAGTTATGATCTCTTTCACCAAGGCAACAATAACTAAAGAAATATTTACTCCCTGTTTCTTCCTTCCTCTTGCTTATAGAACACTTCAAAGACTCTTTATCTCCTATTTCCTTAGGGGAACAAAACACAACAATATAGGCTGGTGTTTGTACTTGCAGTTAGTACTGAATGCAGTCTGCTGTATTAAGTCCTCAACAAGTGTAGATATAATCCATGCCTAAGAAAAAAAGAGTAGCAACAAAATGCCTCACACTCCAAGCTAGAGGACATATAAGATCAAGAAGAATAAGAAAAATAGTAATGGTTTTCAGGACTGAACCAGGAAATATCAGCAATCAAAGGATAAATATTTCTTCTAAGGGGAGGTAGAAACCATACACCATAGTCTTTCAAAAGGAAACTCAATATTTCCCTTGATGAAAAGTCCAAATATATGAAAACAGGCTTTTCTGGTTATGACAACAAAGGCGAAAACTGTCATTAAGGTTTCTTGCACTCGAGAAGAATATGGGTCAGGGAGAAGAAAAGATGCACAGCTCTAGCTAGTAAATGCCAAGCTCAGAATCACTATGAGCCAGGCCCCTGAAATCATGAAGTTTTTCTAAAACTTTTTTGTTTGCTTCTTTGTTTCTTTAATTCAGTTTCTCTTCCTTCTCCAGACACAAAATCCTGAAAACCGTTTTGTAAGAGCGCTTGGATCTCCAGCACATGTCACACGGATTTTTGCTATGACTTCTTCTTTGTTTCTGCAGGTGTTAAGTGGCTTTGAAGATGACTACACCTGAAAATATTTCCTCACAACACTAATGTAGTATTTTCTCACAGTGTATAGATAATGTTATTTCAAAGGCAGGTCCTAACTAGAATGCTTTAGAATGATTTAATGAAACATCTTTTTTTTGCTACTTTTGAATCGTGGGCTTATTGCGATGGAGAGAGTTTACAAGATTAAAGTATTGATGAAACTCATGCTAGAAAATGTTTCTTGGACTGCAACATTTCTGCACAACACAGTGGAGGTATGTCAGCCTGTGAAAAACTCAGTGAGGAGGCCAGTCAGGCAGACTACAGGGTAGGAGAAAGCAGAGCATTTCATGTCACTAGATTGCCATCTGAAATGAGTTCCCACAATTGTACGCTGGTGGAAGGGCCTCCCACTTGCACCTCCACCTCACCCACACCTTGAAATAAAGCTCCCCTTACCAAGGTACTTACCAATTGATAATTTTTCTCACAGCTTAAAGAGGCCTCCACATTCTTCTTTTTACCACTCTTAACCTAATCTATCAGCTTTTCACATTATTCCTGTAGCTTATGTGCCAGGATTTCTGGAGCATCCACTCCAGAAATGCACGCATTTAATAGGCCTCCTGTGTCATATCTGCTATGGATATACATTGTGGATACCCTAAAGCATCCTCAGTGGCAAGACGTCTGTATGTGGGCAACCAAACTGAATCCCTTGAACAGAAATACAAGAGTTCAGAGGATCATTCAGCTGACTTGCCAGTAAGTGTTAATTTTCTCTCTACTCTCAAAGTACACAAAATTCCATTCATTAAAATGGGAAATCAGGTACTGATTGCATATGAATACACCTGTATTCACCTGTCTTAACCTAGAGCTGAAGTCCCAGCTTAAACTTCAGATCTGTTTCAGACTTCATATATGATGTCTGGTAAGTAACCAATAGTTTTGTACCAAATCTTCTCAAATTAACTTTTCTTTTCTGGGTAAAGACACTGTGAAGATATGTGCCATTCTTAAAATGTCACTGGGTGACGTAAAAATCTAGACGGATATATTTCTCAGAAGTACTTCTTAGCTGTGAGATATGGTTTACGGAGACATTATGCCCAACTCTCTTTGTCATAGATGACAAATACTGTGAAATATTAGGATGTAGTGAATGAGCATACAATACTATGAAGCTGATGAACTGCAGTACTGCTCTTGGACGAGTCAATAGATCTATTCAGCTTTGAGAACAGTATGTAGCATATGGGATCCTAAACTACGTGCAGTCAAAATATGACCCTGTAAATCCACTAGCAAGGCAAAGTATTATTTCACATAATTCAGTGAAGCTCTTGTCATTGGATATTGCCAACAAACAAACAAGAACAAAAGCAAAAAAACAGTTAAGAATTTTAACTACAATTTGGTAGCTAGCATAGCAGGAGGCATTCATCTCATGATGATATCAGCAGCTCAACTAGCTGTACTAGACCACTGGGATACCTAGTGGAAAGAGATGGATGTTTTCATTGACATTTGGCCCATTTTAGGTGCCTACTTTAGGAAAAAATGTGCATCTTTCTTAGAAGTGTCTTTTACAATCTGTTTTCCTGTAATGACCAATAAAATATTATAGACAACTAGCTCAAAGTATATATTTTTCATGCTCAACAAGGTAAGATTGTCTTCACATAAGTGTTCGGTGCCATTTTGAGCACTGTGGGGTATCCTCCATCTGGGGCTGGAGGAGAGTGTGGCTCTCCTAAGTTCTGTGTAGCATTTGCCACCTGAATGCAGATGTCTTCAGTACCCCAGAGCAGCATCTCTAGTGCACGTTTAGAAGCAACTAGATTTACCCTGGTGAAGTCTATCTTAGAGGAATGTCACCTTTCTTTTGTTTAATCCATCTGGAGTAGCTACTTATCATTCAGATCTCTGTTACTTTAAACCTTTTTTTACATTGCACCTGGAACAAAATAGGACTTCAAGCCAGGAATGAGAAAAAATACCCCACAATTTCAGATCATTTACTCTAAAAAAAATAGTGAAACGATAAGCTTGTAACAGAAGATGACAAAGAATTCCTGTTTGGTTCACCAAAACCAAAATGGTTCATTTGATCTTAATGGAACTATTTAAAAAACAAAAAAAAATCCTCAGTGAAGTGAGATTACAGCTTTACACTTTAAAAATTAAATATATGCAAATATACACTAAATTATATACTGTAATTAAAATTGATGCTATTTTCTTGTGTTTTGAAGAAACAGAAATTATGTGTTACATGAATATTTTGATTGCTACTTTAGTTGCCTGTTGAAAAATAAAAACTGAAAAAACACATAATTAATAGACTATATATTTCCAGCTGTTCAGAAGTATAAAAATTTTATATTCAAAGCCTTGTGAGCAAAAGGAAGCATACCTTATATGTAAAGTCAAGAATGTCTTATTAGTGTAATTAAAATCTTAACAGCTGACTCAAAGAATTGTAACTAGCCTAGACCAAAGTAACATAGGAAAACCAAAATATTACCTTTCATATGCTTTCACCAAGCTTTACACTGGCTTTTTTCTTCTGTGATCTGCTACTCCATGCTAGTATTGAACTTACTGTATGTGAAGTGTCTTATCTAGACAAGATATTTGCTTTGTTTACTCATTGCTACCCCTAAAACCAGTTTTCCATCCTCTTTGGTCTGCACATCTTTCATTGACCATTGGTGAGTTTTCAGTAACCTTGGATTTTCAGCATCATTATGCATCCTCTCCTTTCGCCTATAGTCTTCTGCAGTGCATCCTGTGTCCCCACTTTTGAGGACTCTGCTATTAGCCCATGACAATACTTCTGTACCCTACATCATTATGCTAGGCTCATATGTAGCTGATGCTACACAGAACAAATACTTTTTACTAGTATCTCTTTTGAAAATTATGGTTGTACCACACAATTATACAAATATAAGCAAAATTCAAATAAATTAGGCAATAGCTACCTGGTCATTAGAAATTTCTGCTAGAGCTAAAAAAAAGCTTAAACAAAGCTCCAGGCAGGGCAGGTCAAGTTCAAACAAAAACTAGCAAGTCCTGAGGTCTTGCAGAGTTAATTTGAAGCCTGTGGCCTGTTACTGAAAATAGCAAAATAAAATGTACCCATCTGCAGGGCTACAGAAAGAGGGCATAATGGCTTTTTGAAACTAACTGTTGTTTAATTTCACATATACCATGAGATTGTTAGTCCAGACATTTTAATTCCATTCTTTACTCTTTCCCAGATGCATCATGTCTTTTACCTTTCCACAGCTCAACTTACTGTCCTAAGAAATGAAACGATATTGCATTTGTTGCACAGATATCAAAAGATCAATTAAGTAAGGCTTCAGAAAGATTTTAAGATCCTCTGAAGGGTCTTTATCTTGTGAAGCGCAGAACACTATAGCTTTATTGCAACATTTGAACACACATTTATCTTAAACTGCTGGGACTTCTCATATATTTAAAGCTAAATGCAGTAATCTGTATACTCAAGGAAGAGGATCAAAATACAAAGCACTCAGCAGGACTGAACTCAGAAAGGTAACTAGACAGGGATAAAGTATTATTTGGTTTGTTCCCATTCTACCCCACCCCCCACCCCCCGCCCCAGATCTTCAGATCTTGTCAGGCAGTCATGAAAAATCAAAGTGCACTGTGACTCTGATGCCCTGGATACTTTATTTTGTGAGAAGCATCAGTGATACAAATTCTGCATGCCTTGTTCCTCTGGAGCAATGTTTGGATGTCTCCCTGCAAAACCATCAGGCTTGTACTATTACAGAATATACTCTAACATTAGCATGACTATCAGAATATAGCCATTTTTTTCCTTTTTTTTCTTCCTTATTTTTCCTTTTTCTCTTTTCCTTATTCTTTTTTCTTTTTCTTTTCTCTTTCTTTATTTTTTCCTTTTTTTTTCTTTTTTCTTTCTTCTCCCTCCCTCATCCCCTTTCCTATTATTAGTCAAGCCTTCCTCAAGTAAAACTCACATTTCAGTCAGTGCGAGAAAAAGGACCACAAGAACTCCAGGTATCAGACAAGACTTGTCACAATACCAGAAAGATACAAGGACATTCCTAAGATTTCCTCCATTGATGGCTTTCTGTAGAGGAATTATAGAGGAATGAAGGCAGGTTAATTAACACTGATAATATCCAGCTGTGGACTGGCTTCAGGGGCGGTGGGTTGGCTGATGTGGATAATGCACAGCTGTGGCTGGTTCCTGCTGAGTAGTTAAATAGCTCTAAGGGCTATGGAAAAGGGGTACTGGAGGAAGAGAGCTCTGGATTAAGAGAGACCCAGAAGAAGTAAGACTCAGAAGTAGAAGGAGGAGAGAGAGTGCACCCTGGATGTAGAAGAGATAGGGAAAGGCTCAGGGACAAGAAGGGGGCCCAGATGAGGAGAGGCTAGCTGGAAGAGGAGCCAGAGAAGGAGGACTCTGGATGTGGCAGAGGCAAGAAGCATGGTGAACTGGCCTGAAGAGGATGAAGAAACAGTTTGGACAGTAGATGAACTTTTGAAACCTTGTGGGGCGTTGGCGGCTGTGCCGGGGCAAGGCATGGGCACTACTTACTGAAGTTAACCTGGGATGGGGTGGTAAAAGTCTTGTTGCAGCCGGCTAGTTTGGATAGCGCTGTGACAGCTTTCAGCAAAGATAATTTAGCCGTTTACCCAGGAAGGGCATACTGTCAGAGATGCAGAACTGTCACCATGAGGAGTATTCCTACTTTGCTCGCACTACAGCTCAGGACTGACTGTTTTGCTGCTGTTGTGTGGCAATGGAGGAAAGATGACAAGTGGCATAACCAGTCCCAAAGTTCTGGAAAGACAATGGCTTGTCTTACAGCACAGTGTCCACAAGTGACACTTTGCCCTAACACACTTGAGGGAGGAGCTGGTGCTAAAGGAAAAAAAAAAATCAGGCCAAAACATAGTTTGTCTTCGTTGTCATCTGCATACGTTCCCTGTTTTCAAGCAAGAAAGACTATTCTGCTTTACTGACACAATTGATTTAGGGTAACCTACAGTTGATCTGGCTTGAAAATCCTGGTGGTCACTACCATGCCCTTTAACTAACACTAATGCAGTAGAGAATTAGACAATGCAAGTTAAATTCATTAAACTATTTCAGTTATATGCATCATGACACCACAATGCCAAGTCATTGGTTCATTGCACAAGGGTGAAGGAAACAAGGTAAGGATTTATTTTCACTGCTTTTATCCTTTTATCAATGTAATTGAATTAATATATTTTTTCATTTGTAAGACACAAAGATCTTTGCTTTCCACAAAAATACAGAGAAGGATCTGTTTATTTAATAGCTGAAGATCTTTATTCAGCTCAAAAACATGGAACTTCAAAATTTCAAGTACCCTTGGGACAAGCTGCTCTGTCTCCATTTTCTAGGAGAAAAAGAGTAAATTTATTTACTACAGTATTACCTATATGATATTTCCTGAAGCCTTCTGCTGATCAGTGGAATCAGAAAAGTGAAAAAAATACTATATCTGTGTTTTCAGTGATTGGACAGACTTTTAATGTATCAGCGTAAATGGGGAAAAAAAAGGAAGAGTAAAGCTTATTGGAATGAGAAATTTAACAATGTTCTAATTTTTCACCAAAAAGCATAGATAATGTGTACCTTAGTGCAATTGTGTGTAAATTTAGCACAATATAGGGGAACAATTGAGATATTTTTAATCTTTTTTTCTCCCTTTTTTTATGTCCATCTACAACCTAAGACCCCAGAGTTAGAGGGAATGATTACAACATGTAGAAACTGGGCTCCAATCCATTGCTTTTGAAACCTGTGGCAAAATTCCTATTGATTGATAAAACCACAGGCACTAAGACAACTTGATGTTTGGTCTGAACTGCTGAGAGCTAGGATTGCACAGATTCAGCTTTGTAAGGGGATGAGCCAATATAATAAGGTCATCAAATACCTGCTTTCAACAAGAGTAATAAAAGATGAAACTCTTGAATAAAATTGTTATTTTACATCAACAAAGAATACAGCTTTACTTAACCATTCAGTTCAAATCTGGGGTAGGCATGCAAATACTTTATTTCGAAAAGTTAAGGAATATTAATTCCATCTTGAAAGGATGCACAAAGTAGGCCCCCCCCTTTCAAACTAATTTCTTATCACTTTTCAGAGAAACAGCCTAATCGCTGGACTATGTGTATAAGACTGGGGAAGGCACTATCAACTAGAAGCTTTGCATTTTGCAGAGACACGGTGCCTTGTGGTTAAGGAAATGGTGCAGGAAGTGAGAAATTTGATTCCGTTCCTCAGATTGTTTCCTTCTATATTTAAGACAGTGAAGAGGACTCTTGTTCCATCCTGGATCCTGAATACACATTTACTTGGGCCTCCTCACATTGCATAGCAATTAAGTCAAAAAGGCTATTGGCTCAGCCAGCTATATAGTTTCTTTATCTTCCTTATGTGATACATTTTTTTGGCTGTAGTGTTTCAAAATCTACAACACCTTGTCCTTCTGTACCAATTAGTCTATGCTTTGGTGGTTAGAGGGGTAGAAAACCTC
Source organism: Falco rusticolus (assembly GCF_015220075.1). Lineage (NCBI taxonomy): Eukaryota > Metazoa > Chordata > Aves > Falconiformes > Falconidae > Falco > Falco rusticolus. Next base: position 1,845,319 of record NC_051189.1, on the reverse strand, counting down.
CACTCTGGGTTGGGAGGTAAATACAGTTCTTTTGTTTTCTGAACAAGTGTGCTGACATGCAAATGATGTGGTGTCACCTCCTTCTCTAACTCCATTTCCAAATGTCCTCTTTGAGCCTGTTGTTTGACCTGCAAACTTATGATACAGAAAGCCATAGGTTCTTCACAATCTTTGGCAGAGCAAATTCCCTTGCCATTTGTACTGGAGCACTTTGGAACCAGCTTTCATGTTAAAGTATAGATGAAATTTTGTGTTCCGAAGTATAGAAACTGATTAAAGTTCAGGTTCAGGCAGTCCCAGAAAAGGGGCCTAAATCCTACCAAAGCCCTGCTGAACACAAAAAGCAAGCTATACAAACTTAAAATTCAGATTCAACAGGTGTGGGGAAACTGACTATATAAAAAAAAAGATGATTTCCCCCTGACCTGGGCTGTTATTTAAAACAAGAAATGCTGACAGTATCTTCCAACAACATCATGCAGTGTCACCTGCAAAGACAGCACAATTGGAGAGCTCTAGTAACTACTTATTCACCAGCTATTGATGAACAATGAGCGATATTCTTGCTGGAAATCTAACAAGAAAACTAGAAAATTTGTCAGTTGCTTTTTGGCCAGAAGAAAGAGAGAAGAAGTTCTTCTGAAATTATTTGTTACAAATTACTTCCTCAGTTCTATTTTTAATCTTTACTCTTCAGAAAGAAACCTATGCCTTTTAAGGTTTATGGTCTTTGCTGTACCTACTCCTTTTGTTTACCAGACTCTTATGAGTCACTGCTTAGTTGCTTCAGTATTTAAATTTGTAGCTGTCTATTCTCTTGGCATCCTACATGGAGCAAATCATATAACAATCTGAGATGATCACCATATTTCAAATGAGGGAGTTAGCAAAGAGGAAAGGTTAACTGACAAACACAATTTCCTTTTTTCTTCATGTTTTCCTGTCTTCTGTCAGTGCCAACAGATGAAATTACTGTCTCTTTGTGGCTTGCGAGTCTCTTATGATCATTGCTTTGCAGCCTCAGGTGTTTTTCATCAATACCTGACTGTATGTAGTTTCATATATACTTCTAGGTCTTAAAGTGCATCCTTCAGCCAGCAAGCTTTACTGTTCCATCATTTCTCATTGACTCATCAGTGACACATTTGTTATAAACATTCACCAATCCTACTGTATCTACCTGGTGTTTTGTGAAAAAAAAAAAAAAATATAAATTTGTAGGGTAAAAGGCACTCTGTGTGGTACATTTTCTCCAGGATTTTACTCTTCAGTTAAATTCTGCTATCTATTATTCTTGCTGAGCCAGACTACCTCTGCTACTGGACACCTCTCCTGCAAACTACTGGGACATTTATTTCAGGAAACAATTTATCATAATCCCATATTCATCTCTTCAGCCTTTTAGATACTTTACAGATGCAATCATTTAGTTCCAGCCTTCATCCAAAATAAAGGATTTTAAAAAGTGAAATATTTTGTACCTTGATACACAGCTTTCTTTAGAAGGATTGCTCTTCAAAGAGTATAGTGTATAGAAATTCTGTCATTTTTAGAGACTTCAAGATCTTCTCTATCACTTAATCTCTATCAGATTACTTTAAAATTACAAGTATTAGAGTAGAATATAAAACCAAAGAAATTTGAGAGACTACTTGCTCTCTTTCTCACTTTTTGTTTTTCCTACCACTTGACAACTGTATCTGTTTATATGTCCTGGTTCTAATCTGGAAAGAATATGCCAAGATCATGTTTCAAATGTACAAAAGGAACCAAATAATGGAAATATTAAGTAGACTGCTTAATCCTCCCAGCCAGAGTATGTCTGTGGGGGGTGTCAGGGCCTTCCATGTTATTCAGCTTTAAAGTAACAAGTATTCCATGATGAACATGTTACTGACACAGAGTGCTTCAGCACTGACCAAGTACTTAGAGGGAAATCCCAAGTAGTATGAGGGGAAAAAAGATAACAGAAAAGCTTTCATGGATATCTTTGACTATACTGCATGTTTATATGGGGTTGTGCAAGGTGTCCCCACCCAGGCGCTGGCAGCGGGTCTGGGGGCCTGTGTGAGGCGAGGCCGGGGCTGCCCCGGTCCGGCCCCAGCCGGCCCCAGCGCCCCCCCCGCAGGGCACAGCTGAGCCCCTCAGCCAAGCCGGGGGCGCCGGGGAGGGGGGCAACAGGTTTCCGCAAGGGCCACAGGCGGCCCAGGCAGAGGAGGAGGCAGCCGAGGGGGGAGCAGCAGCAGAGGCAGCCCCAGGCCGCAGCAGGAGGAGGGCAGGAGGTGCCGCAGGCCCGGAGCAGGGCTCCCCTGCAGCCCTGGCGAGCCCCCGCCGGGGCAGAGCCCCAGCCTGCAGCCCGGGGAGGGCCCCAGGCCGCAGCTGGGGGCTCTTTCCTGCAGGAGCTGCGGCCCTGGAGAGCCCCGGCGGGAGCAGGGGGTCCCTGAAGGGCTGCAGCCCGGGGCAGGGCCCGCGCTGGAGCAGGGAGACGGGGCAGGAGGCAGGAGCGGGGCTGAGGGGCTCACACGGGCCGGCACACGGCCCAGACCCGCCCCGGCCCGGGGGACAGGGGCCGGGAGCCCGGGGGGTAGCTGGGAGCGGGGGAGAGTGGGAGGTAGGTTTTTTTAATTCACTTTTTTCTCTCACACCTGGATCTATTTTGAGTGGCTTTACATTAAACTAATTTTCACCACGTGGGGTCTGTTTTGCCTATGATGATAACGGGTGATCTCTCTGTGTTTATCTGCACCCACGGGCTTTTCCACTTTGTTTCCTCCCCCCTGTCCTGTTGGGCGGGGGAATTCAGTGATACCAAACCTGTTGTTACAGCAGCTGTTACAGCGAACAACTCACAGGTTAATCCCTATACCATCCACAGAGAGAACATCATGGATGTTCCAATGGAATGAAGCTGTGTCAGGGGAAGTTCAGATGGGACATTACCCTCACCAGTAGGCTGGGGGTGGGCAAGGTCTTGGGAGGGGACATAGCCAGGACAGCTGACCCAAACTGACTAAATGATATTCCATACCATACCATATGATGTCTGCTGAACAATACACTAGGAGAAAGGAGGAGGAAATGGGGTATTCGTTATTTATGATGTTTGGCTTCCAGAGCAACTGCTACTCGTACTGAAGCTGTGCTTCCCAGGAAGTGGCCGAACATCGCCTGCTGATGGGAAGTAGAGAATAACATCTTTTGTTTTATTTTGCTTCTGCATGTGACCTTTGCCTTTGCTTTATTAAACTGCCTTTATCTTGACCCATGAGGGGCTTTTTTTCCATCTTATTGTCTCTCCTGCTGTCCTGCTGAGGAGGGAAGTGGTAGTGCAGCTTGGTAGGCACCTGGCTTCCAGCCAAGGTCAAACCACCACTATGTTCTTTAAGCATTTGTAAATATGGGTACATTTCATTGAAACAAAAATCTTTGTTTTCTCAATAAATAAAAAAAGTAAAACAATACTGATAGCATCTTATAAAAGAATTTAGGACCACATTCTGTCTTACTAGAAGTAGAAAGTACAGGTTTTGAATGTTCCTATCACTTAAAATTTGCTCATGTTTTACATTAAAAAATGAAAATAGAAATATATGCCATCAAGAGGAACCATTTGGGACATAAACCCAGTCATGTCTACAGTTGTAGAACAGCCTTTCCAATATTTGCAACAACTTCTTTCAGTCTTGCAAATTAGCTGCTTCCCTCAAGTGCCTTTTTGAGGGACTCATCCAGCCAAAGACATCCATAATACAGACCCACTTTTGTTATTGACCTGTTCTGAGACTGGGGAAGTGAATCTCCCCGTTTGTCTTTCTTCAACCTTGGCCAGCTTTACCTGAGGGAAAATACACTATAAACTCAGGGGGAAGTTCTTCATATGATGCCTGATGTAACACAGTCTAGACAGCAACTTAAGCCTTTCATGGCTGCTGTGAGGCCACAGCTACACACATGTGCACACCCACAGATAAGTAAAACACACATAAAGTGCGAGCAAACGTTTTACCTGCCTCAAGTCAGCCAGTGAGTCCAATCCTGAAATCATGTCTAGTCTGCAAAAGAAACATTTCACGTGATTGAAACTTTAGATATAGCAAACTGAAATTAATGTTTACTAGAATTATGCCTGTTAATATTCCAATACAAATCAGTAGAAACAAAGCTGTTTATATTTAATTGATTCAAATAAACTGCTTCAGAATCACATTCTGAGAATGTTTTCCTTTTACTCCTATTAAAGGCAACAGATTGCACATCATGATTAAAGTATCAGTCAAATTATTCCAAAACTTCTAATAATCTGATCTGGACTGAAAACCTTCCTTTTCCTCCCTTCCACTGAGATATAGCAACATGCATTTATGAAAATTACAAAGTAATAACAACACAGGAACCACGGTTGTTTCTCTATTTGAGCTTATTTCTAGCAAGAATGAACTGACTTACCATGTCTGTCTGATGGTGAAAAAAACCAGCTCTTAGAAATCTATTTTGTCTCATTAATTTTGACATAAAATTTAAGACTGTAGAGTCATAAAGCATAAATTAGGTGTCACCCTGTATGGATCCTTTAAAGAAGAGGAAGTTGATCATTCTTGGTTTATTTCACTAGGAAATTATTTGCCTGCATTACTTCAATGTTTAATTAAATTGTCATATAACATGTATAAAATACCAAATAAAATAGTCTTTTCCTGTGCCACTACATTAATTTTCTGTCATCAAAAGTGTTTATCTTGTTAGCTGCCTAACTTAAACTTGCTCAGTACCAATTAAGTGTTATATCTGAATACATTTAGAATATTTAAATCCCTTCTTTTATTGCATTCTTGTTAAACTTCTAATTTTCTTTTTGTTGTAATTAGCATTTGGGGAGTTCAGGTTTTTTAATAGGATCTCTTTAATTTACATTTTATATTACTCTAGTTGTTTGTCATGGTATCAGTGGAGCAACTCCAGATTTGCTTAGTGGAATACTATACGGTTTATGAAAGATATCATTACCTTTATTTCCTAAGGAAGAAAGGCTTATGCCTTTTGGACTTTCTTCTGAGTTGTCACACCACTTATGTCTGAAAGTAATATTCAGTGTTATCCAAACCTGATGCGAAGGGATAGATTTTAATGGTAATTAAATTGCAACCAATAGGCCCTAGAATATTTTCTGTCCATGGCAGCATGTGTCCTCCCAGATGACAGTACCAGTACAGAATATAGAACAAATTGAGGACACTTTCCATTACACAGGTTGTTGCCACTGTTTTGGAGACTAAGAAAATTTAGCAGTACCACCTAGTATAGTCTGAAACAGACTTTCATGGCTAGCCAGTCAGCGTCCCAGGCATAGTTCATATATTTTTCATGTCCAAGTATGCCTAAAGTGTCACCTGAAATGCAAGCTCAGAGTCCAATCACTTGGATAAAGGTGAGAAGGAAGCAGGATATGGCATGTCTAAGTGGCTGGTGTTTCAGGGCAGCACAGAAATAAATGTGGAGGCTTCATGGGTTTGTGGCTGTAAGAAGTCAGAGTTCAGACTGGAGTATGTTCCAGGTTCTCCCTGTCTCCCAAACATACAGACAGCCCAGGTCACGCTATCCCTTGGTATGCTCTCAGGGACATCCTGGTGTTGCCTGAAGTCATCCTCCTCTGTAAGGAAGTCTTGAGTGTGCTACTTTTTAAAAGGTGTAAAGTTCGACTGTGCAATTAAGATCAAGATCCTTATTCCCTCAAGTAATAACTTTGAAGAAATTTGTGAAGCTTAATGTTTCTAGCATACTTTGAGATCATTTATTTTAGCTGGGGTTATCATTGCAGAGGCAGCACTATGAATACGTGGCTGTATTTTTCAAAAACAGGAACAGGTCCAATGCTTTAAATTAACCCAAGAGCCAAAGCACGTTGATCTACTGTCTCTTTGTTCTAATTTACTAGGTAAATATACAAAGAAACTTGGTCATTTTCTCTCCATCCAGAAATAAGCTAAACTAGAAATCTCCGTTTAGTCATCATCACTCACTAATTCTGTCCAGACATTTAGGATGAAAAGTTATTGAGGAAGGTTGGGGTTTGGTTTTGTTCTTTTTTTGAGTTAGTTATGTCTCTTCCCTCCCAGCCACCGTTATCCAAAGTAAGCATGATTAATTTGAAATTAATGGGAGGATAATGATGCAGCACAGGTTGCAGAGCATCAAAAGGAGCTTGATTGTGCTGGAATACCAGTTTCTTTTTGCTGGTGGCTAACACCTGGCTGAAAAAAGCCCATTATGGTTTGCTTACATAACGCAGAATGTTGTAGAGAGGGATTCTGCCAGTTACAACAAGAAATAAAAAAAATCTTGCCTTTGATTACCTTTTGAATTGCCTTTGATTCATGGGGAGGTTGATGTAATATGAAGAGAAACAGAAGTATCCATCCTCATGACTGAGGTGCTGAGAATCAGCTGACCACTTACAAATGTATGTTTCAGTGTGAGCTGAATAGCTCTCCAGAGGACATTGAGCTTTATGACTAATAAAAACCAAGACAACCTGCCTCAGATGGGATATCTACACAGAGGACTAGATTTTAGATGTCTAAAATGAAACTCCACCCCTACAATCCAAAGCTGAATCCCACCCCTCCAGTCCGTCAATAAAACATGTACTTTGGGAAGAGGAGTTCTTGATCCCCACTCGATCCTGAACCACGTAACCTTGCAGTTTCTGTTTGCAGTTTGACAGTTGCAGTAAATGTTTTTTAACCTTGGTGGTGACCATCCCAGCCTCTTCAAAATCTGACAGAAACTACAGGAACACCTCCTATATGGCAAGTTTCACACAAAAAATGCCAAGTAGCAACCAGCACCTTATTGACATGCTAGCCGTGCAATACCAGCATGTGAGAAGAAGACACTGATATTCCAGCACTATAAGTGGGATACATACTGATGCGGGGCACAAGTGGGTGTGTTGATGGTAGGCTTTAGGAACTAGGAACTCCTACTAGAAGAACAGACAAAATTGTGGTGTTTTTGTTGTCTTTTTTTAAAAATTTCCAATTTCTGAATGATTTGTCCTGAGACACATTTGAATTGTGCTTGAACATGTTCATAACATGTTAGGTTTGACATCATGAACAGAAGCTTCCTGACATTGTGGCATAAAACCTGCGGGCACTGAAGAGAAAATGCAGTCTATGGACTCTCAGGAAAACAGACGCTTCCATCTTTTCCATAATATTACTCTGGTAAAGGGAAACTTTCAACCACTTCGTTCTACATAGATATCACACATTTTCTCTTGAGAATGTCTTGTGTCAGCCAAATGGCACTAACACCAATGGCACACACTGTACACCTTTTTTCCATCTCTGAAACATTAACTCAGCAGCTTCTTTCCAGAGAGAAAAATTATGTTAGGTTTTTGTTCACATCTAGAAACTTCAATATTCAACTATGCCAAAGATTTTTTATTTGGGTTTGTTTTCCTTTCTCTATTCCAGATTCTTTTAAAACCATACACTGTCAAGATCTTCTGCTGGTGCTTTAGTAAGAATTATTTTACTTAAGCTTGATTATGAGCATGGTTTTGGATCCAGAATTGTGAAAGCATAGTGTTTGGGGGAGGGGGAGTAAAAAAAGAGGGTCAGTTATAGGCAAACCTGATTCACTAAGCAGCAGAACCACTGGGGAGTTTTAATAAAGCCAGTCCCCTACCCAGGGAATCCTCCAACAGTCTTTTCCACCAGAGTGGACTTTATCCAAGCAGGAAGTTCTTTTGAAATCTATTGAATAACCTCCCTCCCCCTGCCTAAAGAGGCTTATTGGTAGCTCTGAGATGGTAGGATCAAGGTCCAGCAAGTATTTCTGTCATTGTTGCAACCCAGCTGCAAAGGTTTAATATAACTAATGGCAGCGGGTGGTTTCTAATAGTGAAAGGTCACTGAGTCATAGGAAGCCACCTGGCCCTACTGTATCTTTGCAGCTCACAAATGTTATTATATATTATTGTTCTCTATTTATAATGAATACATAAAAATCTTGAAAAAAAGAATCCATCCAGAGATGTAGTAGGAACCCTTGCCAGAAATAAAATATGAAATTAAAATTAAAACCAGCAGCTGCTCCTAATCAGTAAGCCGAAAAGAAACAGCCAACCACAATACAATGAAGTCCAGACTGTGCCTACTTTTCATGCAAATTTCAGAACTTAATGTGTCATTTCCTGAAATACTGGGTAAAAAGACAGACCAAAAACAATTCCTTGGAGTCCCTCATATTTAATATGGCTTCCAGTACCAACTTCCTCTTCTATTTTACAAGGACACTTTTCCTTTTACTGCCATATTGCATTCTGGGTTACCTTTAAGTTGTAGCTTAACATGCCATTCCCTGTGGTGCTCTAGTCCCAAAGGGCAACTAAATGTGCTTTCTTTCCAAAGCTGACTTCTTTGATACTGCTGCTGCGAGATTACTGAACAGCAGCTGGGCATTCAACAAAAATCCCAGAGGTCAAATTTCGGTAGCTAAATGCAGGTGCTAAATTCAGGCAGCTACTTCGGTTTCCACTGTATGCTCAGTCAAGTAAAGCCAGCTGATCTTTACGTGTATCCTTTTTGTGACTGGTCTGATTGTTTCAGGTGAGGGAGCTACACGTATAAACCTGGGTACCAGAAGCATGACAGCACTGCAATCCAATGTCTGCTTTCTGACCAATAGCTTCTTATATATGCTGAACAGAAGAAAATGTGCTACCATTTTGACATGTGTGCAGAAATGTGCTTTGGGATGAAGAGAAATTGTACAGACTTGGTCCATGGGAATGATAAGCCAAAAAAGACTTCAACCTATGCTGACAGTCATACCACTTACTGTTCCAGTCTGGTCAACTCTTACTACTGTCAAAGGAAATAGGAAAGATCTAACAATATCAATATGGAAACCCAGTTTTCATTTATAACTGTGTTTATTTTGATCATTCATACATGAGTACAAAGAACAAGTTGAGCAAGTGGTCATAATTTGTGCTAACAAGTTTCACAAAATATGTCTGTGTTATATGAAAGTCTTTTAATCACTTTTTCAGCTTGCTTGCTGTTGAGTTTGCTGAGTTTCTCTTTATTTTTATATTACGGCAAAGTAGAGGAACTGGTTTCTGTGCCTCTTCCTTGTATTTGCCAGGAACTGGTTACTCTATGCCTCTTTCTTGTATTTACCCTCTCATGAATTACCACAACACTTAAGCTCTGTATTGAAGACTTAGAAATTAATATATCACAAACAAAGCATCCTAAATAATTTTTCAGGAAACATTCAAAGTTCACAGACCTGCTCTGAAATAATTATCAGGGGTTTGTATACTCAACAGTATATCAGATAGAAATTGCAGAAACATTAAATGAAAACCAAAAGCTGCAGTGGGATTCCTGCTTTATCACTGAGGTATATTAGAAAATTTCCTGCAGTTTTTGGTTCAAGAAAACTGCTCATTTAGAAAAACTGTTCCAGAATAGTTTCACTATTTCTTCAGTGGTCCTTATGAGGATGGTTGGTTTTATAACATTTCTGTTGTTTTATGACATCCAACAGTGAAGTCTTGGTTTCACTTCTGGCATTTAGGCCCTACTTTAATATACAAAACAAATCATCCAAGGAAGGAAAATTGCAATTCTGGTAACCTTTTTCCACAAATTCTGAAGAATGTCCCAATGCATCATTTAGGTCAACACTCCGGTATTTGTTTCCTTATTAAACCAATATAAAACTTAACATTTATTTCCTATTATCATCCTCTTTCCACAACATCTTGGTTTTGCTTCAGAATTTGTAAGTATGTGAAACCATCTCAGCTCCAAATATCTTTTAGCATGTATGTATTCTTTGCTAGTTCTATTTAGTTGCTCCTTTTACACATCATAATTTAATAATACCCTTTGGACACCTCTGCCTTAGAGAAAACACTGCTTCCTCTTCCCTTTTCATTTTGAAATGGTTCTTCCAGAAAAGCACGAGTGCCATTGAAAACAGAGTTTGAAAATTCGCATGCCAGTCAGAGATGAATATCAAATGGATTGTGTTAACAGAACCTAGAGGTGCAACATTTCAACAACTGTGAGAGGCAATCAACCAGCTGCTGGCAGAATAACTTCTGATCTGATGTACATTCCAAATGTACACTTTTCATTTGCTGGAGATCATCTGAATGTCAGTCTCAGATATTGTACCAGCGTTTCTCCAAATTTTTGAAGGGAATAAATGGTTGTTGGGGGTTTATTTTAAGCTTTTCATTTCTCTTGATGGGGCAATGTTCATTGAATTGCAATGAACTTACCTTAGTAAGGTATAAATAATCCATTTTTTCCTTTTTGTTCGGTTTTTTTTCATAATTGATCTAAAAATAAAACAACTCTGATTTTTGAAAACTATTATTTCTCCTCATGTCTGAATTTAACATTTAGCATGTGCAATTGCATTAAAGAAAACTCCCAAACACCTGAAAATGTTTCCTGATATAGATGCATGGGACATAAATTTGAACATCCTACTGAGTTTTACTTCACAGTGATGAATTCTTTTTCTTACTTACCCTTCTTCACTCTTTGTTTTTAACTAGTGTTTGCACTTTCTTTGCATCTGCTCTTCATTGCTACAGGTAGCTTACTCCAGAAAGAAGCACACTCAGATCTATTCCTGGGAAACTGTTGACACAATCTCTGTTTACCTTACCACAAGCGGGACTTGTTTGCACTGAGTGAAAATTGATTTATATTCAGCCTCAGCATAAGCCTCAATTTTAAAAGGCATTGAACATACACAGTTTAAGCCAAGGATTCAAGCTACCACAAGAACAAATAATGTAAAAACAAATACAGTTAGCAAATCCTTTGCAGTAGTAGAGATTTATCAGTCAATGATGTGAATTATATATTTACAGTTGAAATGGGTTAGATACTTGTAATCAAAGTACCTAACAGGATATTTTATAGGTAGAAAAAGAGGCATCAAAGTTAAGCACAACTAAGATTTGTCCCTGTGTTTGTTTTCTGCATTTAAGAAAGATTTGAACAAGGCCAGGCCAGGCAAGATCAAGATCATTGAAAAGATAAACCACGTTAAGACATTAAGGGAAGTTGCTCTTTTATAAAGTAATTCTGTAAAAGTCTCTTTACAGATAGCCCTGACAGTCTAGATGAATGAGCCTAGAGCTAGAATATGAAATGTAATGGCCTGTGACATAAATTTAGCTACATTAGGAATGAATTTGGGTGAACAGAATGCATTAATATACAGATAATCACCAAAGTAAGGTGAATCAAACTGATATCAATAAAATAACAGATGGATGAACTTAATATTCTGACAGACTTAGTGTTTGTGCTAGTGGAGAAGTAACAGTCCGGAAAAAGGCCAGTAGCGTGTTTGAAAGGGGCAGGAACTACTTGTAAGATAAAGCATGTTGTTATATATGCAATTAAGATAGTTTGTAGAAGAAAATGCTCAATTTCAGATAACTCTTTGCATTGAAAAATCAAGTGGGGAAACTCCATAAGGTGTGCATTCACACCTACCTCCCCCCCCTCCCCCCACTCCACTTTTTCCCCTAAAGAAGAAAAAAAATAGAATTTTTCAGGAGCTGTTCATGCGACATCATTCCTATGATTTACTGTGCACAGTCAAGGTTTGCTTTGTCCGCCTGGTAAAAAGGAGACTTACAGGCACATTATCCATCATATAGGTACTCATGGATGCGCACAGCTAACACTGCTGCTGGCCGGGCCTTTATGGCCTACAGGTGACAGAAAGTTGTGAAAAAACAAGTAGGATCTGACTCCCAGCATTGCTGAGTGTAGATCATTTGGTCTTATTAAAAGAAACCTGAATTTCCAAAAGACCATTTAATACAGCAAAACAGGAATGAAAAGGGGAAAACAGAGCCTTTGGTAGGGTCGTGGTTTAACCCCAGCCAGTAACCCAGCCCCACGGAGCCGCTCGCTCACTGCTCCCTCACCCAGAGGGATGAGGAAGAGAATCAGAAAGGAATGTAAAACTCAAGGATTGAGATAAAAGCAATTTAATAATGGAAATAAACTAAATCAACCAATAGTAATAACAATCAAGTTACAATAAAAAGGAGGGAGAAGGGGAGAAGAATGAAATCCAAAGGGAAGGGAGAAAAGAAACAAAGTGATGCACAATGCAACTGGTCCCCACAGCTGACCCATGCCCAGCCGGTCCCTGAGCAGCGGCTGGCAGCCCCCAGCCAAGAGCCCCCTGGTTTATATACTGGGCATGACGTCCCATGGTATGGAATACCTCTGTGGCTAGTTCAGGTCAGCTGTCCTAGCTGTATCCCCCCGCTCAAGTTTCTCAGGCCCCTCTAGCCTTCTGGCTAGCAAGGCCTAAAAAGCTAAAAAGTCCTTGACTTAGTATGAACATAATCCAACAATAACTGAAAATGTCAGCGTGCTATCAACATTGTTCTCACACCAAATCCAAAACACAGCACTGCAGCAGCTACTAAAAAGAAAATTAACTCTATCCCAGCCAAACCCAGGACAGGTAGCCAAAGTCACATGTTAAAAATAATCATTATATAATTTCTGGAAGAAGAGACTCTGAATCTGGCAGAACTTTGTTATGGCTGACAGGACAGGATTCTCACATGTCACTTCTAGAAATCTGTCCTGTGGGTTTGCCTGTCTGCAACCTATATAAACCATTTCTTTCTAAAACTGTAAAGGCAGATTTTTAGAAATATTCCAACTCAGTTAAGATGAAGGACGATATGCAGAGAGTTGTTTTCTTGCAGGTTTTTTTTTTCTTTTTCCCATGTGAAATCTGTAAACAATTCAGTGCTTTTACCCGTGTATAAATTTTAGTGCAGGAAGCCATTAGAACAGTGACAAGGGGAAACCCAGTGAGGATCTGATGGTGACTTTTGTACCATATTTGAGAAGCGTACAGTTAAGACAAGCAGTTTCATCCAGGTTCAGGCCAATGAGTGTTTTGTGGGGTTTCATTTAAAGCTAATGCCTTTTTTTGAGTCTTATTTCCCTTTTCCATGCTTTGTAATATTGAATATGTGTTAGCAAAAGGAAGGTTTAGACAGTTTCAGTGTAAGAAAGCTCTGTGACAGGTTGAAACAAGACATAAAGAACAGAGCACAGCAATTTAACAACTACTTTTTTTCCCCAAAGAAACACACAAAACCCCAAGGTGTACCACCAAAGTAATTTCAGGGATTTGCTGTTGTCACCCAGTTTCCTTCCTGTTAAAGATTCAGAGATACACTTTCTACTGGTTGGATGTATGCATAATCGTACCCATTTCTGTAACTATCCCAGAGAAGAAAATAGGATTTATTGTGCTTGATGCTTATGCCCTTGCACATCAGAAGCATATCATGCCTTTGTGAAAATGACAAAAAGCTGGTCAGGATCTTTTAACCAAAATGTTTTTCCCACAAGAAGGCATGTTTGGGGCGGGATGGGGGGAGGGCGGGAGGGGAACAACACAAAATGTAATTCTACAAAAATTAGGTTTTATTATTTAGGAACCTCACAAAAAAGAAAAAAATTACTCTTGATGTCCCGGGGTTTCACCTCTGTCAGATGTACTTAATACATCTAGGTACTGTATTTCACACAAGGACCAGTCTACAGAAAAAAAATAAGGCTGTGCTTTCTATATTGTATAATGGCTACATCGATATGTTTTAAAAAATCATGTGCAACACCATAAGAAAAAATATTTCTGCTTTGACATGTTGAAGCTTTTCTTTATTGAAGACATCTTTTTTTTCAGGGAAAAATTCTAAGTTTTCTGTTTTCTGCACAGATTTAGGAGGACCATAAATATTGAATATGAAAGTTTTAAAGTATGCTGGAGTATAAAAAAGAGTAACATAAGAAGGTTTCTATTTGCTCTTGCACAAAAGCCCCATCCTGTAGGCTGACAATTTTTTTTAACTTCTAAACTTGACAAGTCAGAAATTTCCACTGTCACTGAAGTCACAGGAAATTGAGAAGCAATGGCGGATTTTCATTTCCTGATTTTCAATTTACACTACAGTAGTATATTGTATTTATTTAGTGATCACCTGGTTGATATTAAAAGGTATATATGTATTTCAGTAGCATTATCGATTAATCCTTTTGTGACAGTATGGGATTTCAGAATTTCTCACAGAAGTGGGAACTTTCTTTTTCAGGAAACAATTTCTCCAGAAAGTGGTCTCAGGTACGAAAAATTACTCAGGAAATTTGCCAACCATTAATTTTATATAATTTATTTTTGAGATGTGTTATTGGACCATTATTTTCAAGCAAGTTATCAACGCATTTGAGAATTTGAAAATTCCTAATAGAAAGCTAAACAGGAAGCTCTGTAACATTTGAGATATCAGAGTAAGTCTATAAATAAATGAAAATTCATGTTTAGAATCAATTGACATTTTAGAAATGTCTATTTGTCACTGTCAACTTCCCTTTAAGGCTTTCCAAGTACTACAAATTGCAAAGAGCAGCCAGGAAGTAGTTCAATATCTCTGCATTACCATCAAACAAATGGCTTTATTTTAGTTCGGAAAAAAACTCTTGTCATTTTATTCATTTAAGAATGATAAAACATTATGCTTGTAGACTGTTTGCATTAAAATTGTCTTTGTTTCCAGATTCACTGCTGTGTGTCCAGTTCAGAAGTTGATAAAGATGACTCCTGGGTTTCTTGGATCTAGTGTGAAATGTGGAATTTTTTGTAACACCTCAAAACTAACATCTTCAACCCATTCAGCATGAGCCTGAAACACAGTGAGGAATATATATTATATTGCACAGATTCCCCCAAGCCTCCTCCAAAGCAGACATAGGGCTATGAGCGCTGTAGCTAGAAATTGGGCATTAGTCACCTCCTTATGCATAATCCATCTCGTTGCATACTAGATGTCCTAAAGTATCGCAGACTTCTGTGTGTGCTAGTAGACATAACACGACCTATGTGAGACCTGTATGCTGAAAGATCAGCAGCTGAAAGCCACACAGGATGACACAAACATCTTAAACAGCACTGGATGCTTCTGTTCAGACAATTTCAAAACACCCTTTGGTCAAGCAAGATGGCAGAAAATGCTTTCAAATAGAAGGGAGAATAAGTTATGAAAGCAAACGCCTTTCTATCACTATAAATATATTTTTTTTTTTTTTTTTGGCAGATAAGGGAGACTAGTCACTCATATTTGAACAGGAAGTCGAGAAGCAAAAAGTCGAGAAGGCATTTGTGACCCATGTAGGGGAACGAAGGCAGTGGGTTGATTGACATTGATAATATGCAGCTGTGGCCTCGCTTTGACAATGTGCAGCCATGATCCTACAGCAAAGTGGTGAAATAGCTCTGAGGAGTAGGGGAGAAGGGACCTAGATGAAACAGAGACAAGGAGGAGTGTGGTCTGGCCTCTGGAGGATGGAGAAACAGTGTGGGCAATAGAGTTTGACCATCGGTAAAGCTTTTTTGCTGCTGCTATTTTATTTTGTATTTTTGTTGCATCATTTCCTGACTGCTGTAACTCAGATTACAACAATCAGGGATCAAATCTCAGTGGTGAATTTTGAATCTTTTTTGAGACAATGTCTCATCCAGATAAATGTTAGAGCAGGAGCAATCAGATTGTGAACTGCCGCACAAAACAGCCAGAACTGCTGCTTGTGTTGTCACCTCAAGTGGAGAGATACTGAAGTGCCTACATGTTCTTGACCTTAGAATGAAATCAGACTTTCATTGTGCTACATTTGCACAGAGACTTACCACATGTCAGCACTTGCAACAAAGGTACCAAAAAAGTTTGCCACCTAGGGCTGTGATGCTGTTAATACTCAAGTATGTACTGATCCCTGCACGTGAGTAGCCCCATCAAATTACAGCATGATTATCTGCAAGAAAGGAGGTCTAAGCTTTTGGTGGACATGTAAGAAGCAGTGTGACAAAAGAATTAAAATATTGCACAGGAAAGCAGAAGCACTTTTATGCATCCAGCAATGCAAAGGGCAAACCAAGCAAGTGTTCATTTAATCACAATAATCCTGCTACCACAGTCCTATTTATTCCTTCTCCTTCCCAGGCTCACTTGCTACCTTGGTCTGTCTGATGTAGCACAATAGTGTTTCCCATCTTTGTATTTTTTCTCACATGGGAATGCTGGCATTCATGCCAGGTGATATTTGTAGCAGTGATCTGTGTGTCTCTTGAATTGTAGAGGAATGTCGACAGCATGAGGCAAATGCCACTCAGAAACCCAGGCTAGCTTTTAAACAAATGATCGAAGCATTTTGTCAATTTGGAGAAAGCTTTTATACTGAGCTGTCCCATTTTCACATAGGTTGGCTGCATGAATTCTAATGTAAAGTAGCACTTTAAAAAGCTTCCTGGCTTCCAAAAGAGAAACTTCAGAAAAGCAGTGATGGGATTTTTTTTTTCTCTCTCCATTTAATATTTGCTTGCTGCAGTGTGCTTCCTCCCATTGATATCCTTTTCTCTTTAAAGAAGTTTGCAGGTCATGTGCCAGCAAGATTGGATCAGGTGGAGGAAACATAGCTACAAGAAATCTCTGCAATGCTTCTTCCACATGCTTTTCACACCAATTCCAACATTCTCCAAGTTCTTTTATCTTTTTTCTCTTTTTCTTTTCCTTTCTTTCTTTTTCTCTTTCTCTTTTTCTCTCTCTTTCCCCCTTTTCCTTTCTTTTTCATTTTCCCTATATGAATAAAAAATTCCCACAAGGTACATAATCTCTGCCTTTTTTCCTCTCCTTTTTTTTCCTCCCACACCAGGAGATGAATTAAACCCAAACCAGCATATTTATTTTTTTTTTATAACTGAATGTGTCTCTTAAAAATTTGAACAGAAAATGTCTGTCTCACAAATGGGACTGAGTTATTATTTGCTGCTCAAACTCTCACTGAAATATCTGTTTGCATCTTCTGGCTTTGAAAATATTAACATGTCTAAATGAAAAGAGCCACCAAAATTGAGAATGAGGACACTTTGCTGTTACCATGTAGCATCTGTAAACTGCTGAGCAATGATGATTTTTCTTTAATGTGAGGTGCAGTGCTGGACACTCTGGATGAAGTATTTGCTTAATATTAAATCTTATGGTGAAGTCCTTGATAAACCTATGAGAAAACCCAAAAACACAGCACTGTCATTTTATAGCAAGCATTGCCTTGCACTTATCACTGACTACCTGGCACACCACACATACAGTACTAGCTTGGAAAAGTGAAAAACCGCACAGATAAATTTGCTTTGTTGGAAAATCGTGAAAGATGTAGAAAGAAATGAACAGATTATCTTAATTCATTTCTACAGTATAGAAATAAATGCTAAACACACTGAATGTTTCATGTTAAGAACAACAATAAAAAGAAAATATTTCATACTTTAAGTTGAATTTCGGGTGATTGGCTTGGCTTGGTTCATTCCCTTTGCCCATTTAAAAAGAAATTTCAAGAACACTTTCCTCTGCTCAAACACAGAAGTAAAACCTGTTCATTGTTCAGAGAAGGACAGCCTTGCTAAACTACACAGCCCTACAGGATACGGGAAAAGCACAGTATAGCCATTTTACACCACCTTCTTATAATCTCCTAGGGAGAAGTGGATGGGAAACCAACAACTAGTAACTGGAGACTTGGTTTCAAGGAGTAAGCAGAGTAGCTAAACAGTTACTCGTGGTTTAAACTGCATTTAATTAAAGCTTTGAGAAGCAGTAACAGAAGAAGCTACAAAAGAGTTTTCGTGGCAATGATACAGTCTAACTGAACAAGCTGGAAAATACAGTCTTCATCACATGGAAACCACTGAGATTTAAACATCTATGTTTGTGGGAAAACACGAAATCTTAGGTTTCGTTCTCCATTATGAAACATTGCAAACTATTGATATTTAACTCTATATTATTAGAAACAGAAGTAATAAAGGCAAAGGAAAGATCTGAATAATCATTAAAAGTGCAGCAAAATAAGTGGGGGTTTGTTTGTTTGCTTGCTTGCTTGTATTTTAAATGGGCGTTTTGCAGAATAGACCCATGACATGGAAAATTTGGGTTAGTTTTGTCTTTCAGGACTGCTCCTAGGTTGGTAGTTTAGATGCCATTCCATGCATGGAGCACTGACTACTGTAAGAACATTCCACAGCAAAGGTAATCGAAGCATATAATTTGTGAGAAAAACCAACCAGGAGCACAAAGAAAGTAAAAATTAGAGAAGGAAATATTGTTTAAGCTGACATAAGGACATTGTTATTAAAAGTGACATTTCATGATTCATGAAATTAGTACACATGACATTCGTCTTGTAAGTAACTCTACTGAAGCTTAAAACATACTTGCTTTTAGAGTCAATATTCTAAGATTTAGCAAATATTTATGATAGTCTGGAGAATATAAATACTATCTTTTTAAAGGCTGACAACAATACCTGGAAACTTGCTGGAAATATAATGGAAACTTGCTATGTGGCTATATTAATATATGATCTGAATTGTTTTTTATTACAAGTGAGTCTTCTAAACATTATGTTAATGTAAATTTTAGGTGGTCATAAATAACTGTCATGCAAGATCACAGCTATACTGACTTTTCAGAATGTGAAATTTGTTTTAGGAGAAATTTAATCAGAGTATCTGTCTACAAACCATGACGCTCACCTGTACTAAGCAAGAAATAATTCAAATTATATTTGTTCCTTTTTGCCTCAATAGCAAGAAAGAGAAAGTAGAAATACTCATGTAATACTAAAGAATCGCCAAAATGTATGTATGTACACAGATATGTATACACACACAATAATGCTTATATATGATATAAACACATGGACAGACAAACAGGTATAATCACAGTGGGGAATGTAATCTGGTATTATGCATTTCAGGACTAAAAGAACAAGTTTAAACCAAAGTTTAACGCTTAGAAAGAAAATCCTTCTGATAAAATTGTGACTGATTAGTTGGGCTTCTTAAGGAACTGTAATTAGGAAGTTTAAACAATGTTCTTCCTCTGTGTCCTTTTCAACTAGATCCAGCCTTTGATCCTTTCCCCTTCTCCCTGTGCTCCAAATCAAACTTTTTTTTTTTTTTTTTTTACCAAATATGAAATTGTAGCCCTTCTGAAGTTAAGGTGAACTTCAGTAGGGTAGTGATCCCAATCGACTTAGGTCTTGGTCTCAGTGTAAGCTTTGGGGACCAATCTGAAACTAATCAGAAAAAGATCATGGACTCCAATGACTTTGGGTTACTTTCCCGTTTCAAGCAGTCAACACCAGCATCTGGGAAAAGCACAGGGCAAAATCGTGCATTCAGCCTTTGCATCTGTACCTCTAGAAGGTGCAATATCTGACATTTTCCTAATGAGGACCTCATTTCTAAATCAATTTCAACTATCTGTTGTCTGATACATCATTTAGCCTATTATTGATCCTTTTAAAGTGCAGTATTCTCATGTCTTCATGAAAGATTTTAAACTCTTGGCCACATATTGGTCAGCATAGTTCCTTAGCCTCTGAAAACACTCAAAGTTTCTTATTTTTTCCTTTTAAAAATATGTAGGTATTGTTATTTTTTTAGATTTAGCGTGAATTAAGTTTTCTCATTATATTAGCCAGGTTCGGGTCACCACCCACCTTAATCTGAAAATTATTTTAGATGTGTATCCAAATTTTATCAGCCCCCACCCCAAAAAAAAAAAAAAAAATAGGATGGGGTCTTACCTCCCTTTTTGCCTATCTGTAAAGACAAAGGATAACATTGAAAAATCTGCTGGATATTTTTGTTAATTTTGTTGAATGTAATAATGACTAGTAAAGTGGTGAGTAGGTATTTAGCCCCATTTTCCTGGTTTTTTATTGTTTGGCTTTTGGTTTTTTTTTTTTATTACTGTTTTGGTTCTATTCAGCATTTGCAACCTTCAGTGTTTTAAGTCCTTATATACACAATAATAAAACATAGACATCTTTTGTATTAAATTCTAGTGACAAGAAAGTTTCCATTTCTATAGTGTGAAAAAAATCTTGTCAATTTAATAACTAATAAAAGTGCTCAGTATGTCTGATGAAAGAAGATATAAGAATATAAGATGTTCCCAGGAGGATATAGCGCAGCAAGACACAGGAGACCTCTCTCTCAGCAGTCCACTCAGGGTATTTTAATATCTCATTTCTCAGTCACAACTCCCTCCTGTCTATGACTATTAGAGAAGTCTGCACATACTAAACAAAGCTCCTATTTGTTTGCTGACTGATCATTTTGTTGATAGTTACTTCCAACAGGAATTTCTCCTTTGTCCCCAAATTCAATGGCTATGAGACAAATTTCTTCCACGTGTCTGTCCTTTTATATTATTAAATTTTACCCCCTCAGTAATTCAAGATCACAGCCAAGCTATTGGTTTACTTTTCTATCTAGGGCCGGCTCTGCAGTGCAAATAAAACATGATCAAATCCCTTTTCTTCTTGTTACATACAGTGATTACACTAAATCCACTAAATCATTCAGATGAGGAATGTTAACAGAGGAGATGTAGTGTAAATATATGCACAGAACAGTCAGAGATTTGACTCTTCTCTCAAGCAGTCATACAAGCAGGATTTGAAGACAGAACTATCCTTGTCCTTTTTTTTTTTTTTTTTTTAATTGGAACCATTAAAGTGAAATCACAGGAAAGTTATACAATAAACATCATCTGCAAAAAGTCACACTTCCTCTGTTCATTGTGAATCCCCACCATCCTCCATCAGCCAACAGTGCTCTAAGTAACCTCTGGCATGTTATGTCTTATTTAAAGCAAAGAAGTCTTTGGGGTAAAAATGTCAAGAGTAGAAGTGATGTGCCTATGGTAACACATAAATAACAATAATATGTCTTCAATGCATTGAATTACAATCCATTCAACCATTACAACAGATGTAAAAACACCAGAGTCAGACTGTGAAAATCATAGAAATTCATAGAACAAAAAAAAAAAAAAAAAAAAAGTAGCAGTAAGTCCTTTAATTATAATATTAGCATAATGCATCTTTCACTTCCACTTAATAGCAATGGGACTGGTTTCATTAGGATGGTAATAAACTATAGTGTAAAGATTTCTCACCTCGGGGGGGATCAAATGACTCTCTTGCATGTGTTTTGTGACCTCAGTTACATGAGCGGTTGATGCCTTTTCAGTGCCTGGAATTTAAAATGCAGATGTGTCGGCATCTGGCCCTGAGGTCTTAGCCACCACCGCCACAAACCCTTTCATAAATTTCTAAGGTTTTTACTCTCAAAACGTGTGGGTAACATGTTCCCTGTGACAGCTCGGCTGTAACATTGAAGTTTCCTAACCGTGGCACCACTTCTACAGGGATGTGGGCCGAAAGCATCAGTTCAAGTCACGCAGGCCACAGAGCTTTCAGAAGGGAGACCGCTTTGCTAGTACTCACTTGAACTGGTACTGAACTATGTTACCTAGAGGTGAAAAGGCTGCTACTGATCCCCAGAGCCCCATGAGACTCTCCATGCTAGCATTTATTTGTACAACAGCTAGTTCCCTGTGTTTTTTCAGTAATTTAAAGGATGGCCCTGAAGCTTGTGCCATCTGTAGCTATGCATCTAAGCAACGGCTGCTTTATTTCCCGGTAGTGTAATGTGTATTAGAAATATAAAGCTGTATTCACCACAACCAGATCTGGAATTGGATAAAAATACACCAGCTGGGACAGTGAGTAGCGTGAAGCAGGCATTTTATGGGGTAGTACATGTATTCTATATCACTTTCATAGAGGTTTTCCTGATACCAATGTAAAACAATATAAACATGTTTTCTAAGCCTGTATTTCTGATTTTGTCACCATCATCTTACTAGCATTCTTTAAGTCTTTGGTCCCAATTTTAATGTGATAGTGAAAGGCAAGGAATTTTTCTTTTCATACCTTTGAGGTGCTTTTAATCTCTGTCTACAGGTAAGATGTCCCCCCCCCGCCCCCGGCAATGTGTGTGTGTTTGTCTCTGCAGGCGGGTCTTTATCTAACCCTTTTTTATGCCTCCCTGACTCACAGCATGCTTTTCCCACTTTTCTTCTTTTGGGTAATCATTTGCTTTCTCTCCTTAGCTTTTTTATTAGCCTTTCTCTAACCCAGTTTCTTTAACTTACGTATCTGCTTCATTGTTTCTTTTTCTCCATATGTATCTCATTTTTTCTGCCTTTTTCTCCAGCCAATTTTGAGAAATTCTCAAAATTCTCAAAAAAGAGAATTCATCTCTTTTTAATTCTCTTTCTCTTCCTATAGGCTTCTGTAGTTGATGACTTCTTGAAGGCAGAAAGGTGTGCAGAAATGTCTATTCCCGTTTTTTCTCAGCAATCATACAACTTTCTTGAAGATTAATCCTGAATATTGTGAATGAAGATACTCAGCCCCCCCTGGATTTCCCAGAGAGGCCAGAACCAATGCACAGGATTTGTCAGCTTGGATACAGCACTTACTGCTGAATACTACTTGAATATTGGATCATGATCCAAATGGTATCAGAGAGGGAAAGAAACACTTTCGGGATGACACTCAATCATATGGTTTAGTTTTAGGCAGTCCTGCAAGGAGCAGGGAGTCGGATTCGATGATCCTTATGGGTCAACTCCAGCTTGAAATATTCCATGATTCTGATACTACGACTGCATCTTGTGGCCCTCAAGGCTTCATCTCCCAGTTTCTTCACATACTTCAGTACTGTTGTGTCCAAATGCCTGAATCTTTTCATAGGTCCTTTTTTTTTTTTTTCTTTTTTTTTTTTTTCTTCCTCTTCTCCCTTCATTGGAATAGTTTGCAAAGAGCAAGTTTTCTTAGGGTATAAATAGCCATGTAAAAATCCATGTCACAAGCTGACAATCTAACTTTAAGGAGCAAGCTGTGCTATTTCATTTCTCTTTATTTTAAGTCACTTCTCCAGTTTCAAGATTTAAATCTTCTGTATCCAAAGATCTTACGCATGCAATTTTAAAAAGATCTCAAGATCTGAAGTCTGAGAAACATTCTCAGGTGAGCTTTCTCTTTATTGAGGTGTTAAAAAAGAACTGAGCACATTCAAATCAAACTAAACATCCTAACAAGCTCAGGCTACCCATTTAGAGAAAGGTCTTTAAAAAGCAGATCCACTTTTTAGGCACTAAACAACTGTATATCTAGTTCTGCGGGGACTCTTTCCTTTCAGTGGTTGGCGACTTTTTAATCTTTAGTGTTTAGGACCAGAAGGATCCCATTACAAGTCAAAGAACTGTTTATTTACCCTGTATTCAGCCTCCTAATTTGAATTTTATTAAAATACATTTTCCAGTAAGGTGTAGCTTTGAATACATCAAAATTGGAAAATTTTCTGTATCTCATACTGGAGGTTTTTCTTCATTTTTTTCTTTTTATTTGAATAAAGGTATATTTTAAATAGTTTGCATTTCCATATACCAATATATCCAATATTTAGCAGTATAGGAGAAAGTCAAGCTACACCACAGCAGCCCAATACAGAGAGTACATGTGACAGAGAAGTACAAATGAAAAAAATCCCCATAAGTACATAATAGTTTCCTTAAGTAGTAATTTTTGAATGCTCATTATTTCTGAGTCTAGTTAAACATGGATACAGACAGTTTGTGCTACTCTCAATCTGCAATTAAGAGACCCGCTTAACAAACTTGGTATGGCACAAAGATATATTGTTTTGTCAAATGTTCACAAAACCAATTTCTTCATAAATTAAAATGGTTAAAGCAGCATTACCTGCTTTGTCATTAAGATGGTGCAGTGTGTTCTTCCTGGACGTAATTAACCTTTTGTTAAATAATTATCTGTTCTCCCATTTCTATAATTTAGACAATTTGTTACATAGAAAATAATAGGTCTGGTTCTCAATTGCATCAAGGTATACTTAACTCTCTCACCTTCTTGAAATGTAATGGAGACATTAAAGAGAAGACGACCCACTAAGAATGACCCTGTGGCTTGCAGATTATTATAGAGGTAAAGATTTTACACCAGACTCAGCTGCCAGCCCTGCGAGTGGTGTGGATTATGGTCAAAGTCAGTGTAAAAAATCTACAGACCGAGAACACAATAAAAAGTAGAGAAAATACAGTAAGATTTAGTCTGTTTTAACTTTAAGGAGGAGCTGAGCAAGCTCCTGACCAACACCAGAATACTCCGCTTAAAATTCTTCTACTTCCCTTCTACTCTGAGCATCTCCCACTACAGCAGGAGCCATAAATTGCCTTTTCAAGTGAAGACATTTATGTCTGGGCTGATGCAAGTGAAAAGCTGCTTTTCTTAGTGCATTATGGTGTGTCAGTACAGTGAAATCAGCTGAAAGCAGTCTGCCCGATGCTCCCAGGCAGGATAGGTTTGGGGTCCTTTCAGTATTTGGTCCAGTCCAGTTACCTATTTCTTAGGTACCGAGTTTTTGTTTTGTTTTAGGTTTGGGTTTTTTTCTTTTGCTAGGTTGGTTTGGTTTTGGAGGGTGTTTTTAATTTTTTTTTTTAATTTTTATTTGTATTTATAAAACAAATTGTTTTTAATATTACACTGAGTAAAGCAGTAATATTTTTGGGGTGGAATTAATCTTCTCTACCTCATCACAATGTTAGTAATGGCTGAGGATGCAGGACCTACATGAGACCCACATCCTTCTGGACCAGTTGTTAGAGATCAAGCAAAATATCCTGGAACATGAAATAACACTAAATGTCTAAGATTAAGCAAGTACATTGAGCATCTTAAGGCTTCCTACATTACAGACACTTTATCTGAGTGAAGTGAAAGACAGACAATTGAAGGGGACCTTTACCCAGGTAAGCAGATACTTCTGGGCTGGGATTTGTCTGAACTGAATTTAGGGGGAGGCATTTCAGCTCCACACTCAGACCCCTATGTGTAGGGGTCTACCACTGAGCAAGATGTAACGGAGCTGATTATGATCAGTGACACCTTAGTGGTTGAATTCTGGAAAAGGAGAATTGGGTCTCCTTTCTCTGAAGTGAGTGCCCCTCTCACTAGGTTACAGGACACAGAGGGTGCTTTTCCAGCACACCTTCATGAAAGGGATCTTGTAAATCTTGCCAGAGAAACTGAAACACTGCAGAGGAACTGAAATATGCTGGTAGAAGAGAACATTTCTTATACATTCATTCCTTTTTTAAAATTTTTGGCTGAAAGAACATTTGTTAATTCTTGACTTGTTTGGGTTGCTCTGAAAAGGTTCCTTTCTTGAAAAAAACCTCCTATGTTCCCTGATTTTAATTTGTTTGTTTGGGGGTTTGGGATTTCTTTTCACCTTGTTCTATCACAAGTTCAGCAATGGTGGCAGAGGAAATGTAAAACGAGACCAAATAGCAGTTTCTAGCCCTTAGTCAATAAGAAATTAACTTCACTTCTACTTCTTCCTTTCGTGGCTCATTCTTGGCTACATTACTGAAAGGAAGAGATAACTTTGGAAAGGGCTTTTCTCATATTTAGATGGTCTGAACTGTAAATAGGATTCCTTTGCTTCCACACTACAAGCAATATCCCCTCCAGAAAAGATCTTGCTGGATGCTTTCTTTATTGTTCTTACTAATTTCTTATTTAATCAGTTTAAAGATTAGACTGATTTTTAGATGTATTAGTACCAATAAAAAATAAAATCACGCATACCAAAAAAAATCCAGTTGGTGCAGTTTATTCTGCGTATATCCAACATTACTAAAGACAAACTTTAGCCAAACATATTTTTACCTTCAATGGACTATTTTGGTGAAAAGCTTGTCCACCAAAGAAATGTGTCATACATTTAGCTCCTAACCTGTCTTTTGACAGCTGCATATAAAGCAGTGGTCCAGGGATGTAGAAACGATGAACAGAGAATCCTCTTAAATTCATGACAACCTGAAAAAATTGTGTGCTGTGAAGAGTTTTGAAGTCAGTGAAGTTGCTACTAAAATCCTCTGTAGATATGCTTCTTAAAAATTACACCAGTATGTTGCACAATTGTTGCCTGTTTGAACTAAAAATTACTATGATGGCCAAAACTACGAAAGGAAACAATGTAAGATGTGAATCTGTATTTTTCAAAGGAAAAATAACCTGGTATGTCACTCACAAAGGCAGCTGAACCTTTTTTTGTCAGCAGCCTCCTTCAGTGGCCTAGTAATTTCATGGCTTTCACAAAACAAAGCTCTGCCAGCACTGGGAACTCTAAACAATTTTTTGATGTAGTTACAAAAAAAAGCATTCACTTGTTTGTCAGCATTTTTATATGTTGTCTGACTTTTCAGGAAGCTGTTATTAATTCTCAACTTTTACCTTCTGTACTGAAATGGTAATTTGTGACATTTATCTATAAATACAATAGTCGAGGTCAAAATCTCAAAAAGGTGAAGTATCAATATACGATGACATCCTCTGCATTCATTAATTTACCACAAGGATTTTAAAACACTTCACAAGGTATATACAAGACAGAATCTTTTTCCTTCCCAGATGGCCTGCAGCACAGACCAGGTGTAGAAGCTGAAATCTTTTAAAAATGGAGAGTAACACTATCCAGCAATGGAAGGCTGAAAATGAAAAATAGTGTTTCAATGTAGCTTAAGGAACAGAATTTGAACCAGAACCACAGAAACTCAACCCCTAATGGTAATGAAATGTGAGGAACAATTTTTAATAATTTCTTTATTATTTTTAGTAGTTTCTTATTACAATAATTTCTTCATTTAATAATTTCCTAAATCTTTGGGATGTATCTTGTTCTTGTTTGCTCATTGATCAGTTTTATTTCATGGTCACTACTCTGCACACTGTTTGACCTGCTAAGTAAGCAGATCACAAGAGTATAACTGGATAGGATCAAGGAATCACCTAGTCTGATGGTGAGTGTTAGCTGATGTTTAATAGCGAGTATAAGAATACAGAAAATATTTAGTTACGACCCTCACAGTTTCTGGTAAACCGTAGCTTAGGGATTTCTTGAACTGGAAGCTGATTCAGCCTTTGGTAGCATTAGATAAACATATGTCCTTGTTTTATTTGTTTTGTTTTGTTAATGTTCTTTCACAACCAACAGTACCCAGTCCTAGCAGGTTCTGCCATTAAAACACGTGAAAGAAAAATCACTGTTTCTCTAGTTTTTAATGTTTTAATGTTTTTACTGACAATTTGTTTGGGTATTCCTTGTTCTGGTATTATAAATACAATAGTAAATATTCTTTTTTGTGTTTTGTTTTACCCCTTTCTCAACATTTCCTCTCCCCCTTCCCAGAATGCCCGTGTTTTCACATTGATCAGAAATGGACCATTGTCATAGATGGCTTCTAAAAGGCTTTCTTTTCTCAGATTCTATTAAAAAAATGAAAATGCAGAAATGTACAGAGAGAGTTCAATAAATCAAGAAGCAGCTAAAACAATGCATAACCTTCTCAGTGGGCATTAGCCATTATTCGCCTCTGGTCATTAACAGGGAGAGCTGACTGTGCTTGAATTCATACAGAAGAATTAATGGGCCACATCTGAAAAGATAATAGCTGAGCTATTAAAGCCAAAAAAGAACTTAAAGGAAAAATACGGAATGCTGAAGAAAAAATTGATGAGAAAATACTGGACCAGGGACTGTGTATATAAATACATTTTCATATACAGTGTTACAGACAATATGGTCGGTTCCATTTCTTCTGTTCACTCCGTTTCAGATTTTCAGAGCATTTGTGTGTAAACACCACATCAGCATCAAACCCCCAGGTCTGTCCATATCACCACCAAAGCAGAGGGTACCCCTCAGCAGCCTTCAGCAACGTTATGACTGTCAGAAGGGTTCTACCAGTACTTAGTTAAAAGTAAAATTTAAGGAGGTCATTATCACAAAAAAAAAAAAAGGCAAAACCAAACACCAAACAACCCTAAAAAACCAAACCAAAAGCAAAAATAACAAAATAATAAAAGAACCCCCCCAACCCCCAACCAAAGAGGATCCTGGCACTACTATACTAAACCTTCCAATGCTGAAGTGAGCATATTTTCTCTTTTCACCAAATGTGAATCAGGTGGCCAAAAAACTTGTTGTTGTTGTTGTTAAAGGGAGGAAAGGGAAACAAGGTAGACTGATAAGCAAGCAGACAGCCTGTTTATGCAACCAACTCTGAAAGTTTTATATACACATATAGATAGATAGATAGATAGATAGATAGATAGATAGATAGATAGATAGATAGATAGATAGATAGATAGATAGATAGATAGATAGATAGATAGATAGATAGATAGATAGATATACACACCAGTGGTAATACCAGTGGTAATCTGCTATGCCAGCCAGCTGCTTTCTCTCTCCTGCAGCAGTTTTCATGCACTGTTTTAAACGTTAAAGTCTTGCTGGTCACAAGAGTCAAACTGAAGCTCAGCTGACCTTTTGATGTTGACAGCTGTGCCTTACTTTGCTGTTTCATCGTAACTGAGGTTTTGTACCAGTACTTTTCTCTAGCTGCTCCCCTCTCTAATAGGTCCTTTAGCTAACTTAAGAGCTTAGCACAGTATTTTTGTACAGTACTGCAAACCAAGCGCAGACAATCTATAGCATCTACAAGTGTCCCAACTCTCAAGGGACACCTTAAAAAAAGATCAAATTCTTCTACCTCTCATACTGCAGAAAACATAGTACTAAAAATTTGTTTTCATTATTTGCTAGTAAAAAAGTTTTCTAATTTCCTTCTTTTTTTTTCTTCTGTAATCTTTTCCCTCTGTGCTGAAAACAATTAAGTCTTCTGTACTGTATTATTACGAGTCTCCTCTGCTTGACAACATAACTGCTTGTTTGTAAAGAAATAATTGCCAAAAGATAGTGCAACATATGAGAAACATGCTTTTAGCATGCCCATTAGTAATCCTATTTATCTATGCTTTGCTCCGCCAGCAGTTCACAAAGCATCCCTCTCTGTGGACTCCCTTCCCAGTAACTCTCGAGGTGAAGAGACAGGAAGAGAGGCAGCACTTTCATTGTAGCCCTTTGCCATCAGATTTATTTGGACAAGATAGACAGCAATGCAACACCTTGAATGTGGTGAGTTAGAGAAAATCTGATTTTCTCTCTCACCTCTATTGTGCACTACCAATGTTAAGGAGAGCTGAAATACCCACCTCAGATATAAAGGTGCTGTGTAGTTCCTAGAAAGGATATAGGCAGTAGAGCATTGAGGGTGTGATGCGAGAACCTGAACAGAGCAGGCATAAGTAATGTGCTAAGTCTGTGATGTTCACAGTTAAAACAAGACAGTATTCTTTTGGATGTAGTTGTAAGAGAAGAAAACTATTTTCTTACCAAAAGAGTGGACAAATATTCTTGGTATCTCAGATAGCCTTCTATGGTCAAAGACAAACACTTCCAGAGGGCGATTTATGGTGTCCTAACATAAGCCTCCAGGGTGAGATAAATCAGCTTCCGGAAGAGGTGGCTTTTATCTCTGACTTTGGAGACAACCTAGGTGGGGTTTTTTTGGCTGTATGCCTACCTCATGGACTTTTAAGCCTGTCAACATCTAGTACCATATCAAATACCTTGGGGAGTACAAGAGAAGCACAGGAGGTTGGCTGGTGGCCTGTGGGACCGATGGGAGACCTTTGCTGTTCTGGACAGGCAGACACAGGGTATGTCAGAGCATCTCAAATGGTCATAGGTACTTGTGTGTAAACAATTTAATGTTAGTAACATGGAAGACAAATACCACCCTAACTGCAGCATTACAAATTAATAAAAATACAGGTATTCAGTAATATGATGTTTTATAAGACAGCAAATATGGATGCAGCATACAGATAAGATCCCCTATTATAGTAATGGTTTTATTTATTTGACATAAATGCAATTATATTTCATATTTACTTACATTTCAATTTATTCATAAGCAAGTGGATGAAGAAATTGAATAGATTTACTTACATCCTTAATTATACCCATTTTACATTTTGAGGAGCAGAGAATTACTGAACACTATGCCATGAGAGTTTGATCTAAGTATAAACTGCCTGATTTTGCACTATGTAAATAACAGCTTAATCCTGTTGGGTGATCTTTGTCTTATTCAGTAAAAAAGCATTTAAACAGACAAGAAAAGTTATGCATTCACTTAAATTCTTCCCTAAAAATAGATTAGCCCATGGTTACACATTTTCTTGGTCCCATGCCTATTGAAGCAGCTCTTAAGTCTTAGCTATTGATGTTTGTTTTTCCATATGTATTTGTATTTTGCAAATAATTCACTAGCAAAAATAATATTAGTTTTATGGCCATCATGGAAACTATCTCATGTGAAAAAATGGGGAAAAAACAGTCATATAAACCTGGTATGAAAGAAAAAAGTAGTGAATTCCAGCAGAAGAAAGAAAACATTAAAATACCTCTACAAGATTGCAGGCTGTATTTTAAACTGAAATGAGGGAGTGGGGGTGGAGACAGGGGGCTTGAGATTGCAAAGCTTTGTAGCCTCTTTCTTTTTACTGGCCACAGAAATAGAAAATATTTTTAAGGAATCTTTGTAACTTGCTTCACTGAGCTCACTGAACTTCTCATTAACATTCTCTACATGACATAGATTATGACAAGTTATAATAGTAAGTGAAGATTTAGAAATAATTGTCCCTGTTCTTTGTCTTCCTAAATGTGTCCTGTTGTGCTGTAGAGTTTGGTCTTGTCCCAGCTTTACGAAACATAAGCAATGAATTCTCTCTATTCATTTACCTTTTGTCTCAAAGTTACAACAAGTGACAGAGTCTTGTTATGTGACCTACAGCAAAACAGTCGGGGTTTGATTTTCAAGTGCTCAGCACCCTATATTAACCACAGCTTTTCACGCACTTTCAAAAAAACTAAAAGGCTATGATCCACAAATATGTGGATTGATGTGTGTGTGATGGAAAACCGTCTTTTCAGGGGAAAAAAAAAAAAGAAAATTATCTGAAAATAAGTTGGGGCTTACTGAAACGTTTGAGCTGGAGAGAAAGACTTGCAACAAAACTGTAGCTTTTTGTGGACTTGAACACATTCCCCATGGATTCGTTAGTGTCAGCTGCAGAGATCACTAGTTAGGTTATTTCTCCTGCAGACCAATTTTTTTCTTGTTTGTGTTTTAGAAGATGGGAGGTTGTACAGCAAGAGTTTGCTGAGTGTGATACATAATGGCAGATACACTTCACTTAAGGTCATGGCCTATCAAAAGTAAAGGTGCAAGGAATGAGCTACCTTCTCCTGGAGTTTCTGCAACATCCTTTTGAATAAAAATCATTCCCTTACTTCAAGGTTTTGTGGGGAAAAATAAATAAGTAAAATAATAGTAATTTCTAATCAAAATAAAAATACTCTTGACTTTCATAATCCATAACTATGTTGCTGAGTGCTGATGAAACCCATAGCTATGAGTTCTGCATGCCTACAGAAAACTTGGAATTAGTTTGGGAATTCAAGTGCAGAACTCCCTGCCTGCCCCTCTATTGCTTATTGTTCTTCCCACCCGCCTGTGCACATTCCTTGTCATTTGCCTAGCACTCAGATTGCACACTCAGCTTGCAGGGACCACAGAGCTTCCAGGGCATCTGGAACTGCAGGGGGCTGTTCTACGACTGTGGACACTATGGACTATGCTAATTGGAAAAGCACAAAATAATTTAGCAAGCTGTGAAATGTATACAGTCAGACATATTTGTCCCAATGGCATACTACAAGAATTAATTTATATATTCCCTTCAGCATGTTCAGAGCTGCTCTGATAAGAGGTGCTACATAAGACATAAGAATTAGTCATTTATTATTTATTAGTCATGTTACCTCGGTTTATTATACGTGCAGAGAAGACAGATAATGAAAGCCTGATTCTCTAAGCTTAGCATTGCTCAGTTTGCACTTTAGGCAGCTTTTGCAGCTTCAGTTTGCACTTTAGGCAGCTTTTGCAGCTTCCCTGGATTTATTTGTAGGCGCAAAGAAATTGTCACCTAGGAACAGATCAATGGACTAGTTGGAACAAGTCCCCATCTCTAACAGTTGTCAGTGCAGATGCTTCAGAAGAGAGTGCAAAATTATTATAGTGAATCTGATTGTGTGCTGTAATACGTTACAGGACAGTTTTGTCTAACCTCAGCGGGTCACACTATACCTTAAAAATAGGATTGGATAGCTCTCAGCATTGTACTTTTGCTGTTTTAATACCATTGTTATTTGTGTTTATGGCACGATCCAGCTCTATTCTTAAATCTACAAAGCTACCCAGTAGTATTGGCACACCACCTTCCTGTAGCAATGAATTACAATGGTGAGTTATCCAGTTTTCAATGAAAGACATTACTCTTTGAGCAATTTTTGAAAAAAGGTATGCCTTTGAATTGAATCGCATGCCTCCTCTCCCTGATTTTTTTGTTACCTTTCAGTAAAGGGAGAAGGGAGAAACTCAGTGTGTCTTGCTGTAACATCTTCTACGCACATTCTTCTGCAGGAGCCTCCTGACTCAAAGATCACTAAGTTTCTTCCACACATCCCTGCCAACATTCAGAAACTCAGCAGCAGGGAGTCCCTTTGATCCTGAGCACAACTTTCTAATTGCCCTGAACTACTATGCTGCAGAACATTTGAATGAAGACAAACTCACCAGAGGAACGAGTGAGTTTGGCATTGCAAATGGCATTTTATCTGAGCCAGATGTGAAGCTGGGTCTCCTGGGCTGCAGCCTGAATGCATTATCTTGGTCTTAAGAGAATCCAATGTTTTGCATCCCCGCGGAATATTCTTCACAGCAATCGTTTTAATATACTCTGAATTTCCTCATGGTACTCCTTGCTGTTGACTTTGCTAAGGCTATTGCACCAGAGATAAGCAGTACCCACATGCTTTCTGAGGCTCAATGGCAAGCCCATTTAATTTGTCCTTTAAGTGACTTCCTGTGTATTTCCTGATAAGTGTGCTTTATGTCCCAGAAAGCTTGGCACATGCTCAGCCTCATGTTTCTCTCTAGCCCCTGCCACTACATCTTTTATTCCCCGTACCTCCTTACATGTGACAGACAGAGAGGCCACTGCTCTTACAGTTCATCTGTTTAAAGATGTATTACCTGAGTGTGCCATCAAGCAAAGTCACTTTAACAACGTAACACAGCAATACATTATCACAGGAATGATATTTTGTTGATGTATTGCTGTGGTACATCAGAGAAATGCAAAATGGCAGAAAGGCTGTACGTATGGTGACCCTTATGAATGCAAACTAACAAGGCCATGTCTTCTTCTAGCTGAAATCTGGGATTCTCAGCTGCTTTTATCAAGACTAATAAAGTGTACTTTAATGGATATCTATATGTACCCATAGAGAGACATTCCTTTTTGTACTCTCTCCTTATCCAGTCCCATTTGTGTCTCATATTCTTCATGACAGTTATTCCAGGCTCTAGGTTCTGCCTACTGAAAATCAGTCATATGTTTGTGGGATCATGCTAATTTCTCTGGCAATGCATAGTGAAGACTTAAAGAAGCTAAGGGAGCATACTCCTCTGATGGTTGCACAGCTAAGCATGGGCAGGAAGGGATGAAATTATACGGGTGCAAGATCAGCTTTAAATTGTCCACCGCTTTCTTGCATGTCAAGTCGGGCTTGTCACTTCCAGAAGACTGGAACAGCAGGAACTGTCTCTCTGTGGTGCAAAGACCTCATTTGTCCATCATTCTCCCTCTGTGGTCTTCCCACAGGTGCTACAACTCACCCTTCTCACACTTTTCTCTCTGCTCCCCCTAGTCCCATGACAGACCCACAACCATCCTCACCCTCAATATAACTACATGCCATTGAGCACTAACTTCTGAAATAGCTAAGGTGGCTTTGTGCAGCTGCCTGGAGCATCAGAGAGGACCAGGTCAGTCACTCCAGGCATCCTCTCCAGTTCTGTATTCACATGCCTACAGGAGGAAAAAGTACCTACCTCTAACTGCAAATCAAGCCTTTGGACTTATGCCAGTGTCATTCACACTTGAAGGGAAAGAAGAACAAAACAAATAACAGCTAATTTACAAAGTTGATTTTTAATGCACAGTGTTTTTTGAAGTTTTTCTTTCCAGAAAAAGAGTCTGGAGTTTGGCTGTAGGACAAGTTCTTCTTATACTGCTAGATAGGAGGTGTCTATTTTCTATAGGTGGTTTTGGCACACAAACTTCCACACTGAGCCCCTTGCTTATCACAAAATAACACTTTATATGAAACAGGAGGCATGAATCATTGCATTATAAAAATAGTCCCTTCACCAAAATCTCCAAGCTAAATAGGTGTCCTTGTAGTCAGATTGTAAAGCATGAGGAAAAGGCACTCTGAGTCAGAGTGGAACCAAAATCAGCCCTTTTTTTCCTACTAATATGTGGAAGACATTATCCAATTATTCCTTACTGTTCTACAACTTATCAGAAATAACCTCTGTCACTTTGCCCTTACAATGCCTGCTTTGGGTAACCCTTACATGTGCAATTCCAGCACATTGCCACTGAAGGCAGTGGAAGTACGCTGAAGTAAAATGAAAGGGAGGTGAGAACTAGACCTACTATTTGTTCACTCCTCGTAATTTTAGAAAGGTTCCATGATTCAAAATATTCTGTCTCATTTATGCATAGATATTTTTTTCAAATCTTATTACAGGATAACTGTGAATCTGTTTAACCAGCTTCCATAGCATCAGGAGGTACACTTTGATGTGCTACTTTGATGTTCAAACGGAAGAGCTTTACCATTTTATGAGACACCATGTTTGGGTTTCAACAAGCTTTGTATTCTTGCAAAATCCCTCAGATGATATCCTTGCAATTTTGCATCTTTCCACCACGTTAAAAAAAAAAAAAAGTTACTTCTGCAGTGCTTGCACAAACAGGTGTGAAGGTTAATAGCATACATACAAATACAATAACAAGCAGTCTGCTGTTTTCAATGTTCTGTCTCTGTCTTCACGTTTGTGAAAATCCTAGCACATCTTCTTCCAACACCTGTTAAATCAGTTCCTCTGCTGACGTAAATTGGTCTTACTCTATTGACTTCAATGGGACTATGCCAATATACACTGGCAGAGTCCTCTGTCATGTTTACGTCTATAATTAATTCCATCTATTGCTTTTTCACTCTCATATATTACTTTTTCAGTGCTTAAGTTCAACAGAACACACTCTTTTTAATACATTACACATAATAATAAATAAGCCAATGAGATAATAGTACTTTCAGAACATTGAGATGAGATTATAATAAACTAGTGGATTCTGAAGATCTTTGAATCCATCATTTGAGATGCCAGCAAAGCAACAAGTTCAAAAGATGAGTACATTTTACGCAGTTTAAGTATTCTGCTATCATGAATCACCAAGTTTAAATATTACAGCTCAAAATCCTTTTTAGCCTGTTCCCCAGAAATATTAATCATTTTTTAACTGCACTTTTTCACTTCTTATGGAACGGATTAGCCCTGAAAAAGATCTCTCCATTCTAATTATGGGTATCCATCTAAAAGCAAATAGCATCAGAAAAACGCTGCTTATCTGTTAACAAGTTCCTCTTAGAAGGTTACATTTGCTTAAAGATAGATCTGTTTATCTAGTATATACCCTCCTTTCCACTGGCAAAGAAAAATCAATTTGGAACAAATTGTGGTGCATAAGGTTTTGAGCAGCATCACCGCTAACATTTGCCTGGGAGAGATTATCATGCTGGGGCACTAAGCTGAGTTTAGGTGGGTGGGCTGCTGTACCTTCAGTATCAGAGAACCTGGCTGATCCACTCCCCTCCCACGCTAGGCAAGGGCTGGATTTCGTTGTCAGAGGAGGGTCAGTGGTCTTTCCATGCTAGAGTTCCTACTGATCTTCTTAAAAATGAAGAACAAATGTGTGGGAGGGTACCTGCAGCTGGGTTACCCAACAAGCACAAACATTTGCTCCCTTGAAGCTCTACTCTGCTACTTTGGACTTCAAAGCAACTCAGAAATACTGGGAAGGAGTAAGCAGAGGCATTAATCAGACTTCAAATTTGCTTTCTCTTCCCAAAATGCCATTAGTGACCAACATAATTCAAACAAGTACATCTGTATTTTTGATTTATTTATAGTTAACATAATATTGCACTACCTGTCAAGAGGGCAACATAATACTTCATCGTAAATGGATCGGCAGGAAAAATGTTTTTACAATGTCATGAATTGTTGATGGCTTCCTCTGCCCCAGCTGACATGTGGAAGTTGAATACATCAGTATGTTACCAACAATGTTTGCACTCCATAATGACCTTTTTCAATTTGAGAACCAGTAGGCCATATGAAGATTAGCTACATCTTGTGCCCAAGGGAAAAAATCCTAATTTGAAGAGAACGCAGTAAATTTAATGGGGCTGTTGTTCCCTGTGCAAAGATCCCGGATACTCTCTTTTACTTTAAAAAGTGGGTGATGTCATCTTGGTCACCAGAAGTGACAATAAGATGGAA
Source organism: Falco rusticolus (assembly GCF_015220075.1). Classification (NCBI taxonomy): domain Eukaryota; kingdom Metazoa; phylum Chordata; class Aves; order Falconiformes; family Falconidae; genus Falco; species Falco rusticolus. The sequence goes on along the minus strand of NC_051189.1, from coordinate 1,808,832 downwards.
GAAGATACTTGTCCAAACATACATTGATGCGGTGAATACATCAGTATGCAACAGCACATATTGCACTGGAGTGGATACGTTGCATATACTATGTGACGGAACACGTGCAAATGCTGGTGAGCAAAAGACTGATAGTTCTTCCCACCTGTATGAGGATATAAATTATAAAGAGAATCAAAGCAGAAGGAACAGATTTCATCAGCTGTTACTGAAGGAAATCAGTTTCTAAAAGCAATATATCGAACTGGCTGACAGCATCTGGCCATCCATCCGGACCTTAACGGTGGGTAAAATGCACCTGATTACAAATACCTGCCTACAGCAGAGATAGCTATACTTGAGTCACGTCTAGTTTCCTTTACGATCAAAGGAGATCAAGTCAGTTTTGTTACTGGGTGCAGTTCTCCTGATCTTAAGTTCTCCACATGACAGAGTAGAGTGGTTACCCTAATTTCTACATATGGAACCAGCTATAACGATCACAAGAAGTGTTCAAAGCTACAGGGTTTTCAGATATTTCAGTGTAGGATTGGACTCCCATCTTCTTGGAGACTAATTCAGAGCCCGCTGACAAGGCTCAGGCGAGGAAGGGTTCACCTGCTTGCGGAAGGGATGGGTTCTGAACATGGCCGAATGAAATATCCTGACTGAGCAAAGAGATACTCTGGTGTTTTCAATGGCTTCCAAATAATTTTGTGTATCCACTTGAATTTAACTTTAAGGCAAAAGAAATGTGCTGTCTATGTGTCATTTTTCCTCGTTCTTCTAAAATACGTTTAAAAAGGAAGATTGCTGACAGCAGCTATACATTCATCCTAGTTTGTCTTAAAAGACCACTTCTTCCCTGAACCAGGAGAATTAAATGCATAAACCCTTTCACAGCAAGATATGCTGGAGATTAAAGAAATAACTATCTTTCATAATTCACATACAGCAGCGGTGAAAAATAATCTATTATTATCTAGAGCAAAAAAAGTCATTTTTATCCAGACATGAATACTTAATCATTAGACCAAGTGATGTTGCCCATATTAATACAGACAAAATAAATCAGCCTTCAAGCCTACTTCAGCCCTTAAAATAAAAGGAAGATAAATCAGCTGTTTGCCACTGTAAAATTTTTTTTTTTTACAGAATGAGTGCACAGTGAGTATCCCCCAAAATAAAAACATTAGAAAGGAGGATTGGTTTGATTAACACAAGAGAAATTAATTACACGAGTTTTTCTGATACCTGCTAGTCTACCAAAACAACATGATGGAAGGTGACTTTTCTTCATTTTGTGGGGAAGAGGGGCTTGGCTTTGTTTTGGGTTTTGGTGGTTTTTTGTTGGGTTTTTTTGGGGGGGTGGGGTTGTGGTGGGTTTTTTTGTGTGTGTGTGCGTGTGCATGTGTTTCTTTTTTTCAAAACAAAATGTCCTGGAGCAATATGACAAAACATTAATTTCTAAGGTCTCAAAGTCCTGTTCAGTGTTATTGTTCATGGGGTAGCTCATCAGCATCCATCAAAGTAAAGGGCTTCCAGTATCTTAAAGACAAAAACAGATAAAAGATGCCTTAGTCAGGCACACACTAGGAAATGTGCAGACTCTATCAAGAAATAGCATTGTTCAGGAAGGGATTATAATCAGGGAAATTATTAGTAAATATTAGACACAATAGCCACCTCATCCACTAGCAGAGAGCCTGGGTGAAATGATGGATTCAGCAACAACACAGGAGATGAATATGAATGTGTTCGGGGTTTTTTCAAAAATCCACATTCATAGTATTCCACATTACTGGATTGAGGGGATCAGGAATCCACTGGAAAAGATATTTCATGTAATTGTCCTGCTTTGCCTCAGCTGTGGGTCATGCATCAGGAATAATAACATATTGGAAACATTATTCTTTAAATGCTTCTGTAACCAAATGAAATCATATCTTGGTAGCTACAGTTCATGCTCCCAAGTAGTCAGAATTATTATTGTATATCCTTGCTGTATTTGTTCTTAAATTAGGGCTTTAGGCTGCTGTGGACAGATTGCAAGCTTTCCAGATACCTCTTCCAGTTACAAACTGTGAGCCTCCATGCACACTTTAGTTATTTACGTATACAGAGTCTGTTACAGCCTGTGGCCAAAAACAATATGTTGGTTTTCCTCTGCATTCTTTGCCAGGCACAGTCCAATGACACTGCAAAGTATAACTTAAGTGATCAGTGAACATCTAATGCTTAATTTCAGTCATCAAATGCTTATAATTTTGAACTACCAGACCCAGCTATAATAGTAGGAGGTTTGGTTCCAGATCACAGAATCACAGAATCACAAAATCGTAGCATCATTTATGTTGGAAAAGACCTTTAAGATCATCAGGTCCAACCATTAACCTGACACTGCCAAGTCCACCACTAAACCATGTCCCTAAGCACCACATCTACACATCTTCTAAATACCTCCAGGGATGGTGACTCAACCACTTCCCTGGTCAGCTTGTTCCAATGTTTAACAACCCTTTCAGTGAAGAATTTTTTCCTAATATCTAAACTAAACCACCCCTGGGGCAACCTGAGTCTGTTTCCTCTTGTCCTATCACTTGTTACCTGGAAGAAGAGACCGACCCCCACCTGCCTACAGCCCCCTTCCAGGTAGTTCTAGAGACTGATAAGGTCCGCCTTCAGCCTCATTTTCTCCAGGCTATGAGGAACCCCCATTCCCCCAGCTGCTTTTCATAGGACTTGTGCTCCAGCCCCTTCACCAGCGTCATTGCCCTGCTCTGGACACGCTCCAGCACCTCAGTGTCCCTCCTGAAGTGAGGGGCCCAAAAGTGAACACAGTAGTGGAGGTGCAGCCTCATCAGTGCCCAGTACAGGGGGACAATCACTGCCCTTGTCCTGTTGGTCACACTATTTCTGATACAAGCCAGGATGATGTTGGTGATCTTGGCCACCTGGGCACAGTGGTGGCTCATGTTCAGCCAGCTCTCAACCAGCACACACAGGTCTTTTCCTTCCAGGCAGCTTTCCGGCCGCTCTGCCCCAAGTCTGTAGTGTTTCATGTCGTTGTTGTGACCCAAGTGTAGGACCAGGCACTTCTCCTTGTTGGACTTCATATAATTGGCTACAACTGATCAGTCCAGCCTGTCCAGATCCCTCTGCAGAGCCTTCCTACCCTCAAGCAGATCAACACTCCCACCCAACTTGGTGTTATCTGCATCATGATGATCTTGTGTTTGTATCATGATGATATACACACACAAGAGAGATTTGGTGAAGCTTAAATCAATTGGATGTTCTGTCTCATCTTATCTAAAAAAATAAATGCATAAAGCTAACCTTAGTGGAATGAGACGGAGAGATTTCTAGAAAGTGAATAGAGCTACCACATTTATAGTGAAGGCTGTAGGGCAGCTCATCTACAAAAGTAACAACAGCGCAGATCTTCCCTCATGTTAATATACCTTAATCATGATGAAGAGGGATGAAAGTTCATGGAAATGGGAAATATTTAATGCACTCACTACTCTGCTGAGGGCCACAGATAATATACTGTTAAATTTGTAACGGCCTTTGTAAAGCCTCTTCATCTGTGTTTGTAAAGTACCTGCAACATTGGTTCCTCGTCTGTGCTCTTCATAAACAAGAGCCTGACAGTATAAGATAATGCTGGGAAACAGGAGACAGCCTCGAGATGAAGGTTCAGACTGGACATGAGGAAACATTTCCTTTAACTAAACACCATTTCATCAATTAATCTGATGCAATAGGAAGGAAAGTCCGCAGATTTAATAAAAAAGATAATAGTGAAGATGAATTCTACAGAATAGTCTTATTTGACTAAGGAAGCTGTAAAGTTTAAAGTCAAATATTTCTAGTGAAAACATTTTTTGAGAGTTAATTGCTAAAAGATTAGAAAAATCTTAATGATGATGAATACTCCCACATGTATAAGATCCAATACCGTGAGCATACATGCTTGTATATGTATATGAAATCACTAGCCATTGTACCATCTTATCCATTTTATGCATATGTTGCATAAAAATATTACAGTATTCTGCAGTATTTTGATAATGCGCAATAAAATAATGTGTTCACAGAGCACAATGAAGAGGGTTTTACTGAGGTAATTTCTGAATGTAAATATTTTTATAGTACTAAAAATCCAAATGCAGCCTACAAGCATACAAAAATCAGAAAGAGGAACTTACTCCATGAAGGTTATATTTGTGCACAGTATCCAAACTAAGCTTGCAATGCCTACATATGCAAGGAAAAAAAGAGATGCCATTAAAGATAATTAGAGAGCCAAGAAAAAGTTCATACCATAGGTAATTTCACTACTAAGCCTCAAAATATTTGGGCCTTAAGTATTATTTCATAACATTCATAAGTTCATCATCATGAGATCAGGGGGATGGTTTGAAGGCATTCTGCTGTTGAAAGGGAAATCTGTTATGATTTAATATAATACAATTTGTTCTTAGTTATTTTTTAAGAGATTAGTTAGAAACACTTCTGTTACAGTCTTTGGGGAGTTTTACTGGAATGGACTCAAAGAACTGCTTAAAGGAATTTGCTAACTTCAGAAGAGCTCAGCAGATAACAAGGACTCAGGGGTTAGACCTTTGCCCTGCAAGAAACTGAAGAACATTTGGGATCAACTTGCCTGCCTGGCAAAATGTGCCTGGGACACTCCTTCGTCAGGAAAGAAAAGGAGAGTGTGGCCTCTGTTCAGGTACTGATTAATGTTTTGTGTTTCCTTACACTGTATCCTTCAATTTTGTTGGAAAAAAAAAAAAAAAAGTTGATAATATTTATTATAATGTAACATCTATATATAAATAGCATCCTCACAGTATTCCTCCCCCACCCTTTAAACCCTACAACTCCACTTCAGGAATACATTTATTTTTTAGCACTGCAAGCATAAGGCATTAGTTCTAGATCTAGACAGAACATTCCTTTTTAACTCTCAACAGATCTATGAGCGCTAAACCTTGTTCTGCCTTTGAGGAGAAACCCTGTGTGGGCAGTTTAATTTTGTCTTATGCATTTGTAAGAAAGTTGTGCAATGAAAACAAAATAGAAGAGTAGCTGAAACAGGAACTTGTTTCAGTTAGAGATTACTTAATTTACAAAAACATTGGTTTCATTGGAAGTGTTTTGGTTTTTTTTAAATTCTGACTTCTTAATTTACAAAGAAAATATGGGTGTTTTGTAGCTACTCTTTTTTGTTGTTCTTCCAGAGACTGCAATTAAATGAAGGCATCAGAACAGAACAGAACAGAATAGAACAGAACAGAACAGAATAGAACAGAACAGAACAGAATAGAAGGACTATTTCAGTTGGAAGGGACCTACAACAATCATCTAGTCCCACGGCCTGACCACTTCAGGGTATCACCATGACCAAGATAAAACATTATTAAGGGCACCGTCCAAATGCCTCTTACACACTGAGAGGCTTGGGACATTGACCACCTCTCTAGGAAGTGTGTTCCAGTGTTTGAGGGAGCTTTAAAACTGAGTATGTTGATTAATTCATCGGCATCTTTTAACTTTGCTTGAAACTGAAGAAATTATGAAAAGCTACAAGGAAAAGGAAACTGTGTCACAAAACCATCTTTCAAGATCCCATGAGAAGCATACAACACTTGTATCCCATGACAAAATGCTCAGTACCTTTTCCCAGATAGAGAATCATTCTGTTGTCACAATTGTAAATAAAAGACCCAAGAATAACTGAGAATAAGAAACAGCGTCTCCACATGATGCCCTCAGAGAAGTTTGTTCAATAACAAACATGTTTTCAGTCAATTAAACAGAAGAAAAACAGGGCTTGTTAAAGCCTAAGTTAAAGTATGTGTGCTGGTTTTGACTGGGATAGAGTTAATTTTCTTCATAGTAGCTAGTATGAGGCTATGTTTTGGATTTGTGATGAAAATAGTGCTGATAATCCAGGGATGTTTCGTTATTGCTGAGCAGCGCTGACACAGAGCCCAGGGCTTTTCTGCTCCTCACCCCACCAGTGAGCAGGCTGGTGGTGGGTGCACAAGAAGTTGGGAGGGGACACAGCTGGGACAGCTGACCCCAACTGACCACAGGGATATCCCATACCATATGGCATCATGCTCAGCATATAAACTGGGGGAAGAAGAGGTAAGGGAGGGGATGTTCTGAGTGATGGTGTTTGTCTGGCCAAGTACGCATTTCAGGTGATGGAGCCCTGCTCCCCTGGGGATGGCTGAGCACCTGCCTGCCGTGGGAAGCGATGAATGAATTCCTTGTTTTTCTTTGCTTTTGTGCACGGCATTTGTTTTACCTGTTAAATTATCTTTATCTCAACTCAGAGTTTTCTCACTTGTACTTTTCTGATTCTCTCCCCCATCCCACTGGAGGGGTGTGAGCAAGCAGCTGCGTGGGCCTGAATTGCTGGATGGGGTTAAACCACAACAGTAAGACTGCAGGTTGTGGGGCTTTTTGATTTTTCTTCTTTTTTTTCTTTTTTTTTTTTTGTTGTTTTGTTTTGTTTTTTGTTTACACCAAAGTTTAGGAAAGTCCCTGTAGAATCCCAACTTACAGGAGACATTAAGGTAGAATAAAATCATTCGTCCCACATTTTCATCCACTTCTAGCTCAAGAGAGAAATAAAGCCACTGAGTATCTCCCATCAGGGAGAACTCCTCCATTAAATATCCCTGGTAAGCTCACTGTCCTAGTGGTTATGTCTCTAGGAATGTATCCAGAAGAAAAATGGTCTTGTGTGTGCATCCTGTGAAACCAAATGTCACAGTGAAACCTTGAATCAGTACGTTTTTCTGCTACTGCTGGACTCATTCTTACTAGCTAAGGAAATCTGACTGTCTGCAATGCTACTAGGGTCTATGCTGCAGTTCTTGCCAGGGATCATGCTGACATCCCTCCCATGGTTTGCTTAGAGAGCAGATGAAATCTTTGTCACAAGCCCCAACACCTGCCATAGCTTCCTATCTAAAAATAAAATCTGATCCTTATATCTCACCTTCTTCTTCTTTCTTTTGTTTTATACATCAGGGGATGACACTCGTGATTTAGACTATTCAATTGTTTCACTGGAGCTTGCCAAAAATCTGGCTTTTGACATACCTTTTCTAAAAAGGAGTAACAGGGGTCTTGGTTAGATAACCAGGCTGAAGCCTCAGGCACACGACATCGCACACTATATAGCGGCAGGGAGAGGCAAGGAGGGGGTAAACAGGCAGGAAAGGCTTTAGTGAGTGATTGATAATGAGTGAGATGGATATCAGATCTCATGCAGACACAGAAGGAGAAATTACGTTAGTAACAGAGAGAAAAAAAAAAAAGAGAGAAACCCCCCCAATTTTTCCAGAATGGTCAGTTCCTATTTTTACTGCCCATTTCTGCTCTCTCCAAAGATGTCACGCTGGTGTAGTAGAAAGCAGGAATCTTAAATTAATAGACCAAGAAGGTATTTTCTTATCTATCCACCATGAAAAATTAACAGACTTATAAACAACTAAAAAAAAAAAAAAAAGAAAGAAAATGTAAGCTTAACTGGAGAAGGTCTTCTCCATCTGTACAGTACAGACATCAGATTGTGATTAACTGTGATACAGAACTAATCTTTTCAATTAATGCAAATGAGCTACACTTTTATGTAGACTATTACCAGAGGGCATTCAATGATATTTTTATTCACCACATTTGACCTTAAAAATGTTTTGTAGTCATCAAGGATACAATTTTTCACACAGTGGGGATGTAAGAACAGCTAATTAAGTGGTGTTTAATGACATTTGTTCCTTAAAGGAGGGCTGATTAAATGTAGCATGTAATTTTTTACCAAATCAAGCAATTCAGCCAATTTCCAAATGTGCTTAATAAGCTAGGCCTTAATAATTACACATCTTACGTAGATGCACTACAGTCACAATGGTTTGTGAGCTGGTAAATTTAATGTCACTTATTTGCAAGCCTTAGTCGGTTAGAATGCAAAATTCTGATTTCTTATTTCAGCTGTATTCCTTTTAGAAAAGAAATTATGTCTGTTTCAGTGAGTGGCATACACTCTACTCACTTGTGAATAGTCACTGTGAAGAAACCTTGAAAGCCTTTCACAAATGCCGTTTTCTGAGATCTTACTTTGCAATTTTAAACAAACCTTTGCAAACAAAAGCACAGTTTGCCTTGGATTTGAGCCATGCCTAGTATGGCACCCAGTTTTTGAATATCAACCTGTCTGCATATCAGCTCAGCTTATATGGTCTAAAAGAAGCTCAAGAAAGTATCTGGGGTGAATGAGCGGGTAAGTGAGCTCATATACTAGGAAGCTGGAAGAGGTGGAACAAATAGCTTTTTTTCTTCACTGAAAATCAAGCACATTATTTTCACCGTGTTGAAAAGAGTTGAATAATTGCATTTCACTAGGAACTGCTGCCATCAGTTGATTACCGTACTACACATACCAGGAAACATCTTTTAATGCCTTATGGCTGGGTGCTTCTTAGGAGACCAGCGTTGCCACCATGTCACTGCACTGGGATACCCTGCCTCTTTCTCCAGGAGGACACGGGTCTCCTGCAGGTTTTGTACCACATCTGCCAGACCTATGAAGGTGTCATGTATATGTTAGGGTTCCCAAATGGCACTATCACTTCTGTTTGGGCAGCAGAGTTAAACCCTACAAGGCTATTACAGGGTGACCTGAATCATCTTGTGCTGGTGCAGCCCCACCTTGAGTACAGTGTACGGTTTTGGGTACCTCAGTATAAGAAGGACATCAAACTATTAGAGTGTGTCCAAGAGGAGAATGACAAAGATGGTGAAAAGTGAAACAACAAAGTCTGAAGTTTTACTGGCTGAAAACTCCAGCCAATGTCAGAAAGTGCTTCACTGATTCCGAAGTTACAGGTATACATACTTTGTATAGGAACACCACCACCACCACATGCTCCTCCCGAACAACACATTCAGTATTCACGAGCTATGAAACAATAGTACGGCACCGAGTCTCCAATTTTTCAAATGAAAAGGATCTGAAATCCTCCTACAGCTTGATAGTTGCAGATCAGGGATAATGATACATAAATAAAATACTTAGCATGTTCATAATCAAAATGTTACTGCTTTACAAAAATGTTAATTTTATTGTTATAATTACAAGCACTCTAATTACACTCTAACAGCCGTCAGGAGTCATCTCCCAGTTTCATCCACTAGCCAGCAGTGACACTTCTGCCAACTGCGGGAATGTCTGTGCATGTGTGCTTTGAAAAATAATGATAGTTTTCACCTACTTTCAAGACTCTTTCTAACTTATTATGGGCCTCCAGGGGTGTGAGGAGCTCCAGTGGAGTGGCACAGATTCAGGAGAATCATAACAGGAACCTGGCTACATTGCAAACAGAGCTTTAGCTCTCGTTTTAGCTCTCTTGTAGTGGTGATAAATGCATATTAAGTAGTATAATCTTGTAATGATAAACTGTTAAGGCCTCAATAATATTCACCAAAGATTTGTTTACGTGATGACCTTTTTGAAATAATACAGCATCCCTGGCCTTCCCAAGTCATTGGGATTGATGGTCTGTACTAGTGATTCACGTGTTTGGTGAGAGCCAATAGCCATGATGGAATAAAATCCCTACCTGCCTATAGCAGCTCTGGCAGAGTATTATCACAGCCTGATGCCTTGAAATTCTTTAAGCTATACACCACAGTCTATACATGCGTAGTGATACCAAAAAGAAGTATTTCCTATTGGAAGTTTCAGTCTTTATTTAAAAAAAAAATGCTTAAGCAAACAATTAAGGAGCATGTTTTAAGATCTCTGTAATGAGACATATCAAATAGCAATCATTAACCACAGCTCATATTTGCATTTCAGTTCTTTTCAGGACAATGAAACCCACCTTGCACCACAGATTCTCAGTAGTCGATTAAAGATGATGTAAATTGAGTCCAGCGTCAGTATTTTCTGACTTAACTGCCTAACGTCATTCCCAGAGGTGTTCTTTTTCTCCCCCATTTTTCTTATTCTGTATTTCACATTTAAATAAATCCAACACTAACTTTCTTCCTTCTTCCTCTTGAGCCATTCAGTTTTTGAGCCTTATTTTTTTTCCTGTGAGCACCTTCCCACCAATCTTTTTCTAAAATGTCAAGGGCAGAGGAACCGCCATCTGTAAAAATCGTCAGTGACTTGAGCTCACTCCTCTTTCACCATATAATGAAGTCTTGCGTTTCCTATGCACTGACAGTCTTCCACAGTTTGAAATAAATAACCAAACAATTGCTCTATTTTAATAAGTGATTTGGTGGAGCTAGACTCATTTTGGCTAATGAACTGGCTGACACTAAAGGCTAAGGTGCCAGTTCATCAGCAGAAGTGGCCAGTCAATATTATGCTCAGCATTTCTGAGAACTCATACATCAATGACCATTGACTGCCAACAGCCAATAACAAGGACCTGCTTGATGGACATGACAAGCCTGGACCTTCACAACCCTGCCTTATGAGCAACAAAAGAACAAACCAGAAATGTCCGTATTATTGGCACTTGTAACTTCCAGCCATCCCAGTTCATTTCTCTTCTTATCCCTGACAGCAAACTCATGCACTGCACCCCCATCCCTGCTAATAGATGACCTTGTGTGAGAGCTAATTGTTTAATGGATGTCCAAGGCAGAGGAGTTTGGCCACTGAACACTGTCATATTTGCCAGGATGTCTCTTTTTCTCCTTTCATGCTCAATTTTGAAAATCTTTTTGAAAGGTTTTCTTTAAAAAGGGGGGTGGGGGTGGGGGAATCTTATGCTTTTGTCCCCTCCCAACTTTGCAAAATTAGATATTTTTGTCTTTCTGTGTCTCAGCTGGGTACACAGCACAGTAGTAAAATAGGCTTGTTTTTCCTCTGGCTGACAGTAGGATTTTTTTTCCTGTATCCATTAAGCATATACATATTTATATACTTCAAGTATATATCAGAGAAAGGGAGAAAGAGGGAGAAAAAGGAAAGAAAAGCCATAAATAAAACCAGAGAAGACAGAGGTGGGAAAGACACCTTGTTGATCAGCTAGTCTATCTCCCTTTAAAGAAAATATTACTTTCCATAAGATGTTTTCCTCAAGATCTGTCCGGTCTCATCTCAAAATATTTTAAGCAATAACTTTTCTATCACATCTCTTCTAAGATCAGTCCACAACACCACAATAGTTCTCATGGCTGGAAACTAAGCCATAATAGAGAAACTAAATGTGCTCTGAATGATTTGTAAAAACTTTTCTCGTGAATTCTTCATATGAAGCAACACAATACTTCTAACAGTTGACTTCCTAGTGGGGTGTGGTGACGTTCTCTGTATTACTACTTTGCTTTTTATTTACTATACGTTAGTTTACTAGTTAGAGGGGTTTGTTGGTTTTAGTTTTTTCCTTTTGTTGCCTTTGTTTGCTTTACTTTACCAATGCCATCAACATACTGAATCAAAGCTATACCAAACTCGCTTGGCACATTGCTTTAAGATTTCTACAATTATGACTTATAATTAAGGCATGGATTTAACATTCTTTAAACCTAGTTATGTATTTGTTGCCTCACACTGAGTAACAAATATGAGATTGAGTTCCTCATCTGTAAAATGGGTGCAGTCTGTAAAATAAGAGAAAGGTATTTCTATTTTGGCCTATTTATGCTGTAAGCTCTCCAGCAAAGAGCTGAGAAATAGTCAAGAAACAATCACATGATGAGAAATAATCAAAAGTTGAAAAATAATCACAATCAGGCTGTGATTAATTCTGATACATTATTTTCTCTGACAAGACATGAACATTATTTCTAGTAGAAGAATTACTAGTTTATTGAATTCAGATTAAAAAAACCCTGATATTCTGTCTTTACATATCTTGCAGTTGCTTCTGACAGCTAAGTTTTATTGTCTTACAGTACGATAAACACTATCAAAACATATTAAAAAATTGTCAGATAAGTTCTAAGTATACCCTGTTGTACAAGTAATCTTTCTAAACAACTGATTTCTGTCTCTGTATAGTGATGCCCATGCAACATTAGCACCTGCCAGCAGTAGTTTAAGTCTGGGGTTCCAAATCATAATTTTTCACTAAATTTAGGAAAGAAGTAGCTATTTTCTATATAAAAATAAACAACTGTATGCTTGAAAGCACAGAGATCATGACTTAAGACAGAGTATATTCCCTAGCCAGAGAAAGTATTAAGTTGTTTTGCTACATTTGTATATTATCAACTCATGAAAAAACTATACAGTGAAGTCCTGAGGTTAACTAGCTTTGAGAATTTTTTTCATAAAAACAATTTAATTGAGTCAACATAAAGCTGAAAATTTAGTGGTACATTAGCTTAGAAATGATGAAAAATATTCAAAATATTTGACTACAAATAAGTTAAATTTTAATAAAAACAAAGGTTAAACAAAGAAAAAAAATAATTTGTGTTGTGGTATAGGTTTTAATCCAGTGCAAATGAGTTCAGTTTTTCACAAGAATAGTTGAATAACATAGTTGTAAGTCAAATTATTTTTTTCTTCTTTTGTGTTCCAAATCATTCAATGAACCAAAAATGCAGTTATTTGCACAGCTTTAATGTCAACACCGGAGCTAGTGGCATTCTCCAAAGCCAGGTATCACCAATCTTTCTTTTTCATCCATTCGGGAGGAAAACACATTAATTGGCAGAGTCAGTGGCCTCATCCCACCTTAATAGCAAGTGTACAGTGTGAGTTTTTCTTATACAGTCTACATACAACGTGTTTCCCATTCAGTCAGTATCGGGAGCAGTGCTCATCTTGACTAATTCCACATTTCCACATTTGAGCTAGGTAGTGGACAGTTAGTTAAAATAGGCAATAAAATCTGAGGTGCACAAACCTCTATGAAGAAAGCTTTCTGAATCCTATTTCTGACTTCAGATCAGGTTCAAAATACAAAATTTCTGTGGGGAAGGAATGGAGCTTACATTATTCCCTTCAAGTACACTGGTTCTCAGATTCACTTCTGGCATTTTCCGTGGACCTTACCCAGCAGAGAAGACTCTTTGCCACAACAGAAAGCTTTAATAAACTGGGACATTTCCCTTTCTGCTTTCCTTTTCCTCAAATAGCAGACTTTTTCATTGGTAAGGAAATTTCCCCATATACAGGGAGAGCTGTAACATCCCCGGGACCAGCTGAGGCTTGGAATTGCTTCGGCAGCTTTCTTATTCAACAGGTGGCTAAGCAGGATAACTTGGCTTAATGGTGCTGTTTCAGCACTAACTTCTTTGGCAGTCATCATAAACATTTTCAAGATAGGAAACAGGTGTTCCAACATGCTTCGCTGGGCAGAATGAAGAACAATTCCCTCCCCGGTGTCATTGTACATGATGTATTCAATGATTGCTACTTTCCGATTAAGAATACGTTCACTCATGTAGTAGAGAGCAATCCATCTGGTTTTGTAGTCAGGAATGAGCTGCTGAAATAGAAAGTCATTACTTGGGTGGGGAGGAGGGGAGCAGTGTCTGGAAATAAGGCTGGCTGAACATGTTTTGCTTAACTTTAAAACCAGCTGAACACTGGAAATGTGGCTAGAATATTTGAGGATTTTTTTTTTTTTCCATAAAGGGGAAGCATATATAGGTGGGAAGGAAGAAGAACTTGAAGATGAAAGGAAAAGAAGGTCTAATTGAAGGGGATTAATGTTTGAATCAAATTCTTACCCAGTGTATGTTATTGTTCCAGAGACAGTGAGGTTCTGTAAACTAATGTCAGGTGAGGATTCAGTTGTGCAGATAGAATCATAGAATAATAGAAGAGTTTGGGTTCGAAGGGACCTTTAAAGGTCATCTAGTGCAACCCCTCTCCAATGAGCAGGGACATCTTCAACCAGATCAGGTTGCTCAGAGCCCCGTCCAGCCTGGCCTCGAATGTTTCCAGGGATGGGGCTTTTGCCATGTCCCTGGGCAGACTGTTCCACTGTTTCACCACCCTCATTGTAAAATATTTCTTATACCTAGTCTAAATCTACCCTCTTTCAATTTAAAACCGTTATTCCTTGTGCTGTTGAAACAGACCCTGCTAAGAAGTTTGTCCCCATCTTTCTTATAAACCCCCTTGAAGAACTGAAAGGCTGCAATAAGGTCTCCCTGGAGCTTTCTCTTCTCCAGGCTGAGCAATGCCAACTCTCTCAGCCTTTCCTCATAGGAGAGGTGTTCCATCACTCTGATCATTTTTTTGGCCCTCCTCTGGACGTGCTCCATGTCTTTCCTGTGCTGAGGTCCCCAGAGCTGAACGCAGCCCTCCAGGTGGGGTATCACCAGAGAAGAGAATAGCAGAGCAGAGAGGAGCATCACCTCCCCTGACCTGCTGGCCACACTGCTTTTTTATGCAGCCCAGGACATGGTTGGCTTTCTGGGCTGTGAATGCTCATTGCCGGCTCATGTCCAGCTATTCATCCACCAGTACCTCCAAGTCCTTCTCTGTAGGGCTGCTCTCAATCCCTTCATCCCTCCGCCTATATTGATACCAGAGGTTGTCCCAACCCAGGTACAGGACCTTGCACTTGGCTTTGTTGAACCTCAAGAGGTTCACATGAGCTGACTTCTTGAACTTGTCCAGGTCCCTCTGGATGCCATCCCATCCCTCAGGCATGTCGACCATACTACTCAGCTTGGTGTCATCTGCAAACTTGCTGCGGGTGCACTCAATCCCACTATGTCATCGATGAAGATATCAAACAGTACTGGATATAAAGCTCATTTTAAGAATCCTGTTGTTATTAATGCAGCAGTCACACTAAAAAGTCTCCATTGCCCTAACTTGACTGAAAATACTCAATTTCCTCTTCCAAATATAGAAAATTATTTCATCATTTTAGCTAGTGTCTTGCGACAATTGCTGGCAAATGCTGCCTTCCCTTAGGGTGCTCACAGTGTACAATGTAACACCTGTGTTGCCTATAAAAGCTCAAAACTGGCTTTTGATGAAGAGGAGGGAGAATGATTTTATGATGAACAGCATTTAGCCCAATGGCACGGAGCTGGTCATGAGAAACAGACTTATAAATCACAACTAATTTTGTACTTAAGAAACAGAAAATAACTTTCCAGGATATTAATTTTTATTTTCTAGGAGCAAGACTAACTTTAATGGTATTCAGTTCTTCTTTCTAATAAATAGATAAAAATGTTCATTTACTTATTTTTGCTAAGAATTATACTAGAAAACCCGTACCCTACCACTGTGAATTCAACCCAGAGGGTAGTGGATCATATGACACTATGATTCTACTGTGGTCTATAATATATCTTCATGTATCTATGAAATGTACAGCAAATTTTGTATCTCAGACCTAAAAACTCTTTTCACCTTCTGTGTTTCCATTGTTTTCTTTCATGTAGATAGACAAAGAGGCAATCATACAGAAACTTGGAGTACACCTTACAGGAAAGAAAAAAAAAAAAACCCAAACAAAAACAAAGCAATGAGTTATAGCAAAATCATTTTAATAGTCATGTATTCACTGCAGAAGATACTGTTAAAGAAATAGAAATATTCTGGAAAAAAAGTGATTTGAAAGGACACAGAGCAGTTTCATGTACTTTCTAGTTCAGAAGACCATAATAAGTACTTGAAGGATATCATCTTAAACTTGCAGCCTGGATCAAAGTTGGAAACTTAACAGAATTCAGTGCATGAATTCAAGAAAGTAAAAGGAAAGACAAAAACGGACAAGGGAGATAACATTCATTTTCTTAGCTTAATAGTCTCTTCACTTATGGGGTGGGGGGGTGGGGGGGAACAACCAGACTATGTTTATTTACTACTGAAACATGAATGCTAGGAATTTGGATGCTTTCATCCACACGTCCTTAATCTGAGTGCATCTGGGAATCATGAGTTCTTACAGATTCAAGGATGATTGGAAAGTTGTCAAACTAGTTTTGTTGACATTTTAGAACTACCCCTCAGAAAGGGAAAACTGAGTGACAGTAAGTAAATTTGCATGAGTAGAAAACTGGATGGGTTATCCCATGGTAGGGTTATCATTTTGGCATACCCTCAACAACAGCAAAAAACCCCAACAAACTCCTACAAAATACGTTGCATACTCTGGCTACCCTTACACTTGTAATTAAATAGATTATTTAAACAGAAGCAAACCAGCAGCCTACCCTGTGAAATTCCCACCTCAGCCATGAATTGTCTGGGAGAGGAGGACACCCCTTGGCTGGCATAGTCTTGAGCAATTGTTATGGTTTAACCCTGGTAAGTAGCAAAATACCATGCAGCCACTTGCTCACTGCCCTGCAGTGGGATGGGGGAAAGAATCAGAAAAGGTAAAAGTGAGAAAATTTGTGAGTTGAGATAAAGACGCTTTAATAGGTAAAACAAAAGCCATGTGTGCAACCAAAGCAGAGCAAGGAATTCATTCACCGCTTCCCACGGCAGGCAGGTGCTCAGCCATCCCCAGGGCAGCAGGGCTCCATCACGTGTAACGGGGACTCAGACAAACACCATAATGCTGAACATCCCCCCCTTCCTTCTTCTTCCCCCAGTTTATATGCTGAGCATGATGCCATATGGTATGGGATATCCCTGTGGTCAGTTGGGGTCAGCTGTCCCGGCTGTGTCCCCTCCCAGCTTCTTGTGCAGCCCCAGGCAGCTCTGTGGTCGGGTGGGGTGAGGAGCAGAAAAGACCTTGAATGCTCAGCAATAATGAAAATGTTTTTGTATTATTAACACTGTTTCCATCAAAAATCCAAAACGCAGCACTGTCGAAGCTACCATGAAGAAAATTAGGTCTATTCCTGCCAAAACCAGTACAATTTCCACTCTTTATTACACACCATTACATCATGCTCAGGTCTTACACTATCCAACATAACCTCATTAACCGTCACTACCCTTCCCATCCTTTGATACAGATACCATTCTCAAACCAAATAAATTAAAGGCAGCACACAAATAACCCATTCAAGTCAACGGGAAAACTCCCATCACCAAATCAGAACTTCCACACTGAAGAACAGTTTGGAAAGTTGAAGATCTTAATACGGCATTCAACAGGCCTGGTGCTATGAATGAGTCCATGACCGAACTCAAACTGCTCCTTTGATGAATCCATGGTTAATCCACAACTCAAATACAGTGTGCAGATCTTCTTCCCCTTATTCAAAAGCTATATTAGAAGGCGGGGGGCGGAAATCAGGGAAATTAACAAGTATGATCAAAGACATGGAAGAGGTTTCTCATGAGAAATTCTAGCATAACTATTCCTCTATCAGCCTGAAATTCTTCCACTTGGAAAAGAGGACATTTAAACTTGGTATGACAGAGCTCTACAGAGATATGAGTGGCATGAAGCAGTCAGGGAGAAACTTTTGACTTTGTCTTCAGTGGAAGAACTGGAGGCAATCAAATAAGGTAAGAGCCCATTTCTAAAGGCACAAGGGAGGATTTGGTTCTTCACGCAACAGGTTGTAGATCTGTGAAACTCCTTGAGACAGGATCTCAGTGGATGCAAAACAGTTGCATTGGTTTAAGAGGAAGATTGGACAAATAGAAGAAGGATCCATTAAGGATAATGAATAGGCTAAATAGAGTTGTAGGATGGAAGCACCACAATTGTTTGGTCTGCTCATACTTGCTCCTATGCATCCATTTTCAGCTATGACTGAAAAAACGGAGGACTAAATGGGCAGTTTTCTGAATCAGTACAGCCACTTTTTATGTCTTTGGGGATTTTTGCCACTGAGTTTAGAAGGAACAAATCTGGTCTTTTAAACCATAATGGATTAATTATTAATTAATTAATTAATTCCATTCTCATACTGAATAAAATAATTAACTCTTCCTTGGTTTTCAAATGTCTTCCAGAAATATCACAATTCTACTTTTTGCTTCCATTTTTTAGGCAAGTAAACTGTCTTTAGAAGAGAAATATTTGGTTTTATTATTTAGGATTTTATTGAAGAATTAGTTTGGTTAAGCAGAACACATTTTGTTATACAGATAATAGAAAAAGACTGCAGATGAAAAATTTTATCAGAGTTGCAGGGAACAGAGATACTTATGATGTCATTTGCAGCTATAAAATTTCCCATCAGCTTGTCAGCCCATATTAATGCTTGTTTTTGTCAGTATGGAAGTTGTTAAATATGGCAGGAAATTTGGAAGGGTGATATGTGCAGCACTTTATTTTTATCCCATTGCAGTCTGTGGTCAGAGTGACTTTATCCTTACACATCAGATTTTGTTGGGGAAGGAAGATGCTGGGATATTATTTTTCCCCATTAAGCTAATGCAGAAAAATCTAATAAGGCTTGCATTGTTCCTTGCAAAATCATAAAAGCACAAATAAGATGTATCAGACAGATCCCATTGTATATTCATGCAGACATCTACAGCTCTTCTGGTGCATTGAATAAAAAAAAAAAAAAACAAACCTGCATTGTTTACAATAGTTTTTTATTGATATAAATGAGCAATTGAAACTAAATTACTGAGACATGTGCTTTCTTCCTATTGCAGTTTGACTCACCCATATGTTCCGAAAAGGAAGTCTTTTCTACTCAGGCCGAAAATCCCACAGAGGAATAATTGATGAGATATGAATCACTTCATTTCTCTGAAAGAAAGGGGATTGTTTTTATACTCTTGTATCTTTTGCTCCTACCTCACCTTTAACGACATTCACATGGTGCAACCTAGGATTAGCATCATGAGATACAGGAACAGTTTGAAACAATCAAAGTTTCTTTTTTAGAAAAATACAGAAACTTAGAAGCAGAAAGCCTATAAACATATGGTGTTTAGACAGTTGCTCTGTGAAATACAGTTTTCCTCAGGTGAAGTTGCTGTCAATGCTTTTAATCAAAACACTACAAAACTAATCTCGTTCGTCCTTTTTCTTTCCCCTCTCCGTTGTGTCTATGAAGTCTAAGAAAATTATGAGGACAATGAAGGTACAACTTCTTACTGACCAAGGAAAGGAACGCAATGGCTTGGTCTGTCACTCACTGACAGTCCCCAGAGCTCTCATCAGCTTCTCTATAATCTTACTTTTGTAATGGCTAAGCAGCAGCATGGACTTGCTGGGAGAATACTGTAAGACCTGTTGAATATAAAAGAAACATAGGTATTGGTTTTGGTTTGCACTCAGAAGAAGGTATATGATATATATATACACACACAGTGATCCATCTCACTACAGAGGTTTCATTATCATTACTAGGACATCAGTATTCTCCCCTTCCTTTACTACTAAATTACTACTGAATTCTACCAAATTTGTGTCCCAGAAATCCTGCAGAATGTCTTCTTACTCTAAGCTGGGCTCTAAGATTTCACGTGTCCATACAACTTCACTGTATAAATGTAATTTACGGAATGCAGTTTCCAAGGAAAAAATCCCTAAGAAATGGATGAAAAGTGAGAATGCAGTTCTTTCCCAGGTTGGTTCAGCTGAACTTAGGCTTCTGCATGCAATGCTTACATTTGTACTAGGTGTCCAAACTCCCGTTAGACATCATGGTAATCTAGGTTCAAACATGCATGTATGGTATTTTCTAGAAAACTGTAGATTATTCAAGGCATCTCTGTGCAGTTGGCAACTGTGACAAATTGTGTGCAAAAGACCCAGACCTTTTTGGAGACACAGCTGAAGGTGAGGGAGGGTAGCTTAAAGCTTGTGAGATGTTCCCGGGCACATACTTGGACTACTGAATCAAGCATTAATTGTAGTATGTATGTAGTTAATACAGCCAATGGATCCCAGACTGCTGTCCAACTTGTCTAAAATAAACGCCTGCTGCCTAGTTAGCTGAAAGATGGGCTCCAATTTCTAAGTTTCTACTGACTGTCATGAGAGCATGCAGTCCTAGATAGGGTATGGACAATTTCATATACCAGTGCCAAAAATATATGAAAATAGATCCAGTTCTAGAGGCACAATTTAGCTGCTGAGATATAGGTGCTTAATGCAATGTGTAATATTCTTGTCCAGCCTCCTCTGCCTTTAGGTATTGACCCTCCTGTAGGTCAATGTCGAAGGTGTCCGTGCCCAGGTGCTGGCAGGGGTGGTCTGCAGAGGTGGCCCATGTGGGAAGAGGCCGAAGCTGTCCTATGCTGAACACAGCTGGTTCCATCCAGCTCCAGCATCCCCACTGCAGGACACAGCTCAGCCCAAAACTATGCTTTCCCTCCAGCCTGGATCTGACTGATACCTGGAAGGACCCCCTTCTGTTATGACCAATTTCAACACTCAAGTTCCTCAGAGACTTAAAATGCCATTTCCACCTGCCAGTGTCTCAATCCTGCCATTTTCCTTTTAAAGATGGGATTTAAAAGCTATCCTCAAAAGAAATATACTCATCTATAATTTTCTATGATACTGTGAATACTAACAACAAGTATAAAATGCATCAGACTCTTCCGATTTATTTTGAAAAAAAGAAGGGGAGATATATTGTCCTGTGGCAAGATGACATCCTGATGCTTAAAACATTGAGCCAACCTTTTTAGACTGCTGCCTCTCCAGGATAAGATGTGCTTTATTTTTGATGTGTAATAGCTAACTTACTACAGCTTCATATGTAGCTGGATCTTTAGCCACTGGTGTTATGCAAGTAACAAACAATTTCTTTCCCTCTCTATCCTTCCTTTTCTTTTCTTTTCTTTTCTTTTCTTTTCTTTTCTTTTCTTTTCTTTTCTTTTCTTTTCTTTTCTTTTCTTTTCTTTTCTTTTCTTTTCTTTTCTTTTCTTTTCTTTTCTTTTCTTTTCTTTTCTTTTCTTTTCTTTTCTTTTCTTTTCTTTTCTTTTCTTTTCTTTTCTTTTCTTTTCTTTTCTTTTTTCTTTTCTTTTCTTTCCTTTCCTTTTCTTTTCTTTTCTTTCCTTTTCTTTCCTTTTCTTTTCTTCTCCCCCCTTTTTTTTTTTTTACAGTAGCTGGGTTTTCATCAACTCTGAATAATTGACATATAGAAGTCCCATGTTGTTAATCAACTCTTTCCAAATGTGTACTTTCTCTGTTGTTTGGGGTTTTTTTCTTAATTGAGAATTTACCCTCTAACAAAGCTTTCAGTATTTACTTTGAATTTGAATTGCCTGTCTGAAGCAAAAAGAAGAAAACTTCATCCAATTTTAGACTGTCTCTCGGTGTTTTGAGCAAGTGGAAGGGGGAGCAGGGAGCAGTTGATGCTGGCATGCACAGCAGTGCTGGGAGGTTACCAAGCAACAAGAGGGAGATGTGTCACAGGGGCAAGGGAGATGGGGAAGATGAACAAAAGTGTGGACAAAGGATTCAAGAAGATGAAGAGAGGTGTCAGAATTGCCCGACCTCTTTCTTATTTCTTGTCTTGAGTTGCAATGGTGTCTATGAATAAAGGATGTGTAAAGTGTCTCTATTTGTTTACATGAGCCCTTGGAGGCAGAAGGGATGGAGAAAGCATGGTGTGCAACCTAATCGTCAGAGGATTATTCTGTCAGTAGTCCACTGCGTAAGCAATAGGAGACAAAGTCTGCACATGAACATATAAAGTACATATTTTTCACTGGGAGAGAGGATGTCACAGTGTGAACAACTCCTGTTGCAATA
The DNA here is from genome assembly GCF_015220075.1 of Falco rusticolus. Lineage (NCBI taxonomy): Eukaryota > Metazoa > Chordata > Aves > Falconiformes > Falconidae > Falco > Falco rusticolus. Next base: position 1,787,245 of record NC_051189.1, on the reverse strand, counting down.
TTCAAGGAGTAAAAAATTAGTCAGAACCTGATTTGACTTCAAAAAGGTATACAGTCCATAGAATGGCTTAAATTTGGAATTTAGATTTTCTTGGTTTTATGAATTTCTTAAAATATGCTCTTGAACCAATTTCCCACACCTTCACCTGCATCCAAATAATTTAAGTGAAACCAGCCTTCTTCAAAATGAGACAAGGAAAACTTGGGATGTAGAATCCTTATCTGCCTACCACATTTTTTGCGAGAGAATTTATATCTATCAGCCCTTTTAATACATATTCTATTCCTGTTTAGGTTTCCAAGCTTGAACAAACTGGGATACAGTAAAGGCTTAAGGAACCTTACTTACACTTTGCAAGATAAAGCATCAACAGCTGTATTCAGCTCCTCCCATACTCTTTGAGCCAATTTCAACAATCCCTTGATAAATGTAGGAACCTGATATTATGTTTCTCTGAAGGGAAAATTTTCCTTATAGGCATCCGATATATGTAAGAAATAGGGAACAAGTGTATTTCATTATATTATTAAAACAGTTTAAATTCATCTTCTCGTCTTGGGTATAAATTGTCAAAATGTCTAGCATTGTTTCTAAAAATTAACCTAAAAAATCTGCATAAGTATTTTGCATTGCCCAATATTGTCCCAAGATATTTAATTTGAAAATTATAAACATATGTAATGGTAAATGTAAAATATTCTGAAAGACCTTAAAGCTCTTTTTTTTTTTTTTTCTATCATGCTTTATTTTTCATCTTTTGTCAATATCTTTTCACAACGCTGTGGGAAACTGAGAACTGATTTTTGAGCCTTTGACAACAATGACCCAAGAATTCATGTGAACAAGTCAATCTTTTTCTAGGTCATTATAACAGAGCGATGTTTTTAGAGCCTGGGGTTCAGAGAAAAACAGCAATTGTGTTCTCCTTGGAAAAATAAAGCTGAAAAAAAGGACAGTGACCATTTGAAGGTGCTGCTTTCCCCACTAGTCCTCTCTTAGTGGAATATAAAAGTTTGAGCAAAGAAACAACCCTAAATGTTGCTGAGTCAGTGTCTGAAACACTGACATACAAAGAATTGGCTTCCTTGTTATTCAGCTGCCATTTCAAAGCATTTCCCCAAGGTTAGCTTGAGGGTGAGCTGCACCAACAGTAGACTCCATCGTGTGGTCTCAGCACTTTTCCACTATATCTCAGTGGCGATTCATGTCACACATTATTCATTACAGAGCATGGGGACTCCCAGACCTGCCAATTGAGAGGTGTGTCACCTGCACTTACAAGCGACTGAAACATGGCCTTATCTCTTAGCCCTTATAAACTCAATTTCCGTGCAGCCTTTTATACCCAACGAGTTGCCACGTGATTATCCTCTGCTAAGCCTTCACAAAATTTCCTACAGGGGAGAGCACAAACCTGTATTATGTTTTTATACATCTCCCTCAGTAGCTGGTAGAAATTTTACTACAGTTAAAAATGTGACAACCAAATAAAATACATTTTTTTTAAATCAGAAATTATCCATTAGCTTCATTTACTTTTGTGCTGTTGGTCATCAGAACGCCCTTCAGATTGTGAGATGCATTCACTTATCAGAATGGACATATATACCCTGCCCACATTGGAGCCATGCACGTGGCCATCAAGATAATCAGTGTACAAAGGAAAGTCACAGATTGCATCTGCCAGTGAAACAACCTCCTACTGCCCTAATTAAAAAAATAAATAAATACATTAAATCCACAAACCTGTCACCTCTGACTAAGTCATAGGCAGATATTTGTTCTCAAACAAGATGATCATTAAGGCAATTTATGTTACTTAAGAAAACATATATTTCTGAGTTGAAATAACAGGAAAACAAACTGATAGAGTAAAACCTGTGGGAGGAAAAGAGAATATTGTAAACTGGGAGACAAGACTGGGCACAGAAAGGCAGCTATCTGGAGAAACTGTGGACCCACCAAGCATTCTCCTTGGAGCTACCTTAGGAAGAGTATTTCTAGGAGAGCAGAGGTCACAAAAGCATTCCTTATGTTTTCTACAATGTGGATGCAAATTCAAATGCTGTAAGCCATCAAATTGAGTAATACCCTGCATGCAGGACTGACAGCAAGGGACTACCGTATTATATCCCAAACTGTAACTTTTTAGAAAGAGGACACAGCAGGGGATGGAGGAAACAGATGATCACACATCTGCCTGTTGTGGAGCTGTTTTTGTAAAGGTTGTAAGATTACTGCTCTGATTACAGTCAGAGATGCAGAGATCTGGCTAAGTCTTTTTAATGAAATTGTTCTCCTTAGAATATGCTAGTCCATCTTAACCAAACCACTTCATGACAAAATGTGTCAAATGAATTTTAATCAGAAAAGACTTTTTTGTGTTCAGGGTAAAATTCCCAGTGAGAGAAAACCTACTTTACTGTATCCAACATGCTGATGATTAGGCCCTCTGTGATCTCTGCAGCTGAAGGAAACCTTGATTCTCTGGTGCAGTCTAACATTTCGCTGTTACCAGTAAATATTTTAACCATGGACTAACCACATCACAGGCTCCCAGTTCCTTCCTCCCCAGAGCTGCTTACGAAGGATTTCTAAAGCTGCTTTTTCCAACCTGAGGCGAAAGAGCAAAAAGCTTCTCCCCAAAACGCTGGACTGTTTCCCGGCAAGCTCTTACAATCTGCAAGTCAGCAGGAGAGACTGGGAATTCGCCATTTGCCAGCTCCTGTGCTCCGAAGTCAGCACCAGCCAGTGCCGTGCTGGACAATGTGTCTTCACTTTGGTTTCACTTGCACAAAATAAGGAGCGTGTCAGGGTAAAACAGCCACGTCTTTGAAAAGTGACATGGGACAGTGCATTATTCTTGTCATCTGGGGTATATACCTCCTTAAATGGAACAGTCCCTGATCTCACAATTAATCTCCGCTGACCTTATTAGGCTGCAATAACTATATAACATCAGAAGTCACGAGTGCTTCCTGCATTTCGTTCCAGTAATTCAATTACGATGCATGTGGAGCAGCCATGTAACACCAGCGTTCTGTATGTAGGCCACTTGAAATATAAATGGACACTATTTAAAGAGTGGAGGCACTTAGATATAAATAACCAAGGAGTGCAATCAGCTTTGGAACATCAGCTTTAAAAAAGCAAGCTTGTCATTTGCTTACAAATGCCTGTTTCCCATTTGCAATCTTTATTTCTGTAAGTTTGTTCTGTTTCAAAAACTGTTTTAAAAACCTGCTTTAACCCCAGTTTGAAGTTAAACTTGCTGTTGTCAGCTGTTGCTGGGGGGGAGGGGAATCTTATTTCAGGTGAACTGGGTCAGTTCGCTTCTTTGTCATTATGAATAATTTCATTCCTGCGGCTTAAAAAAAGTTACGTAAGTTGTCTGGATCATGGAGATACTAAAATCACATAGCAGCAAATGGTTAGACAATGTCTGGGGTTTCACCTAGCTACGCACAATGTGACAAAATAACTTTTTCTTTTTCTGACGATTCAAAGTTGTTTTTTTTCTTTTATACATACTCTTTATAGTAAGTAAAATCTGTTCCACCAACATGGAAGAAGTTCATACCCTTATCTAAAATGAACTATTCCCACATTTATGTAAAAAATGTATAGCCCTTTCATTGATATAACATTTTTTTTTGTTTTATCCACTGAGTTTATTTGAATTATTAAGTGTGACAGCATAATTCCTTAGATAATTCATGTTAAAACTGCATTAAAATATTGTATAATTTAACACAAACATAAAATTCTGTATTACTTTCCCCATAAGCCTGGTGTGAATTTTGTGAGTCAGCATATCACTAGTATTTTTACTTTTACAATCTCTGAGGGCTCATTTATTTCATTCTCAATTTTTTTTTTTTTTTGGGGGGGGGGGAAATGTTGGTTTCGTTTGGTTCTGTTTTATTTTTCTTTTCCCTTGAAAATATATTATGTATGATCACAAAGATGTGGAAAGAGAAGGAACGGTGAGACTTACAAATAATATGAGTTCAGAACAGTTGTTCCAAAGGGTTTTAAGATACCAAAACATTTATGCATTGTCTTTGAGTTCGTAAGTTATCCTACTGAAATCTATTTTCTATTATGTGGATGCAAACAAAAGCTCTCCCAGAAAACCTAAAAAATGTTATTTTGAAATACAGTCAATCACCAGAGATTTTAGTCTTATAAAAAACATTTCTATTCATCAGATACAGAAAACAGAGGTGAGATTTTCTACCATTTGTTAGTATTTTCTTCTTTCTTACTTGGAAAAAAAAAATCATTACCTTGGACCTTTGCAACGTAACAGAGGGATCAGCTTCAAACAAAGAGGAGATAAATTTCCTGAATTTAAGGAACTACATCAGGATTCCAGTGATTCAGATTTATTCTTTGGCACTGATATGGACTTCCACAGCACCCTTAGCTAATTACTTCTGGCTAAACTGTCTCCGTTACTTATATGAATAGGACTGCACAATATGAATCCTCTCACTTATGTGAATAAGGTTGTTTGTGAATTATTCATATTGAGTGTACTGAAACAATTTGTCATTTTCCTGGAAGGAAATTAATTGTCTATTTTTCTTATTTCTTTTTTTTCCTTTTTTTTTTTTTTTTTTTTTTAAGGAGGGAATATGGCCTTACAGTCTGATCCAGTTCCTGTTCGTTTAGCTCTTACATTAGAACAAGGTTCTCCTTTTTACTGCTTAGAAATTAAGCTAAAGACCTCACTGAACCATATTTTCTTCTCCCTCATCTACATCTGTCTTGTTAATATATTATGGATGGTTATGTCTAGTGTGATTTGCAAGTTGTGGACTCAAGATGCAATGTTTTCAGTAATTCCTCCAGGAGACCCTGCCACAGTCTAATGCACTGCATTTATTTATAGCATCATTTCCTAGATATTGACATACTGCCATCATGCATATAACATTATATTAAGTTTAAAATAAGACATGGTGGAGCAACCACCTTACTTCTTCCTGGTAGCACATATGTATGTGTCAATTCATTATCCTCTTGGTCACATATAAGTTGAAAGGATGACTGCCAAATTTTTTTCTCCTTCAGCTTAAAGAGCTTTGATGCCTTCACTCCTCAGAGCAGAAACAATTTAATCTCAATCAACAGTCTTATTAAGTTTCTAGCTTGGCCTACCTGTATAACAGAATCTTCCAGACAAGCTTTTTAGTCCAAACCAGACATCAGTTCTTTGGCTATTCCCCTAGATGTCCTCACAAGCTATCCAAAGTCACTCACAGACCTGGGGATGCCCAATAAGCCGAAATTTGTCACAACACTGTCATTTCGCTAGTCACTCCCTGCACCACCAGGCGTTGCTGCTAAGGCTAACTTTTCACCAAGCCTTACAGACTCCAACCTTGCTATGTAAAATGGAAACGGTGTCAAAGACAGGATTTGTCCCACTGTACATGGCCAGGCGACATGAAAAAGCTGTCTTACACACACAAAGAAAGACACAGGAAGATGGTCCAAACCTAAGTAAATTAACTGGAGATTTAGCTGAGAAAAAAAATATATAGCAAGTAGGATTTGTGAAAGAGGGATGGGGATTCATGTGCTTTGTGCAGTGCATTATACTATGCTGTCCCAAACATGCAAATGAGCTCATGTAAAGGCAACTCAGCTGTCTTTCCTGTGCAGAGTAGGTATACCTGGAATATCAAAAGTTAAAATGGACACCTGGCTCTGTGTCAAGAGGAGTTAGCACCTTGAATGAGATGGTCCAGGTGAAAGATGGGTAAGAAAAAACAGGATGGGTTGTAGACTAAAAGCAAGTGTTGATAAAGACATTAGGATCTTTTATTTGCAATTAGCTTGAATGAAATCTGCATAATTACAAGTCTTTGAATAGGAATGCTCAAGGGGAAAAAGTGGAGGCTGCTCTGCCCCTTCAATGGATACTCATCAACAAAAGAAGAAAAATGAGTCCTTGACTGCTCCTGGCAATAGCAGCCTCTCATGGTATTTCTTAAGTAATAATTTGCCCTTCTGACTTCATGGTCTCTTTCCACCACAGTGAAGTCCTGTTCATTTTCAAGCTATAAACTGACTACTTTCTTGAAGAGAAACATTGCCCACATCTTGGGATAATGACTGCGGCTGAAAATATTTTATTTATCCCAGTAAGTGTCTCATAAGAAATTGAACCCAGTCCTTTTTATGACCAAATGGCACTAAGTTATACACTAACATTAAAGTGCACTAAGAAACTTTCAGAGAAGGTGTCAAGGACTTGTATGCCACGCTATGCTTTGCTACATTTGCATCAATGAAGCAATATGAAATAATAAATGTATTAAATTTATAGATTATATAATGTAATCCTTGTGTCACCAGGATTGACATGCCCCACCCAAATCCTCTAATACTGTAATATCCTACTTGTATCTTGTTATTCATTATCTTTGGTTTCATTAGCATACTTGCTGTCCATGGAAACCACTACATCAGACTGTATGTGAGATACTGGATGCATCAAAAGCTGCTTCTGAAACACTACAGCACTTAACAGTTTTCTCAAAGTTAGTACAGCGGATGATTCATATTCCATCCCTTGCCTTTAAGGATGATGGACCTAGTCCAATCTGGGAGAGGGAAGGAGTGAAGCAGACAGCCTAATGATGCGCAGACACCCAGGGTTCCTAGGCATGTCTAGGGAGGTAACTGAGTTCGGGAAACGGAACAACAGGAGCACTGAAGTGTTATCTCATGGGTAATGCTGGGAGGCTGCAACCACACTAAACCCAGGCTAAGGAATGCATTTTCCATTTTCTAAATTGTCATATTCCCAAACAAGCTCTTAGAGATGCTTTGCAACCTTAAAAAAAAAGTAAAAGAAATTCATAGGCCTTTAAAGGTCAATTACACAAAAAAATGCTGAATCCTTTTACATTAATGCCCTAATTGTTTTTATTCCAAGGGTTTTTACTTAGATGTCAAATTCAATCTCTCTTTCTCTTCTTCTGGGTCGCAGAAGCTTAATATTTTTACTGACACCTAATGAACCCTTTTATTTCTCTTTAATATGTGGCTTCTTTAAAATTAGTCTCTTTAAATTATTAGCTCAATCTATTGTTCAGCAGTTGGATGTCAAGGGTTTTTTTTTTGGTTTGGGGTTTGGGGCTTTTTGATGTTTCCTATTAGCTCTCTGCTATTACCAGTTATTCTTAGGAAGAAATTAGATCGGGCAGTAGCACTCAGAGGTCAGCAAGCACCTCAACAACACAAAAGTGTTGAGAAAATGAAATGTCAAAATCACTGATGTGTAGAATTTTGCCCATCTCTTCTTTTGAGGATCTCTTTTCCTTTAATACAAAATAGGAATCGCCAATATCTGGTGAGTATTTATCTGGAAAAAACAGGTTCTTAGAGTTTTGAGCTGCGGACTACCACGTGTGTTAAACTATCAGACTGAAAACTGAAGCATCTAGAGACAAAAGAGTTATTCCCAAGTGTTTTGAAGGACTGCAACTCCTGCACTGGTAGTTTTCTAGCATTCTCAAGGGAAAAGGCAGCTGTAGTAAGTACTGCACTGAAAGCATCTGAACAGCTTCAGATCTGGAAAGTCTTTTTCCATCCTGTATATTTTCTAGTGCTCAGCATTAGCTATTCTCAACCCTTCTCCTTTTTTTGCCAATCATACACACATCAAAAAGATGAAAGCAGCAGGAAGAGAGGACAAAGCAGAGAACTGCAGAGAGAAATGCAGTGCTCTGAAAATAATTCAGAAGTCAATGAAATTAGGATAACTGTATTCACCAGTAATGATCACCATGGGCACTTATCCTCTTAGCACCTTTTAATGTCAGTTTTCTCTTTATGTTGCTTCAGTCAGGACATCCTCCAGACTCATTTTCGATTAAGCTTTCTCTGCTTTGTACTGGATCCTTAGATCTATCTCACTGCGTTCTTCTCAGCATTCACCTGGGAGGTAAGCAGCTCACCATGTTATTGTACATTTGTTTTTACTGTGAAAACAGAACAGGCTCCTATTCCAAAACCCCCAGCTGTTGGAACAGGCAGGTACTATTGATTAAGAGAAAACATCTTGAAAAGCATCAGGCTAGAGTGTCTTAAAATGCCACCTCAGGAGACTCAAAGAGCATCTGTTACCAGCTGAGGGTTGTTTACTGAGCTGTGTGGAATGAGCTGCTGGATGTGGTCCATGTGGGCTCTCTCTGGCTACTCCCAACAGAGTCTTTCATGTCAGATTCAGTAACAGCTTGATTGCCCTGCGAGTGGGAGTTACCGCAGTGCTTTGCCTTTACTTAACCCAGCTTCTACTGAAGTCAGGAGCAAACCTGCTCAACTGACTGCAGAAATTCGGTCACCATTGATGTGGGTTGCAAAATTCTTACCCAAGTCAGAGAAGTCCCATTGCTGGTTTCTCTAGTTCTTATCTTTGTGAGCAGTCTCGGCACTGAAGCTAAAAAAGATGCAAGGTACCCAAAAAGCCACTAAATCTTGCTCACGTCTTAAACATGATTTCACTGTTCAAGAAAGCTTGTCAGTGGGGTAAATAATGAGGATATCTCTGGTAAATAAAGAAGGAATCAATCAGTTTTCAGAGACAGCATTTTCTGTGAACAGTGAAGGGATTTAAACAGGGTGGAGGAGAAAAAGAAAAAAAAAATCCCACAAAACAAAACAGAAAATGCTTCCAAGTCAGTAAGTTAATAACTTTAGAAAAGGTGGTGCATTGTATTGAGGGTTTGTGAGTTTATGCAAGTATGTAGGTTGCTGTGATTGAGCGAGAACTTACTATCCTGATGACTGGTAACAATCAATTGTGGAACAATTAGTCTAAGAGAAATACCAGCTGCTCACAACCCTCTTCTCTACTGCTGCCTCTTGGACTGGGCGACACAACCATGGCACACTGAAAGAGGAAGAGGGACCTTCCCTGTGCTGCCCAGATGTTCTTTCTGATAGAAATGAACAAAGTTGCCCTCCAGCACAGATTCTTGCTGCATATTCAACATGTCACATTTTTAAAGAAAATGTCAAGATGGGTGACTGCTTGTAGTTAATTCCCATAAAATTTAAGAAAATATTTACCTGCTCCCTTGGAAAGAAAACATACTTGCTGCAGTGATTTCTAGCAATTCTCTGCTTTTCTTTCCTGCATTTACAGCATGCTTAAGAAGTTTATGTATAAAATATTGGAGGGCAAGAAAGCTGGGTGTCTTGACATTGGCTCTTTGTAAGATTAACAGAAACACGACACATGATTGAAGAGTGGCAGCATTATCTGGAGCCGAGTCTTGTGTGTGCAAGCAGATCCTGCCCAGGATTGAATGTGCACAGCAGTTAATACACTTGACTGGCTCTGCTCCTTCTTGCTCTCTCACAGCTGTCAGTGCAGTAAGCTGAGAAAACTGGAGACACTCTACATACAATGCAATCTCCCACTTTGCATATAATGTGAATTTTTGTTGTCTTATTTACATAAATACCCTGCCACCAAATCCTTCATTTCCTCACTCTTCCACCTACCAAATCTGTAACACTTCTTCTTCTTCTGTAAGTTTCTGCTCCTCTGCAAGTTTCTTTCATCATTAGGAAACATCAGTAGTCAGTTGGGGCTGCCATCAGGTCAGAAACCTCTACCTGGCCCGGGCTGGGCTTGAAACACAGGCACAAGCAGAGCTAGCAGGGCTGCCCCTCCTCCCCACTCAGTGACAGAGGTCTTACTGAGCGTAAAGAGAGAGAACAAGATCTTGCAAAAGCATCAGTATGCTGAGCTAGCTGTTTTGCTATCCTGTTTTGAGCAGTAAGATATGAAGGCAATACGGTTTTTATGACACTTTTCAAAATATTTCAGTATTAAATATTAAACTCTACAGAACAGATCCAAAGCCACGAAAATAGCACACAGAGAACAAAAAGGCCTTTAAATGTCCTAGTCCATCACTTTTTTGATATAGAATTTTTTCCTTGGATTTTGTCCAGTCTAGTTTTAATTGTCCCGGCACTTTCCTTCAGAGGCTGTTCTCCTGCCAAAGACATTCAGGCAGATGGTATTTCAAGTCAGGGAAAAGAGACATTTCCTGTTTTGTGTTCCTCCAAAGATACATCGGGGCGCTTTCTTCATATTTGGCCATGATATCTGATATTTCTGTTGCTAAAATTTGATGCATTTTAGTAAAAACATCCTCATCTCTTAGCTCAACCTACACTCCCATCAACTCCTGATCATACATTCACTTTATGGCAATCAGAAAAGAGGTATTTTGAAATTATGAATTCTGCCATGTGATTGTGTTACATGTATTCCAATATATATTGTGATATATTATAATAATTTATATGTATTTTATTTTTTACTCTATTACATCACATGTATTATATTCTAATGTATTTATGTAATTGTAATGTAGACTATGTATTATAATGCATTACATTTATTACAGTGTGCATTATATTTTGTATTATGTCACAGCATTGTACCTGGATTTGCATATTATTTGAAATATAAACACAGGCAAAAACCTACAAAGAGCAGGATTATTTTTTTTTCCTCAATTGGAAGAATTGATTTAAATGAGTCACACCTTAATTTTGACTCATTTAAATCAATGGAAGTTTTCCCGTATCCTCCAGCAAGACCAGATTAGTCCCAGAGCAGGGGAAACACTATTTGTTGTAGGAAAGCCCACAGCTTCCCCAAGTAGTGCTGCTCCACCTTAACCTTAACAAAGGTCTTCTTCAAGGTGTTTGCAGCCTCTGAACACATTCATAACAAACTGGTTTAAAGAGGTATGTTAACATCTACAGTAAGAGAAGCAACTAGTTGAGTGAAGACTGGGGTTCTTGAGCTGTAACATCTATAGGAAAGCACCTAATGGCATTTGTGCCCTGAGCAAAAATATTAGTATGGATGTCTATACATCATGATGGTCAGACACAAGTCATCCATATGTGACTCAAAAGCCCCATATCCAAGTTCTTATAATATTGTCCTTTGAGGTGTTGAGGGGAAAAAAAAAAAAAAAAAAAAAAAAAAGATAAAAGATTAGCTGGACGCAGCACTGGACTACTAGTTTTTCACACAGGATTTTCCTGTTGAGACCTTGGGCAGGGTCTGCATGACCTGACCGTATGTGTAGCATGCTCTTCATCTGTATTGAGGCAGTTACATTACTGTTGTGATGATCAATATTGCTCACTGAGATAGCTGGAACTGTAGGTGTTGGAAAAGTATATGTGAATCAGGCCATGCTCACCTATGGCTTTAGATTTTGCTTGATACAAGAAGATCAAACCTGGCTGTTCATGGTCAGCCATCTCAAATGACAATGTCACTTCTTAGTATTATTCGTTACAGTCCTTCATATTTTCATATGTCACTTCTTCAAGATGAGAATTGTAGTATTTTTACCAGCACATTTCCACAATGCCCACACATTTAGTTTTGCAATTATCTACTCTGACATTTTTGGCTACTTACAATAGCAAATCAGACCAAATCAAATCAAACTGAGCTGCAGAACTTTCCATTTCTTTTTTGCATCATATTTTTTCACTGTATGCAACGAAAATGGAACACTCTAAATATAATAAAACATGGAAACTACGCTAAAGCATATGGAAGATAAGAAGGTGATTGGTGACAGCCAACACGGCTTCACTAAGGGCAAATCGTGCGTGACAAATCTGGTGGCCTTCTGTGATGGTGTTACCCATTGAGCGCTGGTGGATAAGGGAAGAGCAACTGATGTCATCTAACAGGAATTGTGCAAAGCATTTGACACACTCCTGCCCAATAGCCTTGTTTCTATGTTGGAGAGGCATGGATTTGATGGATGGACCACTCAGTGGGTAAGGAACTGGCTGGGTGGTCACACTCAAAGAATTGCAGTCCATGGCTCAATGTCCAAACGGAGACCAGTTTAACATCTTTGTGAGTGACACAGACAGGGATCGAGTGCACCCTCAGCAGGTTTAACACCAAGCCGTGTGGTGCGGTTGACACCCTGGAGGGAAGGGATGCCACCAGAGGGACCTTGACAGGTGGGCCCATACAAACTTCATGAAGTTCAACAAGGTCAAATGCAAGGTCTGCACGTGGGTTAGGGCAATCCCAAGCACAAACATAGGCTGGGCAGAGAAGGGATTGAGCACAGCCCTAACAAGAAGCACTTGAGGTTGCTGGTTGACGAGAAGCTCAGCATGACCTGGCAATGTCCACTCGCAGCCTAGAAAGCCAACTTTATCCTGGGCTGCATCAAAAGCAGCCTGGCCAGCAGGGTGAGGGAGGTGATTCTCCCCCTCTACTCCTCTCTCATGAGACTCCATCTGGAGCGCTGCCTTCAGCTCCAGGACACCCAACATAAGAAGGACATGGACCTATTGGACTGAGTCCAGAGGATGCCACAAAGATGACCACAGGGCTGGAGCACCTCTCCTAGGAAGACAGGCTGAGAGAGTTGGGGTTGTTCAGCCTGGAGAAGAGAAGGCTCCAGGGAGACCTTAGAGCACTTGGGGACCTACAAGAAAGCTGGAGAGGGACTTTTTGCAGGGACATGAAGTGATAGGACAAGGAGGAATGGTTTTAAACTGAAAGAGGGTAGATGTGAATTGGACATAAGGAAGAAATTGTTTGCTATGAGGGTGCTGAGGCACTGCACCAGGCTGCCCAGAGAAACTGGATGCCCCATTCCTAGAAGTGTTCAAGGCCAGGCTGAATGGGGCTTGGAGCAACCTGGTCTGGTGGCAAGTGTCCCTGCCCATGGCAGGGGGGTGGAACTAGGTGATCTTTAAGGTCCCTTCCAACCCAAACCATTCGATGAATCTGTGTGGCTTTTTACATGTGTTGTGAAATCCATAAAATCCTATATTCTGAATAGTGAAATATTATTATAATTACTTATATTTTCCCCTGAGTGCACTGTGTAGGTATTAGCCCACACAATATTCTATGTTTTAAAAGACTTCTTTCCTTTCCTTTCTAATATTAGCTATACTTTTGTTTTGACTCTGTCCTTTGTTAGAGGATAAACTAATTTACAAAAAACAAACTGAAGCATTTGTTCTCAAATTCATTGTATCTGATATATTAAGCATTTCTAATGTAATGACATGTTTCCATGCCCAGTTCTGAAATCTAAGCTACCAGACCTAAGGTTTCTTTAGAAAAAACAAGAAGCCAAAACAGAGAAAGCCTTTTGAACGAACAACAAGCTGAAATCTCAATTACCTGTAGACATCCAGAGATAGTTTCAGACATTCATGCAGGTGAAGAAGGGTTGTTCATGTCACCTTCCTGTAATTATATGAAGACAAGAGTGGAAACCATCGACACATGGCAAATGAAACCGATCTTGAAGAGGGCACTGTTATAAGAATCAGTGAAGTATGCACCACTAGGCTTTGACCTTCATGCAGCAGGAGGCAATGAAACAAAATTCGTTGATTTAAGAGAGAGTTTTAAAAAGAGAATTAGATAGTTTATGAATCACAGAGGGCCAGGATTGCAGCTAGCACTGCATGGGTGCGCAAGAAAATGAAAGAGGGTTGTAAGGAGCCTTCCCTCTCCTTGCCTCACTCTTGGTCCTTGGACTTTGTGGATGTGAAGGCTCGAGTACAGAAAAAGGACTGGAAACCCCAAGGAGTGTAGGAAGGGGTAATAATCCTTTCATTTTCTGGCCTAGATGACAAAGAAAGGTCAATGGGGAGATAGCACAGTGGATGGGAAAGAGGACCATATCACCTTTACTTCAAATGCTCTAACAGTATTTTCAGTCCCCACGGACTCCCTGAATCCCTACCCCCCATTAACCCAAACCTAGAATGTCCCCAGTATCATATGTTCGATACTACATTTCAAACTGGGCTGCAGCCTTCTGAGGGTCTGTGAACTTCAAAAGATAGCAGAGAAAAACAAACCTGCTTTCAGTAGGCCTACATTTTCAGGGTAGAGTTTAGATAGTAGTTTGAAGACTGAGGAACGAGGAAAGAATGACAACTAAAATCCTACCCTGATATTTACCTTTCAAAAATCTGTAAGCTGTGTTTTTTTCTTTTATTCCCCAGCACCTATTCGGTTCTGTCTCTGTGTCCCAAGCACAACGTTAAGGTGTGTTTCAGATTCTCTTGCAGATCTCTGCTGGCAGTCATCCTACAGGCTACCAGTCATTCCTTCCAAGGTTATCCCACTACTCGTGAGCAACAGCAACAAAAGGGTGGACTGGAAGTTTCTGGTTATGCCAAGAACGGTTTTCAAGGTTGTTGCTGAAGAGCTCTCCATGGGTTGAATGTATATTTTTGGAGGGTTGCAGACATACAGCAGGGTGGCAGGGATCTGAGCAGAGAGTGAGGGTTGAGATGGGAAGACAACAGCCAAGCAAGTGAATTACAGCAAAAAACATCAGCAGAAATGGTCTTCAGTCTTCTTCTGATTATCAGTCTGGTCTTTAAGCTAAAATACACACTTGTTTACATGCCATGACACTCTTCTTAAAATCTTTACTAAACTTATGCTTCGCACAGGGAGAAAGAAGTCTTTGCTAGTCCTGGGGAAAAAAAAAGAAAAAGAAAAAAAAAAAAGAGTGAATAGCAATCAATGTTTATTAAAACACCCTTAGGGGAATGAGTTAACCACCAAAATGTCATCACAACAGTGGAAGTGCCACACCAAGCCTCACTGTGTTTATCATCAGTTACTGATTTTTGTACATTGTAAATTTACAGCTAGAAAGGAACATGCCAAGGTGGCCAGGGTGAAACCTTAAGAGGATAACATGTCACCAGGTCATATTTAAATTAACCAAGGATGGGCATCTCCTCAGCAGTGTCACTCTTTCAGATGGAACCTTTCTTTCCAAAAGCTCTGTGCCAATCTATGGCTTTGCTTCCTCTCTTGGCCATTCTAGATAGTTCGTATTACACCACCATAAGATGACAAACCTTACCATTTTAGCTGGCATTACATGCCATTTTAATGACCTTATGTTTGCCTTGCCTTTCAGACATTAGGAACAGTGTTTGACTCTGCGGTTTCACTACAAACATTCCACCAATTGACAAGTTATTAAATTTTCTACCTATACAGTATAGGTCAGGCACTTAGCACCTTGTAGTTATGTTTGCTTTGGTTATACCCATTTTACTTTCACACTCGACATGGATATCCTGCTACTGAATGTTCCAGCACTTCTTTCCCCATCAGTTCTTAACTACAACAATAAACAACACAGCACATTCAAAATGCTGCAGTCAGAGAGGAACATATAAATATTTCATCATGCACTGGCTCTTAGAAAAATGTGAACAAATTAAGGCTCTCATGTCTCACTTGTGAGATCAGTATTTTATCTTCTCTCTATTAAAAAAGTAATAATCAGAGAAATGCTGTAAACTAACATGAGGTCTCCTGAGCAACATGCAGTATGTCATTAGTCTGCTATTTATATCACACACACAGCCCCAGAAGTCATGATATAAGGAAAGGGTATGCGATAATTAGTGCCGGAAGAGTACTGAGTTCAACGTGCAAATGAAACAAGTACTAATCATCCAGATGGTGTCATCTCTCCAGAATTTCACTCTGACTGAGGATTATTAATCTTTCTTTTTTTTAAAAAAAAAAAAAAATTGTTCTTTTTAATGCAACCCACAGAAAAATAAATACAGAGGGTTAAGAGCCAATACGGTATCATTTATTACTGCTGTTAATTAGTTGTCTGATGAAGATGCCTGGAGATATAAGAGAACAGAGAGCATGCCCCTATTGTGCTGAAGTCTGTACAAATACAGAGAGATGGTCCCAGCTAAGCATCGTGAAAGTGATCACAGGCAAAGTGGCTTAGACATATAGCAAGGGATATCTGAAGTCCCTGCCACATGATTAATGTTTTGTGACATCCTTTTCATTTCCACCATCATTTGAACACCTCCTCTGTCTGTCACTACTTCTCCCCCTTCTAACTTTTCTTTCTCTTCTGATTTCCTTCTCCAAAGTTCTGCTCCCAGCCTGTGACCTTGGATTTCTGCAAGAATCCTGATTGTGTTCCCTTCTTCCCTCTTTCAAAAGCTCCTTTGAAAACAGCACTTTTCCAACCAATTTCTTCCTGCTTCACAGAATCCAGAAGCCTATTAGCAATTTATAGCACTGTATAAGTATATGATCAGAGTCATCTGTAAGGGTAAAATCTGCTTTTAGAAACCAATATTCTGCTTTTGCTGAAGTCAGAGAAGTAGCATGGTTTTTAATGAGGGCAGATTCTGATGCATGTTCTTTTCTGTATTCTCAGACACTTTAAAGCCAGACTTAGCACCTCCTACAGTGATATACCACCACCAACAAAATGTAGGGTAGAATTTCCCTTGTCCTAAATTCTGTGTCAACTTGAGGTTTATTTGGCCCCTGCTAAAACTGAAGATACTATTAATATTGTTGTTGCTGTTACTATTATTGCTTGTATTGCCATTAACCATATTCTCCCTTTATTCTATATTTTGTTAGCAATAGTACTGATTTCTTCAGTAGGGGTTGCTTGATGCATGCAAGACCCAAAACTGAATTCCTCCATCAGAACTGACACTTCTAATGGGTGTTACTTTTACTATGGGATGACATTAAAATAATAATTTTAAAAAGTGTGGTTCTTTTTGTTGTTTCTGTTCTTGTTCAATGATTTAGAAGGTTTAAAAATCTGTGGGCCTGACTTCAGTCACTTGTGACCACATTACCCACATACAGCTACACCACCATTAAGATAGACACTTATACTGATGCAAACAAGTGGATAATCAGCTGCATAAGAGTCATATGTTGATTGAGGAGACTGGAATTTAACTTTCTGCCATTCAAAAGATTTCCTCATGTTTAACAGAAGGTGTCAATGCCCTGGGCTATTAAGATGGGATGCCACAGGGAGCAGTGAAAAGAGGGGAACTGTTGGCTGGGTATTTCCTTTCACCAGATACTTCTGCCAGACCACTAAGCTCCTCAGTCTTTAGAGGCTCTGGTTGGCAATTCTTTATCTGTAAAAGGAGAATACTTTATTTCAGGAGGTGTTGCAGACATAAATAATTAAATCTCATCAGTTGCCATGACCCTAAAACAGGGAGAGGCTGTAAAAGACTTTCACGGTAAGACACGAAGGGCAACTTTTCAACTAAGTCTGAGCAGGCTTTCAGCCAAATCACCACCCTGAATTAAGCACCTGAGTTTCCAGTACAATGGCTGAGAAGAGATTAAAAACTTCTTCCACAAAGCTACCTTCCCAGCTGAGGAAGGAGTTTCTGAGACGAGGTCTGTTAAATCTCCCTCTTCCCTGGACCTTAAGTGATTTTAGGCTTGAATCATCCTTAGGCTTCATCAGGCAATTACGTTCTACTGGGGACACAACTGGAGGTGGGCTAGCTGTGGAGCCACACTTGAGGCTACAGCCGGTTACCTGCATACACCAGAAGTTTCTCAGGAAAGAAGAAGAGGTGCTATTTTTAAAACTCAAAGCCTCCAGAAGAGTATCAGTTTGAATACCCCTCTTAGTCTGCATGCTTTTCTAATGTGGGGAGGAATTATTACAAAAGGACTTTGGGATATGTCTCTTGCCATTAGCTAGGCACTAAGCAGGCACCCTACATGACTCTAAAAGTTTTCTTCTGCCTGTGATGTACGTCATTAGTTATGGGTCTGGGGAATGAAGAACTGGCCAAAACAGTTCACTGTTGCTGATGTTTCTGATTAGCAGCGCAATGAGCTGTTCATCTTGTCCGCAAGCACAGGAGTCCAAAAGGCTGTGGAGATTACTGCCATTCGGTCAGAGACATCGGTCTTGTGTGCCAAGCCTCGCTGCATGCCTTAGGTAAAGTGCCTTTGGTCATGTGAGGGGCTGAACAACCTCTGCTGATCAGTGAGACTGAGGGAGTTGAAGGTTATTTGGAGGTGGGAACTGGAAAGGCTGACTTTTCATGGGAATGTGCTGCTTGTACCACCACTTGCATGAAGAAAAGCCTTTCCTCGATCTCCAGAAATTGATTTGGTTTTTGTTTTTCCTTTTTCTGAAAAAAACAAAACCAAAAACAACAACACAAAAAAGAAAAAAACAAACCAAACATGGAATAAGGAATTCAGTGAGTGATAGCCTGCAATGTGTGGCTCTGAGATGCCTGTCTCTGCTCCAGAAAGTGTAGCAGAGGCCCTATCTACATGGGTATGGATCCAAATATGCTGTGCCACAGAGCAGCTGGGTATTTTTTCTTTGGTGAAAAATATACCAGTGTTTCATCACAATGTGTAATGGTGCCAATACAACAGGTTGGGGAAATCAGACTTTACCTCAATCTTGCCAGAACCTCAAAAAACAAGTGTTTTAGACTGCAAGGGGAAAAGCAGTAATTACATCTTTATAATAGCTTATCTTCAGCAAGAGCAGGGATCAAAGGAGTTGATGAGATGACTGTCAGTAGTGGCAGCAGGAATAAGAGAGCTGCTCCTCACACTTCATATAATGCAGTTTTCTTACATTGCAGTTCTTGTTACTAATTTATGACTAGCTCATTTGAGTCCACAAATATCAGTCGTCTGTCTTTCCCTTTCTTACTCCAAGCTGGAATGCTCAGCTTGCATATTCACAAGAAGCACAGGGCTGGCTTTCCTCAGCTTGGCATCTCGGATCCACTCCATGTAAAATGGACATGTTGGTTTTGCTCATCCATGTGAGGTTCTAGAACTGGGGGGAAAAAAAATAAAAGACACACACACACACACCCCGAACAGCAAAACATAATACCTAAAATTCACAGCTTGTCTTTCAGGAGAGTCACCCTCATCTCTAGAGGAGTCAGCAAGATGGGAGAGTTGTGCTGTGCTTGGCCATTACCTCATTTCTTTTCTTTCCTTCCAACCATGTGCCGCCTTCGATCTCTTGCAGCTTCATATGTCAAGAGCAGGAAGTAAGTGGGGCGTGGGATTTTCCTTTCAGCATTGTTTAGGCGATGACAGGATGCAGCACAGGTGGTATCGATAAAGGACAGCTTCATCCCTTTCTGAACAACACCCCCTGGCCTGGCATCCTCAACAGGTGCCATGAGCTCCATTCAAAAACTAGCCTTAACCTGCAGGCAAACAACTTTCTGCAACACAACCACTTTAAAGGAAACATCCTGGGTTTTCTTCCTGCCATAACCTCCCCCTCCCCCACTTTTTATTTTATTTTATTTTATTTTATTAATTTTTTAATTTTTTTTATTTTATTTTATTTTATTTATTCTTTAAAATAATTTTTGTTTCCCGTGTACAATTGAGCTAACAGTGCTGTATCTTGTATATGCAGCCATATATAGAAGAGCTTAGTAGGAGGTTCTGTCTCAGCAATACTACATCTCTCAAAATTGGGGGTTTCTTACAGACATCCGAGGAATGTAAGATTCACTGTGGAACACCATTCTATGAGGACCCCAAACCCTCTCAACCAGAAACCTCTTCTCAAGTCCAGGATGGAGTCTGTCTAGTAAGACCTCATAACACCATTCAATTAGTATCCTATTACCACTGTCAACACCTACTTAGGCCTTTATACAAAAAACATATGAAAGACCCCCTTCTATTTCTGCACGTAAATTACAAAAAAATACTGTGTTTTGATAGAATCAGGCTGAACACAGCTTCCTCATAACACAGACTCACTTGTTAAAAATACTTTCTCAGCTCTCAAGAGCAGACAGAAAGGCAAGGGAAACAGAATCATAGAATCATTTAAGTTGAAAAAGACCTTTAAGATCATCAAGTCCAACCATTAACCTGACACTGCCAAGTCCACCACTAAACCAGTCCCTAAGCATCACATCTACACCGGGGATGGTGACTAAACCACTTCCCTGGGCAGCCTGTTCCAATGTTTAACAACTCTCAGTGAAGAAATTTTTCCTAATATCCAGCCTAAACCTCTCCTGGGCCACTTGAGGCCATTTCACCTCATCCTATCACTTGTTACTTTGAATAAAAGACTGATACCCACAAGGAGAAGTTATAGGAAAAGGCACAGAGAACAAAACAGACCACAAAATGCAGAGAAAACATCATCATGCTAGCCTATAAAATCTTAATAGTCCTTTATCTTATATATTGCAAGTAATTCTCATCCCTACATCCCAGAAAGGATTTACTAGAACTAGAAGAAATATAAAAAAGGGAAAAAAAGAATAAAGAGATGGACCATCTTCTATATGGACAGGTATTAAACAGAAAATGTCTTTGGCTGAACAAGAGAAGATGAGGGGAAATATGACAGCAGAATATATGTTTTGAAAATCCTAGAGAAACGAAATAGGTAATGATCATGCATTATTTCTCCCAACCTAGGAATAAGGGGGAGTAGGGACACAACTGAAATTATGAAGCAGGTATTTGGCAAACATCAAAAGAATTTATATTTTCATACAGTGCCCAAGAATATAGTGGAACTCATTGAAGCACAATTTCAGAAATGTCAAAATGTGATTTGACAGGTTCATGGAAACAAGTCCATCAACAGCTGTTAAACGTAAATATACAGATCCAGTGCTCAGATAAAAAAGTACCCAAAATGCTGGTTCCTGGGATTTAGGAAGGTGTATCGGGAGAAGTGTCATCCTTGACTCTTCTTGTCTCTTTTCCTTCACCAGCTGTCAGGAGCAGGTTATTGTTCTAACGGGCTGTAGTCTTACTAAGAAGAGTCTTTCTTGGTGCACAGGGCACTGTAATCACATCAGTGATTAAACAGGTATCACTACATTAATAATGACATTGAAATATGATACTTGGTGTTACATGCTTTCACAGGAGAAACCTTGAAGAAGCAGAAATTCAAGAGAAAATCTTTTACACCCACATCTTTCCATGATAGGTACTTAAGTTATGGCATCTTGATTAGGAAATAACTGCACAGCCTGAAGTTGAGGAGACATTGAGAGACATTTATGAGATAAAGCTTTATTTTCTAGAAATCCAAGTCCAAATGCTCTCAGTCTTTGCAGGACTTCTGCTGTGCAGGTATCTGTACTCCTGCCGACTTGTGTCAGGATTTTGCATTATGCAGCAGTCTTCCCTTTGCTCTCTGCTCCATCTATTACTGCATTCAGTTTGTTAACTAAGGAAAGGCATGGATGGGGGGGGGGGGTAAGCTTGCTGCAATCCACCCTCAGCACCCTTAGCACATGCGTAATGCATAACAACAGGAAAGGCTATGGTTTCACCCAGTCCTTACCCTGAGAGCAATGCATAGGTTTATAGGCCTAGGAGCAGACTTGGGTGCGGGTTTCCCACGATATCTGCAAAACAAGACAGGCAAATGTGCTTGCTCAGAGTGGCCAAGGCTGAGCTAATAAGCCCTTCTGAGGAGCCCCATAACAGTTATTCTGTATCTCCCTCTAGCACAAACAGAGATGGCTGTCTCCATAACAGAACTGATGTTCTCATCATCAAATGGGCCCTTTGCTCTCTTTTCTGCTGCCAACGTATAAAAAGGTTCAAAAATAAGATTTGGTTCATGACAGTAAGATCAATCTGCATTCCTCATTGGGAGGCAGGTGAAGAAGAGGCATAGGAAAAGGAAGAGAAGCTTAGAGGCCCAGTCAGACATGCTGCTAATACTGAAGACATGATCTAATAAGCAGATTATTCTTCAGTACACTCTACCCTGTGGCCATGGGGCCCCTCAGAGCCTACACCCTACAGGCAAGTATTTAACATTCTTTGCCGTTGTTATGCCTTGCTTGGCATGGCTTCTGCCTCAGCAGGGGGGACAAGGAGGCATGGAGGTCAGCTGGCCTGCACAGTGTTGCACTAAGCAAACCATTAGCAGACTTGGTGAAAGGGTGCATTCCTGCCAGCGTACATGTTTCCTTCCTCCTGTGCAGGTCCAGAATGTGCTAAAGTCAAGAATATACTGAAGTCAGTCTTTCCACTTATTCCCTGCACTCTGCAGATTTCAGTTTCAGTGATTATCATAAGACAAAGAAACAATTGTAGTGGTAATAAAGGAAATAAAAAGTCATTTTTGCTTCCCCATCCTCTTCTATTGCTGAACAGATTTTTACTACTCCTTGCTTCCTTCTGTTCCAACTGCTGCCATCTCTATAGAACTTCTGCTTTGAATCATTTTGGGGCATAAACATAATAAGCTGAAACACCTCAGTGAAATAAACATGGTATAACAAAATAACAGCAATTAGGGGGGTTAGCAAAAGCAATGGTCTTATCAAATTTTCATTTCTCTCCAGAAGGATCATGGTAAGTGAAAACTCAATGGAATCCCTTACTGGTGTCACTTGTGGATCTCATGGGTAGTCTGCAGGCCTCAGTGAGTGCCCATTTATGCTGGCATGGTAGGAACATATGATAATTCAGAAAAGGGCATCTCTGGTGGTCATCTAATCCAGCTCAAACCAAGGTCAACTATGTGGTCAGAACCCAGATTCTTTAGATATTATTTTTTTCAAAATATTTGGGTCTTGAAAGGAAAATAAAAAATTTACAAGGTGCCTACATATCTTTGAGTTCTTTGTGAATTTATTAAGTTAGAGGTTATATGGTGAGGTTTTCTGCGACAGCAGACTTGAGCGAATGACTCAGTACTCTTCTAGGTCTACTCCCTGCAACTCACAAGAAGGAAATAAGTGACAGCTAGTCTTGAAATCCTGTATCTTGAAAAAAGCCAAAAAAACCCAGGGAAGAAATCCACTGTGCCTAAATGATTATTGTCACTCAGGTCACTTCTGTTATCTTTATTTCCTTTACTCTCCCATGACAGAGTGATAAAATAGACACCTTAATTACATGGTATGAATTCCACCCTGGGAAAGACCTGGACCTGACAGGTTTGGTTCATAATTTAAGACTCTTCTCATGCAAACGTGGGAACTAGCATCTACTGTTTTTCTGAAGACTATAGTGTGGAAGTGATGGATGCCTTAAACTGGGAAGGCTGAGAAAAATCCCAAGCCTATTGCTTTAAATATACCAAACAAATTAAATATGTTTGCACATTACACAGTCTTAATTGTTTGAAAGAATCCCAAGGGTACAAAAGCTAAAACCTTTCTTTAAAGAGGGGGAGCAGAATTACTTTTTCTACTTTCAACCGTTTCTCTAAGTTGAGGTACCAGAGCTCAGGTACTTGGCTAGGCATGGCATCTTACAGTAATGGGATAGGTACACTTCTCTCATACTTTCATATAATTCTATATAAAGTGGCTGAAAACAGATAATAAATTAACTGCTTCTTACTGGAAAAAAGTATCTTCCTCCCCAAGAAAAGACTGTATATGCTTTATGATTTTCTAAGGCCAACAGAATCCTCTTGGCTTTTGTGAGATGTGTGGGGCCCTGGAGCCCAGTTCAGTGGGAGAGTGTTGAATTTTGTTTAAAAGGCTGGTGCTCCAAATGGAAAAGAGATCAATGGCAGCAAGCTGAATGTTTTCTGAACAGCTGCTCCAAATCACTCAATGCATGTTGAATTTGTAGATGTTGAATTCCCTTTTGGATGCAAGTTTAGCCTCTGTTGTGGAGACAGCTAAGCAACATATTTAATTCAACAAATGGAAGACAAGGAATGGTCCTGCAGGAGAAGCAAGGACAAATCTCAATCACTAATACAGGAAATAAAGGCAGTCCTATAACATAAGGTCATTAAGGGATAGAAATCATATTTATACATTATTATTTTAAATATGTTCCTAAAGCAATGTACTTCTTTCATCTGTATTTGGAGGCACTTAAACTTCACAAATAGGATTATTTTCAGTCCCAAATATCTCACGAGCCTGCAAGTTCTAGCTCGGAGCAAACAGAGAATCACTTCCTTTTTTGCTGTATATTTTGATGAGCAATTCAACATCTCATTAACAAAAAGCTTCAGTGGGATTTGGAAATTAGTAATTTTCCCCCTCATTTTTATCCTCTGGGAGCTTCTTGTGAAAAATGTTCTCAGAGCATAACCAACATATCAGATAAGAGTGAAACTTTGACAAAAAAATTACAGCTTGAGGAAATTCCACATTCTTGTAAAATCTCCTAATGGTCGTATAGATGCCTGACCCTTGGGAAATTTGGTTTCAATTCCTTGATCAGGAGAAGGGACCTGAAAACCATAGCCTCCTGGTAAATGCCCTGTCTCCCAGGAGCAAGGTATGCTGAGTGGAAAGGTGATGAAATTCTGCCATTGTACAGCAAAAACTAAAATAAAATTTTAAAGGTTTTCTAGGTAAGAAAAGAGCATGAATGGGAATAGGATTGTGCAGTCCAATAGTTAGGTAAGGGAGATAAGTGATATTGCCTCCTCTGCCTTTCTTCTGAAATGGGAAGAAAGTTGGAATATTTAATCTTTTCTAAAGTAATAAAGAAAATTGACCAAGACCTGTTGTCTGGCTACAAAACCATGGTATAAATTTATGGAGCAAGACCTCTGACTCAAGAACAGGACGGTCTCATCTGTGTTGTCTACTGAAAGCCAGTCACTGGCTTAATGCTATTCCCCTTCCATGTCTAGGCATCACCAAAAGATCCATCAAATCTATTCTAGAGAAAGTAATAACAGTTGAATGTTATGGATAAATGCATGTTTTTGCTTAAAAGCATTCCTTGGCCCACTATAGTTTATCTTTCGTTGCCAAAAGAGGGTGACATTCAGAGCATCTCGTTTCCCAAGCAACAGAATCCAAAATTCATAGAGCCCAAGAAAGTCCATCACCATTTTTAGGTCATAACAAGGAGAAACTAAGCTTTCTGGAACATATGTGTGGTAGGACTTCTTTTATTGGAGGGAGGGTATGGAGGCACCACATTAATCCCTACTCACAGCTCTAGCGGTGGCTGGGAAAGGGAACTGTGAGTCAAAAAGAAGGCTCCTCTTTAAAGCTTACTGGCGAATTTAGGTCTGTAGCTTTTTCAGCAGTAAATTTCATTTGGTGAGAACTGCCTTCTCACAGATGTACTTTTTATAATAGGCATTTCAAAGATGCAAGGACTAAAGGAAAGCATTTCTGTCTTAAGTACACTCATCTCTCAAATGACCAGTCAGCATATGTAGACAGAATATTCAGTTACCGTAATTTAGTACACTACAGAACATAGAGTACTGAGAAGCAGAAGTCAATAAGAATATTTAATAAACAGGAGCAGAACAGGAAGACTACACTGAATTATCGCCAGCTTGTTATCCTTACGGGTCCTATTCTATCCAATTTACTCTCCTTAAAAACTAATTTTCCTTTATTTCAGTAAGGCACTCAACCTTCTCCACCATTCACAACAATTGCCTCTTCAGAAAAGGGAAAAAAGAGAAAAACATAGTCAGGCTGAGGAGGAATAATGTAACCGAAGCAAAGACTGCAATTGCAGAAGTAGGGATAGAGCCACTCAACTTTAGATCAGGGGCTGCTGCTGGAATCATTCTGGGGCTTGAAGCATTCTGCATTTTGCACAATTTACTGATGGGTTAATAGTAAAGCAGACCTACATCTTCCCTTTACTTTCCCTCCTTTCTTTTTTTTTTTTTTTTTTTTTTTTTTTGGTGTGCGTTAGAATTGGTCTTTCTTTAAGCATGTTGTTATTGTGCTAGTTGCTTAAGCTGGGAAGGACTAAGAATGACAGTTAAAAAAAAAAAAAATTATCCACCCCAACATAAAGGATAAGATTTTGGGTCCATCCTGTTAGCTCAGTGCCACAGTGTCAACCTTACTCAGTTTCTTGGATACCATGTTCTCCCCAGGGAGTCAACATTTGTAACAGATGAGGACAAAGGAACTTCCTAGTAATTGCAGTGGGGATTTCCGTTCACAGTGACAGCATGAAAGGTCATGAAACAGAGCTCAGGACCCATCTGTTAAGTCTGGGTTTGGGTTAGAAAAGCAGACGGAACTATTGTGAATTCACCAACTCTTCATCTCTTGAATGCCTGAGTTGCTGCCCCTGTGGAATTGCTCGCCTCGGCCTTTGGAAGGCTGGTCAGACATCTGTGCTGCAAAAAATGGACCTGAAAGGTTGAAACACCAGACAGGAACATCAGAGCAACATTCCTTTGCTCACCTAAAGACCCAGACAGTAAGGTCATTTCTTCTATTGCTCTGGAGTGTTCAGTAGATTTAACCACAGATATGTGCTTACACTCTACAGCACATTAGATATATATTCAGGAAAAAAGTGTTTTATGAAAAAAATAAGTCAGCCAAATGATTAAAGCTGGCTGCTTGTAAATGTATAGATCTGACTTAACCACACATTTGCACCTACATTAAAGGAACTGCATGGATAAACATGAATTTTTACTGAAAACTGCCACTGAATTAACTTGAATTGCTATGAGACCTGGGCCTGTTTAGCCTGGAGGAGACTGAGGGGGGATCTTATTGATGCCTACAAATATCCTAAGGGCGAGTGTGAAGAGGATGGGGCCAGGATCCTTCCAGTGGTGCCCAGTGACAGGACAAGGGGCAACCGGCAAAAACTGCAACACAAGAAGTTCCATCTGAATGTGAGGAAGAACTTCTTTTCCTTGAGGGTGGCAGAGCCCTGGCACAGGCTGCCCAGAGAGGCTGTGGGGTCTCCTGCTCTGGAGACGTTTAAACCCACCTGGATGTGGCTCTGTGCAGCCTGCTCTGGGAGAGCCTGCTCGAGCAGGGGTTGGGCTAGGTGATCTCCAGAGATCCCTTCCAACCCTGATCATTCTGTGATTCTGTGATGAAGTGAGAGGTTAGACACATGTGTTAAGGTACTTGCTTATAGATTTATGTAGACTCGGGTCCCTCTCAAAGCTGACACCTGGTCATCTTATTGAAAAAAAAAAAAATCTGGCTATGAAACAGAAGGATCATATTCAATCCCTGTGCACGGGGTAGACACTAGTAAATCCTAATCATGCTGTCACAGGGAGTCCTCTAAGGACTGCCACCCCACTCACACAGCACAGGGGTGCTCCCAAGCAGTATGTTAATGTATCCATACAACTGTGCTGTTACTTTCGTAGAAACAAGGACCTGGATTTCTGAGCACCTTCTAATTAGAAAATGTGGCCATTATTGTTCAGCGTCTAGGTTTTGTACCTGGTGAACAAGTTTTGTATATTCAGGTAAACACAAGAAATGGGCATTTTGGAGGTTGTGGTCTTTTCCTCTTGCTATCCATTTGCTCCCTGGAGTAGAGAGAAATCCCAGGACCCCATGGTGAAGAAAGCAAAACCAGCTTTCCATTCTGTATTAGCTAACATTACCCGAAACCTCCTGACCAGAGTGGAGAACCAGCAACGAGAGTATTTTGCAAAGTGAGTTTGAGGAAATTATATACCCTGGGTTAAATGTGACCAAAGACTGTTTGGCATCATGAAACTTCCTGTTGCATAGGAGGAGGGGATTTAATTATTCAGAAGTAGATTTTTAAAAGATCTAGCTCCTTCTGCCTGCATCAGATCAAGAAGTAGGTCCACAGGCTGAAGAGGAGAAGGCATGAACCTCCAAAACAGACAGATGCTAGGGCAGTCCTGAGTTTCTGGATGCACAGCCACTACTCAAGGAGAAATGTGAAATCCTGTGCTATGTAGGCAGAGCTTATCCGTTTGTCATTGTGTGTAGGGAGGCATGAGGACTGAGGTGAAAAATGTGTGTGATAAGAAAACCCCTACCTTCACCTGATTCACTTCAGCTCCCTTTGCTGAGCTACTCCTGTACAGTAAATGTGTTTTCTTATTGGTTTTCTTCTCCCACACTCTCCCTTCTCTGTCTCTTTCTTTCTTTTTTTGCCTTTTTTATGAAACTAGCAGCATTGCCTATTACTTTTCCCTGAGTTTTCACAGAGGTTTTTCTAACCTGTTGCCCTGACTGACCTGAGCTGGAAAGTGAGCTTTCTTATACATCAGGACACTGACCATTAATGGAGAAGTGAGAGAACCCAGCTCACACTAAATTGCACCTTCACTCCAAGAGTAAACTTGTCACGGATTATTTTTTTTTCTTTCTCCAACCTCTGCCTTTTTATTAAGTCAGGTCAAAAGCCCACCCATGCATAAGGCAAAGCGCATGTTTAACACTGAGATGCACCTTCTCATAGCCAAAATTATTTTGAACCGCAGTTTTGTTGTAAGTGGAACACACATCTTTTGCAGTTCAAGGCTTTGTTTGAGAGCAGTGAAGTCAGCTTCAGAAAAAAAAGTTAGCCTTATGGATCTGAAATGCACTGTGATGATCAGCAGCACTGAGAATTTTCTCAATAGTTTGTTGTGGAAATCTGCACTCTAATGCTCACATGGTATGGGGAGACAACAGCTTTTAAATAAATCCAGACATAATAGTATGAGACAGTTATTGGTTAAATAGCATCTGCTCTCAATACATAACCCTTATTATAGCTAATAGGATATACACATGCACACATGATTATGGGGAAGATACATCATACCAGGACCAACACATTTTATCTGCTGTTGTCAGGGCTGAAGCTTTTCAAATTTAGCTGTAATAAGAGAGAGCCCTCCATGGAGGAAAAGCAGCCCAACTCTCTGTGTCTCAGCATTTTCTTGTTAGATAATAAGCACAGGGATGCTTGGGTCGTGCCCTGTGGGCTTAGGGACATTTATGGGGCCAAACAGATCAATAAATGATATTTTATCACCCATTCTATCAGTGGAACAAATGGCAGCTATGCTTATCTTTAAAATTAGGAAGGGTCTGTACCTTACAGAGACCTATTCTCCGGTCATCACCACTACTGTCTTAGTAAGGGCAAATCTGAGCCACTGAATACAAAAAAGAAGGAAACACTACTCACAAGATACTCTTTAAGCAACACCAGGGCTTCATTCACTGCCAGTAGGATTAATGGAAAAAATTCCATTGTCTTCAGCAGGATTAGAATTTGGTGTGTATTAAAATAATTTAATAAGCAAAAGAGAGATTGTTTTACAGGTGGGACAAATCCACTTTTAAAGGTCTGCCATGTTTCTACTTGCTGGATGAAATTGGCTGCACCTCCAGTTTGGGATGTCTGCTGCTGCCTCACCTCTGCAGAAGAATCACTGAGTCTACACTTGATAGGCACACTAATATGTATGGCGAAGTTTCTTTTTACATAAATATTACATTGAGGAGGAGGAAAATCTTGCACAGGTTTGAAATCCCCTTCACTGGCATATACTTTATATGCAGCAAAGTTGCATGTCTCTGCTAGTTGAGGTTTTAATGCTTCCATTTTAAAATTAATTATTTATTTTTTCCTTTCTGATTCTATCTTTAGAATCTGGGGTTTGTTCTAGAAGAAAATTTAATCTTTGTTAGAGGAGGATCATACTGTCACATTCCAGACGACAATGAAACACCTTGAGGTGCTTCTGAAAAGGCATGTTAAATAGTGCTCTGCCTCTGAGAAGAATGACTAACTTTGCTTTGAAAGGCTGACCTAAATTGAAGAATGCAAAAAAGGGAGAGAAATATAGATCAGTGAATATTCAGAAACCTGAGCAGTTGTTTATATAGTGATAAAAATGTCAAGATAATGACTTAAATAATACGTAATTTTTTCCTCGTATACTTTTTCATGTTGTTTAGGAGTCAGAGAAAAGCTGTAATCCTGTGGCCTGACTTACTAAAAGCCCTCAAACATTGTTTTAAACTGCACTTCAGGGAAACTCATTTCTGTTAAAAGTTTATCATCAGAGAATGAGGGTCACAGCACATTTAATCAATTTTGATATAATCAGACTATTTTGTAGCCCCCTTTCCTAATCCCACAAGGCTCTATTAAAAACTTTTTTCCAGAATCAGCAATAAAGTATACTGCACTGGGGCTGTACCAAACAAGAAACTTTCTCTCTTAAGCTCTTAATGTCTGCGTATGTCTGAAAGCAAACAGTTAAGTGATCGAAGAGCTCCAATACTGAGTGCCCAAATTTTGTTGGGCAGTTCCGAACACAGCATTGGTTAAGCCAAAGAACTAAAGAAAGACAGACAGACATATGCACACACATGAATGAGTCAGACTTAAAGAGCTGCTTGCAAACCTTGATTTAACTGTGCACAAACAGAAATATAAATGGTCTTCTACAACAGACTACCTGACAGTTTTACATTGCATAGGAGATGAGATTGGTTCTGCAAAAATACATCTAGATGCAAACA
The DNA here is from genome assembly GCF_015220075.1 of Falco rusticolus. NCBI lineage: Eukaryota > Metazoa > Chordata > Aves > Falconiformes > Falconidae > Falco > Falco rusticolus. The sequence goes on along the minus strand of NC_051189.1, from coordinate 1,757,122 downwards.
AATGCTAGCCAACCGTGTATTGCTATATATTGATACAGACATAGTTGCAAATTCATACACTTTATGAAGCCAGACACAGGATTATTATTATTATTTGCTTGCAACAGACAATAATAAATGTCGATATGTGTGGTATATAAAGCATAAATAAATATGCTCCTTTGGAGGGTTATATTCTGACTTCCTTTTTACAGTCCTCCATGTTAACAATAATTAACTGAGAAAACAGCTTTATGTTGCACCCAGTCTCTGACTGTCTCCAGTTCTTATCCAGGTAAAGCTGTCTTGCGAAATTAAAAGCACCATTTGCAAAAGCATTAAAAGAATTACCGACTTCAATGCCGTTCTCAGGAGTGGTTTGGCCTAACAGCCTTACTAGGTAGAGCTAACACCTAACCTCCAAGCTGCCAGGCACTGCGAGCTATGTGGGCCTCAGGCTCCCTCTCCCATACTCCATTCCATCAGTCCAAATTTTTCCTGCCTTCCTCACATGCCGCATTTCGACACCTAGGTAATATTTGCAAGGTCCTTTGAGGACTGACCATGAATGATCTTACAAGATCTAGTAAAACAATGTGGCAAGCCTTTTTCATTGTTCCAAAAAGAAAGCAGTTTCATAAAAACTCCACGATTTGCACACAAAAGTACTGTTTCTCATTTTATTCTTTCTCACTGAGAAACTTTTTATTAATCCAAATGAGAACATTTTAATATGTAAGGGAGTTCCTTCCCACCCTTAGGACAAAGACTTTCACTTTTAAGCATTTAGCAGATCAAAAGTATTTCACTTGCATATGTGACGTGCTGTCCCATAAGGAATACAGCAGTTTTTAAAATGTGAGATTGCCCTGTCCCCTCACTGTTACACATTTTCCTCTACTTTGATAATTGTGGGGTTTTACTCCTGCTGGGGAAAGGTTTTTCTCAGAACTGGACAAATGGCAATTCCAGACATCAAAATAACCCTTTCAGATTCAAACAAGCCACACAGGTAAGGTGTTTCCTACAGTACAGTCCATGGTATAGGAATTGGATTCAAACATCATTTTAAACTCATCTGTTCCTTCCAGGGAAGGAGTGAACCTTGGTTTTCTCAGATACACCCAAAATCACTCAACAGCAGGTAAGTGTTGAGGTGAAAATAAGTTTAGCGTTTCGTTTGGATTTGGGTTTTTTGGTTATGCTTTATTTGTACTCCTGGAAAAGGAAAGGACTATGCATTGATAAACAACCACCTTGAACACCTCTCAGGTGTTATTATTCATATTTACTCTTGACTGACCCATCACAATAATGCAGAGAGCAGAGCTGGCATCTACAGAGGCATCTGCCTTCTCAGACCCTCACATACCTACTGTTTTGTCTGTTATCAGAGACACAGTTCTACCAAGAAGGAAAAGCCATCATGCAAGAATGTGCTGGAAAAATACATCAAGAATTTTGCAGCTCTGGCAACTTAAGCTCACTTAATTACACCTAAATGGCACCAGCACTCCAACAGCTCTCTCTGCATCATGCCATACAGACTGCCATTATCCTCCATGCCACGTTACAGTGATAAATGGATCTGATGTGACACTTGTTTTTATTGCCACATGTATCAAAAAAACTCCATGTTCTCCCATGTTTTCATTTGGAATTAAGTGTCCTGCTGCACCAGATAGGCTGAAAGTTGGAACAGATGTCCCTCCCTGGGCAGGGTGGACTAGGTGACCTTTACAGGTACCTTCCAACCCAAACTACTCTATGATAGTTAAAAAATTAAATAAATTCTTAGGAAGTCTTTACGTTTTTATGATGCTGTCAGAGGGTGTATGTGACAGTAGCATGACATCTCCTCTGGGGTACCAAACAGGATGAGGAAAAGTCCATGCAGAGGACTGTACTTTCAATCCCATGAATCTTGATTCAAGCTTTTTGGAAACTCCAGTGAGAACCTGGTTCCAGAAAAGTCAGTTGGAGCTTTGCAATTGAATACCATAGGGACCGCCGCCTTCTCTGTCAATGCCACAAAATATATTTTGTTCTAGAGAACAGGAATTAATTTTGGTTTGTTTTGTCAAAGAGAACAAAATACTGAAAAGGCCCAAACGGGGCACAAAATTTACTTGTGGGAAGCACACCGTGGTGTCTGTGCCTCGTGCAGCCTTTCATCTCATTTAAGGCAAGAGACAATGAAGAAGAAAAGGTTAGGATGGTTCAGTGGTCCTTTTCAGAGCCTTTCTCATAGTGAGGATGAGGGTTTCACCACTCCAACCGATTGCTCCAGTTCTTTGTGCTTATTCCATGTTGCTTATGAAAAGCGCCTCTGAGCAACAACTACAATTTGAGCTTTGACAGTGGAGAGTCCCCAGTCTGCACCATGCCATGTCACCACACTTGTCTCCCGAGGATGAGAATGAGCTCCTTGCGGACGAGAAGTCCTTAAGGAATCACATTTCCCCAGCCCCCAGTACAGGCCACACAATGGTATAGGGCAGTGGTAAGAAAGTATGTAATGAGGACCCTGGTGCTGCCGCAAAGAATGGGTGGTCACCACGGCCAAGGCACCAGAACCCACGACGTTTAGTCAGCTGAGCTGGGGTATTGCAACTGTGGCAAACATTTTTCTGGTGTCTGCTTATCTGTGCACTAGAGACACTCTTTAATTGCTAACCTGCTATTGCTGCTAGCTCACCATTTTGTAAATGGTTATTCCAAGCTCTTCTTTTCCCCCTTACATAGGTTTTAAATTAGAGTAAATCCAGTGAATCCAATCAGGTTAGTGCATGCAATTGAGAGAAAAATTTGGCCTATTTTTATTGCTCTTCCTTTATTTTTTTCCTCTTAATTTTTAATTAGAGTGTAAAAAATGAAACCTGTTTTTTATTAAATCCTTATTTATGAAAATTGCTTCAAACCATACACAGAAAAGCACTGGGTGGGTGATTGCTCATTTTACCATGGTTATAAAAATTGGGTTAAATTAAATATTACACAGAGAATAGTCAAAAAATTTAAAAAAGTTATTTACAAAAAAGGCAGGATAGGCAATCAAGGTGACAGAGGAAGCATGTGTTTGGATATGTGTGTGTGCATATATAAACAAAAAAACCTCCAAGAAGTAGCACAGAAAATAAAAAATTGAACACTTGAAGAACAAAGCCAAAAACTAATATAATGCTCAGAATTTATTTTCCTATACTCTTAGGAGTATAAAACCTGCAAGCACAACAGAGCTAAAGAATCAATAGATACAACACATTGCACATATTCCAAAACAGAAATTTATGACACAAAATTTTTCTGCAGCTTATCTTTAGGTTTGGAGAGACCGTCCCCTATGTGGAAATGCGAAAATCCTTCCTAAGAGCAATAAAGCAGGTGGAAGTACAGGAGCCAATGCACTGGCTGTTCCATGCACATTGCTGGCAGACATTTAAAAATGAGCTGTCTTCCAAAGCTGTCAAAATCTTCGAGGATTTTTGCAGTCAGCTTTTCATTTATGATTCTGCTAATGCATATTTCTCCTTGCATAAAAAATTAAATAACAGCTGGGGGGGGCGGAGGGGAAGGGGGCCCCAACCCCAAGATGTATGTATTAAAAAGGAACCATACTCATAATGCCTCTGTTGGTACTCATTTTGATTTTCCATAATGAATGCATATGTAAGAGGCCTCTCTTTCCACTGAACACTGCTGACCAAAGCTGAAAGCGAGTGATTCAAGTGATTTGCAACAATAAATGCTTAATGGGTTGGTTTCTTCTTGACCCAGGTATTAATTTATAATTTTGCTCTCCCACCTGTCAGAAAAAAACCCAAACCTCTCTCTTGTCAGTAATTAGATGTTAACTATATGCTGTGATGACAAAAGGTACTCATTACAACAGAACAAAGGCTTGAGAAATAACCTGAGAAAAGACATATGCAACCTCTCAGAGAGTTAAATTGAATCCCTCTCTGGAAGAAAATAGGGGATGACTTCTTTTCTGGATGATGCTTAGAAAAACAGGGACTGAGTTTGATCTGGTGTTAACCAACACAGCTAAAAAGACAGAAAGATAGAAAACTACATACAAAACAGGCATTCAGGCAGCTCGATTTTTTTACCCAGGTTAGTGACAGACTTTATGCATGACCTTAGTTACTCACAAAAAAACATCACAAGTAACACATCACTGTTGAGCAGTGTCCTACAGAAACATTATCCACCAATTTTGGTGTGTAAGAGGAGCTGATTCCCCAGACTAGAGTCCTTCTGCCTTAAAATTTAAATACATAAGGAAGGTCAAAATATCTCAGGGTTTTAGCTGATCACCTGGACCCCTGGATATTAATGTCAATTAAGAATTTTCCTGTTTGTCTTCCCTATATTTCAGTTCCCTCCTCTGTAAAAGAATGAGAGCTGGCTATTTCACTGAGAGCTGGCAATGCCTGTGAGGTGCTTAGGTATTACAGAGTGGAGATCATACAATAAAACATCTAGATTAGCTCACTTGCACCCTGAGGCTGGTCTTCAAAAGATCAGCACTTGCCATTGACTGTCACTCCAAGAGACCTCGCAGTACTTCACAGGTCCCTCATTACCTCTTGGTAATGCTGGAAAAGGAATATATTTTTTTTCCTAGGCATAACAAGATATATGAATATATATAGGCTGTCTTTGCTACATAATCCCTATATCCATGCATGTCTCAGCACAGAATATACCTTTACTTGAATGCCTGTAAATCCTTAAATCCCAGTATATTCCTCAACTGCAAATTCACAGTAGAGCTACTTGCAAATCTTGGGCTTGATTCTCGTCTCACTTGCAGTGGTTTCTCCACCTTCTCCACTTAGATTTACTCCTCCTTAACTACTGTGGGATAAAATGAGATGTTCTTTTTCAGATCAGATCCTCTAGGTAGGATGTCTACACAGAAATGTTTTTTTCCCCTGAAGATTCATATTGCCTGGAATCATATCAAGCATCAGGGCGAGACACCAGTTCAACACGAGAGGGGCAGGTATAGCTGTTGGTGACCAAAGCAACTGGTATGGTTTTACCTACCACAAGGTAACCAAGAAAAGAAAATTTCTGTGACTTGTTTACTAGTGATGTCATGTTTATGTCACTGCTGCACAAACCACTCCTTATGCCTGGGGTGGTTGTCAGACAAATAATGGAGGAGGAAGGTGAAAAAATAATGGAGGAGGAAAGGTCTTTGGTCCCCGTGGCTGCACTGGCTGCTCCATGAGGGCAGCCTGAGTAAGCTGCCTCCTGCTCTCCTCAATGTCCTTTCTTCAGAAGGAGCACTCAGGAAAATCGACCTTTTCAGAATCCCGCCCAGGGGATTGCTTTGCTCTGGTCAAAGGACAAACAAAGCAGAACCTCCTTGGGCAGTTTGCATCTCTTGTCATGGAGAGGGCTGTTATCTCATTGATCTATTGAGAACCAGGTGGGATGAATTCAGCTACAGTGTGGTGAGCATTAGGTAGGAGGACATGTGACAGTTTTATCCCTGTATGTCAATTGCTGAAGTGTAAGTTGCATAACAAGAATGTTTCAATAAACTCGGGGTGGGGTGGGGGGGTGGGGGGGGTGGGAACCCCCACACTTTCAATTCTTTCTGGATTAAATATATGTAACTCCAGATATTTCTCAACTGTGTGAAGGTGTACTGAAAATAAGCAGTGTATATGCCATGAAAAACATGAAGCAAGTTGGCTAACTTTGAAACCCCAAGATTTCTTTATGACAAGTGAAGCATGAAGGTGTCGTTCACCTAGATATATAGATAGATAGATATGCATGCATAGATGTATATATATATGAAACCTGAACAAAATCTTCTCAATTTTTTTCTTTACTGCTTCTGCAAAACATCAGCTATTGCAGAATGTCACTGGTGAAAATACGAGCATATGTATGAAATTGATTTAATGCCAGCTAAAGGAACATTAATCTAGCTGCAAATTTTCACTGCGGGGACATGGTGCAGTAAATTTCTGCTAGTCTAACACTGGAGTTGATATTGCATGATGTATGACAATTTCGTTTGGAAAAGAAAAGAAAACTTTTCTTCAAAACCTTAATTGACTCTCGTATATTTCTGGTTACAAATTGTACTGGATAATAAAGGCAATAAGTATAGCAAGTAAGCCCATATTTTTCAAACACTCTGAAAGATATACAATTAAGCTACCCGACTCAGTGTATTCTCTTCATTCCCTTTATAATAACTGGGAGTTAAGAATCTTAATTCACATTGATTTCCTACATGGATTTTTTGGTTACTAATATACAAGCAGGACAAAAAGAAAATGCTTGTGCTTCCAAGAAATCCTTAAAAGTGAAGTCAAGAATCAGACTGCCTCATAGGATGTTCTGTAGTGATTCCAGGTAAGGAAAGGTCCTGGGAATGCACTATCACTCCAATTCAGAGTAATTCTCTTTTACTATGCTTAACTGAAATTATATAGTCAAGACAGTCGCCACACTGACTTCATACGCTCCATATATATATAGGATTACAGTTCACCAAAAAGAAGGTGTCGGTGTCATTCCCATTGCACTACATAGAGATCAGAGCTCTGGATCACTGGATGGAGAGACAGTGCTGCTTTTTCAGAGCCAGCAAGCCTCACTGCTCAAAGGTGGTAGCTCACAGTAGAGACAGTTAAAAACAGCTCAGAGACCCTCTGTTTAATCTGCTCCACTGGCTAGTACATAAATTATTTGGCTGCTCACTTATCTAGGGTGAGACATCAAGGGTAAATGCCTTTTTCTGCCTGATTCAGACCAAGGATCATTGATCTGAATTTGAACATTATCTTATGTCATTAGGCAATCTGAATGGAAGCAGGACCCTATTTTCTTCAGCAGAGTTATATTTCTTACTGCAGGAAAGAATCATTTTTTACTGCATCATTTTCTTTTTCAGCAAAGATGGGACACAAGAAGCATCTGCAGGAGCAGTCACTAATGCTAGGAAGGCACTTAACATCTTTAGAAACAGTACTGACCTTTTGGTCTGAGATTGCTTTAGATCCCAGTGACACTGTAGCTAATACCCCTTACACACTCTACCTTTCTGATTTCTACCAGCATTTCAGCTATTCCAACATGAAACCTCCTTCTGCCTTTCTTTATGTATGTGTATGCATGCATAGACACACTACCAGATGCCCAAACATACTATGCTTACAGACAGGGGGCTTGCAACTAGACATGCTTTGTTCATCCAAACAAGTAACACAAAACAATAAGACAGCTCCTGCAGCCAGAGTCTGTTCTTCATGCAGCATTTTGTCAGATCTTCAGCTGCTGCAGCCTAAGGAAGGCAGGTCCTTCTTCCTTTCAATAAGATGCCGGGTCCCATGTGGGAAGGCTTTTTCCCCTTTGCTTTTTTTATGAAGTTCTTGTAGCAAGTTACTGTTGGAACTTGACTGGCTCTTAGGGTGAGCATTTGGGTTGACTCCAAAGAGACAGAATCACAGAATCACAGAATGGTCAGGGTTGGAAGGGACCTCTAGACCTTGTTAAAGGTCCTCCTAAACCTGCTAAAGTAGGTTCTCATAGAGCAGGTTGCACAGAGAATGTCTCCAGAGAAGGAGACCCCACAGACTCTGGGCAGCCTGTGCCAGGGCTCTGCCACTCAAGGCAAAGAAGTTCTTCCTCATATTCAGAAGGAACTTCCCATGTTGCAGTTTGTGCCCGTTGCCCCTTGTCCTGCTACTGGGCGCCACTGGAAAGAGCCTGGCCCCGTCCTCTTCACACTCGCCCTTAAGATACTGTATGCATTGGTAAGATCCCCCCTCCGTCTTCTTTCCTCCAGGATAAACAGGCCCAGCTCTCTCAGCCTTTCCTCAGAAGGGAGATGCTCCAGCCCCCTCACCATCTTTTCAGCCCACTGCTGGACCCTCTCCAGTAGCTCCCTGTCTCTCTGGAACTGGGGAGCCCAGCACTGGGCACAGCACTCCAGATGCGGCCTCACCAGGGCAGAGCAGAGGGGCAGGATCACCTCCCTCCACCTGCTGGCCACGCTCCTCCTGATGCACCCCAGGGTCCCACTGGCCTTCTTGGCCCCACGGGCACACTGCTGGCCCATGGGCAACCTGCTGCCCCCCAGAACTCCCATGTCCTTCTCCGCAGAGGTGCCTTACAGCAGCTCATCTCCTAACCTGTACTGGTGATGCATGGGGTTGTTCCTCCCCAGGTGAAAACCTTACATTTGCGTTTATTGAATTCCATCAGGTTCCACTCTGCCCAACTGTCCAGCCTGTCCAGGTCTCACTAAATGACAGTGCAGCCTCCTGGGGTATCAGCTGCTTCTTCCAGTTTTGTATCATCAGCACGTCCTGAAGACTACAAAGGTAGGAAGTTTTTGTGAAACATTCCCTGTTCAGTGACTGTCTCAAATCTGTCATGACCTCTACAGTTCTGACAGGCTACTTAACTGGACTTTTTGCCCTGTCCCTCCAGATGGAACAGCTGGTATGGAGTTTTATGGTACTTCCAGGGGCAGCCGTAAAGAGACCCTGATGTCCCTGCACAGGAAGAGGACACAGTCATGCTAACCATACCAAAAAAAGTAGGTTCTGAGGTGTTCTGTGACAGACATTTTATGTTAACTGCAAAAGGGATCCCATTTGCATCTGTTAATAAAGGCAGACCCATCTGCAGTCTTTGTTCAGTCATTCCAAAGTAATCTGTCCCTTGGATTAGCTAAGGTCCTGCATATGCCACCTCACGAACAAGTGATAGATGTTACAAATAGTTGGGCCCTGAGGTTTTTTTTAGGACTCTGCTGGGAGCTGTCCATTTTGAAATCTAAACTACCCCAATCACCATGCAAGCATCAGAAATATATTTCAGCTAAAACTTAAAAGGAAAAGCTCAGAGGCAGCATAAATAGAATCAGATTGTCCTTAGCTTAATAGAGGAAGGACAATAAGCTGTAAACAAAAAATATCCAGCTTTAATCTAAGAGTTATTCAATTAAACACACATGCAGATTAAATCAAAAAGTTTGCATAAGAATAAATGACGGTAGAAGGAAGAGAGGATGGCTAAAAGGGGTGCAGTGTTTTTACCTGATATGCATGTTGTAGACAAAAATAGCTGAACTTGCTTTGAATGTGACCTTCTGGCAGAGGATAAACCTGACAAATTTCACTCTAAGGCTGGAAATTCAGAACATAACAAATGACTGCAATCAACAGTGAAACAAAGAGACAACTTTACTTTTTCCAGTAGGGAAGGGGATGACTCTACCAGGTAAGCGTACGCTTCTCTTGCTCTACTGGTTCACACAGTACAACCCTAAAAGTTTTTGGTGCTGCCTGCTTCAGAGATTCCTGCAAACACTCTTTAGCCAACTGAAGTGTGATAAAGAAAATTTTCTTCTAACTCATAGTACTTACAGATTATTTCTGCTGTTATTCATTAGAACCAGATGGAAAAATGGAACTGAAATAGGTTCTGCCTGAAGACTGAAAAACTGAATTCTAAGTTATAGTTCACATTTTAAAATGTAAATGATGATTCTTGGCAAGAAAAATTTTCAATGAACTTATTCCTTCATCAACATTAGCTATTTTAAGTCCCCAGGAAGTCTTTTATTCTTTCAAAAGAATTAAAAACTGTATTTTTGCTTAAGCTTGGTAAATTTTTGTTTCCTTTTATTGTCCATAGAACATTTCCACATTAATGGCTTCCACTAACTCATCAGTAGTTTTAACCATTAACTCTTTCCAATCCATTTTTCTTTTTAATTTTGTACAAAAGCATAAAATATGTCAGTGGCCAAAGTTTTTATTAGAACTTTGGAATAACAATTCCACCTGGTGAACAGTCACAGGACAATCAAGTTTGGAAATGACCTCTGGAGGCCACCTGGTCCAGTGCCTTGCTTGAAGGGAGGCCAGCTACATTCAGGTTGCTCAAAACCTCATCCATCTGTTTTTTTAATTTACCAGAGTGAGATTTCACACACTTTCTGGGCCTCTGTACCAATATTTGAACATCTTACTGGTGAAAAAGTTTTTCGTAATAACCAATCATAACATGTGTCATCTGCAGGCTTTTCACTATACAACCCCAAGAATAATCTGGCTCCACTGACTCTATATTCAGTAATTTAAGAAGACAAAAAGATGTCATCTCAGCCTTCTTTTCGTAGGCTGAACAGTGCAGCTCCCTCAGACTCTGCTCACTGGGCAAGTGTTTCATCCCCCGTAACCTCAGTAGCCTGCTGCTGAGCTTGATGCCGCTTGTCATGTCTTGCAGTGGGAAGTCTGGCACTGGACACAGCACTGCCGCCGCAGTCTCATCAGAAAAATCCAGACCCAGCCCATCTGCAGTCTGACCACTTTCAACTGGTGTTTCACACAGCAGCAGGCAAAGTATTCCTTCCAGGCTCAGCCTGTTACCCCGACTGATCAGAAGTTGTGCGTGTATTTGCTATGACAAGTGACCCTCAGATTTCTGGCGGCAGAAGTTTTCAGCTTTCCAGTGTGGTAGTTTTCTAAGTTTGAGGACTAGCAAGCTGTCAACACCTTGGGCTGTTGACCCAACAGGATTGTCAGCAGATGTCCCCACTGAATGCCTCCCAATTGTTGTGACTTTCTAACACATTTTTCTTTGGCTTCAGGATGCTTAACTGAGCTGCAGAACACTTCCCCAAACAACAAGGGTAACAACAACATAGAACAAAAAAGGACTCATGCAGTCAGTCAGGGAGGAAATTAGGACACTGAGGTTGGGAATAGGGGGTAGGGGAGGTTGCTGCAACTGACAGGAAAGTAGATTGAGTTTGAAAAGGTTTTTTTAGGTATGTATACAAGAGGACTCGAGAATATCCCACCTGAGACTATCTGTGTGCTCACCTTCCAAGGTGGCTTCACCATCAGTGCAAAAGAGACAATGCTTTTTGAAAACTAAGACAGCATATACACAAGAAATCTGTAGTTATACAGTCAGGAGAGATCAGGCTAAAAGAAAAAGACACGTATTTCTTAGACTATCCAACAGAGTTAAGAAGAGTTAAGTGAAGTTCCTTCAATTTAGATGTAAGCCAAGATAATACAGGTACTAAAAGTGAGTAAAACTGACCTAGAACTGCACAATCCAGACACAAATACACTGACTGGGTAACCATAAGCCAAATTTCAGTTTCTTCAGAAGACACACCTGTAACCTTCAGGTGGCACAGGTAGAAGTATGGGAATTTCTGAAAATGTCATTTGGGGATTTTTTTTAAAGCTTTTTCTTTCCTAGTTTAGCAGTTTGGCCCCTGCCTGAACAAGGCAAGAAAAATGGTGCTTTCAAAAGCTTTTGTTTCACAGGGAGATTTGATCTCCCTCTAACAGCATGCTATTGCTATGCACAAAGCCAGCAAGCAACACGGTCATCTGGAAGCAGATCAGAATTATTTTTCTTTCTCTGCTAGTAACTTGGGTATAGACTTTGAATAAGTTGTTTTACCCCTCTGAGCATGTTGTCTAGTTTTCTGTTTCACTGTGTGAGCAACGGACATGCTAGCTCCAAGAATTTACAGCAGGTCTGACTTTGATCTGAGATGTCTAGATTACTACAGCATAGATGAACCAGAGGACCTACAGTTGTTCTAAGCCTGGCACTGCCCTGTTTTCCTTACACACTGCAGTGTTTCTTATGATGGAGAGGTTTCAGTTACATACAAGCGCTGAACTTTACTTCTTCACCCAATACATCTTCATCTTCCAGCAGGGTCTTTCCCTGGCACTTAAAGTAAAAATTCTCCACTGGCTAAAAACAGTTCCTAGTTTTTCACTGTCTATTTGTACAAGAGGTGCCTGGTCAGTGCTCAGTAGGTTTCTTGACATTTTAGCAGGGCAAATGAAATTTGAACCATCTGACCCCATTTGTGCTCCTAATTCTCAGTCTGTGTCTTTGGCTACATCGTGATTGATTAAATAAACAGGACTAGAATAGCACAGGACTGGGGCCACAGAATTGTCTGTAATGTACTTTTGTCTATCTGCATGCTGCATACTGTCCTGCACTGTCACAGACAATGGTCAGGCTGGTCCAGGGAACAATGCAGACCAAGAACCGTTCTCTGGATGCAGTTTGGATGCAGAAACATATTTTGAAGAAGGGGATTTAGCCACATAAACATAATCTGCAGCGTGCAACCTCTTCCCAAGGCCAGTTTGCTAGTAGAGATGTAGCCTTCCATATTTACCTGGCTTGAATTTTGAAATGCATCCTTAAAGCAGTTATAATATACTCTGTTCTGGGAATGCTGCTGCCTAATTTGTACAGCCATAAAAGATTTCTCCATCAAGGAAAAGAAGGTTTTCTCAGCACTCCAATCTGGGAACAAAACCCTCTTCAAAAATTACTTGTAATTCTTAATAGTACAAAACACAAATGACCAATGCACTTTCCACAGAAATTTTGCTCTCAGATGCTCTAGACATGTCTGAAAAAACCCTTGATCTCCCTATGAGATCTGTCCTGTCATAAAATGGAGAAACTGTCACAGAAAACACTCTCAGATCTTGAAAGTGGTACGCAAAAGGAAAATATAATTATTGCTGTACAGCATTCAGATTTGCCTTTCAATTCTTTGGGGTTTTATAAGAAAAAAGTGGTGGGAGGGAGTATCAGCACATACCACAGTACAGAGATTTGCACTGACCTTACATTCATGCTTTTCCGTTGAGTTTCACTGATCTGCTTACAGAACCGGGAGGAGAGAAGATGCTGGCCTAGAGGATCAAATGTCACCAACAGTACCCATTTGCTAGGGGGAAATTTGCATTATGTTTTTCACTCTCTCTCCCAACTTTTTTCTTAATAAAACTTCAGACAATAAAAGTACAATAAATACAGATACCACAGTAAAAATACTACTTTATCTCAGAAAATTATGTTCTTAAAGCAATTTTGGATTCCCACCTGTCTTTACAATGATATGCTGAATGGCTGGTTTGTGCCAAAACTATCATACAAACTATTAAAAAGCCCATAAATCCAAATTACATATTAAAATATGCATTTAGCCCAGGAACTTAAACAAGACAAAGGAAAAAAATATATTTTTCTTTCTCTTCAAGTATCTTAAAGTCTCTACTGACATGCATTTTCTTTTCTCCACTGATTTTACTGACAGACAATTTTGATAGGTTGTCCTTTTTACCACCTTCCAACATTTCATGACAGTTGGCAAGCCAGTGTTGACATAGTCATAGGATATGATACAATCACCAATACTTAAAAGTCAACTTTATTTTGGAAGTAATACTTGTTATCATTTTAAACAGATATGCAGTCCTGATAGAGTATACCTACCTTGTATAGGAGCAGAATATGATATCAGGTGAGCCACTACAATCTTTGTCTTGTTTTCCCTTGGGTATAAGTCCCCAAGGGAGAGACTATTCTTTTCTCTCTTTCCTATATATTTATTTATGCATTCTCCCAGTGCTACCATAGGAATATAGGCATCAGGTATCCCAGCATGGCTGAAAAGGATGTCACTGAAGTCACAGAGGAAGATTCGGGTTGTTGCAGAGTAGCAGGGGCTCAGGGAAGACAAGGTAGGAGCCATCTGTGAAGTGCAGTGTATTCCAGCTCCTGGTCTTCATGGCCTGGTGTCTTCACGGGATACAAGATCTGGGAACTCCTAACGGCAAGAAACTGCAGATCCTGTCTGTGAGACAGCATCACCCCATGACAGACAAGCTTCCGTTGCCTTATTCAAAGTTCATTTGCAGAAAGAAAAACATAGTCCAGCACTCACACGTAGAAAATTTGCTTACTTTCCACATAGCCTTATTTTATAAATGAAAGACTGTAATTTAAAAGACATGATGCCATCTGCCCAAAGTCAAAAGGAAGGTCTGTGACTGAACAGAGAGCCAAAACAAAGACCTTCAAGACATCTCTCAGGGACCAAAAGATGGGATCTCCAAGTACAGACTGAACGCTAAGCCTTCCCCTTTACAACTGCTGTAGCAGAGAAGAATCCTATGAGGCAGTGAGACTTCTGGGGAAGAAACAAAAAGCTATCTTTGAATATCCCTGGACTATGCTATGTCACAGGGACAGTTCCCAAGTACTGGACAAAATTTTGAACAATGTTCCAGTTACAAAACTCTGCTTCATTAGCTTCCAGACTAGCTTCAGCTTTAGAAGGACACAAAGATGGCCTTTGATGGCATTTCGACAACACGAAACTTCATTCCAAAAAGTCAGAGGCTCAGCAGAAGGAGATGAAAGAAGGGAGAAATTTTTCAGAAATATGCAGTATAATACAACTATGGACCATATTTTCTGTCTAATCAAACACTGAAGATTTCTTAGAATCATAAAATCCTAGAATATCTCAAGTTGGAAGGAACCCACAAGGATTAGAGTCCAACTCCCTGCTCCTTCTATCTAAATCTAAACCATATGACTACAAGCGTCATCCAGACACTCCCTGAACTCTGACAGGCTTGGTGCTGTGACCTCTTCCCTGGGGAGCCTGTTCCAGTGATGGACCACTCTCTCAGTGAAGAACCTTTTCCTGATGTCCCATCTGAACTTCCCCTGAAGCAGCTTCATTCCATTCCCTCATGCCCTGTCTCTGGTCACCAGAGAGAGGAGTCAGCAGCTGCCCTTCGACTGCCCCCCTCGAGGAAGCTGTGGACTGCGATGAGGTCACCCCTCTTACCCTTCTCTTCACCAAACTGAACAAACCAAGTGACCTCAGCAGCTCCTCATAAGTCTTGGCCTCGAGGCCTTTCAACATCTTGGTTGCCCTCCTCTAAAAGTATGATGTCCTTCTATCGAGTTACCCAAAATTGCACACTGTACTTTAGGTGAGGTATATATCTTATACAACAGATTTTCTAGTCAGACCATGGGCTGATGTGTACTTCTAGGGGTAGTAAATGGTAGGACAACTTTATAAGGTCTGTCTTACACTCTGACATACACAGTTCTCTACTGTCCGTGGCAATGATGTCAACAGAAAAACAACTTCTGTAAATTTGATTTAAACATATATGCATAAAAATTAAACCCACCATCCTGATATCTAATTCTCCTCATGCTCTCTCTTAGTAATATAAAGTCCAAATTCTTCCACTTTTTTCCACCAGACCAAGCTACATGAGGGTGTCTCTCTAAAGACCTGCTAACAAACAGCTCCTACCACCTTTGCAGAGGTCTTAATGTAGTCTGTTCCTATTACTTAAGATTCTCTAGCACATCAGCTCCAGCAAAACAAGATTTGCAACTTGGAAAACAGGGATCTCTGGAGAAAACATTTAGGCCCAATGTCTTTTAAGAAAGTGAAAAGCTGTTTCCAGCAAGCCATTATTTCCTTGTTCCTACTGAATGGAACATTAGGGAGCTGTCTGAATATTAGCTATACACTTATTTTCGTAATAACTGGATTCCATTTAAGACTCTTACACAGCAGACCTGACAATAACTGTGCTATTACTGCACATCAGCCCCATCTCTATGGCAATACTTTCTATTTGGGTAACAGAGCTCCTCCTCTTGTTTAATGCATCCTACCTCGGGCTGCTTTCATAAAGTAGGGGAAATGCAATTAAGTGCATTTTGTACACAGGAGGTGAACACAGAAACACTTCAATGACTCTACATGCAAAGCCTGTGCCACAGACATGAATTACACTCCAGAGTCTAAATTACAGTACTGCTGTAATTTCCTTCCCTCTTCCATTAAACTAAATCTGTCTAAACCAATGTAGCAGCAGATTCTCTATGCACAAGGGTTGTGTTGCATTAAAGACTTTGCCTCTTTGCTAGTCACAGTCTGCTAGAGAAAGGGGAATGGCAGGCAGCTTAACCATGGTGTTGCAAGGTGCAAGGTGGTGCAAGGTGGTGCAAGGACTCAAACAGGTAGGAATCACCTGAGCAAACTTTTTTACAGCAATTTTTACTGTAGATGTCTATTACATCTGACCATGACAGTGCCATTTGAGATATCTTAGAGTCTCCTGTGTTTGGCTTCTAGTGTCTGGTCTCGAAGACTCTCATCTGTGAAAGTACTGTTTCATTTTGGACTTCCTTGAGCAGTTCAGACACCTCAAGCCATCTCAGGTGGCACTAGAAATCTGTTTATAGGCTAATGAATCAAGCTCCAACTTGAATCCAGCTAGTGCCACGGAATTTAGTTGGTGTAGAGTCACACAAGGAAACAATGCATGTCTTTCACACTTGGTTAGTGCTATCTCTTTTACAGCCATGTTCACTGCACACTCTTTGCATGGTCAGCAATTTCCTAGTCCAGCAATCTTTTAATATTCCTCCTTGCATTGCTATAAAAGTGTAATCCCCAGCAAGCTAAAAAAGCCTCATTTCTACTATTTTATGAGATGCTGATTTGGAAAAGGTCAGGAGAAGGGGTTCTTATGTTTATTATGAGTAACTGAAGATGTTATTTTTCAGCTTCTTTCCCTCCTTTTGCAGTTTTTGCCTTCAGGTTAAGGCACCTACTTTGGGAGGTCATCAGCTGTATGAATTATAACCCAGCTTTGAGAAGGAGGTTTAAGTACACAATGTGAATCACTTGATTGATGGCCCATTTGATCAATTGTGCAGTTAGGGTCCTTGCTCTGCTGAAAACCTGACTGCGCAGCCAATACTACAGCATCCCTGGCTGGCAGAAGGATTCAGGGTCAGTAGCTGTACTACAATAAAATCTGCATCACTATATAGCTGGCATCTTGCCTAGCCTTCCCCCCCAGCTGCCTTTCCTTGCTCACGTAAAAGATTTAGGTCTGGGGTCTTTCTTTTGTCCTCCATCCTTTTGCTGAGGCCAGCCTGTCACTCTGTCAGTTGCAATAATTCCCGTTAACTTTTATATCCAGTTAGTTAACCAATAATAAGGTCCCTGTTGCAATGCTCCACTTTCACAGGAGTGGATCTAACCCTGAGCCTGAACATAAGGGACATTAGAAATACCACCAGCAAGATTTGGTCTACTTTTATTTATTTGTTTGAGTTTTGAATGAAGTAAATTATTTGGAAAATCTGTGTCCTTTCTGCAAAAGTTTTTATTTTTTTAAACGACTAAATAAAGGCATTTTCATTTTTCAAACAGCAAAATTTCCTTTTCAAAAAAGTAACACATGACTTATTGGGAAAATTCAACAATTAAGGAAACCGCAGTGCCTTGTAGGGAAGGAAACACAAATAAGGGCACCAGCCTGAGGAAGAGAGGAAAGTTCCAGACTACTCCTGTGAGCCACCACATCAACTTAGATAGACATCAACCAATGCCAAATATCTCTGAGCAGTAATAATTTGAATCGGCTTAATAAAATGAAATATTTGGATGTGACGTGGCTGGACTTGAAAGGCAATATTGCATTTCTGCTCTGCAACGTTCACTCCAAAGGCCTGTTCTCTGGCCTCCCAGCTCTCTGACCCTACTAGTGAGTGGACTTTGTGGAAAAGCAGCATTGACCTCCCCAGAGGAAGATGTGGTTAGGGAGAACTTAAGCTAGCTGAAAATGTTCAAGTCCATGGACTAGGGTGCTGAGAGCTGGCTGATGTCATTGCCAAGCCACTCATCAACCTCTTTGAAAGGCCATGTAGGCTCAGGGTGGTTCCTGATGCCTAGAAGAATTCAGGAATCGCTCCATCTTCAAGGAAAAGAAAGAAAAAGGATTCAGTGGAACTAAAGGCTGGTCATCCTAACCACAGTCTCTGGAAGGTCATGAAATAAATCCTTCTCGAAGTTTCTAGCCACATGAAGGACAAGAAAGTAATTGGAAATGGCCACCATGGATTTAACAAAGGCAAATTCACCCGATGAAGCAGGTTGCCTTGTATGATGGCACTGGCCGTGTGGACAAGTGGAGAAAAAGCGGGTGTTGATTCTGTGTGTCCGCAGCGGGTCTGGGGGCCTCTGTGAGGCGAGGCCGGGGCTGCCCCGGTCCGGCCCCAGCCGGCCCCAGCGCCCCCCCGCAGGGCACAGCTGAGCCCCTCAGCCAAGCCGGGGGCGCCGGGGAGGGGGGCAACAGGTTTCCGCAAGGGCCACAGGCGGCCCAGGCAGAGGAGGAGGCAGCCGAGGGGGGAGCAGCAGCAGAGGCAGCCCCAGGCCGCAGCAGGAGGAGGGCAGGAGGTGCCGCAGGCCCGGAGCAGGGCTCCCCTGCAGCCCTGGCGAGCCCCCGCCGGGGCAGAGCCCCAGCCTGCAGCCCGGGGAGGGCCCCAGGCCGCAGCTGGGGGCTCTTTCCTGCAGGAGCTGCGGCCCTGGAGAGCCCCGGCGGGAGCAGGGGGTCCCTGAAGGGCTGCAGCCCGGGGCAGGGCCCGCGCTGGAGCAGGGAGACGGGGCAGGAGGCAGGAGCGGGGCTGAGGGGCTCACACGGGCCGGCACACGGCCCAGACCCGCCCCGGCCCGGGGGACAGGGGCCGGGAGCCCGGGGGGCAGCTGGGAGTGGGGAGAGTGGGTGGAAGGAACATGTTGATTTCATTCGCCTTTTTTCTCACTTTTTTATTTGGCTATAAATTAATTTCATTTTCCCCAAGTCAAGTCTGTTTTGCCCATGATGATAACTGGCAAGTGACTGCCCTGTCTGTATCTCGCCCCATGAGCCATCCTGTTTTCTCTCCCTGCCCTGTTGAGGAGGGGTGTGAGTGATACCCAGCTGGGTGGGCATCAGACTGCAGTCCGAGTTCAAGCCACAGCAATGTTGTATATCTTGGATTTAGTAAAGCCTTTAATATGGTCTCCCCACAGTGTTCTTATAGCCAAATGGATAAGCTATGAGCTAGGTAAATGGATGGTAAGGTGGGCAGAAAATTGGCAGGACATTCAGCCTAAATCAACAATGATCACTGGTACAAAGTCCAACTGGCAGCCAGTTACTCCTGACTTTCCTCAGGGATCAATATGGTTAGATTATGTATTCAAAATCTAATCACTATATTCTATGCTATTTCAATCACCATATAAATAATTATCCTTAAAGGACTGGAATTTCTGTTTAGCAGCAATCTCAAAGTAGAACTCAGACTAGACATCACAGCACTGTAAAAAAAAGCAACTCTAGGATGCATGTCTTAAGCGCCAAGAGCTCAAAATTTTATGTCCTTCCATTGCTTTCACTTTTATATCAGCTTGAGAGCTTCTTTAGACCTCTTTTGATCTATTTAGTAGAGCTAGCCACTACCTTTCTGGACTGTCTCTGCTTTTGTAGTTTTTTTTTTTACTTTTTGCTCTTATCTTTATAACATCAAGGATATTATTTCTAAGTTTATTCTTCATATATACCCAAACTGTTAGAGCCATCACTCTATAATACCATTATGTCTTATCCTAGTGTTTTCCTTATTCTTTTTTCTCTGCATTCTTGAATTTCTCTACATACCTTCAGCCAACTAATTTTTAAGTCAATGTGTTTTATCAAGTTTTTCTGTTCCCCAGCATTGCTATCCATATACCAATGTAACATGCTAGTTAGCCCATATATGCTGATTTTATGGTTATTCTTGCAGATACAATGGAGCAGTATTCAGAAAAGGGGAAAAGGAATCCCTTGATGCAGTAGATTAGGGGTGGAGGAGGTTCACAGAACCGTGGGGGCTTAGTTCCCAAGAACAACCTGGGAGCAGGGACCTACAGCAGAGGATGCTTTCATATTTTACGTAGCAAAAATTTACCATAAAAGAAAAATTGCAAACTAAACTACATCCCTCCCGCTCTGCACTTCACACCAGTGATTCCTCCATCCCTTTGAGGGCAAAGGTGTTCTCTACTTATGCGGTCCCTGTCTGGTAAAATTACTTTTGAACTCTGTATAGTTGCTCAGCTTCAACAGAAGACTGGATGGAGTTGATCACTGCCACGTTCCCTTCTCTGGCCTTTCGACACTGAGAGGGCAGATCACACCTGGAAACAGAGAATAGAGACTGGAACACCAGGCGAGGATCTGTTTCACTGATGGATCTTCCAATCACCTGGGGGGAGAGGGTGGTGTGTAGGTTTTATAGTATATTAAAATATATTATATTATATAAATATTGTTCTTTTTATACAGTTACAGAGGAATTTGATATATACTCTTTGTTATGAATGCCTATGTATTGTGTTCTCTCTATATAATGTATGTTACATGAAATTCATAGCAATTTATATGCAGACACTACAGAAAATCCTTTTTATAGACATCTAAAAATGTGTTTATGAAGTTGGCTATTACATAAAACCACCAGCAACAGCTTCTTGAGAAACCCAGTTCTGTCACTGTATGTTAGGTAAGATCTGATACACTGCACCGAGCTCCTCAGGAGACGTTGGCCTTGCACTGCCTCGTTCCTGCTTCCTGACTACATTTAGACAAGAGGCAGGGGCTCAAAGCAGGCTGTTTTGAGCCCGAGGAAATTTGAAGAGGCAGGAGAGTTCAAATGTCCACAGCTTTGAACAGTGCCTGAAAAAGAGATGGGGGAATGCAATTTTGGATCTAGACACATCAGTCTCAGTTAGACCTTGCACAACTTGTCGCATCCATGCCCAGATCAAGCCCCTAGGGTATTCCTAGATCTCTATTCCTAAATCCAAAGATCTGTCCTATGATTTCTTTCAGGGCTGCACACCTCCAGCCACTCAAATATTACTTAACAGGCATGTTTTGAGTCATATCTCAGTTAGCAGCTGCTTGTGTAGCTTGGTGACATCATTGGATGAAGTATCTATCTCTAGAAATAAAGTACTGTTGGTTTGTACCAAACCTCTTTGCAATCACTGGAATCTATCCCACTTGTTAATGCAGAAGAGGGAGGGCTGAGCAACAGGAAAATACTCTTAATATAAAAGATTATTGCTCCATGGGGCAATTTGTCAGAAACAGTTGGGAAGGTTGTGATCCACATTCACTCCTGCAAGATCACAGCAAGGGAGAGGACAAGAGACAGCAATTTCTGGAATGAGGAGCAGGGAAAGGTTGCGAAGATCAGGATAAGCAATTCTCAGAAGCTCTTTGGAAAAATATAAACAATCTGGTAAGGGGGAGGAGGTGTGGGAGCTGAGCAGAAGCAAATTAAAAGGATAATTAGAAGAGAAAAAAAAATGACTTGCTGAGTTCATTTTAGCTGGTGAAGCCACGGATTTCAGATGTATTCACAGCAGACAGATGGTAAAAAAAGGAGAAAAAAACCAACAACCATCAGCACACCCTATAATCAATTCCTTAGCATGAATATTAGGAGGATTTAGTTAGGGATAGGGAATAAGGAGTTAGCAGCCTTTAATACACAATTACTTTGTTTTGTATCATTGCAACAGTGGAAGAGGGATCAGAGCACCCAGAGACAAAAGCCACAGCTCTGGTTTGTTGTGGGGCGTCAGCTGGAACAGTCACATAATCTTCACCATCCACCTAGACCGAAATTTTAACTGTAGTTTTCATATTTCCCTATGCAAGTGGTTGGGACTCCCCTTTTCCTTGGACACAAATGTCTTGGGCACCTGGAGGTGTCATTAATAGTGTTTATATATATATATATGTATGTATATATATATATATATATAAACATATGGTTTAAATAGATAATTCATTTTGCCATATCAATAATCAACGCATCCTAAAGAAAAAAAGAGTAAAAAAAGAGTGGAGATAAAAAAAACAAATAAAAAAGAATCCAAACACTTTATTCCCCCCTCTCTGATAACATCAAATAACAGAAGCTCCAATAAGCAAAACAGGAAAGAAGGAAAACCATCTCCTCAACATGATGAGGAAAGCACATGTCTTCCCAATGCAACAGGTGAAGGACAGAGATTTGCGAACAGCCCTGACTGCAGTGTACCTTCATGGCATGGGGAAAAGACCAATGAGGTGAATTGCTTTGGCTCAGCACCACAAATAGCGTTGTCTTGCCCTGGATGCAGAAATGGTCCATACAAACCAGCTTGGACATCTCTACGCAGTATGCTCCACAGCCTTGGGTATGTCTTAACGCTTTGGGGCCAGGTAAGGTGTCCCTGTAACACACTCTTTGGCAGAGATGCTTCTCTTTCTGAGTTGCTTCTTGGTTTTTAGTGGCTAAACAGAGATACTTCATACAGTATCAGCTTTCTTGAGTGATGTACTTCAAGAGATGACATTTCACCTGTCTAGTCTAAAGCTGAGCTCAACATATAGTCAAGATGAAATGTGTCCTCCTGCAGACTTGGAGATATCCTAAAAATATAAACATTTCACTAAAAAATCCAATTCCCACTGAAATTACTAGCAGAACTCCCATTGATTCAATTAAGAGAAGAACCACAGGGTCTACAGTCCCCAAACCTGCTGATACATACGGAAATCTGACTCATGAGGACAGCAACCAGAGGCAAGCTATTCACACACTTTATTATTGATGGAATCATGACTCTGGACAGCATAGATGAGACCAAACTGATTTTAAATAGAG
Source organism: Falco rusticolus (assembly GCF_015220075.1). Lineage (NCBI taxonomy): Eukaryota > Metazoa > Chordata > Aves > Falconiformes > Falconidae > Falco > Falco rusticolus. Next base: position 1,734,727 of record NC_051189.1, on the reverse strand, counting down.
AAGCATTTTTACAGAAGGCCAAAATTTTCAAATAATTTTGCTGATTTCAACAATACTTGAAATTTTCACTGCCTTGCTAATTGAGGAGATTTACAACAGAAGAATTATTTAATTAAAAAAAAAAAAAAAGAGTAAGGGTTTGGGCTTTTTGATGCTTGCTTTAAATGGAGATGAAAGACAAAAAAAACCCACACAACGTTTATGATTCCTCTAGTGTAGTCCCTCCTATGAAGATGATTAGATTCTGAAGTGTTGCAGCATGCACGTTATTGACTCATGTCTGGAAACACATTGTGGTTTGTGTGGTTTGGTTTGGTTTCTTTTGTTTCTACTGAGGTACTGCAATCTGTACAAAAAAAGAAAAAAGATTTTCCTAAGTGTGTATCTCCCAGACATGTGAGATCAGGAGGGAGGGTTACCCACCCCAACTATGGATCTCCCATATTTCCCCTCACTTCATGCTGTGCTGCTCATGAGCTGTGAGTCTCTGGACACAATCATGGCTACAAAGACCACCAACTCTAGGAGAGAGCTGCAGCCTTCCTGGCCCTGGCCAGGGGGGAGGTAGAGACTGGTCAGACTCTCCCTCCATGGTCTTTGCAAAGTCCATGCTGGGCCATAGCTTTCCCAGGAACCCTCTGGCAGCTCCCCAGTCTCCCCGCTCCCTCCAGGCTAGCTGGAGGAATAACCATAAAACCGGTATGAGTGGTAAAATGAGCTGCATTAAACATCAGCAGCTGTGGAAAGTTTCCTGCAACAGCTCTGATGCAGGTCACGTTTCCTTCAAGCCTCTTACCCTCTTGGCTGATGGACGCCCCAAGCTCCTTTTTTGCGTTGCCTGAAGTACAGAATAAAATGGCCTGGAGGACCTCCCACAGAAAGAAATGTCAGAATATGGTGAATAAGACTGGATACACTGGAGGTACAACCTTCCTTTCAGACAACTTCTGAAATATAAAAGCCTCCATTTCTTCCTGACACCAGGCCTGGCTTTGCAACAGCTATTTCTATACTTCACATGTTTCATCTTGGAGGCTGTGATTCCTTCGTAGACCAGAACTTGCATCACTTCTTCTCCCACTTAACTAATTCGATGAGGAAAATGGAACTGCTGTGGTGGCAATTCAAGTGTACTAAAGAAAAAAAGTTAATGTAAAATTTTGATTCACCAAATTTAAAGTCCATTTCCATTACATTTAATAAGTTCAGCCTCTCTTAGTTCATCTGTACTTATCTTTAAGTCTGCATGGCTGGGTGGCATTAGAAATAAGAAGATTATTCATAGTAGGGTGCTCTGCCTATGAACTTTTTCTTAGCTCTCAGTAGAGATAAAAAATCTTTGCTCAACTGCATATCATTTCATAATCACGAGTGGTCGGCTTTTCTGTTCTTATAAAATCAAATCTCACACCATCAGCCACAGACCTTTCAAAACATACCAAAAGAGGTATAATTAATTCAAACAGAGTAATCATTAAAGTATGAGGACTGTCTGACACATGCTTTTTTATTTCCCTCCAAGCATACATGAATTATGAGATCCAAATCACAGTTCCTGTAAAGGACTAGTTCATGCATTTGGGGGGTGGGGGGGTGGGGGGGGTGGAACTTGCTACATGAATTCTCACCCTTTCGCTGTAAATCCATGCACAAACCCTTTGGGTCTGCAGGCCTGAATCGTGATGTAGTACACCACATCAAAGAGAAGTAGGTGAGGAAGTGAGGCCAAGGAAAAGGCTCTGCAATGACTGATGTTAACATGCTGGGGAGGGACCATGCCAGAAGAGTGCCTCTGGGGTGGCAGCAGGTGCTTAAATTCTGAAAGACTGAAGGAGTGACTGGCGGGGGGGGCGGGGGGAAGGCAAGAGAAAAACTTCTACACAGTCTTGCAGCAGCAGCAGCAGCTGGTGCTTCCCTGTCTGTGGAGTCAAGGAGAGAGAGAGAAGCCCTTGGAGCAGGGAAGGGAGCAGGTGGGAACTGTTATTTGCAGCAGACGTTCCTTAGCAACAACCTTCAGCAGATGGAAGCCCAGGTACCACTGCACAGAGGCTTTCCATCAGCAGCCCCTCGTTCTGCTCAGCCTCTGCCCTGGGCAGGGGGAGGCAAGACAAGACAGCAAAGTCTACCAGAGAGCTTTTCTCTAGATAAAAAGAAAGAGATAAGGAGGTCACCTTTGCTTGTGCTAAGTTGGAGCCCAAAGAGACACAAGGAAATTTCATTAAACAAGTTTCATAAGTACCAACAACATCGTTGTAATTAGATATATAGTAGTGAAAAGTAATTATGGAAGTGTCATACATACACATAAGTACATACATATAAACATATTTTTTTACTGTGCCTAACTTGGATTTCTGAGTATGCTAAGAAATCTTGAAAGCTTAAAGAACATGTATGTGACCAAGAGTATCTTAATGCTATCCTGGACTACACTTTGGGGAAAAAAAAAACAAAAGAAAAGAAAAAGGGAAGATACCAGTTTTAATCTGCATCTGAAGTAAAATATGTAGTGATAAAATATAAGTATATATATAAAAATATAATATGATGGGTATATATATATATAAATCATAAAATATAATATGATGGGTATATATATATAAAAAAATATAAAATGATGGGTAATCCACAGTTAAAAAGGTTATTTGAAAATGGACAATTCACAGATGAAGAGTTCAGAGAAACTCTGCATTGACAGATGGACATATTACCAAATTAAACAAAACAGGAACCTTCTGTGGGATAACTAATTAATCTTGTACATGGAGAATGTGGAGGATCATTAAAGTTGAACACAACTAACAGCAGAGGTGGAGCTGCCTGTGGATAGTGTCCATAAAATTGTAACAAATGCCACCAAGTTGAGCAGGCATCCCTTCTTTCTTCAAAATCAGGTATGCAGCATCTAGTATCCTCTCTTATGCTATTGTATATGTAAACACTGTCTTATTATCATTAAAGGAAAAAAAAAATCTACTGCCTGCATCTGATCTGGCAACATGCCCTTGAGACTTGGTTGTAATCTGCATGTAAAAGCCAGGGGGAATAAAAGCACAAAGGCCATAAAACTTCACAGTCTATAAAGAGCCATAATTGTCTCTAGGGGGAAGGACAAAAGCCCTCTTTTGAGAGTTTCCACATAACAAGGAGTGGTGGGATTTCTTGCACCTTCTCAGGGGCAGGATGCTGTTTGGAACACATCTATGGCCAAATTAGGACTGTATCAACCGTACTTGTGACCTCAATGTCTCTTTTCTATTAATATTACCAGTGACAAAAACCTGATAGATTAATTGATTTATCTTTGCTGATTACATTGATTAATCACGACCTAGGCAAACATCTTAAAGACCAAGGAATAGCTCTGTAGCCAGCAAAAGCAGATAAGCAGTTGATTATGTATTCTGGTGAGTCAAGCTCACCCATATGGGATCTCATCTCCTGTGTCTCCATTTCCCTTCTGCTAATCTAACCTCTTAGCAGCATTTTAGCAATTCCTGTGGGTGATACAAGCAGTGAATAGAAATTGGAAAACTACAGATGCGTCTGAACTTACTTCCATTAAAGCCAATGGAGGCTTTATTCCATTAAGTCAGGGACACCAGTCTGAGTGATAATGGTATTTAATATTATTTCTTTGGCAATGTCTGGACAAAAGGAGAACTCCTTTTTCTTGCTTCTGTAGAGGTATAGACCAAAAACTGTGTAACCAGAGTAAGACTGAAGTTTTCTTTCTTGTCAGAGTTCACTGATTAACCAAAACTGGGCAATTTTGAGGAGATGGTTAGTTTTAGAAGCCTCTTGTGTACCTTACTGGTTTGCCTACTTCAAACCTTTCGGTCCACTTGCTCGTTCACCAGGTTACCAAAGTTTCTGACCATTCCATTTCTTGACAGCTCACCTTTCAGATAGGACAAGATCAGAGCATAGAGCTGCTTCGTGGATCCTCAAGAGCCAAAACTCCCTGTCTGTCAGCTAGCAGACCACTATGCTCAGGGTCTCCAGGGGTTCCACAGCACCTGTTCATCAGCTCCAGAGCCGGGGCTCAACACCCCTTCACATATAATTTTCAATTGCTATTTTTCCTTGGAGGACCAGTTAAATAAAATTTCAAAATATCAGATTTTATGGGAAAGACTTCCCTACCCAGACTCCTTAATCCAAAACCTGGGAGCAGCCTGAACCAGCTTTGGTACACAGGCAAGGTGATATCATTTTGTTAAGGATGTGGCCAGACAAGTGTGATCACGTGGTCTCAGATGTGGCCATTTTTAAATTTCCCAATTACTGTCCTAATCAGGTTCATTTCAATGCCATATGAAGCGAACTGGACTAAACAATGGGGGGTATGCAGTGGGGTGTGTGTGATTATTTATTTGTTTATTTATTTATTCTGCACTGTAACAACCAAGGAGGTTTCACAGAATGAATTGCACATCTCAGCTAAAATGGCAGCAAACTTTAATCAAGAGGCACTACCGTCTTACACTGCTCGGATGTGAGCCCTTGTACAGATCTGGCAACACCTACAAACTGTGCAGAATCTATGTATATCTGCATCGACTTCTCTACTGTACTGCAAAACAGCAGTGTTAGCATTTCACCAGGTACTATTCCTAGCTGCCTTAATGTGAAATAAGTTTGATTCAAGCTGATGTAGGAGTGTCCATGTATGAATTTGCAGTACTTTTGCTGTGTTGCTGGCTATCACTTCTTTACTTAATAGCTACAAGTAGTCCAAGTGGGCAGGTGAAGAAAAGATACAGCAAAAAAGCAGTATTATTATTGTTGTTGTTATTTTAGCACAAAAAAATTTGTGGCTGTTATCTTTCCCGTATCAGTAGCAGCAATTACAACCTACCATCTTCTTAGCCATTATCGGGCAACAGTTCTCAAAATGTAGTAGAGGCAGGGACTAAAGTTAGTGGGCAGTGCCTGTATACAACATCCTTGCCTCACAGCTGCTGCCAGCATGTCCATTTTCCTTTATTTAATTAGGTAATTTAAAATAGTGTCTCCCACCCTTCTTCACACACACAAAGCAAAAGCCACTACTGACATTTCCAGGACAAGAATATGTAGTTTTGTATTCTTTACCATTTTATCCTCGATCAGGGCTGATTCTTTTAAGTGGTAGGAGAGCCATCTTCACGTTTCAAAGAGTATGCCCTTTTTTATGCAAAGCATTAGCTAGAATGACATTTCAGCACTGATCCTGAGAAAAGGACATTGCAAAGTGTCTTTATGGTGAGATAAATCCAATGTAGCATGAATAAAAAAATTTCTAGTGCATTTCCATTCTGATTACATATCTACTTGGAAATCTAGATAGCTTGTTTAAATCATCAATCTACTGGGTTCAATGCCATGGAAATTGCACAGAAGCTCTGCTTTGCAGGACCTCCTGTACTATATCTTGTTGAACAAATTCGAATGTGCCTATGTACAGAGCAGAAGAATTTGATTGTGACATTTCTTTGTATGGATTGTGTCAGTTCTCATACTAAACTGACTTTTTCAGGCTTTAGTTCAGCAGGTTATGTCACTTGACTCCAGAAAAATTATTTTGAAAAGGATTTGTTTTTTCTTTACTTCCATAGTGAATATGTTCTGTTTGGTTTTGGTTTTTTTAAAAGGGTTCATAGGATCCCTTTTGTAAAGGATCCACATATTGTATAACTTACCATAGTCTTATTGTGCAAATATTATTACTTCTATTTTCCACTCATAAAAGTAATAACATGGGAAACAATGCCTTACTTCATTTTGTGAAGGTTCATCCTTTTCTAGAAATTCTGGCTAATCCCTAAAGATAAAAAGGAAATTTTCCTGCCAATGGTATAGGCACCAAATAGCAAGTGAAGTATTTCTAGTGCAGTCATTTTAATTGCCATCAAGCATACAGATGATGACCTATGGGGCAGGGAAGATCTTGCAGATTTCTCTAACCGGCCCTTTGGCTTACAAGTTACTTCTTTGCTTTCAATGTACTTCACTTGTTACATAATGCCACAGTCTTTACAGGATACACAGGTACAATGCTGAGGCTGAAATGAACAATTGCAGAACAAACTTTTATATTTACCTCTGATTTAGAGGGAGGAAGGAATATGATCTCAAAACTGCTATTTAAAAAGAAGCTTTCAAAGAAAGATAAAACCCAAGATGGAAGGGGTCATTCTTGGACACCTTTTCTTTTCTTTTTTCTTTTCTTTTCTTTTCTTTTCTTTTCTTTTCTTTTCTTTTCTTTTCTTTTCTTTTCTTTTCTTTTCTTTTCTTTTCTTTTCTTTTCTTTTCTTTTCTTTTCTTTTCTTTTCTTTTCTTTTCTTTTCTTTTCTTTTCTTTTCTTTTCTTTTCTTTTCTTTTCTTTTCTTTCTTTCTCTCTTTCTCTTTGTCTCTTTCTCTTTCTTTCTTTCTTTCTCTCTTTCTCTCTTTCTCTCTTTCTGTCCTTCTGTCTTTCTGTCTTTCTCTCTCTCTTTCTCTCTTTCTGTCCTTCTGTCTTTCTGTCTTTCTCTCTTTCTTTCTCTCTTTCTTCCTTGCTTTCTTCCTTGCTTCCTTTCTTCCTTTCTTTCTTCCTTCCTTCCTTTCTTTCTTTCTTTCTTTTTTTCAGTTCTGACATTTCATAGTTATTTCATTCCTTTTTGATTTTGACACAGAAAAATCCCATTATATGAAACTCCCTGTATTTCACTTACAGCTAAGGATACTTTAAAATAGTCTTTTTGTGTGTTTTCATGGCATTTCTTTGAATATATCTTCTTCCTTATTTTTAGTTTTAAAAGTTGTCTCACGCTAAATATTTCAGATGTTCTGGCACACTTATTTCAAGCCTCCTGGCACTTCTGCAGAGCCACCTCCTGCAGGAGTGGCTTATGCTTATCCAGGTTTCACGCTGGATTGCCTTACAATTTCTCAGTGACAGCTATCCCTCTCCTTGTTTCCCTTTCTGAAATAATATAATGCCATCTTCATGGTACAGGGGCAGATTAGCAGCTGTGTCCTATGTCCTTGTGTAACAGCATCATCTCTTCTGTGAGGTAGAGACAAGGTCCACCATAAAGGCAGCACACAGAGGGTAGGGGATAAGCCATCTTAATCTCTTCAGTTAGCTTGTGGCATGGCCTGAAAGAAGGTTGCACATAACCAAGGTCTTCTCAAATCCAGCTTGTCTGGGTACCACTGCAGCTGTAGGTCCATTCTGAGCTCTGTTCCGGACAATTTACACATCGAAGAGGAGTCATCCCTCCATATTCTCCACCCAGATATTAGTACACCTTCACTCCTTTTCCTTAGAGCAAAACTCCACACCTGTGTCCAAGCCTCCCACCACCTAGGACCCAGAGCTATGCCCTCATGAACTACTCTCCCAATACTGTCCCAATACTGTCCCAATCTGCACTTGCATCACTAATTTGATGCTTCCTGCCTTATCCTTCCTCACCCGTTGTCTCTCATTAATCCTCTCATATGCTAATGGCCAAGTAGGTATTTAGCCAGAAGTGCACGTGTTCTTACCCCCCAGCTCAGTTATATCTCTTCCAAGAACCCACCAGCTGCCTTGTTCCTTTTGCATTTGCTTGTGCACTATCAATGATATGGGCACAGTGCTTGATCACCTCTGGAATAAACTATTCCAGACTCCTGAGCTGCCTGTCTATCTGTCTCTTCACTAACAATAAGGTCACTTAAAAATAAAGCAAGGAAAATTCTTCTAAATAGAAGGATATGACCTTTATTTGTTGCACATCTAAGTAAACTGCATAAAAATAACATGAAGACTGTGACATGAGATAACCAAAGATGGTAAATTTAGGCTGACACTTTGTCCTTAACTTGAACTGTTCAACAAGAAAGTATACAGTAAAAAAAAAGATATGATCCTAAATCAGATTCCCTCGGAATGTGTCATTGTGCTATATGCTTAGTGTATTTTCAGGTACTTCCTGACCTGTCTGTTGTATGAGACAGAATCACTGGGAAAGCAGGAATGCTGAAAGACCATCACTGGGGTCAGAGTCCTTTTTAGGACCAGATGCTGGAAAGCTAAATCACAACAACAGTCCCTGCCCAGACAACTCAGAAGTTAAATGCCAGAAGGGATGCAACAGGGGAGCCATTCAGACAAACAGAGGGAGGGAAAAGAACAGGAACTAGATGAATTAATCTGATAACAAAAAGAATGAAGGTCAAAAGCAAAAAGCTTGTGAATCTTGACATGGTGGTTTCTCACACATGCAGAAGCTATGGTAGGGAAAGCATCAGTAAGCTTGAAGAAGAGTTCAAGAGAAACATGCATGTGGGGCTATCTTCTGTTAGTCATCTACAACAGTCTTTTGGGTGACTGGGTTTTTTTATGGTCTATCCAGTTTGAAGCTAAGTGTTTTGAGATTAAAAGCATCTTAAAATATAAAATGCGTAATGGGACACTTGGGCAAAAAATTCTGACGCTCTGAGTAGTCAGGCTGCTTTCCAGCCAGGTAGATAATGTAGGTATTTATTTCAGTTCATATTTGGACCCAGCTGAATCCTCATTTCATTTTTTTTTAATATGTAATGGCTACAAATAGTCTATGAAGTTCAAGGGAAAAAAACCCCAAACACCACAAATTTAAGGCACTGAACTGCCTTAATTGGAGGCCACAGTTTTTATTTATATTCTATGTGAAAATATACTCAAGTTATGAATTACAATGTATTGTTAGCTACAGGGTTGTCCCTTGTAATTAATACTCCAATAAGGCTCAGTGCCCCCCAGAAACTGTCTTCCCAACCCTAATAGTTGCATACCTAACTGCTGGCACACTGGTAGCTCCTGAATGATTTGGTTACTGGAACTGATGCTCTTATTTCTGGCCCTGGGAAACAAGGGGAAGACTCGTGGATGATTTCTCAAAAGGCAAAGTCTCACATTGATCACCGGTGAAGCAGTCATTTGTCATCTGATTGTTCCCATCCAGCATGGCAGAAGAAGAATGGGTAGAAGTTATCTATAGAGGCTATGCCAGCTATCTTAGTACCCCAGGGACAAACTGTTGTGGGTCAACACTGGTGGGCAGCTCAGCCCCACACAGCCACTCACTCAAAAGACCAGAAGTTAGGAAATCCCTGGTATACTTGCGCTCACCGTGGCTTTATTGCTGAGTGGTATGGGATATCCCTGTGGTCAGCTGGGGTCAGCTGTCCCAGCTGTGTCCCCTCCCAAATTCTTGCCCACCCCAGCATCCTCACTGGTGGGGTGGGGTGGGGTGGGGTGAGAAGCAGAAAAGCCCTTGGCTCTGTGTCAGCACTGCTCAGCAATAATGGAACATCCCTGTGTCATCCACACTGTTCTTTTCATCACAAATCCAAAACACAGCCCCGTACTAGCTTCTAGAAGAAAACTAACTTAATCCCAGACAAAATCAGTAGACAAACCAAGACTCGTATCTCTGTAGAATTTTGAATCTTCTTATTAGTACAAGTTTTTGAAATTCAAACGTTGATAACAGGACTAGGAATGCAAACTCAGGAGCTAAATGCCAGGAGGTAGTATACTCCCCAGAGATGGTCTTCCTCACCTAGGAGAAAAAAACACAGCAGAAAACATAAACTGGGGGTGAGGGGTGGGGTGGGGACACAACACAAATTTTAATGTAAGAGGTAGTGAAACATTAGCATATTTTACCATGAGAAAATTTTCAGTCAAAATGGTAATTTTTTGTTGAAGTTATACTGCAGATTTGTAATTTTGCACCTCAAGATGCAACACGTGGATCACAAAAGTGATTCTTTCTGGCCTCAAAGTACATAAGAAGTTGTTTATCCCAGGTAAAAGTATGCATAAAGTTCAAAACATTCTTTCTACTTTTTTTTCTGCAGCATCTACTTTTCTCAGATACCATCTTTTCTTCATTGCTATCTTTGTTAGTCCTTGGAAACCCCTACCAGGATGATGTCAGTATCCTGTTACTCCACATACTTCACAGATAAATAGACAACAAAAAGGTATCCTCTACCCCAAACCTCCTCACAGTAGAGCTGAAACTGAACATCTGGGTAGGGGTGGGGAAACCAAGAAAACAAAGGCAAAAAGTCAGGCTGCAGAGGGGGTGGCTGCATAATGTTAAGTTCTTTGCAGGGTTCCTGATGAAGGTGGACTTTAAGGCTATGAATTTTGCCTTTTGTTGTGGGAAATGCACACCAGTAAGGGAGAGGGCAACAACTGGAAGCTGGCAAGTCATGGGTGGAGGCAGAGGCAGGAGCTGACATTGTCATACTTGTCGAAAGAGACTGGGTGGATAGTTCAGTTACAGCAAACAGGTGCTTTGTTTTGGTTTCCTTGTAATAAGAAAAGAGAATCCATAGGGAAGTGACAAAAGATGTCACGAGAGGGGAGACGTGGTCAAAGTAGCAGCCTGGGAGAGCACTCCTGGCAGGAGTGACTGACACAGATTTGAGGAAGGCAAGCTTGTAGATGATGGGGTGACAGAGAAGTATCTTGCTTATCAGAACAAGACCTGACCAAAACCTGGGCAGGAATGTCAGAATGGCTGCAAAAGCTTTTAGTTTAGAAAAGATGAGGACCTAAATTTGAACATAGCTAAGGACCTGCAAGCCCAACAGAACAGCGGGATTAGGTGTAACATATAATTTCAGACAATGATTGGAGACAGTGCCTTTAATAAGAGCAAGAGGGGGACATAAGCTGAAAAGCCAATCAGGTGTTTTTTTCAGGTTTGTTTTTGTTTTTCTTTTTATTTTTTCTTTGAAGATAAGTGAGATAAAGGACCAGATAGGTCAGAGTAGAAATGCTTGCAAGACAGGAGAGATACTGGGGCAAGAAGAGAATGAGTAGAGTGGATTAAATTCTTCTGCCTCTCAGACTGGGGTAAGGAACCTACATCTACACTACCAAATTTGTTCTTGTTTTGTAGAAATACACAAAGACCCAAGTTAGTGTTCTCCCAAGGAATGGTTAACCCCAACCTCAACTACAATTTAAGCACCAGAGAATCCACATGGGAGGGGAATGCTATGAATTCTCCATCCATACAGACACTTAATAAGAGTAATTATCTTGACATGAGAGTTCACAACAGTGGGGACTCCACCATGCCTTTCACTGCTCACAGAAGCACTTATTAGAATAGACTCAATTACTCAAAATCTTCCTTGGTTCCATTTTTGTATTGGTGCCTTTCTGTTAAAGTGAAAGAGAGATATAACACAAACAAACATACAAAAAAACCCTTGCAACTGATGTTTTTAATCACAGTTCTCTGGGAGGCATGACCAGTGATCATGAGTTATTACATGGTTTAACTCCAGCCAGCAACTAAGTACCGTGCAGCTGCTCACTCACTCCCTGCCCTGCTCCCCTCCCTGCCCCCCCACCCCCCCCACTCCACAGTGGGATGGGGAGGAGAATCATGAAAAAGTTGAATAGGTTGAGATGAGAACTATTTAATAATTTAAATAAAGTAAAACAATAATATTACAATAGTAATAATAACAACAACAATTGTAATGAAAAGGAGATAAAGAGAGAGAGGGAAGAAAAAAACCAAACCAAAACCAAGTGATGCACAATAATTGCTCACCACTCACCGACCCATGCCCAGCCAATCCCCAAGCAATGACCAGCATCCCCTGGCCAACTTCCCCCAGTTTATACACCAAGCATGACATTCTATTGTATGGAATATCCCCTTGGCTTGTTCGGGTCAGCTGTCCTGGCTGTGTCCCCTCCCGGCTTCTTGTGCACCTCCTCACTCACAGATCATGGGAACCTGAAAAATCCTGGGTTTGGCTGGAATAGAGTCAATTTTCTTTTCAGTGGCTGGTGCAATGCTGTGTTTTGGATTTAGTGTGAGAATAATGTTGATAACACGCTGATGGTTTTAGTTGTTGCTAAGTAACATTTTACTAAGTCAAGGACTTCTCAGTTTCTCAGGCCCTGCCAGTGAGAAGGCTGGAGGGGTACAAGAAGCTGGGAGGGGACACAGCCAGGGCAGCTGACCCAAACCAGCCAAAGGGATATTCCATAGCATAGAACGTCATGCTGGGTATACACAAACTGGGGGAGCTGGCCGGGCCCTTCTGATTGCTGCTCAGGGACCGGCTGGGAATCAGTCAGCGGGCAGTGAGCAATTGCGTTGTGCATCACTTGTGGGGTTTTGTTGGGTTTTTTTCCCCTTTGGGATCATATTCCTCTCTCCCTCTCTCTCTTTTTCATTACGATTGTTGCTGCTATTATTATTCTTATATTTCATTTTATTTCAATTATTAACTTGTTCTTACCTCAACCCACAAGTTTCACCTTTTTCCTGATTCTCTTCCTCATCCCACCAGGGGAGGTGGGCACTGAATGAGCGGCTGTGTGGTAATTAGTTGTTGGCTGGGGTTAAATCACGATACCCACAAATGAGTTTGCCTTTGTCTGAGGCAGGAATAACCAGACTTTTTTCCTCAGCATATTTCTTATGTGCTACAGGAACTTTATCGCCTTCTACAGTATGTAAAAGCTTTGATTGGGCAGGGCCAGCTTGACTGGCAGATCCTCTAGTGCTGACTAACCATGTGGCTTTTGCTGAATGTGAATCACAATGTTTGAAATTCGCACCACCCACTGCTGTGTAATCTTTAACAGTCTATTGTATCGTTTGGGTTTTTTTCAGAGGCTGGTTTCATGACAGGGGATGTGATATACTCACTCAATGCCATTTCGCCCAGGTGTCTATGAGGTTGCCTCAGAAATTATTCCCACCATCTGACTCAGTTCTTTCTGGGGTGCCATGTTGCCATAAGATTTGCTTTTCAAGGCCCAGGATAGTGTTCCAGGCAGCGGCGTGGGGCACAGGATGTTTCCAGCCATCCGGTGGTTGCTTCCACTGTTTTAAGCACGTGGTGCTTGCCTTGGTGGGTTTGTGGGAGCATGATACAGTCGATCTGCCAGGCCTCCCCATATTTATATTTCATCCATCTTACTCCATACCAAAGAGGCTTTAACCACTTGGCTTGCTTAATTGCAACACGTTTCACATTCATGGATAATCTGTGCAATAGCATCCATGGTCAAGTCTACCCCGCGATCACAAGCCCACCACAAGAGTTGCATCTCTTCCTTAGTGGCCTGAGGTGTCATGGGCCCACCAAGCCCAATAATTCACTCTTATGTTGCCAATCCAGATCCACCTGATTCACTTCAGTCTTAGCAGTCTGATCTACCTGCTGGTTGTTTTGATATTCTTCAGTGGGCTGACTTGGGTGCGTGAGTATCTATGTGACATACCTTCACAGCCAGGTTCTCCACCTGGGCAGCAATGTCTTGCCACAATGCAACAGCCCAAATGTTTTTGCCTCTGTGCTGCCAGTTGCTCTACCTCCATTGCTGCAACCACCCCCACAGGGCATCTGCCACTATTGATGAGTGGTATAGAGACGAAGCATTGGCCGTTTTTCTTGTTCAGCAATGTCTAAAGCCATCCTGATAGCTTTTACTTCTGCAAACTGACGTGATTTACCTTCTTGTTCAGCAGTTTCTGTGACTTGTTGTAGAGGGGCTTCATACAGCTGCTTTCCTTTGGGTTTTCAATGCACTTCATGACTGCATCACAGTGTCACTGGTATGTTACTAACAGAATTGTGCTTGCTTCCTTCAGCAGAATGAGTCCTGACTGAAAAGCCAAACATCTCTGGTGAGAGTTCACAAAACACATCACAGCTTCCTCCCAGCATGAATAAGAAAAAATAATACTGAATGGTCTTCTAAATTGACTGAATTACTTTCCGATCTTATTTGGAACACGGTAGAAATTTTACTTTACTGAGTAGATGGCTTATTAAAGTAATTTTGGTAGATAGTTTTGTACATTTTGACAGTGTAAAAAGCTACTATCAGTTTAAATTTATGAGTTAAAACCAAACCATGCTGTAGATAAATTCCCTTATGAGTACTAACACATAAAGGATTATTCATTTTTTATTTTTATTTTTCCATTTTAACACAAAAGTTTTAATGTTTTTTCCATCCATTTAGGCCCAGCTCCAGTTTCAAAGTAAGATGTTGGAAAATATTGTCACTGTGTAAAAAGTATCAAAACAAAGTGGTAGTTCAGCATGACAAGACAACATATCACTGCCCAGCTGGGATGCCAAGAGGAAAATCAAAGCAAGCACTGGTGTTTGTAGGCTCCTGCACAACATGAAAAATGTTGTGATCTCAAGAGAAAGGAAGATGAGCTCAGGAAGTGTGTAATGAACGGTGCTCTGTCTTTGACAGTCAGCAGCACTAGGAACGACTGTGGTTCCAGTAAAGCTCTGCTACCTAAAACACTTTTATATTGAGCTGTTGTTAATCAATCGCAAGAACTCCTGTTCCTGTATATTCTACAGGAAAGACTCCACACAGACCTCCTACAACAGGTTTATGGCTGATGAGGGTCCTTGAGCCCCTTCCGAGAGCCAGCAAGGAAGGGCAAAACTTTTGGGTCGGATCCATCTTGCCTCATCTGCCAAGGAAAAGCTGTATCTTCTGCAGGCTCATGATAGATGATCCCCCATTTCCAGTGGAGGGAGGCAAGAGATATTTGGTGGGTGGCCAGTCCCATCCTAAGGTGACTCCTAAGGGAGTTGTTCAGAGTCTTGGTGCACTGGTGGGATGTAAGTTTGGTTAAAAAGGGAAGAAAGAAAGGAGAAGAGAAAGGGATGGGGATAGGTATAGGGTGACATGGTTCACTTGTACCATTCCTCCTGGGCTACGCTGGTGCCATTGAGGTCCCTGCCTGTCACAGTGTCCCAGTGCAAACAAGAGGTAGAGGAACTGTCATGCATTCACTACACTGCCCTGTAAAAAGTGTCTCTGATCAACTCAGAGGAAAACATGTACCATGTCACTCAGTTGATCACCAAAACGGCAGAGTGCATGAGGAGATCAGCACTGAGACCAGCCCTGGAAAGGGACAGGGGAAGTGGGGAAGGAGGTCGTACCTGGCAGGTAGCTGACTTTCTCATCCTCATTCTGTGCCGTAGGATGATAATAGCTCCTGTGATTGAAAAGGGGCCTACACATAAATATAAATAAATAAATCAAAATCCCTTGCACAAACATGAAAACTGGGAGTGTTTAATTCAGGCTTGACTGTTACTTTCTTCTCCACACCAGGACTGGACCACTGTGAGATATAAAGAAGCATTGACTCGATTAAGTTTTAGCTATTTACCATATTAATCATAATCCAGCTCACCTTTCAAAAAGTAAATAACATCTTTAAGATTATCAGACTCAGTTTCAAGCAACATTTTTCTTATTAAACAAGCACACAGGACTGGGAAAAATCAATAGCAGAGTTAGACTAGCCTCCACATAGATGGTGTTTGTTATCACCCGTAAGTCACTGTAAAAGATGACAAAGCTGCCACATCATGGAGAAAAGTAATTTTACAGGGCTCAGGTGGGTTCAAGTTTCCATCTTCCCCCCTCCTGTAATTCATTGCATCATGTGTTTCCACCAGCTAAATGAGTCTGCTAGCCTGCCTGACACAGATGGTCACCACAGTGACAAAGCTCCCCGTGTTAATTTCCATTTTATGGGCCATGTTTCCTTACCTTTTCTCTTTAGCAATAAAGAAAGGAATTCTAATTCTTCATGGACAGTGCAAGTTGGTGTGATTGGGTGGGTGTAACAGCCCACAGTTGCAGGTGGCTGGCTGACCACATCCATCTGTGGAAAGGAGGGAATTCTCGTTTCAGCTGGCAGAATGAGTGACCTCCACCACATTCATCACCTGGGTGATCACGGTCTACCTCCCTCTCTGCTCCAGTTACCTCAAAGAGCTGCAAGCAGCAATGTAAAATCAGTGAAACTGGTATAGTTTAGGCTAAAGTTATCAGGTATAAGAGACATTTTAATTTCCAGATGGCCAGATTTTTCTGTGCAGTTTCATAAATATTAAACTTTAAAAATTAATTAGTGATGGTAAGTTGTGGAGGGAAGGGATGGTTTTGTTGGTTTTTTATTTGTTTGTTGTTAAGGGATGAGGTTGTTTTTTACCTAAACGGAAGTTCATCTTAATTTTTTTCTTGGTGTGTAAGAGCTATTATTTATGAGTATTATAAGGCATTAGAGTTTGCAGCTATAGTGGGAAGATCAGTTGGAACAAGATGAGGTAAGTAGCCATTCCAGATAAATGTTTCTAATGCAAAGGAAAGGTGATAAAAGGAAAAACAGAAGCAGAAAAGGATTAATCAAATTGCCTGTGGTTTTAGAGCATATTTGTGTAAGAGAGAGAATCCTTATATTCAACTTCCACTCAGTAAACTACTTGTAGTGGAACTTACTGTACATAGGTGAAAACAAACATATGTGTGTTAGATGTTAAGGACACTGAGAAAAATAATGATAGCATTAAGAAGAAAATATGTAGTTTGCAGTAGTAACCATTGCAGTACCAATCTCAGACATATAAGAAAGATACTACTTTTCCTTTTCCACTCTGTAGTTACTACATGGGTAGAGTAAAACTCTGTTCTACTAGTGACTTTCAATTTCAAATGGGCACTAAGTTTCGCAGTCCACATCTGTTACCTAGATTAATGGGCTATTATTTCCTGTGTTTGTCTCACCACCTTTGTTAATTCTGACTTGAAATGTAGCTACTGATGATCAATAGAGCCTCTAATAGGCACATATTTACATTATTAGAAGTAATAAGTCATGCACAGAACTCTTGGCTGAAAGTTTACTTTGCTAGCTGTGTTTTCCAGACAGTTTCATGACCTTCACCTCTCCTCTGCACATATTTTGATAACTAGTATTGAGTGACTCTCCAAAGTGAACACTGTAACCTGTATCATGAAGGGGAAGGATTGGGCAGGAAGGAGGATCTGGGGAACTACAGGCCTGTCAGCCTGACCTCGGTGCCAGGGAAAGTTATGGAGCAGATCATCCTGAGCACCATCACACGGCACGTGCAGGACAACTGGAGGATCAGGCCCAGCCAGCGTGGGTTTACAAAAGGCAGGTCCTGCTTGACAAACCTGATCTCCTTCTGTGACAAGATGGCCCACTTACTGGATGAAGGAAAGACTGTGGATGTTGTCGACCTGGACCTCAGTAAAGCCTTTGACACCATCTCCCACAGCATCTCCTGGAGACACTGGCAGCTCATGGCTCGGATGGGTGTGCTCTGTGCTGGGTTGAAACCTGGCTGGATGGCCGAGCCCAAAGAGGGGTGGTGGATGGAGTTACATCCAGCTGGTGGCCGGTCACAAGTGGTGTGCCCCAGGGCTCAGTCCTGGGGCCAGTCCTGGTTAATGTCTTTATCAATGATCTGGACAGGGGCATTGAGTGCACCCTCAGGACATTTCCAGACAACACCAAGTTGGGCAGAAGTGTTGATCTGCTTGAGGGTCGGAAGGCTCTGCAGAGGGACCTGGACAGCACTGACTGGTGGGCTGAAGCTGATTGTGTGAAGTCCAACAAGGCTCAGTGCCAGGTCCTGCACTTGGGTCACAAGAACCCCAGGCAACACTACAGGCTGGGGCAGAGCAGCTGGAAAGCTGCCTGAGGGGAAAAGGGTCTGGGGGTGCTGGTTGACAGCCGGCTGAACGTGACCCAGGTGGCAAAATTACCAGTGGCATCCTGGCTTGTATTGAGACCGTGTGGGCAGCAGGACAAGGGCAGTGATTGTCCCCCTGTACTTGGCACTGGTGAGGCCGCACCTCCAATACTGTGTTCACTTTTTGGGCCCCTCACTGCAAGAGGGACACTGAGGTGCTGCAGCGTGTCCAGAGAGGATCAGCGAAGCTGGTGCAGGGTCTGAAGCACAAGTCTTATGAGGAGCAGCGGAGAGAACTGGGGTTGTTTAGTCTGGAGGAAACTCAAAGCGCATCTTATTGCTCTCTAAAACTACCTGAAAGGAGATTGTAGGCAGGTTGGGGCAGGTCTCTTCTTCCAGATAACAAGCAATAGGACAAGAGGAAACAGCCTCAGGCTGTGCCAGGGGAGGTTTGCATCGGATATTAGGAAAGATTTCTTCACCGAATTGGTGGCCAGGCATTGGAACAGGCTGCCCGGGGAGGTGGTGGAATCACCATCTCTAGAGGTGTTTTAAAAATGAGTAGATGTGGTGCCTGGGGACACAGTTTAGTGATTTACTTGGCAGTCCTGGGTTGACAGTTGGACTTGGTGATCTCAAAGGTCTTTTTCTACCTAAATGATTCTATGAAATTAATCAATAACACTTGCTATTCTTGATATTATATTCTGAGGACATTTAATTGTACATCTCTGGAGCACACGGATGTTTTAACAGCATTAATTTTTACATTATTATTATTATTATTAATAATAGTATTAATAACTGCTTGACATTAAAAACAAACATTTTGATCCTTTTTTAATGATAAAAAAATTGGTCCTCATTTAATGTAATAGAACTTCTAATCCATAACTACACATTCCATAAAAATTGAATTATTTGCACAACCTTCCTAATTTTAAACTGAAATTCTAAGTATTTACAGAATTACAGAATGGTCAGGGTTGGAAGGGATCTCTGGAGATCACCTAGCCCAACCCCTGCTCGAGCAGGCTCTCCCAGAGCAGGCTGCACAGAGCCACATCCAGGTGGGTTTGAATGTCTCCAGAGCAGGAGACCCCACAGCCTGTGCCAGGGCTCTGCCACCCTCAAGGCAAAGAACTACTTCTTCACATTTGGAAGGATCTTCCTGTGCTGCAGTTTGTGCCCGTTGCCCCTTGTCCTGCTGCTGGGCGCCACTGGCCCCGTCCTCTTCACACTCACCCTTAAGATACTTGTAGACATCAATAAGATCCCCCCTCAGTCTCCTCCAGGCTAAACAGCCCCAGCTCTCTCAGCCTTTCCTCAGAAGGGAGATGCTCCAGCCCCCTCACCATCTTTGCAGCCCACTGCTGGACCCTCTCCAGTAGCTCCCTGTCTCTTGAACTGGGGAGCCCAGCACTGGGCACAGCACTCCAGATGCGGCCTCACCAGGGCAGAGCAGAGGGGCAGGATCACCTCCCTCAGCCTGCTGGCCACGCTCCTCCTCATGCACCCCAGGGTCCCACTGGCCTTCTTGGCCCCACGGGCACACTGCTGGCCCATGGGCAACCTGCTGCCCCCCAGCACTCCCAGGTCCCTCTCTGCAGAGGTGCCCCCCAGCAGGTCACCCCAGGCTGTACTGGTGCGTGGGGCTGTCCCTCCCCAGGGGCAGGACCCTACACTGGCCTGTGTTGAACTGCACTGGGTTCCTCTCTGCCCAACTGTCCAGCCTGGCCAGGTCTCGCAGAATGGCAGCGCAGCCTCCTGGGGTACCGACCGCTCCTCCCAGTTTTGTATCACCAGCAAAGCTGCTGAGGGTGCCTCTGTCCCTTCCTCCAGGTCACTGGTGAGTAAGCTGGGCAGGACTGGAGCCAGCACTGACCCCTGGGGAACGCCGCTGGCTACAGGCCTCCAGCCAGACTGTGGCATTGGCCACAACTCTCGGAGCTCTGCCTTTAAGCCAGTTTTGCTGCAAATTTCCTGCCAGTGAACTGAAACCAGAGTAGTTTGCAATATTAAGATAATTGTAAACCAACATCTGCATTTGGTGTCAAGGCTAAAACATCCGTATGAAAGTATGGTTGATGCACACTAGGAGCAGGCTTTCATTACAAGCAATTGCTATTCAAGGGTAAATATGTGGTCACCCAGAAAAGCAATAAGTGGAGCTGTGTGCTGGTTTTGACTGGGATAGAGTTAATTTTCTTCATAGTAGCTAGTATGAGGCTATGTTTTGGATTTGTGATGAAAATAGTGCTGATAATCCAGGGATGTTTCGTTATTGCTGAGCAGCGCTGACACAGAGCCCAGGGCTTTTCTGCTCCTCACCCCACCAGCGAGCAGGCTGGGGGTGGGCAAGAAGCTGGGAGGGGACACAGCTGGGACAGCTGACCCCAACTGACCACAGGGATATCCCATACCATATGGCATCGTGCTCAGCATATAAACTGGGGGAAGAAGGAAGCGGGGGACATTCAGCATTATGGTGTTTGTCTTCCCAAGTAACCGTCACGCGTGATGGAGCCCTGCTTCCCTGGGGATGGCTGAGCTGACTGGAATTAGTGAATGAATTCCTTGTTTTGCTTTGCTTGCATGTGTAGCTTTTGCTTTACCTATTAAACTGTCCTTATCTCAACCCACGTGTTTTTTTCTCATTTTTCCTCTTCTTATTCTCTCTCCTGCCCCACTGGAGGGGAGTAAGTGAAAAGCTGTGTGGGGCTTAGTTGCCAGCTGGGGTTAAACCACAGCAAGTCATAAGCATGGGAAGGCTCTCTAGGTCTTCTGAGAGAAGGAAAGGCCTCTGCAGCAAAACATCTGCCATCTGATTAGACATAAAATCCCACTGGGTACAGTCTGCTTGAATACCCAGAAAATCAATCTAGGTAAAGCCATATATGATTGTTTCACAAAGACATAATTTATATCTCCTTCTCCTTTACACCTTTTTATTATGGAGAACAAGTTAAGGTTGCCTTTTTGCAGCCGAGCCTGAATTTGCCTACGACCTGCAGATACACACAATGGGCACTGCTCTGCAGTGCCATAATAACTTAGTAGAAGTTTCCACCTTAGGCTAACCTACTGGCTGAGTCTCTTGTGGAGCATCTCCTGGGAGCTCTGCACTGGGTGGAGGAATAATATCCAGTTCTTCTGTTTGGTATTCAACTAATACAGGCAAGAAATCCTCCCTTCCCTCCCCCTGCTCTCTTTACTTCCTAATTGCTGCAACAAGCAATTTTTCTAGGCAGTGGAACACTTTCACTACACAGTTCTTCATCTGTGGAGCAGGTCCAACATATACATGCAATATGTGCATGTATTTGCATAAAAAATGGCTGGAATATAATATATATTTATGAACAGCACCAATTCAGCTGTCACAGAAAATGATAGTTCTAGTGATTCCCAGTTACACATTCCCAGTGTTACACATGTTAAAAAACAGGTAAGTTTTTTTAATTACTAAGAGTAATCTGGGTTCTTTTAAGGTTAAAAAGGGAAAGGGTAACACTGCTTTTGGGTTACAATATGGTTAGATAGTTAAGCTACATGTGGCTGAGATTATTCTTTGGCACAGGTTTGCTTGTATCTGTACTGTTAAACTCTCCCAGCCTGTGAAACAGGGTGGGCACATCCAAACTGCTAACTGGGAATGGTCCCTGCTCTGCGCTGATTCCCAAACTGTGTCCAGGATGCATTTGGGAGAGTGCCAGCTGGCTGGGGCCAAGATCATAACAGGAACCATCTAACAGGACAGGCGATCAAGTTCCTGTCCATGGGAACATTCCCTGGTGCCATTCAATTAGCGAGGATAGATCTAGTCCAAAAGTCTAAACTAATTACCCTGAAAAGAGACAGTAATTCTGTGGCGGTGTTTCATTGCCACATGCTGGCATCTTTTGGGTCTGGAGAGAAAATAAAAACATCTTAAGGAAAGCTTTGCCAAAGGAAAGCTCTAAAAGACAATTGCAAAGGGAAGAAATTTCAGACATCACTTCTGAGACTGTGAGCAGAGTGAAGATGAGCAAGGGAAGCGCATAGGAACGGAGCATGATAAAACAGCATTTCCATTACTTCCTTCTACGTTATTTCAATAGATGGGAAATACGGTGAAAAGCTGAAGAAGCAAAATAATCAATTATTTAAAAAGATGTGCTGTTTCATTTCAAAAATACTCTTTGAATGCTGTGTTTGCATTACTGGACTACAAAGTTAACCCAAACCTGTTCCATAGGGAGAGCTCAGACCAGCTTTCATTTAAACCACATTTCAAGATCTGGTATCCTGAGACTGTGTCCTGGACACAGTTCTTGTGAGGAATGTTTACAAGAAACAGAAACACTTTGTTAAGAAGTCTTACCAGAGAAGGCAAGTGTGCCATTTACGCGCTGGGGACTTGTAAAATTCAAACTTTCCCAGTGAAATGGCAATTGTAAGTGATAAATCCCTCTTCAGGTTGAACTGAAGAGGTCGAACAAATACATATATATATATATATATATATATATATACACACACACACATTTTAGAAAGATTTATCAACTAGCCCTCCCCCTGGCACAGATTTACAAATGGGGTAAACAAGAAAGTAACCTACTTGCCACTACTGTTTAGGGTAGCACATGTGTTGGATCATGGAAGAAGACTGTACTGTGACACTTCATTTTACTACTGACTTTAGATCCATACCTGCCAGACCTCTAGGGCCAGCAAATGTCTGGATCATGGGAAGCCACTGCATCAGCAATGAGGCCAACAACTAGTGCAAAGGCCATTTCTTGCACTATGGCTCTGCATAGTATCAACTACTGGATGTCCTTTGAATAAAGACTGATCTCCAAAGGGGAGGAAGGAAGGTAAATTCTTTCAGTGTTTACTGGGACACCAGCTGGGGTATGACAAATGTCTCATCCTACTCTTGTTAAACGGAGAATATTTGTTTACTGAACACCTCTAATACAGCCTGACAATGAAAAGAGGACTGCTTATAAACTCTGTCTTGCTGAACAGAAAATGTACATGTAGGACACAATGGACGCAAAAGTAACTTGGTTGCATCTCAACAAGTTCTCCTTTATCTGAATAAATACAAAATTTGCTTGAAACGTCTGCATCTCAGATATGCCCTACTGCCCACTTGTAGCTTGTTATAAGGAGAAGTTGTCACAACATGATGTATATACCCTGTTAGCTTCTACCAACTTCCATTCACTAAATTGCAGGAGATGGATAAAGGTCAATTGGTGGCTGAGAAAATTTAGTTTAATCACAAGCCACCTAAGTGAGGAAAGACATTACCATTTGGCATTATGTAGTACATTAAACTGACTCTTCTCTGGCCTGTAAAGGTCATTGTGCATTGTATAGCAAAGGTTGCACCGTGGAAATGCTAATTGATTTTTAATATTGGCTTCTGGTTTTCCTGTAGAGAGTGTGAAGTGCCTATTGGGAGTACTTACTGACACTCATTCCCAAGTCAATCATAATTGCCACCCCATGCCATCAAAATCAGATGGATTTTTGAGGTCTAGTCCAGCAAAGCTGGAAAAAGACTAAGGATCCAGGTAATAATCATGACTCTGCCACTGAATGACTAGACCAACTCTGTCCAAGTTGGGTAATACACTTGCATCTCTCATCTAGAAAGCAAGACAATCCCCTTCTCTTGCCCATGGGATTCAGAGATGGAGAGGGCAAGTTATTATAATTCACAGAACTGGTCTGAGCACTTGGTGCCAGGTCCACAGGGTTTAAAGTGGTTAGCTCTTACTATATTTCAGCTGACTTAAATGTGAGTTAAATAGCTCAATGCAGAAAATACATCAAGAAACTAGAACAAGTTCAGTGGAGGTCACTGAGATGATCAGGGCTGGACCGCCCCTGAGGAGAGGTTGAGGGATGAGCATTGTCCAGTGTGGAGAAGAGGTGGCTTTAGGGGATCTTACAGCAGACCCCAGTACCCATGGGAAAGTCATTAAGAAGATGGAGTCAGGCTTTTCATGTGGGGCTTGGCGGGAGGATGAGAGACAACAAGGTCAGAAAGTTTCAGATGAGATAGAAGGAGAAACACTTTTCTCAGTGAGGACAGCCAGGCAGTGGAGCAGGTTTCCTGGGTACACTGTGCCTTCTTCATAGCCAAATGGATAAAGTTCTGAGCAATACTAGAGGATCCCATAACTGACCTAGTTTTGAGAAGGTTGAAACGGAGATGTCCTGAAGGCCTCATTTGACCTGAACCTGATGACCCCATGAAATGGGTATGTTGGTGCTGGATACACCCTTTGTGTAAGCTGTCTGGGAGAATGGACAGATGGGATGATCTGTCATTCTCCACATCTAGCACACACACAAATCATTATGAATCAGATGTATTTCCCGCAGTTTCCTAAAACACTGCTGAAGAGGGATACTAGATGGCGATACTTTCCCTTCTGAAAATAAGCCAGTTGATAATCTTGTTTTGCATTTGCATACACATCCAGTCGCCTGCTTCTGATTGTCATCTTCAATGGCATGAAATGCATTTGGATTACATACAGTTACACAGTGTACGTAAAGTGCCTGTTAGAGTCAGATGCATTTCTAGGAAATCCTGAAAGAAGGAAAAATATAAGATTTTTGGAAGGATGTGGCTGACAAGGCCACCTGGCTCATAATGATGGGCTCCAATGACAGAAGAATCCCTAGCATGGAATAGGCAAATTTCTGTATTCATAACTCCCTTAGTGCTAAAATGAATTCTGGAAGGTTAACAATTTGTATTGGATCACTAGTATGTAGAACAGCAATCAACTATGAGAGTAGGTAGACAAGTTAATGATGAAGGCACTTCAAAAAAGAAAAGACCCACAAACAAAATAACAACAACAAGAAGAAAAACAACAAAAACCCACAACAGGAAAAAACGCCACTATTTCAAAACTGTGTATTTCTAGGAAAAAAAAAGCAAAACTGAGACTTCTTTAAATGGCAATTCCAGTAGTTTAGACAACATTACCATTTACATTCAACTTGCCACAGCTTTGCACAAATGCTCAAAATGAGAAAAAAACACACATACTCACACAAGCACAAAAACGAGATGAAAAAGCACTAGCAGGGCTTAAAAGGAACAGAAGAAAACAAAAAACAGCTCACTCCCAGTGCAATCCATGCTCTTTTTTTTGTCAGATTTAAAGAATTTCATCCAATTTCCCCATTAATCAGCTGATAAAGTAGACCTACATTCTGACATGAAGCATAAGATAATGTCAACATTATTTGCAAACTGCTACATTACAGTGACAGCCTAATGTTTATTACTGTCAAATTACTGTCATTTTATTAAAAGGACCAAAAGAGCTGGCTTTACTAAGCACAGCTTTCAGTCCCACTAGAGTAGTGAAGCTGCTCCATCTTCCCCCGTGCTGTTCTCTGTGATGGAGCACAGCATATCCATTCATCTGCACAGACAGCTCTGTGAACATGCTAGCTAACAAACAATGCAGGGAATTTTAAATACCAGGACACCTTTTTATCTGAATCATCCTTTGCTTTTTGATAGTTTTTGATGATATTTTTGTTTGGATTTGGGGGTTATGTTTTTTCCCCTGAAGCCTTCGTATGTATTATCACAACCGTTTATTCTCCAAATAGCTGTTCTTCCTGTAGTGCTTGTGTTGTGAGGGCCAGATTCTGCTAGCCTGACTCGGTTTGAAAAGCTTTCTCTGCCGTGTCATTCCTGGCCCTTGTGAAGTGACACGATATGCAATTTTAGGAAAGATATTGCTATGTCATCCTCTAGATTTGCATCAGCTAGTCAAAGAGAATGCAATATTCTCATCATCTATGCTTTTCCAGTGTAAAATGAAAACACTTGGTATCAGATCTGGGCTAATTCATTCCATGGGTTTGCACACAAACAGCCTAAACTTTAACACTGTTAACAGTTGAATAACAAGAGCTGGAAGCTGGAGACTGCAAAATTCAACCTTAAAATCAGTGATGATTTCCTGGAAACAGTATTGCTGAGAGCTGACACAATGCTTACACAAGGAAAGGAAGAGCAGGCACTGTCTCCTGTAGCCTTTTAAACAAGCTTTGAGATCCCTTTATCCAGCTTTTAGAAAGAATTGCTGAATTTGCATTTTTTAAGGGGGAAAGGACACATGAGCCTCTTCTGCTGAATAGCTACGGGCACTAGTAGCAGGAATGGGATTCTTGTGCTGTCCTCAATGCATTCATAACACAGTAGTTTAGCTAAGGCTTAATAATTTCTTGCAGAAGAACTTAACGTGTCAGATTATCACCTATGAAGGTCAGAAGGATTCAACTACATACATAAAAAAAGAAGGAAAAAATCATCAGAGGTAGATCTACCATGTTCTAGTGGTTCATGGTCACAAAACCACTTTGCTTGGTGTGACCCTTGCCACCACTGTTTGCTTTTAAGGTTAGTAATGAGCAAACTGCAATTAGAGTTGGTTCAAATGAGAGTCAGAACAACCATTTAAACTTCTCAGAACAAATAAAATAAACTCATGACATACCTCTCTACACACAGGTGAATACACTGCAGAAATGCACATTAAATAGCAAGTCTCACAGCAACAAATTTAATACGATAGGTGGAAAATGGAATAAAAGCAAGCTGAAGGTTAAAAGCAATTGGCTTTCATTATCACTAGAAGGCCTGTTAGAAATTCCTGGCTAAAATACTCTCATCCCCAGTCCAGCACAATGCCCAAACCAGGCACCATTCATCTCACTGAATTTTAGTAGCTAATTTCCAGGTAGAAACCCACAGTTTGTGGAATCAACCATTGCAAACCAGAACCCAAAGAAACTTTATTATTAAAAGACACTTGCACAAGAAACGCATGCCTCCTTTCACCACTTCTTATGGCCTGTTCAACTCTGAATCAGAGGGTCTCATATAAAATTTAATTACTTTTAATTAATCTGCTCCAGCACAAGCAAGCTATCAGGCTGCAACAAGGCTTTAACATTGGTCAGATTCTACTGTCTGTGCTGTATCCCCTTCCTCCACAGGCCAGACCACACTGCTCCTCCCCCATCCAACCCCCTCCCCCACACTCCTCAGGGCTATTTAACCACTGAGCAGGAACGAGCTACAGCTGCACATCGTCCATGTCAATCAACCCACTGCCCTGGGGCAAGGCCACAGCTGCATGTTATCAATGCTGATCGACCCACCGCCTTCATTCCCCTACATTAATCTATTCAAATTTATGTCCTTGCTTCATTTTGATCCATTATTTGATGTCCACCGTTCAGGAAAGCGCTTCACTTCGTCCTCCAAGACAGTGATCACCACCCCTTGTCCTGTTCACGAGACGCAACTCTTCTCTCCTGTCAGATATCCATTCCACACTGTGGAGATTCTTCCAACCCCTGTTTACAGCAGCCCTTGCTTTAAACAAGTAAGGTTGCTGAGATGAACAGGGCTGTGGAGACTACAGAGCAGGAAAGAGCATCTCATATGCAGAGAACCTTTGTGTGAAGAGATTATCTTATTATTTTTTTTAGGTGAGCTGTGGGTACACAAAGACCAATCCTGAAGGTCTTGGAAATTAGCATCCCTGAACTCTGGAGAATTTTCTAAGTTGTCTTGGCTAATACTGAAAACCAGAAACAGCTCATGACTGGATTTTTCTCTGGAACAGAAAGGAGCAATCTTGCATACCACACAAGGCTAATTTGGAATTAAATATCTGCAGCAAGGTCACATCTTCATTGTCCTCATTCTGTGTTATGTGCAATTGTCAAAATGGTGTATCTTCCTTTTTGGAAAAATAGGTACTTTGTGTACATTTGTGTTTTGTGGTGGATTTTTTTTAACATCTCATTTGCATCATAGATTATTTAATTTTACCAAAACACTTAGATCAGATCTTCTGGTATAAACTGTGGAAGTCAGCTGGAAAACTACAGTAGGAATAAACACATACTCAAATTAAATATAACTCACTCCAAGAACAGGCACAAAGAACACATCTGGTAGAATCTTAAGGCTTTTTTTTTTTTTCCATTTCAAATACAAATGACCTCCAGTACACTAAAATTTAATTGCAAACATTTAGTCTAATTTAGTAAGCCTGAAAGTCTGTCTCTTCTAGAAGAATTTAGTAAATTATTTTTATGGGTGGGGGGGACGTGAAAAGAACCAGTCCTCTGCAGGGATATAATAATTTAAGGACACAACCCTACCTATATCCAAACCATGGCTCTTAAATCTGCAGAAGTCTGAAAAAGATTTTAAAGTCAAATAAGGCGGAAGATTAAGAGCTCTTCACTCCTAGCTCTTTACTTCACACGCTTGAAGAACAGCATTTGCTTTGTCTTCTGCTGAAATGCAGCTATCTCTGGGGTAAAGAGAAGCAGCTGTGTAACACCACATAGGGATGCCACACAGGAACTTGACAGGGAAGGAAAAATCACACGTGAAAGCACGGTGGCATCAGGAACTTTGCTAGACAAACTCTGCAGTCATTACCCTTTCAGTTTATTGGGATAGATATGGGCTTCCTGTACCACAGGGCATTTAAACACCCTATGTGGCAAAACTTGCAGTTTGATATCTTATTTGAAACCTGGCAACTACCACCTCATAGAGTCCTTTGCTCTGATACTGCTGCTGTGAGTGCTGTTCGAGTGTCATAATGGCAGATACATTTTCATTTAGGAGCAACATTTTGTTACAGACTGAGTATGCTGTTACTAGTATCTTGGGCTGCTTCCAAAAAGGGTTAAAAAAAATGGAAGAAAAAAAAAAAAAAGAAAACAGGAAAGGCAGCGATCCAAATATGAATCAAAAGCTGTGCAACCCACAGAGTCAATGGGGATCTGATCTGAGGTAATAAATACCTGGCTCTGGATGAATGTTAGAAGGCTTAGCAATATGGTTCACCTGCTTCTCAAAGTGGGAAATGAAGGGTGAAAAATTAATGCAGTTTCTGGAAATACAAGAGACAAATACCAGAGGTTTAGGAGGTGGTGATGGGTTTGCCCATAAAGGAACTTTGCTACACCTAATTAAAGCATTGGTAAATGTAAAAGGCATCCAAAGAAGAAATACTGAAGCAGTTCTTGTGAGGCTTACAAATTGCTGCTACAAACAACAGGCTGGTGATCTGTTACTACCTTCCATGGGGTTTAAGGCATCAAAGAGATGCCTGTTTTGCACAGCCAACCTTTGCATGACTTCCTTGAATGGTAGGAGTATGCCACCCTGTCACTAACCTACAGCCTACTCAGGAGAGTAAGAGGTGGCCTTCATACGCACGATTTAGGCTTGAGTGAAGGATTTAGAGACAGGTAAACAGATGCTTTTGAGTCCCACTGGAGGCCTGATCTGTACCAAGAAGAAAACCACCATCTGCAGCAATGAGGGAGTCAGATCCTCTCCTCTAATCCATTGCCTATGGACCCAGGGTCTGGCAGCCTGGAGAACTGATGCATTCCAACTATCCATCCCAAGTTTTGCATAGTAAGTGATGCTTAGATACCTTAATCAGATACCCGTACTGGAGATAGGAGCAGGGGACTTACCCAACCAAACTCCATCTAGAGGTCAATACCCCTAACATTTTTTTTTCACTTTATTTAATCCCCAATATATTATTGCAGTATAGTGTTATGCATTACCATAGCAGTACCATAACTACAGTATTGATCCTGGAGCAGAGCACACTGTTAAATAAAAAGAACTCATGATCAGAAATCATTTCAGAGAGTTATTGCAGAGGACTGAGAAATAATACATGGCCTCTGAGGCAGGGCACTCGTAGGGCTGGTAGGAGGCAGTGACATTTTGGTCCTGATTCCATCTGCCATGTTGGAAACGGAGCAATCAGCTACTGTAGGTTACAAAATGAAAATCACTTAAAGGTGATAATGAAAGACAGAGAATACTATAAATACGTTTCAGACAATGTACTGGGTGTCCCTGTGCAGATATTGGCAGCGGGGCTGGGGGCCTCTGTGAGGCGAGGCCGGGGCTGCCCCGGTCCGGCCCCAGCCGGTCCCAGCCGGCCCCAGCGCCCCCCCGCAGGGCACAGCTGAGCCCCTCAGCCAAGCCGGGGGCGCCGGGGAGGGGGGCAACAGGTTTCCGCAAGGGCCACAGGCGGCCCAGGCAGAGGAGGAGGCAGCCGAGGGGGGAGCAGCAGCAGAGGCAGCCCCAGGCCGCAGCAGGAGGAGGGCAGGAGGTGCCGCAGGCCCGGAGCAGGGCTCCCCTGCAGCCCTGGCGAGCCCCCGCCGGGGCAGAGCCCCAGCCTGCAGCCCGGGGAGGGCCCCAGGCCGCAGCTGGGGGCTCTTTCCTGCAGGAGCTGCGGCCCTGGAGAGCCCCGGCGGGAGCAGGGGGTCCCTGAAGGGCTGCAGCCCGGGGCAGGGCCCGCGCTGGAGCAGGGAGACGGGGCAGGAGGCAGGAGCGGGGCTGAGGGGCTCACACGGGCCGGCACACGGCCCAGACCCGCCCCAGCCCGGGGGACAGGGGCCGGGAGCCCGGGGGGCAGCTGGGAGCGGGGAGAGTGGGTGGACAGCACGTGTTGTTTTCATTCGCCTTTCTTCTCACCCATGCATCTATTTTACCTGGCTATAAATTAATTTCATTTTCCCCAAGTCAAGTCTGTTTTGCCCATGATGATTAATTGATGGCTGTACTGGGTTTATGTGGTAAGGTTTTAGCAGCAGGGGGGCTGCAGGGGCATCTTCTGCAAGAGGCTGCCAGAAGCTTCCCCTGTGTCCGACGACACAGCCAGTGCCAGCTGGCTCCCAGCCAGGCCCACCGCTGGCCAAGGCAGGGCCCACCAGTGATGGTGGTAGTCTCCGTGACAACATATTTAAGAAAAGGAAAAAAAAAAAACCCTGCTGCACAGCAGCAGGGACAGAAGAGTGAGACTGTGTGAAAGCAACAGCTCTGCAGCCCCCGGGCAGCGCCGGAGGGGCCGGAGCTGCTCCAGGCCCGGAGCAGAGATTCCCCCCCAGCCCATGGTGAAGCCCACGGTGGGGCAGGCTGCCCCCCACCCATGGAGATCCTTGGTGGAGCAGAGTGATGGAGCAGATCCCCACCTGCATCTCAGGTAGGACCCACGCCAGAGCAGGTGGGTTTCATGGGGTCACAGCTTCCTTCAAAGAATGACTGTCTCCCATGGGAGGGAACCCATGCTTAAACAGGGAAGAGTGCGAGGAGTCCTCCCACTGAGGAGACAACGTGTGATGAACTGACTTCAACCTATTCCCCATCCCCCTGCACTGCTTCAGTGGGTGGAGGCAGTAGAGAAATCGGGAGCGAAGCTGAGCTTGGGAAGAAGAGAGGGGTGGGGGAAAGGTAATTCTACATTTGTTCTTGTTTCTCATTATCCTACTCTGATTTTGATTGGCAATAAATGAAATTACTTTCCGCAGGTCTAGTCTGTTTTGCCCATGATGGTAATTATTGAGTGATCTCCTTGTCCTCATCTTGACCCATGACCCTTTAATCATATTTTATTCCCCTGTTCCATTGAAGATGGGAAGTGATAGAACAGCTTGGTGTGCACCCAGTGGCCAGACAAGATAAATCCAACACAGCCATATCCCCATCTTTATCTCAACCCATGAGCTTAAGATATCTGCTGCTTCTTTTTTTTTTTTTTTTTCCCCATAAATATGGCAGCCCTGATCTGCAAATATGACAATGGTGAGGGTTGGAAGGGACCTCTGGAGATCACCTAGCCCAACCCCTGCTCGAGCAGGCTCTCCCAGAGCAGGCTGCACAGAGCCGCATCCAGGTGGGTTTGAATGTCTCCAGAGCAGGAGACCCCACAGCCTCTCTGGGCAGCCTGTGCCAGGGCTCTGCCACCCTCAAGGCAAAGAACTACTTCTTCACATTTGGAAGGATCTTCCTGTGCTGCAGTTTGTGCCCGTTGCCCCTTGTCCTGCTGCTGGGCGCCACTGGAAAGAGCCTGGCCCCGTCCTCTTCACACTCACCCTTAAGATACTTGTAGACATCAATAAGATCCCCCCTCAGTCTCCTCCAGGCTAAACAGCCCCAGCTCTCTCAGCCTTTCCTCAGAAGGGAGATGCTCCAGCCCCCTCACCATCTTTGCAGCCCTCTACTGGATCCTCCCCAGCAGCTCCCTGTCTCTGGAACTGGGGAGCCCAGCACTGGGCACAGCACTCCAGGCGCAGCCTCACCAGGGCAGAGCAGAGGGGCAGGATCACCTCCCTCCACCTGCTGGCCACGCTCCTCCTGATGCACCCCAGGGTCCCACTGGCCTTCTTGGCCCCACGGGCACACTGCTGGTCCACGGGCAACCTGCTGTCAAATTAAAGCTGTAAATCTTTTAAGGCTTGCTCCATCCCAATCCAGCTATAATATATTATGGTCAGGCACTTAAAATTCTGACCATTGCTCTTCTGAAAGATACAGATGGACCAGGAGGCCTGTCCTTAAATATAGCTGAGGCTTTTTAAATTTTAAAGGCTCTTAGATGGAGCTAATAGGAACAATACATTCACAGATACATGAACTAATGCAGTGTTGTGTTCTACCCACTAGATATGAAACACTGCAGATGCTTGAAAGAAAGTAACAATAAATTGCAGTTTGCCAGGTTTTTTGGTGTTTTTTTAATACTAAGAAACTCTTTGAAAAATAAATGCCTGTATTTAATTGGAAATGTTGCTTGCTTTCTAGATGTTCCTGTAGTAGAACAAAAGATCTGCAGGGATGATTAATAAGCAGCACTGTTTCTCAAGCACTATCTGATTAACAGCGTTCCCGTTTACACAATCCTCCACTTGAAGTAGCTGAACCGGGTATCGTTGCTGAATGACAATAACGGGTCTGGTGGTGGGGTGGCACAGGGAAGTCAACTCTTCCCTGCTAACATATGCTGATCCCAGGGAAGTTATTTATAATCAGGTCACTGACAGTCTGTGTTTGCGCTGGAAAGAAGACAGAGGAGGGAGCAGACTACATCTTTAGTGTGTTTATTTATTACTAAATTAATTCTATTACTATATTAACAACTGCAATTATTTCAAAAGCTGTTCATGTGGGTCAGTATGGAGGTCTCAGCTGACCTCAGGCAACCAAATGAGGCTTCTAGCATAGACGAGTGTTCTCTTGTTTCTCAGGTGAGCCAGATAATACCCGGCACACCTCTCTCTCCCTGTCTTCAATGTCTTTCTATCACAGCTGCCTGTAAAGGATTCTAGAACATTTACAGTACAGAGTTAAGATCACATTATGTGGGGTCCAGCATAACTGAAACATGTAAGCTTCAATATACACTGGAGACATTTACGCTCCCTAACACGGTAAGTACCTTTGAAAAGCCTGCAGATGCCTACAGCATCCTTCAAGACTGCACTGAACAAGGTTGTTGCAATAGGCCCAAGGCCTGTTGTTTCAGGGAGAAAAAAAAGATATCTAAACATCGCTGTTGTACCATGACCAATTTGAGAAGAAAAGGTAACAACAAAGCATTTAGTATACCTTTAACTTCCTTTTCATGTATTTTTACAGAAAGGAAAGGAGGAAGGACCTCTGTAGGTTCAGGTTCCTCTCAATCACCTTCACTTGAATAAATGCTAACTAACTAGTCCAGTGTACCAGGTAATGAAGAATACAGGAAGATTTGGGAGAAGGTTCATCCCACTTCCCCACCCCTCCCCCCCTCCCCCCCCA
The DNA here is from genome assembly GCF_015220075.1 of Falco rusticolus. Classification (NCBI taxonomy): domain Eukaryota; kingdom Metazoa; phylum Chordata; class Aves; order Falconiformes; family Falconidae; genus Falco; species Falco rusticolus. Next base: position 1,701,513 of record NC_051189.1, on the reverse strand, counting down.
TGACATATATAAAACTGTATAAAGCAAAAGAATTATGTTCTTGATGCCTGGATGTCATGCCCATCATCAAGGATGAGCATCTGCGGAGCTACAGGCTGGCTGGCCTAACATTGGTCTCTGAGAAGGTTATGGAGCAAATCCACCCAGACTCAAATTTCCAGGCACATGAAGGACAAGAAGGTAACTAGGAACAGCCAACAGGAATTCAACAAGGGCAAATCACACCTGACCAACCTGATTGCCTTCTGCGGTGACTGGCATGGTAGACCTGGAGGAGCGGTCAATGTTGTATACTTTGACAAGTGTGGCAGACTTGCAGTCAATCTAGAGATACAAAGAGTGGTTGGACGGACTTCAAGACATCTGGAAAGCCAGGCTGTATTGAAAAAAATAGCTGGACTCCAAGGGCAGTAGTCACTGTTTTGAAGATTTGGTAGCTTTCAGCTCCTAACAGCATGCCTCATGGATCTATACTGGAGCCAATACTGGACAATAGGATGGAGTGCACCATATGTACACCTGTAGAGACTGGGGGTGGGGGCTGGGAATACATTTAATACATTGCAGGACAGGGCTTTTATTCGGGTAGACCTCTGTCTCAGTGGCATTACTCTGCTATGAAATCACAGAATGGTTGAGGTTGGAAGGGACCTGTTGCGGTCATCATATTCACCCCTGCTCAAGCAAGGCCACCTAGAGCAGGTTGCCCAGGACTATGTTAATACAGAGAACTAAAGTGTGAGAGTTCTTTGTCAGTGTCCTGCTATTCTTGTTTCTACTTTTTTTTGTTGTTGGTTTCCCTCTCAATTGATTTTCTCATGTCTTTTGAGTTGCCTAGCAATACTAGGCATGTCCTGAAAGTCATGCTTTGAAAATATAGTACTTTTTCAAAAAAGGTTTGAAATACTTTATTTTAAAATGAAATAGTAACTCTGTTCTCATTATATGTTTTCCTGCAGACCAGTGTTCTTCTGGGAAAATTTTACTTTCTGAGGAATATTGCACCAATGCTAAATTTCAGTCTTTTTTTTGGCTCTTCTTCTGTATAGTGCAAAATGATCTACCTGTTTCACCTATTCCTTAACACACCCGCACTTCAAAGTTAGTCAATTCCTTAAACGTTAAGAACCATAGAAGTATGAAGTCTTAGACTTCCATTAACAGAAGTGCTGCATATTTTCTGTTTCCTAGTTAAAAGATTTCCTGCAGATATTCTGAAGAAGAGATAATCTTATTTATACAGCTCCGGATAACTGGATAAGTACACTGGAGTTTTTATTTTTCTTCTGCGTAGCATCTAATGGTTATTAGTGAGGTCTGGATACTAATATTTTATACACTAGACTGAAACAGGAAATCTTTTACTTCCTATTGTTCTCAATATTTATGCACAGAAATTTGACTGTTTTTTTCTAGTCTCTAGACTTTCCTTCAGCCAATCCCATTTAAAACTTGCCTTTAAGCAGTGACTAACATAGCATAACCATAAATTCCATCTTGTACAAGTCCTCTCAGCCAATATTCTAGCTAATCCTTAGATTTAAGGTGCTTACAAACAAACAAAAACATGTAGGCATATTTAACAGAAGGCTCTGGAAACAAACACTGAGTATGAAAATGTCCTGATAAATACATATGCTAAGAAGGCTATGTCACAGAAATGTTTGGAGCAGAAGCCATCAAAAGACAGCCTGGCTTTTCTGCTTACAAGCAGCAAGGAAGGATGGAGAGAAGGACAGACAGACAGCAAACATGTTACATACAAATAGGAGTAGGTAAGAGGATGTGTAACAGTCCCCTCTACACTGTGTAGCAAACCTTATCTTCTACACACATTGCTATGAGACCTGTCTTCAGTGACTTTCTCCAAACATTTATCTACTTCCAGACCACACCAACTGCTGCTGTTTTCAAGTTATCACCAAAGCTGGATTTAGGACAGAAATGTCAGTGGGATTCATCACTTTTTTCTTCAGACATCTAAGGTTTAAACTTCCAAGTTAAGTTTAACCACCCTCAAAAGTCAAGGGGGAAGAGCCAGGTGCTTTCAGAGGGCGAGTCACCTGATGTCAATGTACTTCTGTCTCAAAAAGATGAATTATCCTTTGAGCTTGTTTCTCTTGGTTGACTCTAAGGGTAGTGTGGGCAACCAATCAAGAGCTTTTCATCCGAGTTGTAGATACATAAGTTAGAACTCAAATATCCAGCCTGTTTCTGTAACAAAATTCAGACTTCTGTTAACTTCATAAGTAGCTGCTGTTGTTCAAAAGGCAGAATTTGCAAGTTAACAGCAGCAATAGACAAGATTTCTAAATGTTGCTTGCATGAAGAGTAAGAGTTGCGTTGCTATGTTAGCATCAGTAAATATTGATTTGCCAGTATTTTCACTGTTTGTAAAGGCAGTAAGACATGCATAACATATATAAAAAATATATACAGAAATGGAGAATTCATCCTTGTAAATAAAAGGTATTTTGATCATAACTCACAGATTATTAGCCTGCAAATCAGAAAAAGCATTTCCTTGTGATGGGTAGAATTATTATACAACAATCATTGATCCATGACTTTCAAGTTCAGACACAGTTATTAGATCATTCAATCCAGCCTGCGATGTAGGAAAACCAACAGAAGCCCATTCTTCTGTATGTTGCTTGTTGCTGTGGTTAATCACTCTCGTTTGAGCCTAATTTCTCATTTATAACTGCAGGGCTTTTACACACAGCATTAGTTCTTACTTTTTTTCACTACTAGATTAGAGTCATTTAGTACTTGTTATTTTCTCCCTCTGCAAGCAATTATAAACCATAATCAAGCTTTTTAAGTCTCACACAGTAAGATATCTTCTGTCCTTTGAATTATTCTTCTGAAGAGCCCTTACCAAATACTTTAACTTATGTACACATGTATATAAATATTATTCGGGAGTACACAAAGTGACCTTTCAAAGGGGTATTAATTGTGGCATTTACAAAAGTTAGCCGTTTACACCTTTGAAGGCATCACCAAAAATTAATAAGCTATTCCTACTACGTGAGGGATTCCAATGCCAAACTAGCTAGATACAGGGGGAAAAAAATGTTCATTATCATAGACCACGCTTGCGACCTGTTTCTCTCACCCTTCTTAATATTAGGATGCATCACTTCAACTTCCTGGCATCAAAATGTCTAAATCGAGACCGAACCCCTGGGAATAATTGTTAGAATAGTCTATGCATAAAAAATAAAAATAAAAAAAACAAACAAAAAAACCCCCCACAACCAAAAAAAAAACCAACCCCAAACCAAAAAAAACCCCAGAACCCCACAAAAGCAAAAAATGCCATTTTAAAGATTAGCAGCTATTGCACGGCTTCTTAAGCTACCTTAGGGAAGATACACGCTGAAATATGGAGGCTTTCCTCTTCCATTGCAGAATTTGAAATCCCAAATGGCTTTTAGTATTTAGATTGGGTTTTAACAACTTATCTTCCCCACCCCCCATCAAGTTTCCTGTTGTGTAATATGCTTATATTATTTTTCCATTTCCTCAAACATGTAATGAGTGGAAGTGTAACTCATGACCACCACTGTAAAACATACCACAAAACTTTACCACAATCCCTTATGCGTTTATCCCACAGTTCTTTCAAGAGGACTGACTGCCTGAAGGTTATCTCTGCTTTCTTGACTCGTACTTCCTTAATTTTGTCAGTCCAAGAGGAACTCTATTCCTGGATGTAACAATGATACACTCTTTAAGTGAATAACGAAAAGAAGAAACAGTTTTCTTATTCATATGCTATATGAGCAAATCATCACTGGAATATTTGAAATATGTTTGGGCATTTTCTATTCAATTTCAAGTTAGAGCCTCAAATGCTGTAGAAAAGTGAAACATACTAAATGGAATAAGGTTAGTTTTCACATGTGGATAATTCTGATCATAATCATTAGTCAGATGAACTCCATGCTGCACATAGGTAGCATTCACCATACTTTAGTCTTCTCATTTGCTTTCAAGCCTGTCATTAATTATCTTGAAAGGTCTACTGAACTTTTAAAAGTGCTTGTATTACGATATGAACATTTACTAAATCATTTTGCAAAGCCCAAAGTCAGTGAATGTATATTTAGCAGTGTAAATCTGTAGCAGTCTTACTGTCTGAAATAAAAGGATCTTCATCCATGGATTTTTGAACTGGTAATTGCATTATCAGAAGAATGAACTTAAAATACATTTGTGTCTCCTTTTTAAAATATATCCTTAATTACAGTAGTGAATTCTGTGAGATGGAGTCCGCATATTTTCTCTCAGTAAGAAACAGCTACATTCACATTAAGAAACCCCAACTTTTAGTACTAGAATGAAGAAACAAGGCAATTTATCAAGTGAATAAAAAAAGTGTTTGACGAGATGTTTAGGGCATCAGGGTCTTTCACAAACAGAGAAACAGCAACAGCACAAGTTGCCACTTACTCTTCTGCCATAGAAGACAATGGCCTATTGAGTTCATAGGTTGCTGCTTGACTAAGTATTTGGAGCCGCTCACTATGTTTTGTGTAAGAGGGAGAAAAAAAAAAAAAAAATCAGTCTATGGAGGTCCGTAAAAACCCCAACATCACTCATCCTCACAAAGGGGCCAGCATGTCACGTCAGGTGAAAAGTTCCTTTCTTGATTCTAAATTTCAGTAAGATAAGAACATTTAAGCCATGGGTCTAGGCATAAAGGACTGGTTAAGTGTTTAGCTTTGTAAAAGCAGAAACTCGCATCCAAGGACGGATTTACATTTGATTTCTCTCAGGGTAATAAAAGCAGAACCTTGTTTAGTCAGGAATCCTATCTCAGTAGCTTTCCATCTTGAAAGCACACGAGTTATTTTGATTACTGGATATAAAGATTCTCCAGAAACTTTGTCATAAACCTTTATTAAATCTAAATTACTTTAATTTCATAATTTTCAAGTACATCTTTGACTGAAAAGTGGAAGTTTCCATTAAGCCTGTTCTCTAATTTGCTATTTTTAGGAATGTCGACTTTTCATACTTCCTAAATACTTTCCCAGTGAGGAACCCAAAAAAGAACTACACAGCAAAGCAGCTTTATTTCTGCCCTTGGCTACAGTTTCTAAGCATTTTTAAAACCCAAGTTTGCTAGAGATGTTCTCTTGACTTGTTTTTGTAGAGAAAGCCTGCCTGAACACAAGGGTCAATGCACTGCAAACTCATTGAAGTATCTGAGGCTGCACAAACATTTATCATCTTAGTGATATGTGCTTTAACACTAAATACCTTCAATAATTTCCATTACCAAAGGGGTTTTCCTCCCCATTAAACAAATGCAGCTGTCTTGGACAAAACTGCTGAGCTTGTGAAAATAATTCTCTGCCCCTTCATCCAATTAATCTTTTTCATAAACTTAAGTCAAAGATATTCTGATCCTTGGTATAGCATTTACTGAGCTGCAACAGTACTGAGGTTATTGGATGTTGTTAACCTGGAAATTCTACTACAAGCTGGGACTTTTGGCACACAATTGTGAACCTACTACAAAAATCCATCTATAGTGCTAAAACAGTTAAAAGAGACTGCAAAGTTCTGTGTGGAGAAATGGAAGCAGAATCAGCAAGAGCAGATATGATTCTATTTATCGCCAACCATTATATACATTTAACTTCGCATTTTGATCTTTAAATTTTCAGTTCCTTTGCCCAGAAAGATGAAGTTCCAACTTGAAAAGTATGCTCTACAACAACATTTAGAAAGACATGTGGCCTCAAGATTTGTTCCAATTCATAGTCATAAAATAAAATTTCATACCTTTATTATGTACCTAGATGTAAATGTGGTGACATCCCCACAGCAGGATAAACACTATTGGAAAGACTGTGATGCAGACTGGGCAATCCATTTGAAGCAGCAGGCTCATGTCCTTGCTCAAAACTAAGGCAACGTCATATACAACTGGCATCACACAACAGAGCATCATGACTGTCCCACAGCGCACGTTCAAGTCGTCAATGACAGCACAGGCAGGATGCACGTATATGCGTGGTCTCTTGAAGTGAATGACAGAACTATTCCAGCAAGACCCAAATTTCACTCAAAACACAATCACAAGAAATACACAAACCTCTACCTAGTGATAATGAAAACCAGCAGAAACGAAGGCTTCAAAAGACAGAAACAGTCCGTAAATGTTAGTGAAATGAAGCAAAGTACTTGCAAGATGAAGAGCTGGATAGTCTGCAGTCAACCCACTTTGACTGGACCCCAACAGTTCCTGTTTAGAATCTCAGGAAAAATTAGCAGATTTGCTAGATAGTGCTGACAGTCACATATTAAAGTCATGTTTTAGTACTGACATTAAGAAGCTGCTGTTAATGAGTCAAAGGCTTAATACTCCACTCAAATAGTTCATGGCACTCCTCAAATGAGATTGTGTTGGTAATCCTGGTGTCCAGTCCTAATTAGAGCAAGTGAAATTGCATTCTGCCTATCTAAATTCCCCCCACAGTATTTATATACAATTTTTATACTTGCCTAGCATTTAAAATGTTAGGTGCTGTCCCACACCAGAGGTTCCTGCCTGTCATTTTGAAAGGAATCATTATTATACATCTCTTGTGCTTATTCAAAGGCTTCCGTATTTTGCTTTTACTTAATAAATACTTACTATTGCTTGCTGTGGAAAACATTGCAGAAATGCCGTTGTAGTACAGTGAGAGATGACGGCTGGGAAGAACTTTCCAGATTGTGAGATTAACTGATAAATTCACCTTAAATATTTGAAGGTTAAAAATAAATATATATTTTTTTTTTACACTGTCAAAGGTTTTTTCATCTATTAAAAATGCTCTCTTACTCAAGACATTTTGATCAGTGCCAGGGTTAACAGGAATCTTGTTTTTCTCCACATACCCATAAATTTCCATGCCATTCTTCAGTAGTCAGTATACGGTATTAGAAGTTATGAATACATGTCAGAGGAGGCATTCGCAACAGAGGTGTGAAGCTATTAAGTGATATTGCTTATTTTCAAAATAAAATAAACTGAAATTACGCTTTTCTTGGGATGAATATGAAATTCAAAGAAGAAAAATACATCTGATAAACATGTGAGGAATGGGGGACTCAATTTGCAAGCAGGATTTAAGAAAAAGAACACAAGAAATTAAATTATCAGAATTTTATTTCTGTTACAAATTATCACAATCACAATTAATAGAAATCAGCACTGAGGAAACAAGACTTAGATACAAGATTTATCAAGGTGTAAAAGCCTTATCCAAGACTCTAGTACTAGAAAACCTGTGACTATATTACAGAAAACATTTCTATGCATCAAACATCAAGTGAAAGAGAATAAGCAGCATAGTATATTTGACAGGGATTAAAACACCTTCATGTTATACAAGTTTCTGAACAAAATTGGAGTATCATTTCTACCCGAGAATCTTGTTTTGAGTAGACCTGTTCACAATTAGCTATTAAGAAAAGCTTCAGCATAAAACACCAATCTTCATTTTAACTGATCTATGTTGTTCATACATTAGACAAGCTATTTCCAAAAGCATTTACATTCTAGTCATGAGACTCACACACTCTTTACACTTGCTGCATAAGGCTTAAAAAGAGCCACTAAAGGAACATGAGGTTGCATTATTGCTTTGTAACAGGAACTTATATGAAAATTCTTTATTGAGCTCCAAATAAAACATTGTCGCATCACTAAACAATTAACAGTTTAAGTATACAATTATTTTAAAAAGTGTATATTGTTATACACTTTAAGGCTTTAATACAAGAAATACTGAACAGGATTTTCATACTCCGTAGCCTGTCTCGTTGTCTAGGCACACGGATAAGTACAATGCTCTAAGCAGTCCATATTTAACATGGCAGAAGTTCCTGAAAAAGAGCAAAATATCATTTGTATACATCCTGAGACTAGTGACTATTAATTCTCTGAAGACTGTCAAGAGTAGTGGGATCAGGCAATTATGCCTAAAATAAATTTATGTAGATTTATGGAAACCATTGCAGAAACTGCTACCATTGCTATTCAGCGCAAATGTGATAAAGGTTCAATGAAGGCAAATTAATTATATGAGTAATTATAATCATTAACATTACTTGTTTGACCAGTAACATACAGCAATTAACCAGCGTCAGAATACAAAACCCTACTAGAATGGATAAACACTTCTAGGTTAGTTTGTCACAATAAAAGAAAGGCTGCCTTCTACACGGATTTTTTTTTTTTTAAGTTTAGAAGACTTTTTAGATTTCATTCCCCTCTGTTCAAAATCTAATGGATTACATATCAGAGATTACTCCAAAGAAAAAAACCCCACACAAAAACCCAACAAAAAACCCAAACAGAAATTCAATAGCAGAACACAATGCTAGTGCATGTTATTTCAGGAACTGTCAAAAGCAGTTTTGTATTGCAAATGTGTAGTTTCTAAGAATATCTAATACCAGCTGTTTGAACTGATGTAGCTTATTGTACACACGTGTACAGGACATGAGAATTGATACAATCTTTTTTTTTCAAGGACATGAAAACACATTTTCTTAGGGGAAATAAGATGTATCAATGTGGAGCACTGGAAAAGGGAAGACTATGGGTTTAAAATTCATACCACTTATGCTCAATATATGTAGACTTAGATCTTGCAACTCAAAAGAACAAAAATGGACTGAAATGGTTAACTTTTCCATCAAGGTGGGCCACAGCTACTTAACAAGAGCACCATGTGGCTACAGACTACTCCATCTTGTCAGATACACATTGGGCACACGACCAAAACAATCGCTTCTGACCACAGGACGGGTGTGTTCTTAGTCAGGAAGGGGATTTTCTTTTAATGTACTGGTATGACCTTCAACATGCAGTCATTATGCCACCCTGTCACACAATGGTGCACTCAAAACCTGAAACAATTTAAGGGTTTCCAGGACTTCAGGGCAGAGCAGCAGACGTGGCACAAATGCATGATGATTCACCCTCCATATAGGGGGCACCAAGGAAAGATGGCACACCAAAAAAAACCACCACCACCACCACCCCCCCCAAACCCCGGAGTTGGATAGATACAGAAGACTGAATTCACTTCTGATTCACTTTTTTGTCTACTAGCCATCCTTCCTACTAGATATTTTAGTTTCAACCAATCAAGTCTCATTGTATACAGTTAATATAAAAGTTTGTATTTGCAAATGAAAAGTTGTTATGCAACTCATTATGTGATTTAAGATGTGAAGAGAAATGAGATTTAGCCAATACATGATTTTTTTTAAAGGTATTTATATACCCAGTTTTGCCATAGTGATTCTAACAGCTGGTATCAAACCTTTGCCCTTTGAGCCCCAGAGGGAAGAAATCTTCTCCAAGCTCTCCTAATCTTAAAAGGGTCCTTTGCTTTAAATCTCTAGAATACTCTCAGAATTGTTGTAAAGCCATTTCGTATGTATAAAAAGTTACAAAAAGTTTAGCCTGTGACAGCAGTCTTTTAAATTTACCATGGTATACAAAGGCAGTACAACGTATTCAATATTTCAAAGTATAGAGCTCTGTTTATCTAAATCTTGGCAACTAAAAGCACCGAGATCACGAGGTCAGTAGGAAGAATTACCATTCCAACTAGGAAATAAAAACCAAAACCCTGTTCTATTTAAAATATACACAATGTGAACATAACTTTAGATCCTGAATTCACCAGAAACAGTAAAGCTAACTACTCATGTTCCTCTATGGACTTGTTCTTCATTTGTGCCAAAAAAAAAAATCAGTCTGCTCCTTGGGCAGAAATGCTTGACTTAGAAAGCCATCCTACAAAATGCTTTCTTCAGTTTTGGAAAACCATTTTAGACATGTTTGCTGACCAGATTAAGAGTTTTAAATTCCTATTTGAACACTACAAGCATAAAACCACCTTTTCTTTCACCTTCCTCTGCCCAATGAAATACTTAATTAGCTGAAATGTCAAAGCTATGTATAACTTTCAATAAGCAAACAGCCAGAGGACAGTGTCCACACACTGGCACAGTTTAATGATCATTTAAAACTATGACTTTTCCCACCAGAATTGAACACAGCCAATGATTTTTGCTGGTCTTCAGCTCAGTACCTGTGATCATTATGCAAATTAAAGCCTTGTGTATAAAGAATTAAGGACGTGATTGATGGCTCCATTGTTTATCTAATAATTTCACAGAAGAGTAAAGATACCTACCAAAGCATGGGAAGATTAAGGTTTTTGTTCTCTTGGCTGTCCAAGGAGTTGGGTCTCCTGACAAGAGAAAAAAAAGATATTTTTACTAAATTTCAAAGACTTTCAAATATAAAGAAAACAATGTAAATCAAACTATAATAAATACAAACTTAATGATTAACAAAAAGCTTTAGATAACATTTGTAATGTTTAATTTACTAGCATTTATGGAAAAATAATATATTACAAACTATTGGTTATGAGGTTTTACTGTTGTTTAATAGGGAATAGTTTGTCCAAATTTAACTAGCTAAACTAAGGCTTTTTAGATTACTAACACAAATTAAACGTTTTAAAATGAGAATTTAGGTGTCCTCAAAGTCTTTCCTACATTCTAAAAATGAAACTTTCTAAAGTTGTAACCTCCCTGTTTTTATTGGTTATATTAAGATAAATTAAGTGAGATTAAAATCTTATTTGATTTATTTACCTTTGCAAATGAAGACCGTTTTAAGGGTTACAGATCCTCTGCCTCTGAAGAAAGCGACCTCAATTAGTCAAGTCAGAAAGTCTTTAAAAGCTTTGTGTTTATTGCTTCCAGCACGGAGCGAGGTGGTCATTAACGTACCAAAATTCTCATAAAAAATCCAAAGTTGCACTAGTGAAAAAATGCTCAACAAGATGAAACTAGTCACATCTTTTTCAGAAAATTCATTAGCTATTTTAAACCACTTTTAACAGAAATATTTTGATTTAATGTGGCACTCGAGCAGATCCATACCATTTGGATACTTTAAACAGCATTTATATCTACTGTGAATATATATATGTATATACATTTAGGTTTATACCATTTTTTAAATAAGTCGCGCAATGTTTAATATGAGCCTTTTATGCTGATCACTGTTAAACATTTCTCCCTGTTTACTACTATTTATGAAGTTTTATTATAAGATAAAGCATAAAATTAATCTCACACACACTGATTTTCTTTCAAAAGTTTATTTAGTATCAAGCAAGGGTAAAACTTTGCTTAACACTACAGAACATTTCAAGACTTGAGTTACAAAATACCACATTATTTGCATTTGTAATTTGCTTCCCTTTTTACGCATGTTTGCAAAGAGAAAATCTAGCAAATGGCTGAAAATAAAAACTAAAAACTAAATTGTTGAAAACCTTTAAAATAAAAGGTTACGCTTATGTTAAAAGAATGAACTAACATATTTAGTAAACCTATTTTTTGTTTAACACTAGTTAATCAAAGGTTATTTTTTTGATCACCTATTTTTTCAAATACAGTTTGGAAATAACAAAGTTCCTTGTTTTACATATCTTTCTGTCCAGGTTGTTCTTTCAACAAAGTATTTTAAGTTCAGTCCATCCGTTCAGATTTTTATGCGCTTTGATTTAATAAAAAGGGATTGTTCATAGAAAAAATTACTTTGAACAGTATACAGGACTGGTGGAGATTGGATATTTCACAACATCAGACAGTACAATCAGTATCTGGCATATGGCTGGTCTCTGTAGACTCCTTTTGTTGTCCTTGCAGAAGGTGCCTTGTGTCGTGAGTTGGTCCATTCTTCTTGCCCTACAAGAAGGGAAAATATAGTTAGACCCCTTCCAAAGTTCTCAGACACTGTACTGATTTTTTCCTTATTTAACTGGGAAATAGACAGTGACATTTTATGTACTGAAACCAAGGTATGCCAAGTTAAGTCGAACACTTGGAACTACAAAATCTGGGCACAACACACCTATATGAGCTACCCAACAGTGCTTTTTCAGCACATAATAGCAAGGAGTGTGACAGGCTAATATGGCAAAAATATGTAGGGCTCTGGCATTCTGGCATTAAACTGGACCTGCAGAAATGGAAGCTACAGTAGCAGACTTACAAATAATGATGCTAGGATGAATTGAATGAAGGATATGAATTATCTACAAACAACTAAACTACCCTCTGAAATGAGCTTCTTTGCATCAGTACCGATTTAGGCTTAATTCAAATATGCAATCAAACAGTTAAAAACCTCAAGTATCACTACAAACACCTACAGCTTCTAACAATCTAGGCGCACTATTTAACTTCACTGTAAACATACACTTCCCTCTTAAAAGGACAAGGGAAATTGCTGCTTTGAATTTTGACTGTAAGTTTGTGAAAGCCTTGTGCTATATTTGATGCCTCCTAATCCTACCACATTTACGTGCTTCCATATCTGCTTTTGGAGAATTGCCCTGCCCTAAGCAGACAGATGTCCAAGTGAACCCAATGCAATCCAGAAACTAAAGGGTGGAATCCAAATATACAGTAACCTAAAATGTTGGCAGCACTTTGTCTTTTCTAGTCCATTGAAAACAAATAAATAGATGTCAACAGTCAAAGAACCCTTGCACTTTGAATGTTAAGGTCACTTGCTCCGACAGTAGATATCTGAAATTAGGTGTCAAGAATCCTTTTAAGTTAAGGGTCCATTTTCACAATTTCTTCATAAGAGTCTCATTCTAGCTACTTTATTTTTTAAAATTTAGGTGGTTGCCTGCAGAGTCTGGGTTATATATTATACCTAGGTAGTCAGAACATTTGCCTAGGAGGTAAAAGGAACCAGTTCAAATTTGGTGTCAGGCTGAAAGAATTAAACTTGTACCTCAGGCAAGTGCCACAGGAATCTGATAAAAGAACAACATACATGAGAAGCAACCTCTTGGGCTTCTTCATTGCACAGAAAGCAAGGCTTCTATTAAGCAAGGAAAAGAACCCTAACCTGACAGTAAAGGCAGCTGGCAGAGGGGTAAGAATTAAAAATATCTAGCTTTTAAGCACCACTGCAAAGACTGCTTAAATGTAAAAAGCAGTCTTAAGAGTTTAAGGGGAATACTTGCTCCTCTTCAAGCAACTGGTCAAATTGGTAGAGTAAGAGTCACTTTACTTTTTATCAGTTCATTTTGGTGCCACTCAGGGCTCTAAATCCTAAAAAATACTGATATTCTTCCTACATCCTCTGGACTGGCAACTGAGCTTCTCAGGGAAGGAAAAGTTCAGGTCCTTCCTGGGAATCTGTTTCCTCCTGGCCAACACTAGGCAACCAACTGCTCACTATACAGTCTTACAGACTTTAGTTTGATACACCTAACGTTCCTTACACACTCTAAGGGTGATTATTAGCATCTAACTGCATTTAGGGATGTACTGGAGGGTCAGCTAGTTAAGAAATGAAGTGTATAACTCTTTATTTGTATGTGCAAAAACTTCAGTGGCTGCAACCCATAATCATCCCTCAAGGTATTTATAGTCTTCCTCTCAACTTGAGCAAGTACATTACTTAATATTCTGAGTGGCTGTGCTTTGATAAATAGAAAACCAATTTGAAATCCAAAAGCAATGAAAAATCTGTACTTTCAACGTTAAATACTGCAATCCACGTTTTTCCCCTATCAGTCTATCTAAATTAAGCAGTTTCATACTTTCCCCTCCCCCCACCAATTCTACATTCATGGAATAGTCTTAGAAGTATCAGGTTTATAATGGCAGTTTATTTTAATGCTGAAATAAAGTTTTAAGTGATATATCTATCAACACCAATTGGAAGTGCTGTGGGGCAGAGGAATTTCAAGTGACCTCTTTTGATAAACTGACTTTCCCCTTAAGCAAAATGATTAGTTTAAGCAGATAACATTAAGGCATTTATCACAACTTAGTTGAGATCCTTTTGGTTTTCAGCAAAAGAAGCACTTCCAAATGGAGTTCAAGAAACACACCATGGACAATTTCACATACAGCTTTAAAATCATTTAAGCACTCATTACCCAGAATCACAACTCTATTACACAAGTTACTAACAATCCTCGAATGTTTGAGATTTGAGTGATTTAGATTACATTTCTCTGATCTCTAGCCAGAGATTTAACATTTTTCCCTTAATCAAAGGTGCCTTTTAACATGCTTTATGCTTCTAATCCGTAACAGATTTCTTTAATTAAACCTGTCACTACCATACTTCTAACTTAAAAAAATGTGATCTTCACCACTGGCATATGTTTTTTTGCTTCATTACACATTGTTTTGTCTCTGTGTGAGTCACCCAGTGCCCTCATGTCTATTAGCTACCTGAAGTACTTTCATAACCTTTACATAATGACTCCCTGCTTGATTTCCCCAAGACTGATGTATGAAAATGAACTAATAGAAAAAAACATACAAGACTAAAATGCACTCAATTAGGCCCTGATCCAACTGAGAACTTCAGCATATTCTTACGTTGTACCAAGCTTCAGTGCCAGTTGTGTCACACAAAGCATTTGCTTTCAGCTCCAAACAGCTCCTGAAAAAAGGTCCTACACCCCCATTTTTCCCCTTAAATCTCATTGAATGTGACATCAAAAGGGTACCTGAAACATGATTTAGATTTTTTTTTTCTTTGATTTTAGTTTATGGTAGCTAACAGACCACAGAAACTTTCTTCAGTAGTTTTCTCAAACACATCAGGAGCTCTGCGACAGCGCAGGAATCCCTGAACAGCTGTTATCCACTGTAGAACTTAAGCTTGCCTTATGGAAATTCTTCTTTCATATTTTTTCAAGAGTCTACTACTGCAGTAATTCAGCTGAAAGCTACTCACCATAAGAGTCGTACGTTTCTTCACTCAGTCCATGGCCATAGTCATAGTAATCTGCTCCACTGTATGGGAGAAGGGAAGTAGGAAGAAGAACAAGAAATAAAGCAATTACATTTTAAATAGCAATGCCTATCATTACATGTTCTTTGAAAAGAAGAAAGCTTGAAGGATACAGACATGCCCTTAGGTAAGAAAGGTAAAGCATCCATGTGACAGTGACAGCTTAGGTCTTGTTTGTTCATTGATTATAAAAGAGAAAAGAAACCATATTAACTTTCGTTTAGGATTCTTTTTCATCACTGAGCCACTGGTCCACAGTGTATATGTGGATGTGGGCATTTTGTATTTAAAATCATACTTATAGTTGGCAAGGCTTAAGATCTTACAAGTGCCAATGAAAGAAGAGCAGGAGGTGTTGGTACTGAACCAATTCATTTGTTGTATGAAAACCACTTTTCATTACCTACTGTTGTCTAGTAGTTTGCTTTTGCATCTTTGAATTCACTGATAAAAATGCAATAAAGGAGAAGCAACTTGCTGATCAGAAGACTATATAGTTGCTATACTTGTACAAGTTCCAGTGTCTTCAAAACAAGACAAATGTGCATGTATGTAAATGCTATCACTTTAATAGGCAGACAAGAAATGACACCAGGAAGGAAAAGCAGAAATCTGCAGTCATTAGGATTCAAAAGTATGTAAGAACCCCGTAGCCATGGCCTAGAACAGTCTTCTGTTTCCTAACTGCATTTCTATTTGTATTAAGACCACTGAATGGAAACTGAAGAACAAGCCTTATTACATACTACTTTTCCATTATGCTTTCCTATTTCATGTCGGTAAGGCTAAGTATAGTCTTTCACATAGCTGACAGCACAAACGTCTATTAGACATGCTTGTAGGACATCAAAAGCAACTTTTAATTGTTTCTTTCCTTTTCTTTCTAACCACAGCCAGACTCGGGGCTGACTATATCTGGAAAATACTCCACAAACTGATGCTACCAGTCACGACCTTCTGAGTAGAGAAGAAAATCGCTAATGTATGATCATTAGAAAGTAATTACTAATATTGACAAAATGTTTCTAACATTTGATTGCTAATAAAATAAAAAACAGAAAAGAACAATTTATAGCACTAACATGAAATTAGCAGGTAAATCATTTATACGAAAACAACATCACTATCATTTCTAAACTGACACAAGACAAGGGTAATTTGTTGCATTTGGGTTGTTCGTGTTTTAGTTTTTAGTGAAAAAAAACCCAAACCCACAACGACATTTTATGGGTTTTGAAATAATCCAGGGCAGAAATAATACGGTTCTGGCATGTACAAATGTGTATCTAAAAAGTGTGGGTGAGTATTTGTTATTGCTAGTGTAAGGCTTCCTAAACAATTTAACCACAATGTACTATGAAGACCCACAACACAGTATCTGCGTACAACCTAAATGTTATCTGTGGTTTGTTTGTTGGTCCATGTGATGCGGACCCCAGAATAACAAGGGAAAAAGTTCGAAACATAAGAAATAACATAATTTTTCCCTGAAGCAGCCAGTGATAAAATTCTTTATTCTGACAACCAAAACTGACATTCACTATCCTTCCACACACTACTTGATTATTTAAAGCTGTCATTAAGTTTAGAAGCCTATAGCAGCTGAGTTCTATCCCTGTATCTGTTAACCCTGTCAGAATGACTTTTGCAGGGTTTCATTTCATAGATCTAAAACATCTATAAAGCAAAAAATGACTCATTTTATAGCATGGAAACTGCAAAACATAAACATCAGAAAAGAAAAAAAATCTTTTACTTATACTCAAAGTATATCATGACCAATCTTTATTAACAGAAAAACCCTTCAAACGTTAATAATCTGTCCAAAAAGTACAAGTTATAATGGGAAGTAAAGTTGCCTAGTCCAATTCAAAACTCTACTCTGACTGCTTTATTATTTGTGGTTATGAATAATTCCAACGCTCTTGCAATTCAATTGTATGTTAAACAAATTTAAAAGTTCAGATAAGACAACTAAAGACTGTAACCCAAATAAAAGGGTACATACAGATGGCTGTAAAGAAATCAGGGTAAAGAAAACATCAAAATTTGTTTCACCTGTAACAGTCTGAATAGCCCAGAGTTCACAACGAAGTCCAAAGCTAACTGAGGTTTAGAGGAATTACAGAAAAATCTACTACTGTATATGAAGTTAAAGCTTACAGAACTATTTTTTTCAAAGCAATTACCTGCCAAAAGGAAACCTGGTAAAAGGAACCTGCAAACGCCAAACTTCTGAATTATCCGTTTGAACTCACAAACTGCGATAGTTGAGGTCAATTCTGAGAAATCAGCAGCTATATTAAAGAATTCCTCCTCCAGACAGAAGGTATGATTTCAGTTTTTGTTTTAGAAGCATCCTTGACATCTGTGCATTTTTATATAGGTTCTTTGGCATCTTAGCATTGTGACTGAAGACTATTCAAACTGTCTTTCTCTAATGGATTTATTCTGTAAGGGGAGCCCTTTTCTTTGCATTTCTTTCATTTTGTCTCAGAAAGGAGAACAAAACCACAAAACAGGTTCGTTTGCTTTACCTCACGTGCCTCCCTCCTTTCAGAACAAGGAAAAAACATGCCCTGGATCCTTTCCATTTTTAACCTAGCAAGATTAAACTTGGAGTTCACCTTGAGTTCCTATGTTTTCACATGTGAAGTGTCTTCTTCAGGCCACTTTCTTCCATTTTCTCTTTTTAATGTTTCCTTACTTCTTCAGGTGTATACTTTGTAAATGGATAATGGCATTATATGGCGCAGTAGCTGAGTTTTCAAGAATCTTCCTAACCATCAAGTAAACAATACAAGTGCAATCAACACTGGAGTATCAGATGTGATTCAGATCTTTTGTACATACAGAGCCCTTGCTTGTATTTCCTCACCTGTAACGTCTTCTGTATCTCCATTCAGCACTATGTCTTTGGGCTGACAGGAGACAATAGAGATCGCAAAGACAAAAAATGGTGGTTTTCCACTTCAACATAAAAACTTGGAACCACCTAACGTTAATGGAAAGATTAGCAAGCAGCAATAAACTTAAATATGTCACTTCTAATTGCTGAGGGCTGGCCATTAATCCTATAGTGCTTAGAGGAAGTGTGAGGTGAGGCTTAAGTAGTTTAAATAAGGCCGGGGAAGTGCCTGTTTTCGCTGTTCAAGAAACAGCCTGAGATAGAGAAAAGCAACCTCAGATTTTAGCACTGCATCACTGATGAAGAAAAGTCTTAGAGCAGCTTTTTTTAATCTAGTAAAACAGAGGACTGGGAAGCTTCCTGCTGTTTTTCTAGAACTACCGTGCTGTGACAAGTGTCTTAAAATACTTTAATTCAGAGGTATTCAACAGAAGACTTCAAAGGTCTTGTGGAATATGACCTGAATTTCTCAGGCTTTTCTGCTAAGCTGATTGTTTCTGGAAATATCTTGATGAACCGTAACAGAAGAACAAATCTTTATGAAAAAAACCAAACAGCAGTAACTGCTCTTGACATGATGGTTAAGTCTTAAGCAACTCTTACCTTTTATTAACTATTAGCTTATTCTGTCCAGAGAATATTTTCTTGGGACAGATATGAACAGAATGGTTGAGTTTCAACCATGAAGATGATCATGAAGATCTCCAAACAGGTCATTAGGCTATTTCTGGGACAATGCCAGAACAGGCATGTCAACCACACGGTGGAAGTGTTCTGTAGTATTTAAAAAGAACGCATAAAGATAGTCAAAATATATAGTGATTAATGAATGCAACTGCCATGGCTCTTTAGATTTGATGCAAGCATCTTTTAGAATCAGCATTATGCCATTTCTGTGTTTGAAACAAAAGCGGTATGGCAGGGAGCCTGACTGCTAAGGGGAGAGTAAAATGTCTCTGACTGGAAGCTTGTTTACTGGAAAAGCCAACACTTAAACCTGGTAACTAGGCTTGTCAGTGCTTAAGCAGTGAGTGAACTGAAACTTTCTTCATCTTCAGTGATGAAAAACAGCCTTTGCAATCAATTCAGCTCCTTGTAACGCTTACTAGGGAAAACTGGAAAAAAAAACCCCTGCTTTTCCTTTCACATATTAGTATGACAAGCAGTTTTGGGATGGGTCCCTTCAGACAGAAGTCAGGGCAGTTTCACAAAGTGACAAAAACCCCCATCCAAACACTGAGGTTTCCTTCTGTGCGAAGAGCAGCTCCACAAGCATCACCTCTGTCTTTCTACACAGAGGTTGCACAGAACAGCAGCAAAGCAGAAATAACAAATGAGTCTCTCTCTAGCAAGAGGTCTGATATGATAGACCCTGACTGATATGATCACATCTGAATAGAGTTCTTCTACAAGGACAAAACTCTTTCTATCATTTGTAACAGATCTTCATGCTCAGCTGCCTCTGATATTAAAAACCAACCATCAACAGTAAACAGGAAGAAGCATGTCCCAAATGTTATTGTCAAGAAAACTAATTGTAGTGAAGCTGCTCAAAACTCTGTAATTGTCTTGAATATTCGAGTTGAGCATCTGTTTTTAATGCTTCCGTGGATCACTAGAACACCGTATTCTGTAACCCAGCTTACAGCAGGGTAGCAGAAAACCAGCATATCAAGAGGACACCCACATCTTTTCTTGCATCTTTCAGACATACTTTTATTTAATGCCCAGTTCTACCACTTCTTAGCAGAAGTTTTTTGGCATATACCATCATCCCTGCATCTCAGTCTATGTCTGTAAAACAGGTAACAATCTCAGAAAGCAACTGAGACCTATACGTGAAAGCTTTATAAAATACAGAAAAATGATGCAATCTTCCTTATATTCTATTTCATTGTACTCTTATATGGATAGTAACAATAGCAAACCTAATACCTATAATCCTAAAAGGTGACCAGAGTTGCCCCCTCTAGGATTCCCTTAGCTATCACTATTTAAAAATTACTTTTTATGGCAGAAATTGTAATAAATTTCACTTCTGAACAGTGAAATGCCCTTCAGAGGCATCTGCATTCTGGTGTTACCTACCAGGCACAGAATTACGTCTATCTACAGACTTCTACAGAACACAACACAGTTCCCTAAGCTTAACAGTTTTAGCATCCCAAATGTCCAGTTATTGCTGTCTGAACTAATTCTGTGTTGTCCCCATCCCCCACTCTCTACATCCCATCCCTCAAAACAAGAACGGTACATGGCAAGTAGCAGAGGCGACTAAAGCACACAGTACAAAAGGCTTCTGCTCAGGAACCTTGAAAACTATGAATAGAATACAGCAACAGACCATTCCTAAACACGACAGATACTAAATAAAATGCCAGAAATTTGCTAGATCAAACAAGAAATTTTTGCATTGGCAGAAAACCTAAAAATTCA
The DNA here is from genome assembly GCF_015220075.1 of Falco rusticolus. Lineage (NCBI taxonomy): Eukaryota > Metazoa > Chordata > Aves > Falconiformes > Falconidae > Falco > Falco rusticolus. The sequence goes on along the minus strand of NC_051189.1, from coordinate 1,681,285 downwards.
GGCTGTGTGAACATCAGCGTTTCTGTTTGGCCTGGCCTGTGAATTAGAACCAAGCCCCAGCTACCACACATCACATTTGTCTGGTTTGCAAAGTGGTTTGGGGAAAGTGAACTAGATTGCTAACAGAGGGAATCAAACTGGAAATCTTAAGCGATCCAGGTGTGTACCCAGTGTTCCAGCTGTTAAATGGGGAACAGAGATGTGAACCAACATCAACATTAAGATCCAAAAAAGGATGTGCTTTCTTCCCTTTTCCTCCAAACAGACAAGACTACTCAGGACACTGGAAGCAGCAGAGCACAGTGAAGATCAAAGAAATCTTTAGACCATCCATTTCAATACTGGAAAGAGCTGTGGCTATTATTCCATTTAATTCTCTGTTATCCCTTGAGGTCTGCGTAAGCTGTTAAGAGATCCAAGTTGGCATTACTTGTCACAGACTGGAGTACGGGACAATACTGCCTGTAATACATAATCCACAAAAACTGCACAGACGTTATGTCACCATTCTGTAATTAGAAATACTAGTCAGTAAGATATTTATCATACCTTCTTGTCCTTCTAATTTATCGAAGGAACAGTACAATTTTCATCAGTTTCCTATAAATTTGATACCCTGACTCATCAGTTGAAATTGAAAAGCATTTGAGAGGAAAAATATCATTCCATCGCACTCTTATGTGATTATAAATAAAAAATAATAAAAGTGCCATCAAGGAATATATTTGGTTAAAGAAAGATTGCATTTGACAGTTTTCAGGGCTGTATAACCCCAAGCATCTGACAGACGTTACAAGCAATGCACTACCATATTTAATTATCTTCCCAGTGTTTCCCTCATGCCCCTAATGCCAACAGGGTCTGAGCCTTGCCTCTCCAATTACAATAAGGCAGATTTTTTCCTCTTTCGTTGAAGACAATGCAATCCATTTAACTGCAAAGACTTGTTTCCTGGCCTTACGTGGACTCTGCTACTTCTATCAATATGTATTTTCCAAGTGCATTATATACAGCTCTCACCTGACATGAGTACACCATGATACACCTCAAATTCTGATGGTTACTAAACTGTATTTTTCATGATCTGTCATTTGAATGACACCAAAATTGTGCTTAGAAGTACTTCTACTAAAATAAAATACAAAGACAACAAGTAAGACCATTTTGAAGTTTTCCTGGAACATCTTCCTTTTCTAAAGTTGCTCAACTAAACAGGTATTTCTTTATCAATGGAAAGTCATCAGATTTTTTTCCCCCCTTGAAAGCAAACCGAATACTACAGGATAGTTGAAGAGAGAAAACTGCAATTTTCAATTACTGCTAGTAAACAGACATAGTATGTTGACTGTCAACCAGCCAAATAGTGCCCAATCTTCATCTACAAAAATGTGTTCTGTGACAAAAACATGTTCTGAACTGATAAAGCCTTATTTCTCTTGCATCTCTCATTCAACTAATAGTCCTTGTGAATTTCCAGTGAAGTTCCTTCTCCACCCCACACCAGTAAAGAAATCATCCCTAAATATGGTCTTCATTATCTACTGAAGTGCTAATTTACGATGTTGTCCTTTCTCTAGTCATAGAGAGACTATGTAAGTCTTTTCCTTATCTTGGTGTCTCCATGACACTGATAGAAAGTTAGTTATTCTGTAACACATCTGAAAAGTCATTTCTAAATGAATAACTTTAATTTGTAAGATTTGGAAGCCTGATCCTCCAAGTTCAGTCTCTAAAGACCATACATCTAGCAGCACTGCTGCCTGGCAACTGGATACTCTCCTTCCTCTTTGTTACCTCCATCAAAGCTTAAAGTATGATTATTATTTTTTAAAATCCAAAACACTAATTAAATTGAAACCCTCATAATATTTTAAAGCTATCACTAATTCCACAAGTTATCATTAATAACTACAATATAGCATTTAATATTTAAAAAATATTCACCATTAACGAGTTTTTCTTCCTATTCAGGACCTCCTAAAAGATCTTATTTGACTAACCATTTTCTCATGTATTCACCTGTGTAATCAGTCAAGGAAAAAATCCTAAATCCTACCAAACATTAATCATCTTTGATTATATTGTGGGAATTCAACCACCCAGTTTAAGATGCTCTACAATCACTAGGTAAAATTAAGCCAATCATGCAAAATGAATGCTGATTTTTATTAAATAAATATTTTTTTTGATTTCTCAAATACTTAAAATTTCATGTTACTACTTTTTGTACTCCTATACCACCTCTATATGAGTCTTCTCCAACAGGTCTCGTTTTATTTTAAAATGCATTTTTACTTGCTTTCTAATCACTGAGGCATAGTCATAATTAAGTTTACTAGGAAAGCCATGAAGAAACCCAAAATAGTCTTTCTATCTCAAACCATTTCATTAAGTAGTACAGACGAAAAGTAATCCAAACATTTCTTAAATAGTGAAGTAACATACCAATGTCAACATGACAAGGACTCTAAAAACTTCTCCAATTTTATGAGCGCACCATAAGATATACTTGTGGGTTTTCCATCATTACACTTTAAAGTGCCTTAGTCTTATTTCTGTTCACTGATGTTTCAGACCATATTTCTGTAGACCAATTAAAAAAAATTCAAACATGCATGCTAGACTCACAATTACAACTACCTGTGCTATGAGGCACTTCTGAATATTTTGTCTTGTCACATTTTAACAGGTGACAAAAAAATGAAGACATCTACCTAAACCTGAAGAACTAGATGTGAAAAGCTGCAGAAAATAATCTCATCCAATAATATGAGTGTAGAAATTAAGCAGGAAACCACATGGCAGGTATTTTCAGTTAAAGATACATTAGCTTGTTTATGCTAATGCTTTTGAGGATTTATTTGAATAGAATTATAACCTCCAATAAGCTCATACGTACCAGGTGTTCATAAGGAACCACAATTGCAAAATACCAGCCATTTCCATTGTCCCCAGAAATCAAAGTGCTGTGGATTGATTTGATTTATAAGTCAGAGCACGAAATACAAACAGCTACTAGCATTAAAATAGAGAGAATTACATCTTGAAAAACTACAGTAACAGACACCGTTTTGCATATAATGCATATTTATACATCCTGGAAATGCATGATTGCTGACAAACTTAACAATGTAAATTTAAAACACTGAGCATCACAAACAGAATGTTAGCAATTAACTTTCAAATACCAATAGCAACATCTCCATAAGCCAATTTCAAATCCATACGCTCAGCTCTTTATGAAAATCCTCCTCTTACAGGAAGATTGTCATCTTTTGTATGACTACTAAGCACAGTCTCAGAAGGTACCTTAAAATTTGAGCTCCTAGTGGAAAATGGGGAGGGTCTCACCAAGAACTACATACTAGGAATCTGCTTCTCAAAACTAAGGTGTTCAGGAGTGGCATGAATTCAGGGATTTAGAGACTTGAGGGATTTTAGTAAACCAATGTAGCTGTATTTAGGCCTCAGCTGAACAATGGCCACTGCCAGATTCCAAGGTGTTTTTTTTTCCTTAGTTCTCTCTTCAATCTGATATCCAGTTATTTAGTTCTTAAGTAACTCTCACAAGCTGTGAATCACAAACTTCCTCAAACCTTTCAAACCGCAGGGTCTCTGTGCATAGCCTTCCCTGCTTTGCAGAAATTTTATGTCTTGAATCAGTCAGTCACTGTTGAAACGACAGGTAAAGACTAAGGCCTCACTGCATGGCATTCACAACACTGCATTTTTAACATGCTTGGGGATTAAAACATCGGCAGTTACCTTTTTATGCTTTTAGATGAATGATTTAAAGTTGCAGCATGTACTTAACGCAGTAACCAATAAACAGAGAATGAATTGGAGGCGCTGTATAAACATAGGTATACTAAAGAGAATTTGCCAATTCCCTCAGACAGGCAGCTTGCAGTTATTTGAATGTATCACATTTTGGTATGATTTGAAATGGTAGCAATTATTGTCATATACACAAGAAGAGCAAAAGAGAAACACTGTTTTTAAGCCAATGGCACAATGGTTGTTGCCAAGAGAAATCTATAGCATTAAATGTAGAAACCAAAAAACATTGCAGAAAACTGACAAAGCCAGCAATTACTCTAAATCCTTATTTTTCCCCTTCTCTATCAGTGTTTAAATTGAATTCTGCAACAGAGTGAAGATGAGATCACGCTGACTGAAGATCTAAAACAGTTTTAAAATTTTAAGTTATAATTAAACACAAAATGAAACTACTACATGAATGACTTGTTCTTGCCCCTAAACAGACACAGGTATGTACTTATATAAACGATCCCTTGTACAGCTGAGCCTCTGTTGTAGGTAAAAAACAATGCAGCTAGACAAAAGCTTCCCCCACCCACACCCACCCAGGAAAAGATGTATCCAGTTTTAAATGCTAGCAGACAAGCCTAAAGAAGTTATTTGAAACTTCTGACTGCCATGAAGCAGACAGATGGGGTTCTCCACATCGTTTTGTACTACAGTAAGCTGTGCTAGCCATTCTCTCGATAGTAAACTTAAAAGTACCCAGTAAACCTTTAATGCTGTTGGAGAGGTAACAAACCCAGCCCCCCTTCTCAGCAATCTTGTCACATAATCCGAATTTTAGTAACAAACCTCATTCTCTGGCATGTTAACTCTCTGCAGCATCTGTCACTGCTATGAATGGCTGATCATAACTACCTCTGTAGTCATCTCAATGCTATTAAGCAGATGGCAGCGCTAAATCCGAATGATGTAGTACATCTCCCTTGTGGACTTTGTTTCCATACACTACCATTATTCTACAGTTCCTCAGTGATAAATCTTATGTATTCTAGAGAACATTAAACAGTGAACTGACAGAGACAATTGATTTATTAGCATCCATTTACCCTTGCCCTATTATTGTCTTCACAAACACTTGTGCAGATCATGTATGGAGCCACTGAGGGACAAAAGCACTTTTGCTCGATTTGAAACATATTTCAGAGATTTCAAATAAATAGATTTTTCTCTTCATGCTGAAAATGTTTAAACTGATCTACAAATTTGAATGAAGACCCAACTAAACGCTCCTGCTTCCTCCACAATATTCTTGTCTGAATTTTCGTAATAAAACTGGTCTAGCATTAACATCAGGCCATTAAAACACTTGGTAATATCTGCAGTAAATCCAAGTAAAGAATTACAGTTCTAGACAGATTTGGGGAAGTCCTTCAAGCGTCAGCTAGGTTATGTAAGGATGCACACACGCCGGTGAGGGAAGCTGAGAAGTCTACGTGTATCTGACATAGGCAAGCATCAGCACCAGGAGTCATGAGTATCGTTTTTCACACTTGGAATTCACATTCTACCGTAAGATCCCAAAAAGGTTTCTGGCATACAACTGCACATGTTAAACTACTACATATGTATACAGAAGAAATTTTATGAAGGAATTACTGACTGCATCATGTGATATTTGCCCTGCATGAGAACATAACATTCAGCTTAGTCTTGCTGCTCTCCTTAGCTAGGCGTTGAATTATCAACCATAAATGATAATAGCTTTTGACAGCATTCATTATGTTCTATTAGGGTAAAACTGTCTCAGCTGCTTCAAGTGTTTGCTAGCCTTTGGTTTTCAGAAATTGAGATATCTTTTGTTAAAATTTTAGATTGTTTTGTTTTTTATAGCCATACCAAACAGCACAGCTTATTAACCATCCCAGTTCATACTGGTAAAACCAATATCTAACAAACCTCTGCAGAAAAACTATACATATAATTCAGTCACATCTCTTCTAAAAATCAGCTAAGATATCTAGTCAAGCTTAGTATAGCTCCAAGGGATTTTTAAAGGTCTTCTCGACCATTAAAATTAATTCTGTTAAAATATGTCCTGAAGCACTATTTGGGGCTTTATTGCACAAACAAAAACTGTGAATAAGAAAATGTTTTAAAGGAAAACAATTTTTATAGGATTAAAGGGCATTAAGATAGATGAGAATTCGGAGAAAACAGGTTTTAACTACAGCTTCAGATTGCCAAGCACAAGCAAGGATACAGTCTCACACAATGTCAAATAAAGTCCATTAAACTGAAAACACACAGGATTTGGTAGCAGCAAGCAGTTAGATTATAGAAAGGAAGAATTGTTGGTAGGGGCATTCACATTCTCAGCTACTTGAATGCACACAGAAATACACAGTGTGCTATTCTTCATATCTGAACATACCACTCCACCTAGTCCACCTTTGATTTTGACATTTCTGGGAAATACAGTAGAAACATCAAAATTAAAACCAATAAAGGACAAGTCATGATGTGTCATCTTGAATGGACAAATCTGGAGAACGTACTCACTCCTGCGCACAGATATCAAAGATGTGCTCTCATGCAACGTTACATTATACACCTAAAAAAATTCTAGAGATATTTCCAATTCTATTGCAAGCTTCCATCTTTAACAGATGAATCACAAAAATAAGCAAAAACATTTAAACAAAAATGAGTATTTCAACTGCCTCCACTGCATTGCACATGTACATTGCTCACACAACGTACACTTGTGAATGTGAACCAAGACTGATGGGGTGCAGGAAGAGTTCATATTAAATTTGCAGGAGTTTTTCAGCATGAGTAAATACATCTTTTTGGTTTACTATCTATTTCTCAAGTTTCCTGTTTAATACACAGTACCATTAATATCCCAATCTTCTGGAAAAAATAGTATCAGAAGACATGCTAGAAATACTACTACTTTAAGATTACTACTTTCAACTTGCACAAGAGGAAAAGTTATTTACATATGCTAGTCAATAAATGGTGCATTTTAAACACACAAATGCCCTCTATGTGCAAATGTATTTTCTTTCCATGTTTCATGAGGGCAAAACATCAAGAATGACATAAGGCTGAACTATGAAAATATACTTTTCCCTAATTTCCTTCATAGTAAAGGCACTGTAATGCACCTAAATATGGTAAGTATCTCTTAGTTGTTATAAAATTACATTCTGCAATATGGGCTACTATTTGATACTGAGATTAAAGATAGGAATGCTGTTCTAGGTAGCTCAGATGGCTCTTTATAGTTATTAGGTTTTGCCTGCCAGTATAATCCTAAAAATCTTTTTGCTGAGCCAGAAAATATGTCAGAAAATGAGTGTCGATACCCCATGAGAAACATACAAGTGAATCGTTTCCTGTTTTCTTTTACCATGCAGCACTTAATAAAATTAGCGGAAAAAAGTGAAATAATCATTCAGTAGATAATGAATTCAACAAAATCAAACTGTGCATGTATTGTGAAACTATGGGTAAAATACAAAGTAGTGTCAATTTTATGAAGAATCTCCTTCCAAGCGGCTAAGCATATGTATCTGTTATATTTAAGAATATTATACATTCTTATGTGTTAGTCCTTTACAAAAGCAATTTCAATTCTCAGGAGATTGTTTTTGCTAATTTTAGTTCAAAGGAAAAAAAATCTTAGTGAAAACCTTCTTAACATGGAAAAAATGAAGTCCAAGTAATGTTTAGTTTTGGCTTAGGCAAATGACTTTGTAATGAAGTCCAAATGTTTGTGTGCAATAAACCCATTTACCAACACCAGCAGGAGTAAAACAGAACAGAATTACCAACATAAAAGTTGAGGACTATTTTGGTAATTTTCTTTTTGGAGAAAACACCATTACCAGCAGCTGCTCTCTAAATGTAACATTCTATAGAGCCTCATATTTTGGAAGTCCTACACTGCTTGTTTCTTAAGTCATATTATTTTTATTAATTTTCAGCAGGTTACAAGACTCCATAGGAGCCAAGTGTCAGACAAAAGTACTTTCATTCTGTTAGCTCTCAACAATAATGACACCTGAACTTTCCACTAAGCTTTTTCACACTGTTGTTCAGCACAGGAAAATATGCATTTATACAGTAAAATTTAAGTTAGTTGTTGTCATCCGTACAGCAAAGCAGATGGCGTAAACAGCTTTGTTCTCAACTTTGCTGTGAATGGTTCTGTACTATTTCAGATAAGGCTACACTGTAAAAAGAGTCTTAACTATTTAGCAGAAGGTAAAACAGTCTAAGCAGTACTTATTTATCAGTATCACAATATCCACCACTATCTCCCTTTCCTACTGTCATCTTCTTCAAAGTGGGCAAGGTTTGAAACTTTAGTCACCCCAAATAACCAAAGCAGTAATACAGAACTGTAGTATTTTATTTTATCTTTTTCTCAACATTGTTTCTAACATTTCCAGAAATCTTCAGTATTACAAGATCTAATACTGATCAAACTCTGAATGCTTGGTCTAAGGGCAAAACCAGTAAGAATAAATTAGCACTCAGTAAATTGTGCACAGAAGTTCCCTTTCCAGACATGCACATTAGAAGTACCTAATGCTGAAGATGATCATCACCCGAGTTGCTAAAAAACACGTCGTGTGCTATTTGCCATTAAGTTCAGACTACCACTTGTACTATGAAGTACAAGTAGTTTGTACTTCATAGCATCTTTCTCATCATTTGGACACAATATTCCTTGTAATTCATGGAGTTTCCAAATAGTGACTCCTTTAAAGAAAGCAAAATTTTACGAAGATAAATCAGAAGATACTGCTGAGAATGAAGTGAGGCAAGCAACACCAACAGCAAGAGGTTCAAATTTGTCACAAAGAATTCCAAAAAGGATTAAAACAAACTAAAAAGAGGTTACTTTTTTACAGCTAAACAAAGGTAAAATACAGGAATATATGCACGTTTAAGAAAATGCAATCAGCTCTGTTTCAGATTATTTAATACTTTTTATAAAGTGGGTTTTTTTCTCCTCTCTCCTCCCTCCTAAACTAAGTCCAAATTAAGTGTTCCTAAATTTCCTGAACATTTTAAAGACTTTCTGATTTATCACTTGGCATCACAAACTCTGTTTCAAGTTCTCATTTCTGTTTCTTCTCAACCACTCAGTAACTTGACTTTTTAAACTTGTGTGATGCTAGAGACAAGTAACACTGGAGATTATTTCTAATAAGCATCTTATAACATTTTTGCTATTTGAAATTGAAAGATTTAAGTAAAACTTGCCAACTGTGAAATATTTTAAATGTAGTTACAGAAGATTTGGAAGACTTACCTTTGTGCTTGAGTGCTATAGCTGTTATTATAGGAGTCATAGCTTTGTTCATCATAAGCAGCTCCGTAACCATCATCATACTCCTGAAATGATATAAAAAGAAAGGTAGTTTTAACCGTAAGCACACTCCAGAAACAAAGCAGTAACCTAGTTCTAAATATGAAAGATAGTACTCCTCTGAAATGCATATATGACACATGTACACCATGAAACAGCGAAAATATTAATGCTGTTAATAGTAACTGCTTCCACATAGGAGGCCACATACATCTAAGACTGTAATGACTTTGAAGATATTTTGAACTATTGGCAATGTGCTTTGAAAAGCCTTTTTTTAGTTAACACTGGCTTGTGCAGAGACAGTGCAAATGCTCCATGGCTCCGTGTACTTGAATTTGAGATGAGTGAATTACTGATCTTCAAGAAAGCTCGGGGAAGCATCTCAGGAATCAAAACATCTGAATAAATATTGTGCAACTAGCTTAGGCAGCTGACATTTGTGGACAATAAATTCAATATTCTATGTAGACTATGGATGCGAAAGAAATTCCCTGGAGACAAGACTAGTAAGAATGATGGGTTTACTTCTTTGAATGCCCTCTGTATACTCTTCAACTTGTGGGAGTTTAGCATCCATTAGGAAACTAAAAATACGGATTACTTACTCCTCCCACATTATCCGTATTATTTAAGTGTACATTGTAGTAACACCCTTCCCAAAATGGCACTGAATTTAAATACCAAGTTGAACAAACCTTTAACTCAGCTACAAGCCATACACAGAAGTCAAAGATAAAAACAAGTTACAATGATGCTATGCTTTACCAGAGAAGGATGAACTACATAAATCCAAAGAATTCTCACTAATTTATTGTTTCATCCAAAACCAAGCCGAACTGAGCTAAGAATGAAAAGTAGAAGTGGCACTTCCTTTGCACTGATTCCTAGGAAATCCTAATATCCAAAATCTATCCAAATATGCCAAAGACCTCAAAGGATATTTAGGGGTATCATGTTCAGTTTTGCCAGGTGAAAGTGACCTAACGAGGAGACACTTTGATGATAAAGGGAACCAGAAAAATGAAAATCTGGTATCCTCTTATATATGGTGATTGCTGAGTAAGCATGCAGTGAACCCTGGCAACATAAGAATAAAGTCTCATGAAAGAACAAACTCCCAGGAAAAGGAACCTCTAAGAACCTTTCAATGATGACAAAACAAAACCAACTAGTGGTATCAATTAGGTAGGGATGACAAACGATGGATTATCCAACTCTAGTAGAGAACATCTCCAATGACTGGAATATAACAGCTTTCTAGACATTGTAAGGAAAGCTTTCCATAGCAGAAGCTAATGACATCCTCAAAACAACTGATAGGAAACTCATTTTACTAAGAGTTTTTAGCATTTTTTTCAATTATTTGAAATTGTTTATAGGAAAACCAGGCAACTAGCCCATCAATACTGCTTCACCACCACTAGATCAGTGAACACGATTGTTTCCCAGCAGAGGTTAGTAGAAGGGTGCCTATGAGTGACAGCCTATTCATAGGGGTGAAAAGAAATGAGGATACTTCCAGTTGTCTGTTGTGAGGAGATCCATAGATAAATAGTCCCCCTCAAGAAGGAAATGCATTGTTTTCTCTTTCCATAACGCACTGTCCCGAAACTAAAAATTAATAGTCTTCGCACTTTCTTTGCCCATCTGATATATGGATTTTCTTGACAAGACACACACTAAACCCACAAAACCATTGCCTCCTGGCAGTTATTACAAACAAGCACTTTATTCCTTATTGATGCAATGCACAGACATCTGTTAACAATACATTGATCAACAGCAGAAACTGTCTGAGCCAACTTATTTGCTCATTTCCAGAATATTTACATGACATTTGGTCTCCTCCTATAGAATCTCCCAACTGTGAAGCAGGCATCCTTAAAAGGAGCCCCCAGACTTCAAACCATGCACACACAGTAGTGACACCAAATGAAAGCAGAGGACTGAAATTAATCTCTTAACATTTTAGGAAAGCCTTGCCACTAAGGAATCATAGGTCTGATTGTTTAAGAATTCTCCAATTCTTCACATTTATGTTAACTATTTTAGTAAAAAATATTGATCATGAAAGAAAAGTGGCAAACAGACTACTCTGAAGTTATGGTATATCTACGATTTCTTGGAAGACAAAGAACAAAGTAAATTGGAACTAGAAAGACCCTTAACCAGATGTCCAGCAGAACAAAAGGAAAAACTGGGGGAGGTCCATGCTGTATCAGATTTAAGTGTTTCTAGTATTAGCATTTCTCTTCCAGAAAAATTTTGCCCACAACTCATTACTTTCACCATTTTGTGTTAATAAATTGACTACTGCAGAAATTAAGCCCTGCATTATTATATTGATGGTGGCTCTCACAAGTCTGAATGGAAAGATAACTGGTTTGTAGTTTGTATGTGGGACTCCTGCCACTTAGCATTAGAAAGATCAACCTGTGCTGTTGCAATTACTATAATCTGCTTGAACAGATCAATTCTTCCTTTTTATTGCTGTATTTACATTTATAAAACCAAGATAAACTTCATGTGCAACAGCTGCAAATACAGAATACGTTTAAAGAGCTGCTTTCAATGCCTTGCTCTGTTAAGAGATAAGAGATTCAAATTCCACAACATTTGTTTACTGTGCACTATTCCCTTAAAGTAGCAATTAGGCAGGGGCAGCTAAATTATGTTTTAGAGCTTTCCTTGAATTAAGGCTGACAGTATTTTCTCTTAGTCATACTGTATTTGAAAACTTTCTCTTTCAGGAGGTTACAAATACAGTTGGCCGAGGCAGAATGTTTTACATTTTGGATTAAATCCATACTACTTGAGCATTTTCCTTCTGAAACGCAGACCTCTTGTAGCTTCAACAAATGTTTTCTTTAACCTTATTTAGTATCTAAGTGAAATACCTTTGGCCACTGGGCATGTTTCAGTACTATAAAATATCATGCTAACTTAAATGAAAATAATTGTAATTTTTACACATCTATAAAGCAAATGGACAGGACAGATCTTAAATATGCACATGTATCCTGTACTAAAGTACATCACAGATTCACTGGCAAGCATTGCTATAGATTTCTTTCTGTGTACTACAGGAAGAATTACACCTTCATAAGAATATTTTAATCGCATTTTTCCTGCTTATTTTTTGGCATGTTTCAGGTACCTATAAAAATATTTTTTTTTATTTAAAGCCACTATTCTTCTTCACATGCAGGACAGCATTTGCTTTCCTACTATCTACCAAATACAAAGCAATGGACTTCCGTCTCTACTCCAACTGCCTATGTCTATAAATAGCTCTTCCTAAAGATACTCAGTAATCAGAAAGTTTACTGGCAAATGCATATTTCCTCTCTCACTCAAAAAAACCCCAAACCAAGACCATATTTTCATCCCATGAATGCGAGCATTTTGTTTCTGTTAGTCATTATTTAATTTTTCAGGATAACCTAGAAAACTAACTCTCACCAGATTTAGTCTGATCAAAAGAAGGTTAAGTGTGCTGTACAGTTTGAGCTTACAGCAAAAACGTAGACAAAAAATGAGCTGAAAATGGCAAAGTCCTCACATATATTTTCCACACATCATTGGAAATATCAGTTAGGAAGGTATCGGGAACAATTGTGCTCATTTCTGTTAATTTCAGCCTTAAGAATCTTCTCCCAAATTAACAGAACAACTAGAATTACAAGACAGATCTTCCGAGAAGAATATGAAATTATTCTGTAAAAACTTAAACCCTATATTACTAAAACTTCTTTATTAAGCCAGCCTATAAGGCAAAATCACATTACTTCTTAAAGAAAGCTTCTGCCTGCAGTTGTCTCAATGATCATGCATGCAGCTGATGTAAATCCAAAGAGCAGCACTGGTCGCAGTAATTGTTCAGTGCGAAGTGCAGAAATCTTTCATGAACAGATCCAAAGGCAATGTGTAAATATGCACCTTTCAAACATGTTAAATAGTAAGTTACCGTCACAGGTCAAAAGGCAATAAAAGCAATCTTTGTCAAAACCTCTGCGCTACCCAAAACATTTTAAGTCAGGCTAAGCCTTGCTCATCACTTTCTCTAATAATTATGTACTCTAAACATATCTTGCTTGTGAGGAATAGGAAATGGTGGCTTTAAATTATAATCTGCTGGCAGTGACAATGACAGACTAGTGTTTGGGCCCTCTTTAGGGGAAAAACAACGTTTCAAAGAGAACAAGACAGAAACAGGAAGAAAGAAGGTAAAAAGTTCATTTTAACAAAAAGGCCATTTGCAGTGCTGGAAAAAAAAATCATGAAATCAATAAGAAATCAATTTTCCAGCTCTCCAACTAAGGAAATCCATCCAAGGGAAAAAAAATTAAGGCTATTATCACTACAACTAAAAGGTTGTTGTTTCTTTTCCTCATCATTCTCTGAAATTAATACTTACACCAGTACTTTATCACAGCATACTGGCTGAATGTCTTCCTTTTAGATAAAAACTATCACATTAAAAAAAAAAGTCTGCACAGAGATTAACTTGAAGGAGAAGGAACATGAGACATCAGTGCAATGCAATGGAGAATTTTTTTCTTGCAAATTAGAATTGTAATCTTCCCATCATTTAATCAACAGGGAATATGGGGCAATCAAAACAAGTATGGGTAGCTACTACCATCTAAAGTCTGAGTGGTAACATTAAAGACATTAGCAGTGAACACGCACAGACTGTAATCTCTTATTTTGCAGATTTTCATCTGTCTTCATCTAGAAGGAGCCTAGTGCATGTTCAACCAAAACAAATAAGGTTTCTGGAATGAGAGATGTATCAGGGGAGTGTCTTTCATGCACTTCAAAAGAAAAACAAAAAGAAGGAATGTTGCTAATGAATATAGGCAGCAACATTTAAACCAAGTTAATTTCAGGCCAAAACAATTCTGTCTATGTACAACAGCTGGGAGCAGTGTCAGAAGACAACTCAGGCTCATTCAGTAATACCAAGTCATAAAACAGTCATCCTAGATGAGCAGCTTAAACTGAAATACTTCAAAAGAATATTTTATATGCACATTATAGGTGAACTTTCCACTTCAAGATAGACAGGTGGAGAAACTTTTCAGCCTTTCCTCCACAGCCAAGGCTGCCTGAGTTACTGAGAAAAAGATTTTCCATTATCTATCCACTTCATCTTGAAAACCCCAGAGAAGGTAAAAGGCTCAAAATAAAACAAAACAATTGAGGGACTTTTAAATTTAAAACACTTTTTTAGCATTTATTTCTTCTTGCTTGGCCTATTTAGCATGAAAAAGAACATTATAATTGGCAAAAAAAAGCCAAAAAAGAATGCTTTGATGTTATGAACTTGCTTTCCAGAAGCCTTACCTGAACTCACCCTGACCTTAAGAATAGTCTGAGGACTTCTGAAAACCAGAAGTCAATAAATAAAAAAGGCATTGTGGTTTCCACTTAGGTATTACATTATCCTAGAGGGGATACAGAGGGGAACAGAAATGGAACAGCCACATTTCTCTCATTCTTCCAGAAGAAAGCTACCTCAGGCCCTTTTCCAGGAACTCAAACAAAAAGCTTCACACTCAACACAACCAAGCAAGTAAACCCATTTGGAATTAATGTTACATTTTTAGGAAACCATCAACATTCAGAAGAATGAGGTAAATTAAAACATGGTGTGACTCTTGCAAAGTGACCTTAAAATTAAAATTATACTTGAATTCTATTCAGGGAGAATTTAAATTCTTCTCAAATGTCATCTGGAATAGCCCTTTACCTAGTATTTTGCCACCCCAACTCCAAGAAGCATTCATCCGTAAATAAAAAGCTTGGGGTATATAAAGTTTTTGCTCTTTTTTTCCTACAGATTTTTGCTTCTTCAACCATGAATAGCAAGTGAGCAAGTCAATGTTAATGAGAAAAAAGTCTACTTTAAAAACAGTTCACCATGCAAAATCAGCATTGTATTAAAAAGCTCCAAGAAACTACTTCCACATTAATTCTACTTTTCATCTAAACTAAAAATTGTATCAATGAGGAACAGGAAATTCAAGCTCAGTGCTGGCGATTAAACCAGAGAATTTGCACGAGCTTTCTAAGAAGATGCACTAAATAATAGGCTATAGGTTATTCAGCTGAATGGGCTTTCACTTGTAAATAGTAAGACTTCGTCTTCATTCATTTCACTAATGGATACATACATGCATATTTTATAATTATTACTGGATCACGAAATCTTTGCTGTTCTTGGCCATCCAGCCAAATGTTATTTGCGAACAAACTTCCCTTAAGTCTTCCCACAAATCTGTAAGGATTTCATGCAAAACTGAAAGAACAGAAGCCACTGCTCCTGGTACTGTGTATGCTGAGATGACCAGTATCCTGGTGGTCAGCACACCACCTCCAGAGAGAACCAAGGGAATACAAACACCTGCAACAGGAATTTGAACTAAGGGCCTTCGACTGCTGGAGGAATACTGAGCTTTCAACTAAGACAGACATGTAGCACCACATCATCTGCTCAGTGTTTTGGGTGAGATCTTGTTAGATAGTGTGTTACAGTAATGCCTTTTGCATTTTCCCCATTACTCATGGAAAGCAGTATAAACATAGTCTTACACTATTGTAGTATCTATTTTATATATATATGTACATCACAGTATACATAGTGTAAGTATATACTTAAAATATAGACTCAGTACAAGAATTAAAAACTTAAGTCTGAAGCACTGCTTTGTCCATCAGTAAAATAAACCTATTTCTGGAAATATCCAGAAATGTACACTTAAGGAAATACAAAGCTTAAAAACATAGCAATCCCTAAGCTTTTGGATCTTCCAGAATCGAGCAGTAACTAAACACAGATTTAAAAAAAATAATTTTGAAGTTTTGTTATCAGTATCTATTTTGCATCCAAGTGTTCTGTACGTAGCCTGTATCTGTATCTTTAAGTTAAAAAATATCTTGCTATGTAATTGGAAATAGTTCATAAAGTTCTTTTTCAAATTCCAATTTACTTAACATTAGAAAAGCTCTCTAGGTCTCTTACTGGTAGACATTCCATCTTAATTCAATTTCTTATTACACAAAGCCATCTCACTGAAGCATTCTAATTTTCTAATTGAAACATTCTAATTGAAGCATTAACTGCTAGAAATTATACATGTGGTCACTGCATCAGAAAAATCTGCCACTGAGGTAACCCTTGTCTGAACACAAGACAACATTACCAAAATTGCCAGGAATAGAAATAAAGTTCTGCCACAATCTTCCCACGACACGCACTTGGGAGGAAAATTTAGATCCATTTCGCTTTCCAAAGTAGTGTTGAAGCAAGTCTTGGCCATAACTTCCTAGAATAATGAGTTTTATTTTCCAGTGCAGACATTCCACACTCACAGCAATGGAGTTCAAATCCACATTAAAAGGCCAGTGCCTAAAAATTTGATTATGAACTCAGATGAATTTCACTTTGCATATAACACACTTAAGCAGCCAAGATGGGACTTGACACAGCATCACCACAAATATGGTGATACAAACTTTAATATTGAAATATTTACAGAATATTTGCAAAACATCTACCTTTAAATTGAAGATAGCAGCAAATAAAGATCTATTCTTCAAAGAGCTTCATTCACATTGCTGTGTTACTAATTTGGAAAAAGCATCAAAGGTTTGAAGCTGGTAAGAAGAGGACAACACAAGAGGCAGAGCAGCAACTGTTACTAGACAGTAACTAAGAACAGTTATGTTCTAACCTATGTATGACTGAACATTCACTAAGTAATTCATACTATTAGAGAGTAGTGAATTTCTCACATACTCTTACTAATTTCCTGCTTATTGAAAATTATGGAAAAGCTATTTCCAGCTAGTAGTTAAATACAATTTCCATTTCTTACCTTAATGGAATAAATTGCCAACTTAAAAGTACATGAAAATATTTTTGTCTACTACACAGTTTGCTTCAATGAGAAAAATTCTCATATAATTAAGAGAGCGATGTGCCTGAAACTATCTGTAAGTGCTTCAATAAATCTAGCAACCATCTAGTATGATTTCCCTTATTCAAGTGTTATAAAAGTAATCCTGGCCAAGATTCACTAGTCTAGATACTAGGCTTTCTCCTGACCTGAGCAGCTGAAGACATAAAAATGGGAGGCACGTTAGCCTTCAGAGAAAGTTTATCACACTGAACAGAGCAGCGAGGTTAGAATAGTGATTATAAAGCTAGCTGGCCATAAGGGCCTGCATTTTTCCTATCATCTAAGGTGATGCTACAGCTATTAAAGACACAATGTTCAAGGAAAACGATAAGGAACTGTCATTTAGTGGCTTCAAAAAAATCATAGTACTAACAATATGGTGAGGTTCCAGGAAAAACAGGTCCTGGGACTGAAAGATACATGAGTGAGACTAGCAACAGTGGAGTGGGAAAACAAGTTATATTGAACTGGAAAAATGTACAGACATTGCTGCTAGTCCAATATGCTGCATGACTACAAGCATTCAGAGACAGCATTAGAAGCATCCCAGAAAGCTGACAGACAACAGAGATTGCCTACCTCTATGCAGAGCTTTCTGTAACAGGCAAGTTCTGGACAACTTCCCTAGGGGCTTCAAGCACAGGACAGCAATGGCCATCTACTTTTGTTGATCTTGAGCCTACATTAAAACGCAACTACATTCAAATTAATGATTTTTTTGCCTGTGGCTTGATTTTCCCCATGTACCTCCAGAATGTACCCTTCCAGCTTTTCAGAATGAAATAGGTATTCCCCTTCCCATTTTGATATTACCTTTCAGA
This sequence comes from Falco rusticolus, assembly GCF_015220075.1. Taxonomy (NCBI): domain Eukaryota; kingdom Metazoa; phylum Chordata; class Aves; order Falconiformes; family Falconidae; genus Falco; species Falco rusticolus. The sequence goes on along the minus strand of NC_051189.1, from coordinate 1,663,340 downwards.
AAAAAACTTCCTAAAAAAATCAAGAGGAAGACGACAGATTAGGGTAAGCAGGAAGCAGAGCTGAGTAAATTCCACATAGATGTTAAAGACTTACTGGTCTCAAGGACTGCAGAGAAAAGGTAGCGAAGAGACTGAAGGCAAAGAAGGCTCTTGTGACTCGATGGCCACATTTTCTGCCACAAGGTATGCATAATAGTATTCCACAGAGGAAATGGGCAAGGACATTATGTACTGAAAGCACTACTTCATCTTTGAGATATGTACAGAGTTACACAAGGAAGTGGCTGAAGGCTTCCATCCAGAACATAGTTTCTTTCTGAACTTGCATAGCTTCACATTAATGAGTACAAAGCAGAGGCTTGGAAGCTTAAGCGAATTAAAAGCTTCACGAGTCTTTGCAGACTTTCCAATCCTCAAGGGAAAGCCTTCTTGTGGCGGGCTGGCCCACGCCGGAGGGCAGGTGCCCCCCTGCCCGCTCTGTCCCTGCCCTCCTCAGCCGGGCAGGGGGCAGAGAATGTAACGACAGGCCCGTGGGTCGGGGTGGGGGCAGGGAGAGATCGCTCCCCAGTGACCGTCACAGGCACAACCCAGGTCTGCCCCGGGGAAAGTCAGAGCGGGCCAGTGAGAAATAAACCCGACCCTCAAAGCACCTTCCGCAGCGCTCCCTTCTCCCCGGGCGCAGCTCGGCTCCTGCCCGTCCCTGCCCCCTCCCAGCAGCAGCACAGGGCTACGGGCACTGAGGGCCGCGCTCAGCTTCTCGCTCCTCGTCTCCCCCGCTCCTCGTTCCTCTCCTTCCCTGCCGCAGCGTGTCCCCCCCGCGGGCGCAGCCCCCCCGGCCCAGCCGGCCCCAGCCCCCCCGCCCCCGGGGGCACAGGCCCTGCCCCAGCCCGGCCCCAGCCCGGGCTCCTCCCCGCGGGGCCACAGGCCCTGCCCGGAGCTGCCCCGGCGCCGCTGCCCGCGGGTCACAGCCCCCTGCGGGCACCCCCTGCCCCGGGGGGGGCCCTGCCCGGGCTGCGGGGGGGGAGCTGCTCCCCCGGGGGCTCCGCGGGCCGGGGGCGCCGCGGGCTGGGGGGGAATCTCTGCTCCGGGCCGGGAGCGGCTCCGGCCCCTCCGGCGCTGCCCGGGGGCTGCAGGGCCGCGGCTCCCACACAGCTCGCTCCTCTCCCGCTGCAAGTTGCTGTGCGGGTTGTTCCCGCTTCTTCAATACGTTCTCTCAGAGGCGCTGCCGCCGGCGCTGATGGGCTCGGCCTGGGCCGCCGGCGGGGCCGTCCTGCAGCCGGCTGCGTCGGCTCCGTCGGACACGGGGGAAGCTTCGGCACCTTCTCACAGAAGCCACCCCTGTAGCTCCCCCGCTACCAAAACCTCGCCACACAAACGCAGTAACACTTCTAAAGGCCGCTTTGTAACCTCTCTGGATATCCCCAGTCTCCATGGCTCTGAAACTATATGCTGCTTAAAGTAACTTCTCACGATACCCACAATCTCACTGATGTTCTCATTCTACAGACACTTCCCAGCAAACAGTGACGCCTTACCCTGCTCAGATACTCAGATTGGCAAACCGGCACTTAATACTAGATACAGCTAAACAGCAATTAATAGTATTTCTGACCTTTCCTTACTAACGACTCCTATTATGTGACCTTAACCAACCCGTAAAAGATACAGTTAAGGCACTTTGATAATGTACTACAAATGACCAGGTAAAAAAAATACCATGCATTAAATTTAACATACAATACACTAATGGTTCATGTTCTAGCAAAACTTTATTCTAATGAATCTCCATTCACAAAGGAGACACAGGAAATATGGTAATTGTAAAATGGACCAGCTAGCATTACTTCATCAGTTATAGCTTTAAATACATATATCCCAGTTTGGAAGATAAGTGATTCAGTTCTAGAAAACATCCTTTTTCTAAAGTTATTTAGCATAGTTTAATACTATTTTCTAATTATTCTCTCTCAGAAGTGAAGCATACATCAGGATATTGATTCAAACAGCTGTTATTTCTATGCCACTTCCATATACACATGCTATAAACAGCAGATATGTATCTAAATATGAAGTTAATAGATGAGGTTTATTTTCTACCACATCACCACATGTTCTACAGTGTATGATCTGGAAACAGGCTGCTTACTGAGGACTAATACCTTTGAAAACATTGTGAAATAACCACTTATTGCAGTACCCGCCTTGACTAGTCAAGTCAGGTCAGGTATATAGCCAGAGGACATTAGATACATTGTTCAAGTACTAGTTCCCATAAAACTAATAGACTACATTAATTTCCTTTGAATTTTTCAGGTATGTTTATAAATGTTTGTACTAACAAACTAACAACTTCTTTCTGCATAAAGCTGTAAGTTATATAGAAAACTACCTTTCTGATCAAAAAGGACAAAGGCTGGGGTTTGATTTAGAGGGGTTAGGGGAGCAGTGAAAGAGAGGGAGAAGGTGGAGGAAAGGTTGAAAGAAAAGAAAAAGTGTCTAAACAGCAAAACCATTTTCTGGAACTCAAAAACTCCTTTTTTGCTAGTCTGAGTAAGAGACACAAAAGTCTAGACAGACATAGCTATAAAGAGGGCACGCTAAAAGCTTTAAGATACATAAAGCATTAAAAGCATTGTCCTTGAAAATGTTATTTTTCTGCAAGACTAAATCCATTCTATTACATTATTTTGATTTAATAAGCTTTTTTCTTTGTCTCACTGCTCTGTAAGTTCAATTTCTGTTAAATTTACCCCAACAATTCATAACTGTCTATAATTTTCAGTCATTTAGAATACAAATTATTTTGGTATTTTTAATTTTTAATATAATAAAATCAAGTATGTACGGCTTACGGAGATAAACCATACACAGTTAAAATTTTAGTATCAATTCTGAAGTTTTCGTAGAAATATTTTTATTATCTAATCGTTGAACAGCTATATGACCACAAAGATAGGTTTAGGAAGAAGAGTGGAGTATTATTCTCAGTTTTAGTTGAGAATTAAAAAATCTACTGACAATGTGATTTTTCAGATTTTCGTAAAGCAGAAACCCAATACAATATTTTAAGAGGTACACAACTGTTTTGCCGAATGCACTATGTCTATCGTAGTACATATAACCTGAAGTTTTATTGCTATGAAACACCAAGTCTGAAAAGGTGAGAAGAGATGACCACATCTGCCATAGAATCTGGGTGCAAGACTTAATTAGGTACTAATTAAAGAGATTCTACCAAGTCCTTAAGAGATAGTCAGGATCACCCCTCCAAAACTAAACACTTTACACCTGGTAGGTCAACAGATCAACTTACATATTCACCATAAGTCTCCTGTGCTGGAGGTGGTGGAAGGGGCCGGTAGCCTGCCGGTGGAGGTACTCCTCTTGCTCTGGGTGCTAGAAGTCCACGGCTACGACTGACTGGTCCTCTACTGGGAGGCACTCCTCTAGGTGCTGGTGCCCCTCTTGGTACTCCTGCTGGTGGTGGAGGCACTCCTCCACGGCCCCTGTGAATATATGGATCACTTACCACTAAATATGACACCCATGGCCTCTTTTTCAACAGCTCCCTCCCCCACAGCCAGCAAAAGTCTAAAAGAGATTTGTAGTTTGTCATTTTTCTTTACATTTTAGTGCAAATCCACACTATGCAAAAAATGCTGAAAGATACAAACTAGACATGATTCAGTGAACTTCTCACTAGCTTGAGTCATTCTCACATATAGAGACACCCAAACCAATTTGCTGGAATCAGTCAACTTCACTAGAATTTGACTTACAGTATGTGAAATCACAATCATAGAAGAAGAGGTTAATTTGAAGCTGTCAGGCTATATCATACTCAAACCCTGCACAGAGGAATCAGTTGCAGCTCCCTTCTGATCCTGTATAAGCTTCTAAATGCAATCCAAAGACCACACTGCATGTAAGAGATTGAGTGGGTCAGAAAAATTACATTTTCTTCTGCTTTCAAGGAAGAGATTTCCAGCTGCTGCAGGAAACATTCAAACATGTAATAAATGTGCACGGTGATTATAGGATATAACCTGATGCTCTGTACACACTTAAGAACAAGAAATAAGAGTATATTTTGGTTTTAAATTTCTGAAAGAATGATGGGCATTAGCTTGCGTTCCATTACTTTGGAGACTTAACATATGGATGAAAAAAATCAGAGCTAAACCAAAACAGGTTTCAAAATTTGATCCATTTAGAGGTGGCATGTCCCATCCCATGTCTCCCCACCCCCCCCCCCCATGGTAAAGGGAGAGACCTAGAGGTACAGTCTGTGAGACATTTGCATCATTTACTCTGTTTTTAACAGGATGTCTAAAGCATTGCTAATAGAGATCACCTTTTTAAAGGAGATCATTTCACCCCATGGACCATAACCGAGTTTAAATGACTGCTCTGTAGGCAAATAGACTTGTTCCAAGGAAGTCACACCCTTACTGTATACTGTAACAGATACACAGAAGAAAAACAAGTACAAGCTCTACACTACCCTATCTATCAAGCCATCATCTAAATATTCTTGAGAGTACTGAGTGAAAATACTCTGTCCCAATTTCAGTAGAAATTTCCAATTTAAAAGATCCAGATTTGGCCTTAAGATTTTCTATCCCTTTTCAAGTCAGTCACATAAATTCTCATTGGCAAACTTATCAGAAGAAAATTGAATCATTTTATCACAAATAAATATATTTGAAAAACTGCATCACTAAATGAAGAATGCAAATACGATCAGGATAGACTTTATTAATTCTAATCACAGATCAAAACACGGTCACAAAGTATTTTAAACAAGCCTAGAGAGTAAGTGATGTAAAACTGTGCTTATTACTTGGTTTTGGCTACTCTGTAGAATGCCTCCTCAGGACAGGGTACCAGCTGCTTATTTGACTTCATTGTAGTGGGGGCAGGGGTGAGCAGTGAAGTTCCCAGACACAGCCTGCTGAAGTAATATAAAGAAATAGCAAATGTGATACTTTCCAAGTGAAGCCAAAGAAAGGGAAATGCACCTATTGGCATAGACAATAGTCAATACCAAGTTAAAAAAAAAAGTCAGTAAAAAGATTCAAGAATGACTAGCCATAATCTTCACAGCATCCTTCAGACAGGGTGCAAGTGAAAGCAGCAGGAAATGGGACACGCTGAAAAACATGGGGAAAAAAACATTTGAGGGAGAAAAAAAATACATTTTTTAGAGTCAGCATAGATTTATTCTTGAAGAGTAATTAGAACACCAGATCCACATGATGAGAAAGTCTTTTCCGCATTTCAAAAAACAGTTAATAAGATTGCAGTGGTGATGGGTGGGAAATAATCTCTCCTATATTATGAGACAATTTACATGCTTTTTTTAAGAGTTAGTGTAGGAAGAATTAACAATCTGAGATGTATAGTTCTGTACTGCAGCACTCAGATGGTTACTGACCCAGGCTGGAGGAGACTAGAAAGGTGCAGAGATAGGAAACCCAGTAACAGGAGAATTCAATTACCACCATGTAGATTTGAGTCATATCAGGGCATGATGCTAAAAGCAGATTTTTAAAAACAGTAAATTGTTCTTAATTCATTAAGAAGTTCTCAGGGAACTACAGAAGTTTGATTTACATGAATGATGAACAGGAACTGACTCAAAATATTGAGGAACCACTTGAATAGGAACCTTTGCATACCTTTGTAAAAACAACAGATCAGTTCCAGTATTGCTTAATTTATATAGCTTCCCTTTTTCAAATTATGTTTTAAAAGATTTAAAAGAGTGAAATGTATATACACAATATAGGAAGACATTTAGAGAAACCTATGGGATGTCACAGTAAATACATAACTATTGTCAAAAAAGAAAAAGCCTGAGAAAGGGCAAAAGGAGCTCAGTAAGGTGAGAACAGCAGGGTAAGGAGAGGTATTAAAAGAGGTATTGCTTGAAAAGCTGAACCCACATCTAACCTCAAAGGACAAATGCTAATAAAACAAATGTAAAATAATCAGAAAAGCAGGTCAGAGACAATTTAAGGAATTTGTCAAAAGCCTAAAAAAAAAAAAGTCCTTCAAACATTCTAGAATTGGGAAACCTGCCAAAGTGAGGCTCAATCACCAGTGAAAAACAGTAACATATGTATAGATGTATGTATACATTAAGGTTTTTGCCACACAGTCAAGAAAGCCTGGACAGGGTTCTCATGGTAGAGCCTTTCCTTTTGGGGAATGCATTGGATGGTGCTGCCAACTGTCCTAGAGACAAACTGCAGAACAAAAGGAGCAAATAGAAGTAATTGCTTTCTATAAACTACAACAGGACTTCAGGTGCCTAGCTCTTTCATCTGTAGCTGAATCCCAACCTGAATGAAAATAGCAAAAAAAAAAATTAAAAGCAGCAAACTATAAGAGGGGACACTCAGGAGTTAATATACACACATATATATAAACTTGTATGTCCTAACATTGTATGAAGTAATAGATGTTCTACCAGTAGTGAATAGCGCAGAACCTGTAATTAAGATTGGCCCAGTGGTCAGGATAGTAAAATCTAATATAGTTTTAGAAATACAGAGAACAGAAAACTTTGTTACTTCTAATTTGGAAAGAACATAAATGAACTGGAAGTACATCAGAAACTATGTTAAAGATGACTGACAGTATAGAACAGCTTACAAATAAGGAAAAACTAAGTAGATCAAGGCATTTCATACTGCAAATGACAACTGAGGCTTATATGATAGAATCCAATGGGAACCATCAAAGGAATGGAGAAGGGTGAGGGGTGACCTCATTGCAGTCTACAGCTTCCTCAAGGGGGGCAGTCGAAGGGCAGGTGCTGACTCCTCTCTCTGGTGACCAGAGACAGGACGAGGGAACGGAATGAAGCTGCTTCAGGGGAAGTTCAGATGGGACATCAGGAAAAGGTTCTTCACTGAGAGAGTGGTCCATCACTGGAACAGGCTCCCCAGGGAAGCGGTCAGGGCACTGAGCTTGGCAGAGTGCAAGGAGTGTCTGGATGACACTCTTCATCATATGGTTTAGTTTTAGGTAGTCCTGCAAAGGGCAGGGATTTAGTCTCCAGCCTGAAGGGTCCCTTCCAGCTTGAGATATTCTAAGGTACAAAAGGAATTACACAGCAGTCATTTCCAATGTAAGAATCCAGGGCTATCAACATGCAGGGATAGAACAGACTGCCTTACGGCCTCAGCCACTATGACTGCTATGACACAATCACCAAATGACAGACTGGTTTAAGTTTGAAGGGACTGCTGGAGGTCACCTGATCCAACCTCCTGCTCAAACAGGACCACCTAGAACCAGCTGCCCAGGATCATACCCAGGTGGTTTTTGAACACCTCCAAGGATGGAGATTTCACAACATCTGCGGGCAGTGTGTGCCACTGTCCTGTCCCTGGGCACCACTGAAAAGAACCTGCTCTTCTCTAGGTTGAACAGTCCCAGCTTTCAGGCTCTTGTCCAGAAGAGATACTCCAGACCCTTCGTCATCTTTGTGACCCTTCACTGAACTCTGCAGTATATGCCCATGTCCCTTTTGTACTGGGGAGCTCAGAAAAGGAATCAACACTCCAAGTAAGATCTCACCAGTGATGAGCAGAGGGGAAGGATCACCTCCCTCAGCCTGCAAGCAACACTAATGCAGCCCAGGATGCCATTAGCCCTCCCCACAGCAAATGTACATTGCTGGTTTATGTTCAACTTGGTGTCCACCCAGGTTCTCTCCTGCCAAGCTGTTTTCCAGCTGGGTGGCCTCCAGCATATTCTGGTGCATGGGGTTCTTCTCCAGGTGCAGGGTTTTGCACTTCCCCTTGCTAAGCTTCATGGGGTTCCTATCAGGCCATTTCTCCAGCCTCTCAAGGTCCCTTCTGCATGGCAGCACAACCCTCTGGCATATCACTCACTACTCCCAGTTCAGTGTCACCTGCAAACTTGCTGAGGGTACACTGCCCTGGACCCAGCACTGATCCCTGGGGTACACTGCTTGTTACTGGCCTCCAGCTGGACTTTGTACCACCAATCACCACCCTCTGGACCTAGCCATTCAGCCAAATTCCAATCCACCTCTCTTCATCCAGCCTACACATCAACAGTTTCTCTATGAGGATCTTACTAGAGACAGCCTTCCCAAAGTCACAGCAGACAATATCCACTGCTCTCCCTTTACCCACCAGGACAGATGTTGAGCAAGTATGACTTCCCCTTTGTAAATCCATGTTTACTCCTCCTGATGACCTTGTCATTTATGTGCCTGGAAATTTCCACGATTAGCTCCTCCATCACCTTCCCAGGGACTGAGGTGAGGCTGACTGGCCGTAGAGTTCACCAGGTTCTCCTTGCCATTTTTGAAGGGAAGTCTCATTTACTTTCCTCCAGTCCTCAGGCACCTCTCTCAATATCCAAAATTGTTCAAAGATTGAAAGTGGCTTCACAATGACATCTGTCAACTGCCTCAGCACTCATGGGTACATCCCATCAGAGCCCACAGACTCGTGTCCAGTCTGCTTTGCTATTCTCTAAGCTGATCCTCTTCCAGCAAAGGTAGTTTCCCCCCCCATCTTTGGGTCCTAGGATTTCAGAAGGCCCCTCTTATTAGTAAAGGCTGAGCCCAAAAAGTCATTAAAGTACCTTAGTCTTTGCCATGCCCTGTGTCACCAGGGCCCCTGTGCCATTCAGCAGTGCGCCCACATTTTCCCTAGTCTTCCTACTGCTACTTAAGTATTCATAGAAGCACATCTTGTTGGACTTTGACATCCCTCACATCACTTATGACTCCTTTAACCCATCTCTACTCATGCCCATCAGCAACGTGTCTATCCATGGGGGCAGAACCAATGACCCTAGGGTGGTTTAGTGCCCACATATCCCACAATTCTCGTCTTCTGTCTATGCTTAGCCAACACAGCTCTCAATTCAGATCCATCTTGTCTACTCTTGTTTTCCATTTCAATTCTTTATAATTTCTGTATTTCTCCAGGTGTTTAAGGTTGAAGTAGTTTATTTTTAAGTAAAAGCTTCACTCACACATACTCGAATGTAAGCAACCACTACTACCATTAAGTTTAGTGAATTGTTAATAGACTTTTCCCTTTATACCCAGTGGTGTGCAAATATACACCGTATTAGAAAGCACTTCCAGTAGGTATCTAATGACTTTTCAGCTAGATTTCCTACGAAGTTTTTCCACATAGTCCATGTTGTATTTACCATTTTTGATCCAATGACATTTTCCTTTTAGAATCTTGCTCTTTCACTTTCCTGGGCTTTCCCCTCTCCTAATGAACTACTTTTGAGGGGTATCCATCAGCTTCTCAGGTCTCTGAAAAAATTGCAGGCAGTCTTTTCTCTACCTTTTTCTTCCACTCTGTCTCGCCTATCAATTCAAAAACCTTGGTGCACCTACTAACATTTAGATTCATTTTTATACTTATTTCATCCAAATCAAGATATCGCAGCTCTGAGCTATCACATTCACAGATACACCTTACCATCAAATTCATCATGACTCCCAGTCCTTCCAAGTCTTTCACTGCTTGCTGGTTTGACCAAGGACATCATTCTGCAGGCCAAATTTCAGCTGCCATCACCAACTCTTGTCTTTGCACATGGCCTACAGACTTTTTTCTTTATAAAACCACCTAAAATAACTTTTAGTTTAATTTGAAAAGAAAGGCTACTTGGCATGGAGATTTCAGGTGACATAAAACTTTTAAAACAAGGAAGAGTTCCTCTCCCAAAACCAAATACTCTATCATGTTAATTACAGGTTTAGAAAAGTAGATTTTGAAACTCAAGCATCAGTGATTAGATACCAAATTCCCGCTTAAAAATATAGCACATTTGTTCAAATAACTATGAAACAGTCTTGACCCACAACTTTGGTTCAAGTACGTAATTCATGATTTCACTACAAGCAGCATAACTACTGGAAGTAACTTCCTTTTGATAAAGAAAACTGCTATATTAGCTCTCAATTAAAATGCTTCTGAATCTGAAATTTGATCAGTTAGCCCTCTTAATCCTTCCACTATTTCTTTGTTACAGAAGAAAAAAAATCTTTGTTTCCACTTCTACAGGCCACAAAGCATTATTCCCAAACCTTGAACGTTGTACATTATCAAAACTCATTTGTCAGCCCATGTCAGACTTGACCTGCTCATATTCTGAAGTACAAGAAGGGTCTTTCTGCTTTTATTTTCCTTCCTCCCTACCATGCTGTCATCTCATTCCCTTTCAGAAGCCTTTTGAATATCCTCTTTACCCTGGTGCTCATATGAACATATTTTATGTATTCTGACTGCCAACATATCCAGGCTAATTGTGTGCACAAATGGGCACAGAACCTCCCACATACCTGTCTTCAAAATTTTTGTACACACTGATTGTGTAATACTTCGAAACAGAGTTAACGTGCCGTATTTTCAGGACATGTGAAATAAAAAAGGTCCTTGCTGGCAATTCCTCAGTTTTACAAGACTGCAAATACAGGAGTACTGAAGCATCACAGAAGAAACTAGTGTTTGGTTTTCTTTTTGCTACGGTTCTAATTAAAACTCTACTCTTCTGAATATTAGGACAGGATACTATTCAGAATCTCACAGATTTCTTTGGATGAGGGCAGCCCTACACTTTAAGTACCTATTAACTGTATTTTCTACTAAATATGCTTTAAATAGGCTTTACATGTCTTTAAATAGACAGTACTTAAACATACTCAGCATATCCTAGCTTCTAGCCAGGTGCCATTATTGTCACCTCCAGACATGCTTTAGCAACTGTGATTATCTGTGTACTTGAGACCATTGCATCCTATTCTCAAAGAAACATTTTACTGCTGTAAACCAGATTATTCTGGCTACAAGAAACTTTGAAATTTTCTTACATCTTTATCATTTTGGTTTTGATTTTCCTGGATTTATTAATTTGGCAGCAGTGAATCCAGTGAAGGAAGTTAACTCTTCCCCATTAAATACACAAGTAATTTAGGTGGTTAATTTAAGAATAATTTTATTCCCAAAGCTGGGTAATCACCTTACAGGCTCTTCATTGCAGAAAAAGGTCTTTTTCAATCTGGTTACCATGGACTAGACTAAATAAAGCAAATCCCAGTAACTCATTTAATATCTTTTGTTTCACTACACAGAACAGTGTACCAACATAGTGGGGAAAATAATAGAATTTAACTCTATGTCACAGCATTCCTTTAAGATAATGTCATGAAAACGATTTCTGCTGGAACCTGACTCTTTCCCCCATAACATTTTCTCATTACTTATACTTGCAATTTAGTATGTGAGAAAAAGAGTAAATTAAGTACTTAATTTCTGTAAAGGTACCATAAATACCTCACAGAATGAGAGAACAAGCCTTTCACAGAAGTATTAGAATGCGCCAATGTGATTTGTAAATCCAGTATCAAAATTATCTTCTGTAATTACTATATACAAAACCTGAAAAGTGTACCTTACTGTGTACAGTTAAAGTACTACTGAAGCACTGCATTTTGTGATTGATCAACCTCTCACTGTTTGAGTAGTTTAATGTGTGGAAAAACATTCTAAAGAAAATCTAATACCATTTAAAATCACATTATACTATGTTAGAAAGAAACTCAAAAAATCTGTGAATGTTTAGAAGTACAATTGGATTAGTACCTGTGAAGATTGCCAATAAAATAGTATTTTACCAACTCATACAACTAAAATGTTCCTAATGTTCCTCAAACAGTAAATACTTTTGTTCAGGTTTTGTATTAAACATGTGAAACACAGACCTGTTATTTTAAAATGTCAGCACCAAAATACCAAACACATCTGGATACCACTCAGAGCTAGGCTTCCTGCCTTTTAATTTTTTTTAAAATGAGCCACTGTTGAAGTTACTCTTATGCAAGTTTTATTTCACATTTTTAACTTAGAACAGTCATATGTATGTCCATGTTTCAGTTTTGTGAGAATTGGGAGATTTATCACAAGACTAAAGACACAAAACACACCGAGCATAATACCTGCCTTTGTCCTGGATCCTGAACTGGCTTTGCCAGTTCAGAATCTTCTGCAGCACAGTACCTACATGTTCAACAAAAAGTTACTCTTCAAAAAATAAACCAGTCTATTCCAGACATGACAGGAGAACAACTGGAAGCTGTGAAGAACTGCAGCAGTGATCCACATCACCTCATATTACTTCTGACATGTAAGACAGCAAATTCTAACCTACAACAGTTATTTTTCCCCAGGTAGGGTGACAGTCATTCAACCATTAGGATTCCAGCCATGCACACACTGAAATATGAATAAAAAGAATAAATGGAAAAGTAAAAAATCCACACACTCATGCAAGCATAAAACAGAATTTTGTTATTTCTTTAATTAGACTGTACCTACATGTTGGCTTTGTAAGCAATTACCTTTTCCTTCCCCCATCTTTGTGAAAACCAAGTCTATCTGCTTCCAAATACAATTCATCTCAATCTGGGGAGTGAACCCAATCAACTCTCCCTTACTGTGGCCTTTCAATATTTAAGGAGTGCTGCTTATAATAAAGATGGAGACTTTTAGTCAGGGTCTGCAGTCACAGGACAAGGAGCAACTGTTTTAAACAGAAAGGGGGTAGGTTTAAATTGGACATAAGGACAAAATTCTTTACAATGAAAGTGGTGAGGCACTGCAACAGATTGCCCAGAGAAGCTGTGCATGTGTCCAAGGCCAGGCTGGATGGGGCTCTCAATCTTTCTTTAAAAGATCCCTTCAAACCCAAACCATTCTATGATTTTAACAGTGATGTCTAGCTGTAAGTAACATGAGCTGTTCCCTCTACTCAACCCAAGGTAGCGAGGAAGATTATCCATATGCTCAGGCTTATTATCATCATCCTCTAGAATTTCACTTTCCCAGTATATCTTAATTTGAGTCACAATTGAGTGAGCCTTAAATTTTATGTTTACTTATGCTTGCAATAGGAATGTGAATTTTTAGAGAGGAAAATGCTACTTTATTGGCAAAATGTGCTTAAATGTGCACATTAATAAGAATGGTAACACATGTTTATTTTGAACCTGTAGTTAATCCAGAAATAGCAGAATAAAAAGTTATCAAATTACAACTGTTAGGAATTTACTTACCATACCTGTGCACAAGCTAGAATTTGGTATGCAAGCACAACAAATGTATTGTTTTCTAAAAAGTAAAATTTTGGTATGGAGCTAAATATACACGTAACAAGTCTTCTTAAAAGAAGGCACTTGATAAGATGCATTATCTCCAGTTTCAACATGTCTAATAAGGAGTAAAAAAAGGCATAAATTAGTACTTTTTTAAAGTGAAAATATTCAGGAATAATATAGGCTTAAAAAAATTGGGAACTTAAAACACATTCAGATACTGCATCCTCAACAGGACGTTACATGTATCAAGGTTGATACCTTAAAAGTATTCTATAGATTATAAAGGGAGGTTAGGATCAAGGTTTTAGGCTTCACTTTACAAGGCCAGGAGAGGTTAAAGCAAAGCCTGAGAAATCTCAGGGATGCTCGCTATTAAACCGTTTTAATACTAAGACAAATACTTTAACAAAGCTTTCCTTCAAGAAAAGTATTACTTACTGAAATTAATTTGTGCTAAAAAAGCATCAGAGCATCACAACTGAGTTGAGATCTTTAACTGAATGGCTGTATTATCTCAGTAGCACTGAATTTCACTTAAGGATTATGCTAACAGAGTGCTTCAGTTTCTGAAGGGAAAAAGTCTTTGAGTTTAAGACAAGCCTTGAAGTAAGGACAAGTCAAACCAACAACGTTTGAATTTTCTTTCAAACATTTAAGAAAAATGGAGATGACAAAACCACAATTTTTAGCTGTCACCTCCAAGTCAAATACTAATAACATTTAAATTTGCCTTGAAGCCATTTCAATAGTTGTAGGCCAACTACAAAGGATTTTGTGAACTATGTAACAGCGTATGTGTCTTGCATAAATTGGAGATTGAAAAAAATAATTTACCAAAATCCAGAGGATGGAACTAGTGATGTTAGGAATTCAGTCCTATAAATTAATTATGCATTCATGTACTAGATACTAGTAGTGGAAGTTAGGTATCAAGCTTTAGTGGTAAGATCAAACCAAACAACTTCTATATCCCAGAAACACTAGCTTAAGGACATGAAAAATGAAAACACAAATTAGAACTGTAAGTGTATCTGTAGCGAATGTCTGTAACAACCATTACAGGCATCTATGGCAAAGTTAAAAACAGATATTTAAGAACTGAAGTCAGATTAGCAAAAAACCAACCTCCAAAATCAAATCAGGTCTCTAATTCGCAAGCACTTTTGTATGACTGATTACAGGGCTAAAGAAGTGAGCCTTGGTCACTTGGAACCACTGCTCTGAACATTAAAAAAATCAAGAAGCAGAACAGATATATTACACAATTATTACTTCATAGAAGAACAAAAAATTGTTGATTTAGAGAAAATAGTGATATTCTTACAGGACAACCATCAGTAAGTAAATTCTCTAGATTAAGATCCTTCTGCATTGTGTTTGCAGTCATGATCAGGATACATGTAACTGTAAGTAGATCTATATAAATGGAGTAATTCCTCAGTGCCTTTTTTCCCCACCACACTTAATCTGAGTTAAAACACTTCAGAATACTGTTTTGAAATTTGAAAACCTGAAATGCAGGTTTCAAGCTTGCATTAGTAAGAACCATAGCTACAACTGAAGGAAAATAGTTTACTGTAGAAAAGTTACACTTAGCTGCTGCAGCCACAGTCTCTCTGTACTGTAACAGAAACAGTTATGCACTTTGTTTTCACACTTCAGTACTCAAAAGAGTTGTAGCTGTCATCTCAGTACTGCAAAGACAGGGGATGCTAAAGTAGAAACAAAACATCTCCTGTGTCAAAGAGAAACAAAGCAAAGCAGTAGACTTGCCTATTCCTGAATCAAAAGCCACTTTTACTAAGTGCTACTCAAATGAGACTAAATCCAAATTCTACTACCAAAGCACTTCTGTAACTTTCATCATGACTACAAGAACTTAGCAATACAGTAAAAAAGGAATGTGTATTCCATAGGTTAAAGAAATTGCTCTGAAATTTGTATGTCAATCAAGGCAAGCTAAATTTACCATTTTTTTTAAAGCTGTGAGCTTCACTGCGCCCACACATAGACCCTAAGTGCACCTGAAGGAACAACCCAGTTAGAAGTCAAGCAGATGCTCACATTAAGACTGAACACCTTGTGTGATGCACACCGTTTCTTAACATAGGTATCATTCAAGTTTCATGCCACAAAACCCACCACCACTGTTAATGCAGTCTAAACCAATTAGGCTATCTCCAATGACTCGACTGTTTCCCTAATCTTTTGCTCATATTATGCGAATCCTTCATGTATTTCACTGGGTACTTGGGGGTGGGGGCACATGGGTAGTGTTGTGTTTAAAGGGAAAAGCTTAAAATATGTACATTCAAATGAAATTCCACTGCAGCTCAGATACTTACCTGGACAAAGCAGGAACTGGCACTCCTCTTGCTCGAATAGATGCTTTTCCACGAACTACTGGAACTTCTGCATTTTCTGAGCCACCATTTAAATATGTTAATTCTTGAAGTTGTGCCTGTCTGATTTCATCATTGTAATCCTAAAACAGGGGGGGCAGAGCGAGAAAAACAAACTGTTCAACCACCACACCAAGTTACTACCAGAATACACTGCTCCTGAAAGTTTCCTCTTAAAAAGCTGAACATCGCACTGAAAATTTTAATATTCATAATATAATAGGCATATTATTCAGTCAAAGTTTCTAAAAGAATTCTACATATTAATTGCAGGTTTTGCTGAGGCATTATTTTCCTTCCCACTGCATATTACCTCCACATAGCTTTACCAATTAAAATGCCAATGTTAGAATGCCGTAACTAGGGTGAAACAACAACAAAATCAAGGTGCCATATTCTGAGCTGAGATCTGGTTTGTAGTTCCAGTTGTAGAATGATGTATTAAGAACAGGGGAAATGTTGTTGCCTGGTGTTGCAAAGCAGTAACAGAACCCACTCTGTTGAGAACAGCCCCTCAAAAAGAAGGAATAGATTATAGATAGCTACACTTTTAAAATCAGGAGTTAAAGATTAAACAAGGAAATTCATTCAATACACACATGCACTATTGTCTAATAAAAAGGGCACCAAAAATTTAAATTCTACAATATGCAACAGTAAACAAGCTGAAGACACATGCCTTGTCCCTTATTCTGCACAAAACCTCTTGAGGCCTATGAAAAAGAAAGCTGAAGTTATTTACATGGGATATTAATATGTTATTTCTCAAATAAGCAAGAGTTTTCAGGAACCCTGAGCCAACCTCCAAAACGAGCGCATCACAGTAACAGATACAGCAATGAACTCTTGACATTCCACTTTCCTTAGACTTCTATGAACAGAAATAAGATTTCCTTTACATGCCATTGAAGAAAATAGTTACTAGCATTAAAAAAGTGGCACTCTAAAAGCATTTTGTTCAAACTGTCTTGTACAGGCTCTTAAGTTTAACCCACAACTGCCCATGTAAGATCATACTTACTTAGCAGCAGAAAACCAACCAGTGAACAAGAAAAAAGTCTGAAAGATGAATCAATTGTTTCAAACTGACTGAAGCTTTGGAGAAACAGATTCCATTACAAAACTGCTTGTACCCAAAGCACAGCGAGGCCATCACAAGGAGTAGAACACAATCAGGCAATTGAACACTACTCTGGCCAACTACTGTACAGAAACTCATTTTATATTTGTAATCTGTTGCTGGACCACAACTGACTAAAAATACAAAATTTCTATGCAACAAAAATTCAGCTTTGAAAGAAAATGCGAAGGAACTGTACCACAAACATACAGGTCTCAAAGTTCTGACATAACATGTATGAGGGATGCCCTTTATATCTTCTGAGAAGAATGTCTTGGGGAGAATTGGGCTCCTGGAAAATCACCTTTGATCATTTCACAATAATTACATTTGATTTCTTAACAAAGATGTGCTTAGGTTGCCAGTACGCATGTTAAGTCCTTATTCTTTTCTCCCTGATGCTTTCTGATTTTTCCAGTAGCATACTACCAGACATACCAGCCGCCTCAGTCACAGACAAGGACTCCACTGTGTAAAGGCAAAGAACCGAAAATATGGTCCATATCACACACGCCAGAAGCTGCAAGAGGGTACAGAGCAAAGGGGTAGTACAAGGAAGCCATGATAAGTACTGTTAATCCATTAGACTGAATTGGATTCTTCAATTAAAAGTAACAGATGGTCAACTTCTGACTGCCCACTACTGGAAAACAGTACACTTCAAGTCAACTGAGGAGACAGCAATCTTTTCCTCACCTAGAACACAAGATGGACTTGGAAACCTTTAGACTGTACTCATCCCTGTACAGTTCATGCTGAGGTGACACTCAAATTTCAGTCAAATGTTGCTGACAAATTTCAGTTTAATAGATGTACTCTCTTCTTACGAATATTGCCCATCCTGACTGACTACGGTCTTCTCTGAACATGGAGGATGTTTTCTTCTGTAGGAGTGACTGAGTCATCAAGATACATGCAAGATATTTTCTCCCTACACAGCATTAGGAACAGGACTGAACTAAGCAAATAGTAGTTCTATAGAGAAGACAAAGCTGCTCCTTATTGCTTCCTGGAGCAGCTGCTGCAAGGGCGAGGTGGGCAGAAGAGATTTAGGCATTTTTAGAACCATTCGGCTAAGATTACATTTGAAAAGCCAAAGGGAAATTAAGAGTGCTTGCTTGATTCCATAGTTCCAAAAAGATTATGTAGAATCAGTTCAACTCAGTACAATAAAAGCGCAATGATCAAATGTTGAGATGGAAAAGTGTAAAACCAATGAATGGAACTGCTCATTACCAGTCTAATTCTACTGGCTTCACAGCAGCAGAGTAATGGCTAGGTTTTGACAAGCTTACTTCATTTATTATGATTAGGTGAATCAAGCCTAACAAAGACAAATAAGATCTCTGATGAAGAAGGCATGCAAATACCAGATATATCCTTACTTCCAGTGCATGCAGAAAAGCACTCATCTATAATTGATCATATTTCCATCTAAAAAGAAAGCAGGTATTTGCTCACTAGAATAGCCAAGAAGTTAATTCTTCCTTATCACTTCATACAATTGAATCACAAATCATGCAACTACAGTAACCTTCAACATCATAACAGGCCAGCATTCCTTCAAATATTCTGTTCAGTATCCCCAGATCAGTTAGGATGTTTGAACAATATGTTTTAAATTTACCTATTCATAAACCTCAAGACAAAAGCCATGTGGAACCTGTAGAAAAAACTATTATGCAGTGCTTGCTTCTTTATAACATGAGAACATAATGCTCAAGACATTTAGTTTTTAACCATCAAAAGCTGCACCTACATTAGTGCGTTATTTCACATCAGGATGTATTCCTGAATGAACCTCCTGATGATCATTACTTACCATGCTCTGGTTCCTGTCATGGAGCAGTACTGGGGCATATGAATTTACTTTCATTGAAAGAAAAACATGCCAGAAGAAAAAACTCAAGGAGCACACCATCAACTCATTGACCTGGGAACTTCAGTTTCATGGGTCTGGACTAGGTTTAGTACAAATTAAAGTCCCCAAAATGCATACATACTGTCAGGTCATCAGCACCAACTGTTTCAGCTCAAAGTAGAGCTGGCAGTTCTACCCACAACAGGCTGTAGTGGCCAAACAAGAGGCATCCATCCCCAGCTGATCCTGAATACAGCTACATTGACTATACCCTCAAACATTTTGATGCTGCTGTCACTCAGATTACACACCTTAGCAATGTTTGCTTAGCTAGGTCTCCCACATTTCCAAGACCTGACACAAATAAAGACTAACACTTGGACAACATTTTCAGCAGTAAAAATAAATATTAGTCAATGCACCTTGAGAATGCTTTGCTTTATTCATTCATTTGATAACCAATAAAAAGTTAGGAGCTTCATGCCTCACCTCACCTTCTACCCCAGCTTCCACTCAGCTGTCCCAGCTTGACAGTTTGGAATTTTCCAAGCAGTTTAACATCGCAAAGCAATTGAGGTCAGTCCTTACATGAGAAACAAATAAAGGAATCTTCTGTAGGACACTGAAAACCCTGCCATACCACTGCCTATACATATCCCAAACCTGCAGTACACCCTTATGCTGGAAATCACATCTCCTTTTACCATTCATACATCACAAGCTGAAGTATACACCAGAAGTATAACCCATGTATCAACTAGCTATGTGAAAAAGATAAAGTTGTATTGATTCTCAGCACTGAATACTAAACCAGGATTATGGGTGGAAGCAATACTACATTGTCAGATTTATTTATTCTTAATGAAACATCTGAAGCATCAGCATAGGGTTCTGTAACAGGAACACAGAAAAGCCATACCTTAATCGAACAAAGTTGTTTTTCCACATTTTACAAGTTTTTACAATTATCTGTAGACTTAAAATATTTTGCACATAACCAGTTAAGAATAAGTTGCTCTTTTACTATAGGTCGTATCATGAGATGCATGTATATGGACAGTTATGCATTCACCCAATAACTGCCTATATCACAGGTGAAGGAAATCATGCAACATGACCTGACCAGTATTGTGCAGTAAGTTAGTAAAATACACAAAATTTCTCACTCAAGGCTACCAAAATTTTTATTCAAAAATTAAAATACTAACAGGGATAAGGAACTTCTTGATTTCTTCCAATGCATGTCCCATTCTGGCATATGCTTCTGCTGGTGGCGCAAATACTTCAATTAAAACGTGTAGGTCATCATTTAGGTGGAAGTACTTTGCCTCTCCACTTTTTCTCAACTCTTCCTCCTAGGAGATGAGAAAAAAGTTGGGTTTTTTCCATCTTATTTTAAACATATTATAGAGCTGAAATTGTGTCAGAGGCATTTGTACATACTGTTTACTCATGGTCAGATGCAGCAACTAAAAAAAATGTATAATTACTTTTCTGATACACTTCAATCATGTTGCTAAAATAACAGAATAGTATCAGTTTGCTTATCAACATTAAATGATCAGTAACACACAAAATAGGACCCATCAGCTTCTGTTCACATGAGGAAACTAGCACAGGGGAGAGTGTTCCCAGGAGTTTTCCCCAAGTGCACCAGTTTCATATAGAAGACACTGAGAACCATAAGTTAACTTGAAGCCTCTTCTCAAAAGTAGTCTTTAGAAATAGGTTTGATCTAATATTCTGGAAGAGCAAGATTCTTTTACCAATATTATTTTGATCTTAGTGTTACTGCACTGCTCAGATACCTCTGTTTTCCTATTCTCACCAAGATTTCTACCCGACAAGTACATCCTTCACAGAACTGCGCTACGTGGACATGAGAGTAACAGCATGAGACAAAGGAGGAGGACATTAGAGGAAAGAGCTCACTAGCTATTTCAGAAGAGATTTTCTTTTATTCATCCACTTCAATATGACTGAGAAACTATGATTTCAATGTAGTGGAGCAGAGCTCAGTTCTCAAATACTTGCATTCACATGCAAAATGTTCACAGACCTAAAGGACATCATTCATTAGTGTCAGATAGGTTGCCCTCCTCCCATGTGTATGACAGGTGCACTCCAAAGAGACTAAACATCATTAAAAATTTCATTGCATCACCAGATAACATTGTATCAAATTCTTAGCAGTTCTGCTATCTGAAAACAAAAGCCCTAAGAATTCTCCCCTGCTGCTTAGTGTATGTAGCAAGAACCAGGTAAGTACTTCATCCTTTAGGTGACTAAAATTATAGTTTAACAGTTGAAATCTCCCCCCATGCACATCCCTTAATTATGGGTTGAGGTTTATAAGTAACAATCCTTTTCTGCTTCTCATAAATAACATTTTTGTCATCATACTTCACATTTAACTATATGGATGTTTAAAAAAATAAAACAATCTAGTTAGCTGTTAGAGCATTCACAGCAAAAGTATTAGAGGCCAGAGTCAGCAGGATTAGACTTTGTCAGCAAAATCATTCCTTGTCAATACAAGTAACAGATCTTGGAAACTGGAAGTAAACATAAACATTACAGCTCTTAAACATTTTAGTTTTAATAGGAACTGTTTCTCACAACTACTTTAAGACGAACTTATCTATATGAACTATTATCTAGCACTGGAAGCTAGATGTTTTCATCAGTGGAGTTCCCCATATACATTTTCTTTGGCTTTTTAGTACATACATTCTGTCAAGCACTCCCCATCCCTCTTTTAAAGGGAAGAAAACACTGTGCATTTAGATATGCAGAGAACTGAGAATTAAGAAAATCCATTTCTGTGGTTATCAATCAACTTGCCTGGTAATAGCAACAAACAATAGAAAAGTCACAATTTCATCTGCAATCCCTGGTGAAAGGGTTTCAATCAGGAATCTGAACAAATTATGTAAGAAATTTCAATGCAGGTTGTTCTAAAATCTTGCCCATAAGCAAGCTTTTTAAGTAACTTTATCCTTTTATCTTGCTTCACTTGCGAAGTTCACTTTATTATTTTTTTTTAATGCTGTAACATGATTTGGCAACACACTACTCTCCACAACTAACACCACACAAATTAGTTCACTCACTGGCCTACACATCCCAACCTTGGGCATACATGAAGCATTTCAGGTGTTTTTTATCCCCCATGATGACCAAGACAAAAGCCACAGCTTGCTCTCATTCCAGTATCCCTCACTGACAATATTTTTAGCTCCCACAAAATCCCCTGCCTTCCATTACCTGATGGCACATACATTGCCTAGGCTTGCCCAGTGCATGTGGATGCTGCCAGGCTGGCCAAAACAAAGAACATTGTTTTTCCTCACTGTAAGGGAGATCTGAGAGCTGCTGAAAGGATGAAAGCAAACCAGATGTGGAACAAGTGAGCTGAAAGACAGCAATGTCACCACCCCACCTTTTTTCCCGAAAAAAAACCCCAACAACTAAATCCACAACCCCTCCCCTCAAAAAAAAAAGAAAAATGAATAAACCCCTGTCCTTTAAGTTTCCATCTTCTTGCACAAAAGTTATCACACTGAACTATTCATGGTTTGGACAATCTGATTTAACTTTGTGTTTTCCGTACAGACACATCACTACAGTACGGGGCTCTGGAGGCCTTACAGGAACGCTTACCCTGTTTGCTTTGTACCACGTGCTGTTGTAGTTCATCCCTTCATGGTCCAGAACAAAGCACAGCACCAGCACGGCTTACAATGCACAGCGGCACAAGGCACCTGGCAACATGCCTAAGACAGTCAATACACACTTTGCTGTGTGTTCCATTGTACCTATAGAACCTTCTGCTTTTCATCCTACTTGTCAAGCCATCAGGAACCAGATACAAGCCCTAGAAGTCTACTACTTTAAATCAGAAGTTGCATAGCAGTATTTATTAACATATGCTCGCAGTACTGTCCATTTTCACCTTCACTACATCTTTGATTTAGGTTTTAGATTTCTTTAGGTACTACCTGATACCTATTTTTAATGGTATCTTAAATTTGGCTTCTGTCAGATTTTATAAACCATTCAGAATATTTGAGTTGTTGAAAGGCCTGTACTAGTGTCAAAGTATTGGTAACACATGAATAACCAATTAGTATGGAAGGCTTTAAGTTATTTCTTCAGATTTACAATATAAAAGCAACCTTTTCATGGAATAAAGAAATTCTGAAGCAGGTCCTTTTTATTTTTTCACTTGCCTATAGACACATGAAAGCCTGAGTAATCTAGCAGAAGGTATCTCAGTACCGACTAGTGAGAAGTCAGCAATAAAGTGACAGCACAGAGAATTACTGAATTTAGATACTATATATCACAAGTAGATACATTAAATGGTCCTCCAGGTGTTGACAAGAGATGGAAATAAAAGCCTAGACTGATTCTGGAACTCAGTTGAAGGAATAAGGAACAAAGATACAGAACAAAAGACTTTCCTGAATGTGCTCTTAAACCAAAATGTCTTATTAGGGTGTCCACTCTGCTTCCTAAAAAGCCAATTACAAGTCAAGAGCTAGAGAAATACTGTTGCCCAAAATGAATTTAAAGTCAGACTGGTTTATCTGTATCTCTCATACTGGTTTATCCAAATCTTTCCTTAAAGAACTTGCACAAAATAATGGTGATCTTTGCTGCATGTTCTTAACCTTTCGCACTAATTAGCTTTCTCCCAAAAGCCTTTGAAGTTCTCACAAAAGTTCAAAAAATTTGAAGAAAAAAGTATTTAGAAATTTAGTTGAGAAATCTGTGAAGCTTACTTCCACTGTTTCTCGGAAGAGGTAACCATCATTATTCACTTAGAACTGGTGATATAGCAGGTATATGAACATGTTAAGTGTTTAGGAATACCTGACAATCTGATCCGAAGCCTCCACCAACTGGTACATCCCAGAACCTGTGATGACCATCACTAAGCAGCTATACAGCATATGCAGTCTCACTTCCAGTGACAGCAAAGGTGCTGCAATGAACTTGTTAAAGAGACAACAGATCAGATCCTCATCTGTTTTGCGGGGCAAATCTGGCTTCAGTGTAAAGAGTACTAATTTATCAGCTGAAGTTTTTTATCTGTGACAATGTAATTCCAAAGATTTTGCTGTCTAACAAAAATTCTAACCACAACAGTGCTTTGAAACTGAAAATAGGGTTTTTCCCCAGAATTTTTTTATTTTTAAATGACAGTTTGTGCCATTGAACATTGTCTTATAATAACGATGCACTTCTGAAAACAAGGTTTGCTCCAATTTTCTGTTCACCAGGAGCAAACAATATTGTTCAGGAGATTTCACTTTCATCTGACCCTTCTATAAATCAAAACCTCAATGAGAATTAGAAGAAAATCCTACATAGTGGCAATTACACTTTTTAATCAATTTCTCCTGTCCTCTAAGATGAAAAGTAGCAGGCTAGGAACTTGTGGATTTTCTGTTTGGTCAGAGAGTGCGTTAGGAAACAGGGAGAAGCAGCTATGCTGGAGAGACTGCGTGGTAGAGCAGGAGCCACATGTATCTCCCATGTGTGTCTCTAGGCTGGCTCATTGCCTTGGTTCACCATTTACCTTCTCCAGACCAGTGCTCTGAGCACTGCCAAGGCAGCACTGAAATTGCCTGTTTTGGCACCTGATTATTTGCAACCAGAAAAATTAGTGTACACTATTTACCTATTATTCTCCTATAGGAGCAACTCAGGTTTCTCTGCAGATTTGAAATGTATCAAACAGTGCAAAAGTAGGGCCTGTAGCAACAGGACAAGGGCTAATGGTTTTAAACTAAGAGGGTAGGCTCAGGCTAGGAGTAAGGAAGAAATTTTTTACAGTGAGGGTGGTGAAACATCAGAACAGGTTGCCCAGAGACATGGCAAAAGCCCCATTCCTAGAAACATTTAAGGTCAGGCTGGACCAGGTTTTGAGCAACCTGATCTAGTTGATAATGTCCCTGCTCACTGCTGAGGGGGGTTAGACTAGATGACCTTTAAAAGGTCCCTTCCAACCCAAACCATTCTATGATTCTAAGAGTGATGTACTTCATTACTTGTCAATACCACACTAAAGACTCAACTAGATTTTCCAAGTAATGCAAAAACTGTTCATGTGTGAGAGCTTGCCAGCCTTTCTGAGCAGAAGTTTGCTGACACCATGTAATTCAGTCCTGGGCTTCTTTTCAGCAAAGACCACTTCTTTCTCATAGAACAAAACTGTATAATTAAGGTTAAATAAGGTTCTCTTATTTGCTAGTTGTCTAGACAAGTTTAATGCAGTGGTTTCAAAATGCTGAACAAGAATGTACGAAGATCAAGGCAAAAATTTAGTTATGTTAGTGAAAGAGGTATGGTTGAAACAACTAGTACACAGATAATCTACGTGAATCCAGAAAAAAATAATCTTAAATTCTTATTGGTTAAGTTCTCCACATACAGAGTGTCTCTGGCTTGCTGAGCCATGTCCCCAGAGAACTAGGCATGAGTGCAAATTCATTTAGGATCCCTGTGCGGCAAGAGTACTTTCTTGCACATATCCTGTAGGTTCAATTGAGTACTCAAACCAGTGTCATTAATTTACTTTGCTTTAGTTCTGAATGATGCTTTCTGAAGGACTAGTCCAAATAGGTACGCAGAAGCTATTCCAGCTGTATTGTTCCAAAGTATCCAACTGGTTCCTCTGCACTGTCCCTTTCAAAAATACAAGCAGACCCACAATGACAGGAATCTTACTGTTTCTGAACTCAGAATTAATCATATTTAAGTTCTCTGCAAAAAATAGCTTAAACTCACAACTTTATTGACCACAAAAAAAAATTTAAGCAGTTTCAGCTAGCATCTCAATCAAGAAAAGTCAAATAAAAATGTGCTAAAAATATACACAGTTTAGGAAATTCAGTAGCCAACCCTCTAAGTCACTCTTCCATATGCATGCCTATCAGTCTTTATAGTGCACAGTATTTTTTAAGTTTCAGATTATCGCATAACCACAGGAATATTTCACCAGAGGCCTATAAAACATGGTATGCTACAGGCAAGAAATAGTTCAGTGTTTTAACTTGCATCACTAGGAATGCTCCAATTAATGCAGCTTACCAGACAGGTGATACCTCCTCACTGATATACACTTATCTGCTACAAATATTGCTAGAGATCTAGGTCAGTAAAGAGTGACACTGATTATTAGTACCCCTATCAAGCTAAAGGTTTCTCTTCGGCTGTCTACTTCAGTTCTTGTAATGGATATGTCCACTCTTAACTAAATACTTCCGATAGAAACAACTGCAATTTGTCAATTGCTTAAGTTGCACAAGTCATCTTCAGAGCTGTGACTTTTCTGGGTGTATTTTATCTCCTAGACAGATAAAAACAGATGATGAAGTGTTATTAAATTTACATGTTTGGTGTAAATTTTTTTTTCCTGTCAAAAAGTTTGTTTGGATCTATCTAGAACTCAGGTTCCTTCAAAAGTGAGGACACTGCCATGCGCACTTGGGCATTACTCAAGCTGTACAAGACCAATCTAGAACATGCTACTGGTAATGCCCCACTTAAGTCCCCAGGATCACAGTTTGGGTGCTACGCAAAATATGGGTGGTATGTCAGTATGGCCGAGTCAATCATTTTACCTCATAAATAGTGGACAGCCCAGAGCTTGTTGAGCTCTCCTGCATGGCAGTGGGCTGCACACCAAGATCTCCCCTTGAGCAGGGACATCTCTCAAGGTCACTCATTAAGGTTGAGAGATTCCTTGCCACAACAGGTTCTCGGTAAGTGATTAACAGCATGCTAAACTTTGAAATCCTAGCTAAGTGGTATAAAGGATTGATTGCGCATATATAATTCTTTAGCTAGAAACTGTTGACCAAGTCTGAGAAGTCTGGATCCAGGTGCAGCTAAACTCCCCCCTGAGGAGTTGAGAAGGCAAGGGGGTCCTTTCTGAACCTCCCCCATGACTCAACAGGAGGATCGTCTTTACAGTTTTATCTGACCCTGTCCTCTGTGCAGTAAACAATCCAGTGGACCTTGCCACTGAAGCTTGTGTTGCTTTCACACTGTTGCATTCACTATCAAACTTGGTTAAATCTGTTCTACACCAATAAACATATTGCTGCTTCTCTTACCAGTGAAATGCATTACTCCATTTTGCGATTATGTACAGCTCATGGTAGCCTCAAAACACTCACTAAAAACAGAGACCTTAGAGAAAACAGACTATCTGAATCTAGCTAATGAGAGGCTAACCTATGCTTTTTATTTGCTGCAATTTTTATCACAGTGTTTGTTCACCTCCCCAGAAATATTAGATAAGTTATGAATTTCAGGTATCAAACACTCCACTAACATACTCAGGGCTTACCTTTGTCTTGTCCCTCATAGAACCCTTTCCCAAAATAGACATTTTTGTCAGTGTTTCTTCCTGTAAGCGCTTTAGAGAATTGCCACGTGGACCCAAAAGTTTTCCCACAAAGTTGAACTGTAAGAAAACAAAAAGCCATTAAGCTCAGTGGATTTTTAAGCATAAGTACGCAAAATGGAGTATTTTGCTGAAACAATTTTGTTCTGGGTGCAAACAAGTATTAGATCATAAACTACACAGTCATTAAGTACAACTCTGTAGGACAGTAACAGCATGTTAGCGGCTCCACCAGATGTCAACAGAAACAAGTATCTGAACTCAAAGAAATCAAATAGTATGAAGAGAACTTTGTGTTTATCCCATTCAACATTGAGAACAGATGTGCTCAAACTGCAATTCAGGTTTTCAACAATTGTTACCAGGTACATGACCATAAAAAAGCTGGCAATCTCACAGATACAAAAAGCTATGAAGAATAGAGATAACAAAGCTCTGAAGAAAAGTAGTATCTTAATTGCCTTGTCCTCCCTTGGAGATTTATCAAGTAACAGAAACAAGCACAGAATTAAATCCGGAGAACATAAGCATAAAAATCCAGTCCCAAACCAGAACTGCTATCTTGTCAACTGCCACTCATACCCCATTATCACTGAAGTTTACCAAAGCCAGTGGTGTTCATACCCATGGCATTACACCATTAAGGTAACTAGGGAGAAGAAAGTGGTGAGCCACAAAAACAAAGACAAAGAAACCCCAACTGTTTCTGTTCATACAAAACATCAGAACATACAGCTGGGTCTCTTTCTGCCCAGAAGGTGCTTCAGAGGGAAAGCAGGCTAAAGAAAACAGGTATCAAAAAATCCATTCATTAAAAAAACACAGAAAGGGAGAGTCTTCCTATTGTCATGTCAAGGACACAAAACTGGACGTAGTAGAACGAGCAGGTGTGAAAGTTCTCATGAGCACTGCTCCATAGGGCACATATTCCCAGTCACATACACCGGGAGAAAAGTTGTGTACATTCAGCAGTTCTCTTCTGTTATTGCTGCACTGCATTTTGGAAGGTATATAAAATTTGAAGGCTAGCTAGATAAGGATTCACCTAGTATGCAGAGAACTATTTTAGTTGGGGGAAAAAAAAAACACAAAAAAAGATGATAATCATGAACTATACTTGGAAGTTGGTCTGGAATGCTGTAAACACTTGCTGAATGTAGTAATTTATTCCTGTATTGGATTTACACAGCAAAGTTTTCATAAACACTTGCTGAATGTAGTAATTTATTCCTGTATTGGATTTACACAGCAAAGTTTTCGTAGCAGGAGGCTGCAGTGGTGACTTCTGTGAGAAGATGCCAGAAGCTGTCCCCATGTTGGATAGAGTCAGCTCCAAGACAGACCCACCATTGCCCAAAGCTTGGCCCATCAGCTACATAGCACCTATGTGATAACGTATTTAAGAAAGGGTAAAACCACTGCAAAGCTGAGACAAATGAGAATGTGAGCACAACAACTCTGCAGACACCAAGGTCAGTGAAGAAGGAGGGGGAGAAGGCGCTCCAGGCACCTGAAGACCATGGTGAGGCAGGCTGTGCCCCTGCAGCCCATGGAGAGCCACAGTGGAGCAGATATCCACCCTGCCACCCATGGAAGACCCTACACTGGAGCAGGTGGATGTACCCAAGGAAGCTGCAGCCCATGGAGAGCTCATGCCAGAGCAAGGTTTCTGGCAGGTCCTGTGACACCATGGGGGACCCACACCAGAGAAGTCTGTTCTACAGGGTACAGTTCTTCAAGAAGGGACCCCCATTAGAGCAGTTTGTGAGCAACTGTATCCTGTGGGAGGAACCCCAGGATGGATCATGGGAAGAACCTGAGGAGGGCAGAGCAGAGAGTGTCATGAGCTGACCAGAACCCCCAATTCCCTATCCCTCCATGCCACTTGGGAAGGTGGTAGAAGAATGAGAAGTGAATTTCGGTCAAGAAAGAACAGGGGGGTGTAGGAAAGGCAGTTTTAGTTTTGTTCTACTTCTCACTATCCTTCTGTTACAATTAATAGGCAATAAAATCATCTTCCCCAAGTCAGGTCTGTTTTAGCCATGACTAATTTGTGAACCATCTCCCTATCCTCATCTCAAGACACTGATTTTTTCATCCTGCTTTCCCCCCTCATCCGCCTATTGAGGGGGGAAGTGATCAAGCAGCTTGGTGAGCACCTGCCAGCCAAAGGTCATCCCACCATAATTCCTGTCAAAACACTGCAATAGAGATTATTTATCAACAAGCAACTATTCAGGAATATTTACTATCCCAAATGCAAATCCGTAAAACTGGGTTATTCACAGTGTTGGAATCTATAGTGCCACAACCATGTTAACATAACGATAGTTCTAGGCACAAGTAAAATATAGTCACAGAATCACAGAATGGTTTGGGTTGGAAGGGACCGTAAAGACCATCTAGTTCCCACCCCCCTGCCATGGGCAGGGACATCTTCCACCAGACCAGGTTGCTCCCAGCCCCGTCCAGCCTGGCCTTGAGCACTGCCAGGGATGGGGCACCCACAGCTGCTCTGGGCAGCCTGGGCCAGTGTCTTACCACCCTCATAGTGAAGAATTTCTTCCACTTATAGACATGTATGTATATATTCACACACACATATATATTCTTCCTAATATATACAGTGATGCTATAGAGCAAACAGGCTTAAAGTACTTGTTTCATAATTTTTGGGCCACAAACACTTTGTAAGCTCTTTGACTGTTCTTCTACTACTGTTTCACTAAAGGGCCAAGATGGGCTTCTTTGATCTTCCTGTTCCTCTGGAGGAATCTGAAAACACTTAACAATGGGGTAGCTGCAGCTCAAAATCTTTTTTTGCTACACTGGAAGTGCTGATGGAAAACAGGCCCAGCTGCAGTCCCCCTACCACATAGAAAGCCTACAGCTCCAGTTCACCTGCTTCAGCTTTAACCAAAAGGCAATGCAAGCATTAGGCCTACTAAATATGAAAATACAGTTTTATTACCCTTAGTACTTGCAATTTCAATTCCCAATGTAGGCCTGAGTTAGAACCAAGATACAATTGAACAAATTGCTTATGGATGACTGTAGCCCACAGAAGCTTTTAAGGCCTTGCATGAACTAGTCTTTTCTGAAATTATCAGGCCAAATCTCAAGAAATCCTCAGGCAATTTCTTTATATATACATTCTTTTTTCTAGGTATATTCCTTTTTTTTCTTATAGGACCTAAGACACAGTGAAGGAGACCATTCATCAGAAATAGGTTGCCCAACAGAACTGTAGAAATCTCCCTTGCTGAGAATATTTGGGACTCAGGGTTGCTGATGGGCCCTTGTGTGATCTAATTTACAGTCATGATTTCAACAGAAGCTTGGACCAGATGTTCTCTAGAGTCCCTTCCAACTTGAACTTCTGATTTTATTATTTCTGGAGGTATAACTGCAAGGAAAGCAAACAAATTGAAACAATTCATAACAAGTCCAAACTTCGAGAATTCAGTAACTCCTCGTCAACAGTCTCCTTAAATAAAGGATCATTACCTAGGGAGTTCATAGTTAAGCTCAAATGAAAGCTTTCATAGTGGAATACCACACCAATTTTTCAAGTATTACTTAAGATTACTTATGTTTACTTTAAAATAGCCTTGTAAGTTAAGAATTAAAATAAACACTGCATACTTTAAAATGAGAGGTTTTCCATTTACAGTAATGTATGCTGAAATTATTTCAGAATGTTGAGTACCTGCAGTATGATACAGTCTAAATTTCTAACAGTAATCTTAGTTAAAATATTCAGATGAAATTTTACTCAATTTTTGACTGCAATTTAGGAGTAGGCAAGCATGTGTTTAACTATGTGATGCATAGCTCTGAATATCATTTCCTAACTGGAACAAACAACTACCTGACAATTAAAATACAAACTACTAGTCATAACAAATGGAAGTGCATAGCTGCAAAAGTGAAATCCACTTTGCATGTAATCAAAGTAAGAGGTTTCCGTGCTCAAAGACGACTCAGGTGTTCCAAAACACATTTGTTTATTCCAGCTGTATTGCTTATTTTAATTAATAGTTTAAATGTTGTGCATATCTAAAACTTGACCTACAAAACTAATACCACCAAAAGTTGTCATCTTTTCAAAATCGAAAAATCTCTAGCATTGAAGCCAAGACATTATGGTAGCTATACAAGTAGCTGCACAGATGACATGTTCTAGACAACACATTTAATGAACATGAAAATGTATTAGCTGTATCCTGAGATCCACTGAACCATTCTTTCCTGTGCACCGAGGCTCCAAATATTAGATTTGACAAGTCTGAAGCACGAGAACCCTTGCTGCAAGTCTGAAATTCTGCTGATTTGAAAACACAGTACCTCTAGATGTAGCTTAAAAACACAATGAACACTGAAGGTTACTAAAAAATTGCTTACAATGCAGTCCCAAAGCCTTTTTGTTCCCACATAACAAAGCTGAAAAGCTTTGGAACATTTCAGTTGATTATTCTATAAATAAAACCCATTTATGATATTGAATTAATCTTTCAGTAGAAAACATTTACTTTGAACAGGTACCGAATTTTGCTTGAACTATTTGTTTATCTCCATTTTACATCAAATTGTAAACTTCTGATCAGCAAAGGTTTGTTTAGAAATATTTCATAGACATACAGGAACACCTAAAAAAAGGTATCAGCCACTAAGTTACTATCATTGATTGTAACACTATCCCCTGTGATCAAGGAGTGGAAGGACTCAAACCTAAAGGTACAGAACTACCACCCATAAGAAATTTTCTTTACAAAATTAACAAATCCAGCCTATCTGCTGGTGAAACAGAAGCAAATAAGCCTGATAGCTCATGTACAGGTTTCATGGGTGCTCCCCATGCTTCACATTCACAGTTTATTTGCCCAAGAACACAAGAACAAAATACAAATTCAGGCCTAGTAGCCAACTCAAGCTTATTAACGATCTCTGAATTAAGAGGCACTGGATAGTAACAAAGACATCTGAACAGCTCAATACCAACCATTTCAGTCCCATTCACTAGCCTGGCTCAGAGATACAGCAGACTCTCCTCTTCGCTTGCCCTTCTCTCACCCTTCTCCCTAGTACCACATAATCATATCCAAACTGCTGTAAATACCCAAAACCATCCTCAAGTTCACTAGTTTCAGCTTAACAGTGCCTTAAAGCAGTCATCCTGCTTTCCAGCACAAGCTGGTCTGGAAGCTGTTGCCATAGCCAGAGTTCAGCTACCCTGCAGAACCATGAAGAGCCAGCCATGAACATTATTCTACACTGGACAAATCACTACATTACATCAAGAGTTGCCTCTACATTAAGACAGCTTCTGATGTCTTAGATAAGAATCAGGATACTATGGATGACAGTATATAAAATGGAGGATAAAGCCCCCAACTTAAAGTTACTCCTAGACCACCTCTGAAGGATGCACCAAATATGGTACCTCAAACAAAATTACAGCAAAACATTTAAGGCAGCTTTGCAAAGACAGTATCAAGATTCAAATTAACAGACCTGGGAGGAGACAACTGGAGAAGATGGGGAAAATTTTTACCTCAGCAACAGTTTGAGCCAAATAACACTCCAGTAGTAATGAATGGTACCCTCTGCAGTCCTACATCATATTGAAGTAACACCAGATACACTTTAGTTTGAGCAGAAGGATGCAAGATTTAAGAGGTGCTCTTTCCTAAAACTGGTCACTGAAAGCGCATCCTTCTTTATCTACACCACCAACTTACTGTACAGGTAAAGATACACCACAAAGTGCTGCAGTGCCTTCCCAAACTCCTCAGATATGGGATTCTATCCCTTGGCCATGGTGCCCACTAGCCCACAAATACTGGTTGACTACACTGAAAGCATCTATTTGTTTCCCTTTTACAGATACCTAAAGTACTGTGTAACTAAAAAAATCTCCATCTGAAAACAAAATTTTTAATAGAAAAAACCTATCCTAATAGAAACAGAAAAAATAACCAATAATCATGTTTTTGCTTGAAAACTGTTTCCTCTCTAAATATTCACAAATCCTTATTTTAAGAAGCATTTTTGCAGATATAGTACAATGGAGATTATGGACATCACTGCTTAACACCCATTTCTTCAGAATCCCCAAATCAGAATATGACTTTTAACAGTTAAGAGTTTTATTTCCTTACCAGGTTGCTGCTTGAAACTAGTCCCTGAAAACAGTCCTGGAGAAAACACAGCTACAAAGAGTATACAAGTGAGACATTCTCTTCATAAGGATTAGATCTACTATATGAATTTCAGCAAAAAAGGAATTAATGCCAATGCTACAGCATTTTTAAATGTATATATTACAGGAAGGGGGATATAATACAAAAAGTAATCCTTGTTCATCCTCACCAAGAAAAGTCTGCTGCAAATGGCTCATCCAGCTTAAAATACTTACTGGAAGTATAAAGGTTTGACCAAATGCTTTCCTGTAAAGCTCTAAGCAAGCCATTGTCATTAAAGCCATAGAAAGCTTCCTTGGCATATTAGTTTTCTGCAGTAGCTGCTCTGTGATACAGTCACTAGAAAATATAAAAATAGATACAGAGCACTTCCCCTTACAATGACCTGAAACCATGAAAACCTCCAAGATTTTTCTTCATCATAAAGAAAATGTTCCTATAGAAAGGTAAATACTTCAGGCATCTATGCTGTACCACAAACTATGCTCTCCTTCATACAATGCAGTAATAGGTCTTTAAACATTTATTCACAACAGAAAGCTTAGTCAATTACTTTGAAGTCACCAAAAAGTTATCCCTGGTATTACATTTAATGCTTGCTCTTCCATGTCACTTATGGTTATACAACCACATTTTCTCATTTCTACTCTTAAGAAATCCTTAGAACTAAGCTACTATCAAAAATTGTTTTCTAACTAGATATGTTATTAAAAAGTTAATCTCTCCATGACTTTACATAACAACTGCAGATATACTGTACATGACAAATTTAAAAATAAATATTTTCACTTTAAACATTGAGCTAAATTACTTAAATGTTGATACCAGTTCCATAAGTCATTAACTTTTGAGAATATATATTTATGTACATACCACTGAATATATATTTATATATATACCACTTCAGGGAACACAGAGATCATTTCTCAGTGGCTTCTAAGATGTACACAGTATTTAAATGTATATCTGTGAACAACTTAAAATGGTAGCCTGTCACAAAACGGAAATTGTTTCCATATTTTTGATCCATCTCATGGAAAACCATCATCCATAGAAGTTATTTTTTTTCTCCCAATTCATAAGACAAGTTCCCTAAATGTCAAAGCAAAATCAGATTTCTGAGAATAAACTACTTCACAATGCATATTCATTAAGTGCGTGGGAAGGAGATAACACCCTCCTGCCTCATTTGTACGTATCTAGGAAAACACCTTTCACACATGCTGGCATTTCATAGCAGCGTCAGGATAGATCTGAAGAATCCCTTCACCAAGACAGCCACATCATGACCTTCCACAGCCAGCTCACTACTTCTGCTAAAGTTTGTACATTTTCAAGCATGAAATGCAACAGAAGTACAGGTTTAAGGGTCATATTTTCACGCTTGACCTAGAGTCAGTCGAGGTATTCAGCTGATCAAATAGCAAGTCACCCTGAATTCCATTGCCTAAACTGACGAGATCTCATTCCACTAACTACAGTTTAGACGTCAACACCCATGTGGACTCCTACCTACAGGCAACTTGATTTAGAACTGAATCCTACCTCAGAAAGTCGGCCCTTTTCCTATAAGCTTGCATAAAATCCCTAACCTTTCAAATCCTTGCTTGTAGCACGTCCCAGTTACAAGACTACAGACAGCATTACCAAAGCATATTCAAGCCCCACCTAAATACCTCAGATTAATTTCTGCATCACAGCAATTCAGGCTTTTCAGAGGAATCTGTAGAGCTGGACCAACCTGAAAAATTCATAACAAGATCATATACAATCAGATTTTGAACCTGCAATCTATAGAAAAAGTTTCTGTGGGGTTTTCTTTTACCAAGACTATGTCACCGTATCAAAACATTAATTTACTGTTTTTTCATGTGTACTGGAATCTAAAGAACAAATGAAGAAATTCATTGAAATGTACAACCAGCCTCAAGGAGAAACTGAACATAACTTCTGGGATTATCTTAAATTATTTCACAAAGCACACGGAATAACCAAGACAGCCTGAATTTTATCACCTTCTACCAAGGTTCAGATGTAAAAAAAAACCACAATCAACATTTAGGCCAACTAGCTCTAGCATGAGATACTAGGTCTGTTAACACTGCCAAGGTTTGAGCAGGACAAAAGGTCCCAGCTAAAGGATATAAATATATAGCACCACAGGAGGCAAGTTAAGCATATGACCACAGACAAAACTTTCTGTGCAGTAAGCAGAAGACCAGAAACTCCCAAGGTTTTTCGCAGGGAGAGCAAAGATGCCCATAAAATTGAAATACCTACTTTTGAATCTGAGGTCTACCAGATTCTTTTCCAATAGAAACCCAGCTGCTCCGAACTTCAGTTGCATAGCTTTCTGCTGCAGTTAACCTGTCACCTTCCAGGGCTGTCAGACATAACGAGGCTGTATTTGAACAGGACCCAGCTACGAGCCCATGAGAATGTGTCTGTCAGGACAGGTAATGTGAGCAGGCATCACCCAGTGCCAGGCTGATCAGATCAGAGCTAGGACTGCCTGACCCATGCTGAGGCTATTATTTATTCAAGGAGTCACTGTTAGAAGTTTGAAAGAGGAAAGGGGCAATGAAATACTTAAAGGAACTGTACTTAACCCCATGTCAGGTTGGGTAGGCTGCCTGAATGGGGGTAGTGCACTGGTGGGCTGACTTGGTCCAGAGACCTCATTTATCACCGAAATAATTATGATTGATATTTCATTAATCCTATCTACCTGAACAGCAGAGGCATCTTTGCTTGCCAGAGCCATCACTGGCAAATTTAAACAAAGGAAAAGTTTCTGCTAGCAAATTCACTTACATTTGTAGTTAGTTTCATTTTCAGAAATTAAATCCTGTTAAGGATTTAATAACTTTAGTAACTTGCTTTTTTGATCCTGTTTAAAAGCAGGATCATTTATTTGGGGAAGAACTATTCTATTCATAAAGTTGAAACAAACTTAGTTTTTCCTAACCACTTTCTGGATAACCAAGTATGCCAGATTCAACCCAAACTGGTACCCCAATACTAGTTTCACAGATTTAGCAGTTGTAGAGACTTGGTCAGATTCAGACAGCAGATTCTCCTTTCATTAACACCAAAAAGACTACAACTCTTGAAAGACTGGAGGTATCTTTTTGTTCAGGATCTTACATAATACCCAACAGCACTAGCGTGGACTGCAGGCATACAGAAACAGATGCCAGCTTGCTAGGAAAACTGCTCTGAATTCAATATTCACATGCAGAAGAGCTTTTTGCACAGATTTCATCTGTATTTAAGTCTTAAGTTTCATTCTTCTGAAGGATTTGTTACCAATCCTGATCAGTAGGAAGGAGAAAATTGCTCATAAATGAGAACTTAATCTTTTAACCATTTTTCTGAGGAACTATCACTTGGCACCTTCCACAAATTACACATTTGCACTAATACTAATACCTTTTGTACACAAAATGGTCTAGGAAACTGCACAAGTGCACAGAAAAGAACCACAGAGGCATAAAGCATTTATGTGCATTATCATTTCAGGTTTTATAAACACCACATAAGCAGAAAGTATTAAATTCTACAGAACTGAATATACAATGCGTGCACTCTTAGTTACAGCTCAGTGAAACCAAGATGACTGGAATAATTCCCTATCTACCCCAAAAGACAAATTATTCCTAATTTCTGAGCCCTCCTCTGAACACATCTAACAGGATGAGGAACAGTCTTTAGAGCAAAAGCTAGGATGCAAAAATTAGGATGTTCCCCTGTGTACAGGCATTCAAAACTCAAGTCACTCACTGCAGACTACAGTACACGAGGATAAGGCTCTCAGTTTGCTATGTTGAAGCTGTATCACTTCATATAATGTGTTTAAGTTCATTAGATCTCAGAAATAAAACCACAAGCATGGTTCTAGTAAACAAGTTATACTAAACTGCAGTGACTGCTGGTGGTTTAGGGTGGGTGTTTTTCAGAAATGAAGAGTACCTGTCATAAGTCTGAATTCATATTCACCTCCCAGACTACTCCTATACAGTGAGAAATTTTAATTCCTTTTGACTACACAAAATCTTTAGTAATTAAGTTTTAACATAAATATCCATTTGTATGTAATAAAATGGAAATGCCTAAAAAAACTGAGCCCCTGTATCCTGGGGTAAAATATTCTTAAATAAAAATACTTAAGGTTTTATTCACTGTGGCACAGAGGAGATGTTTGAGTAGCAACACCAGTATTCTGTGGAGAAAGTCATAGTGGAAACACAGGAACTCACATGGCATGTCTATCCTGCACAGCAGTTTTACTCTGTGCTCCATGGATCCTGGTGGTCTAGACAGAGATGGATAGGATTATAAAGCTCTAGCTAGATATAAATTCTGGTTTCTTTCCATAGCACATACCAGGCTTTATTCTAACTCAGACAATCAAAAATTGTCTCCATGCACCAGAACTACTAAGCACACGGCAGAGCATGCCTGCCCATTCAAAAATGGCAAGGGCTTTCCTACTACCTATGCTAAATAAGAATTGTACTGTTTAGTCCTTTAAAGGAAGTTGACAGTACATACAGAAGCAGAAGCATTTCTCAAATGGCAGTTTCCCCTTTTAATACCCATTTTGTCTTTCTTCACCTTGAGCTCAAGTACGTACATCTCAATACTCAATCCTGATTACAAACAGTGACCATCTAAGTTTCCCCTTCCTTTACCTTCCCATCTTTATGTTTCTGCATATTGCTCTTCCCAGTCATAAAGATGACTTCACTAAGCGTTCCAAAGAGGTGCCCACATAAATGGTATGCAGTTTCAAATTCACTGAAGCAATATTTCATAAGACTTTGAACAGCAGTAAAGCAATCCCTGAAAGTTACCCAGTACAGTCTTATGAGAAACACTGACGGTGTGGGAAAAAGTATTTAGAAAGTCTTCCTAAACAAGTGGTGGAAGGAATGAAGGAAAAACTTTCCTCCACGAGGAGGAGCAGAAGCAGTCTTGACATTTCTAGTAGGAAGAAAAAGCCATTTCAAACAAGTAAAAAATGCTAATCTGATTTTCATAACACTAAGCTTAAAATTTTAAACGGGACCAAAAGAATAAAATTCCACAGCTTATTGGATGTTGAATAAATGCTTCCAGGCAGCAATATTTTTAGTGCAGGCTAATACTTGGCAGTAAAGAAATGTTAAAAATTCATGGTTGTGAAAGTTGTTATTAAAACAGTCCCTACTCCTCCAGAACAGACTGCATGATTTAGTAGCGTAGATACAACTAATTCAAGACTAACAATGGCTGAAACTTAAGATGAGAAGAAAAAAATTACACAGCAAGTTCCTTAATGGTGCATTTTAAGCCACACTACCTACAATAAGAAAGTTTCAAAGCCTGGCATCAGAATCAACTTAAATATATTTCATTCCTTTTGATATTCTGAAAAGGAGGATCCTACTATCCTGAAAATATGATTCATTTATCATTTGTTCTCAGCATACTGTTTTATGTGATTGACACCACTTCCCTGCACATTCACTCCAAGAACCATTCCTACCTTAGAACTTCTATAGAAGAGACTGCAGAACAGCATCAGTAGACTTAATAGTTTAAACTGTGGGGTTTTTTTAACTGTTACATTTAAGATATTAGTGGAATATCTTTTGTAAGCACTCAGACTTATCAAATATGAAAACTGGGCTTACCTTAGGGAATTGTTTTACTGGAATCAAAACTTTTTGTCCCAACTTCATATTTTTATTGATGACTACATCAATATACTTTTCTTCTTCCTTTCCTTCCCCTTTTTGGAATTTTTCAATTTCTGTTAAAGGAAAAAAGTTAGTTATTTTCTTAGTTGAATACAACAATCTAAAGGCTGAGAATCTTCAAAGTCAGTATATATTAAAAACTTCAGAACCACTGTATGGCATAATACATATGGTATATTGTGTAAATACATATAATTGGTTATATAGGTCAACGGGGTAAACCATGTTTTGCTTTTCCAGGCTTTTTTAATAGTCATGTTCATATCAGTACCTTGAATTACCATTGCAAGCATTTTTAATGCTAACTTTTAACTTAACACTTAAGATACATTTATGTTTTATATGGCTTAAGCAGTAGAAACTATTCTTAGATACCATTATTTAAAATTCAAAAACTTGCAACAGTTTAATACTTGACTTTTATTCCTCTACACTATAAACCAAGTATAGACTTTTAATGGTGGTTGTCTACAGTACACTGATGAGTAAGCATCAAATCAATGTTTGAAAGTTTCAGGAATGTAACTGAAGCACATAGATCAAACCCAAAAATCTGAGATTAGTGTTACACCAATGACAACATAATTAGGAATTATTTAGAAGTTCCAGATGAGGCTGCATGACTACTTATTCCAGAGATTCTTGATTATAATTCTTTCCAACTACTGACTCTCCAGTGTGCTAATGAAAAATAGCAGATTTCATTTCTTTGGTGGGGAAACATGGGGAGCACATATGGAATCTAAAAATGAAGCAGTGCTTCAAGTCTTTGCTGGTTGGGTCCAGCATGCTGTGGGGGTTGCAGGGTTAAATATGTCAGCACAGGACCACCAGGATCCAATCCATTTCAGAAGTGCAACAGAAGCTCTTCTACAGACATCTAGCATTTGTCCTCCACAATTGCCTTCAAATATCTTGTTAGTTTTTAACAAGAAACACCCTTCTACTCAGCCAGTAGAAGTTAATGACTACAAGACCTTGGAAGTTTCTTTAGTGAGAATTTAATCTTACATGAAAAGGAGACAGTAACAAAAACTTTAATGCCAGGAAACTGATCAGAAATATAGATGGATAAAGCATCCTTTAGGTACGCTGTAAAAGGTAATTTAGTTTGAAATGTCCAATGAAAAAACAGTAGTAGTATAGCAACATATTTCTTACTACTGAAAAAATCCATGCATCATTAGTAGCTTTGTTTAATGCATACCAGTCCATTCCCATTTACTACAACAGCAATGAAGATGCTAACACCTTTGCCAACGACTGAAATGCCTGTCTTCCATGCAGGTTTCCACCTCGCTAGCACAGAATGAAAAAAAACCCAACACTAGTTTGAATAAATGAATTGTGACTGAAGAACTAAAAGCCAAACTAGCCTTCAGACTAGCTGAAGGCTTTGTGAAAGAAAAGCCTTCCCCAGCTACACTTTCAAGTCTTCTTGATAAATCTCTAAAAAGTTTTATTTGTATGGATTCTAGTACTGTAAACATTCCGGAGAAGCCCTGTTAAAGCAACCTTACTCTGGAGTGTCCTTTATGTTGCAGCACACTCAGAAAAAACTCCAAACCCCTCAGCCCACAGGCTGACAACAGCTGAGAAGCACATTTTAACAACTGAATCCAGGTAAGAGTGGAATTCACATGTTCTTTGCAGATGCCACTTTATGGACTAGAGAATGATGGGCAATTAAATAAAAGTGAAATGACATGAAAATTAATTTCTAGATCACATTAAGACCAAAATTTTATAGGGGCATGACATTCTTACTGTGAAAGCAGGTGACTGGTATTTTTAGAAATCAAAGTTTCTGAATATCACATTCAGATGTAAGAGTGTAGTACTATCATTAGCACTCAAATACAGATAAACTACTTTTAACACCTCAGCTTCCTGATATAACAAGGGCAGTTATGATAAACCTCTGATTTCGCTTGGAAAACAAGACTAGATACCTAGAGGTTTGTATGTTTAACAAGTGGAAAGCGGAATCATGACACTGACTCCTAATGCTGCTGTTTGCATATGCTACTAACAGCATAAATATTCAAAGCTCAAAACTGATCAAAAGTATGCTGTTATTTAGCAAGATTTTATACCAGCAAGTACTGAATATTAAAATTGTTATAAAAATACACCTTTTTTATGAGTGAAGCAAATGCAGTTACAACAAAAATTTGACTTTAAATGTTAGTAGAATTTGTTCAGAAAATTCAGAAAAGCAGAGTTAACTCCATTCAACATTAAAAATTAAGGCACTGCGCTGTAGTATTTTGGAACAAATCAGTGCAGAGACTCCTAGTAGTTAGACAAAAGATCTTTAGGAATTTTCAGTAGTTACAATCACTGTTACAGCAGACTTTCCTTAAGTAGTCTAAACTTAAAAAGTTCTTCTGACATCAAAGCCCACCACGTTTTTAAGAGCTACTGAAGCAAAAGATTTGGTTTCTCCTGTTGAGTTGTACGCTATTGTATGTACCTACATAGTATGGCATATACTGCAATCCCCCTGCCTACCTGAACATTTAATTTCATAAAAACTGTATTTCCAGAAGTAGTAAGGAATTTTACTTAAAGCGAGGGCTTTTTCAGGAACATTCAGATGTCTCAGACTTGCCAATGTTAACAAGTATTTGGAGAATTAAGAGTAGAGTTCTAACTTCAGTAACATTCCACAGATGAGCCAGCTGCATAAATTCATTAAAAGATCAATACACTGTTATTTGACTTTCCTAAATATTTTAGCTTATGTTATTTCAATTTAGTATTTGAAGGACCTGACTGCAACAACTTTATTAATGCTAGACAGACTCATAATTCTGTAGTACTTTGATTTAGTTAATACAAAAAATTTTAAAATATCATAGAAATATCCTCCTTCTAATAATCACTCAACTTGAAGTAGCAGAATTATTAAAAGAAATACATTCATTACAGTGGAGATCAGTTTTCCTACCCCAAATAGGAAAATACTTTTTTATTGATCATTATCAGAAAAACTATTTATTTATTCTTTAACTGTCACTGTTTAATCAGCTTGCCATTTGCTTGAAGAAGCTACTGAAACACAGAAGAGGCTGTTGATCAACTCAAAGTAGAATGGATCACCATTTTCTCTGTTTTAAAGTCAAATGACTTGTTTTTCCTCTAATAAAAACAGCCATAGCCCATTGCCATAGCACTACAAAATATAATAAAATAAATTCTTCCTATTATGATCCTAAGTAAAACAAACTGACTTAAGATTTCATGCATATTCACCAGTATCATATACTTTTATTTTGAATTAAAGTCAAGGCCACAGAATTACTGAAAATTTATCCTATTTTGAGACTACGTTTTATCTCAGATTTTTCTTGTCCTTTCTTTACATTCAAATCCAAGATGTACATGAAATAATGTCAAGCATTAGACTTTTTCCACATCTGCACAGTTCATTCAATATTATCACTCACATACATCAATCTTTAGATAATTAGGGAAAAATCATGCCAGATCACACAGGAAATCCAATCAGATTTTCAAGGTCAAATGGATAGCAAGATTTGCCTCTTCCTAATCCTCAGATTACATTCTGTACTGCTTAGCTACATGAAGCAATGACATTTTGTAGATCACAAATAGTAAATAAACATGTGATTAAAGCTTCCCATAATACTAGAGATTAAAATCCCATGTTCTCAGACGAAGATGCAGCTAATGCAACAGTCCAGGAATTTAACTGGATGGAGTAATAACAGCATGGATTTTTTCCCTTTACGTTTAATCACGGCAGAGCGATCTAAGCAATGATTACTCCTCAGCTAACTCACCAAATAATGTTGCTAGATACATCAGATAATGACAAAGTTGAATTGTTTCACATTAATCTTCAAGCAGAATTAATCTGCCTGTGGCATAACTACAAGTCAGGATCACTCTCTGCTAAGCCAATACAATACTTACGTTTAATGCAGAACAAAGTGATGCTCTGCATTTGTCTGTAGTAAATAAATATAATCAACGTACAATCAAATGTCAAATTCAAAGTAAAGAGAAACGTTTATTGAATTTTTCCTTAATACCATTTTTCCAAAACACATGATCAGGAGGAACAGGAACCAGGTAAATTTGTCTGCAAATTCTTAAGAAACATTCCGCTAATATTCCTTAGATGCAGAAGTTTTATCAGACATCCTATTAAATCTACATCGTTTCATACTGTTATGGATGGAGTGATGCCCTTCACTGGTAAGGGAGAAGTAGCAATATTTTTATTGGTATAAAACAGATTTAACAAAGTTTGATACTGAATGCAACAGTGGATGAACAACGTTCAGTGGCAAGGTCCACTTGAGTGGGTACTGCACAGAGGACAGGGTCAGACAAAACTGTCAGGGGGACCCTCCCGGTGAGTCATGAGGTTCAGAAAGGACCCCCTTGCCTTCTCAACTCCTTCTCAGGGGGGAGTTTAGCTGCGCCTGGATCCAGACTTATCTCAGACTTGGTCAACAGTTTCTAGCTAAAAGACTACATATGCGCAATCAATCCTTTATACCACTTAGCTAGGATTTCAAAGTTTACCATGCTGTTAATCACTTACCGAGAACCTGTTGTGGCAAGGAATCTCTCAACCTTGAGGAGTGGCCTTGAGAGGCATCCCTACTCAAGGGGAGATCCTGCTGTGCAGGAGAGCTCAATGGGCCCTGGGCTGTCCACTATTTATGGAGTAAGATAATTGACTCATATTCGCACACTGACTACAGAAGTTAGTTTCCTTCACCACTTGAGTGGGACCTTGACCAGCACTGTTAAGTGGGCATGTTGTTCACAGTAGCCCTTGGCTACTGTGTCATTATGTCCCTCCCCCAGTACAGCCATCCTGACCTGGATCCATCCATCATAGCCACCACAGATGGTTATCACTTGAGCATAGTCACAGAAACAAAGGTCAGGATGCGGGGTGGGGAGCACGCTGCCACACAGGTTTTTTGTACTTCATATGGGAGAACAAATGAAGATCCAAGGCTCAAGTTCTAGATTAGATTAGAGCTTCAGAAAAGAGGGTTGACAACTGCACTGCAATTTCACTAGAAATATTTTCCACATTGATTTTGAAAATATTTTAACACTAGCCTTTATAAATATTCCTAAATAATGCCTGACAAATACACTGTGGTTTTGGAAATTACTAACACTATACAACAGCAATATATTTTGTTTTATTTGGACAATGTCAATTTTATTAGCTTATAGCCAAAAGAAAGAAACATCAAAATTAAATTAAGTCAACTAAAGTTTGTTATACAACTGCTGAAGCATGCCCCAATAACACTTGTTTTCAGTAACTTCTCAAGACTTCATAGTTGACTTACATACCATCTTCAACTCAAAAAGCTCTTAAGTCAAATTGAAGACTGTGGAAGAATTTGTATATACTTTTCCTGTC
Organism: Falco rusticolus; assembly: GCF_015220075.1. Lineage (NCBI taxonomy): Eukaryota > Metazoa > Chordata > Aves > Falconiformes > Falconidae > Falco > Falco rusticolus. The sequence continues at coordinate 1,618,995 of NC_051189.1, read as the reverse complement.
CTTTTACTTCTTAAGAAAAAAAAGACTGCTGCTGACCATTGCAGGAGAAAACACTGAGCTAGATGGATATCTGGTCTGACAGTATTATTCCTTATGGTTTCACATTAGAAAAGAAATCAAAATTAGTGCGGTATTACAAAATATAACTTTGGCTTATTGGTTTGCATTTTATAAAGATCTCCTTTGAGGAATGCACCCCAGCTTTTATTGAACACATGCTTCCAGAGGAAGAGGGAGACTCCAAGTCAGTCATAGCAGAATTTCAGAACAGTTTTTCTTTAATGGAGGAAAAAATGGATAATAGCATTTCCATTTTGTCAAGCTTTCTACAACCCTTCCAGTTCAGAGTATCATTAAGTAATTCTGAAACAGTCTTTGGAATTAAAACATTACTTTTATACCATGGGTAAAGTTCCCCAGCATTTTTAATGTTTTCATTGTGGCAAAATCCATACTTTATCTCAGAAGGCATGTATTAAGCACACCTATCCTGAAAATACTGGCAGAGTTTTTGCAATGAAGCTTTATTATAGAAAGTCTATGCTGGACAGATTTAATGCTCACAGTCCTTCCATGACTTGTTCTGGTAAATCCAAAGAAACACAACAGTTCTAATTTTGATGACATTTGATGACAGCTTAATCTCATTCTTGTCATAGTAAAATAGTCTCAACTGTGCTTCAGATTATACATATCTTACACTGGGCTCCTTTATTCCCAGCCCCACTAATGAGATGACTAGAAGTTACCTGAAGCTACCTCTCCCACACGTATTTGTCTTCTCAGCTGAAAGTAGTACTACATACTACCTTGAACCATGTCAAAAGGCTTTCTGAAATAAACCCCACAGACTTCCTGAAAGCAGCCTCTAATGGACCTACTACTCAGTCTCCCTGTCGTCTTTATCAGCATGAACCTGGACAATCCTTCCAATTTTTGCACTGAACAGAAGAGGTAAACAGCCTCTTGCCTTTGAATATCTTAAAACATGGTCTAGTTAGCTTTAACACAGTTTCACTGTATATATATATATTCACAAAAGATGCAGAACTCAGTTTGAATTGTATATAGCATCCCAATCCCCCAGGAAAACACAAGAGCAGCAACTAAACATTTTCTGATCTAAGTGCTTGGACACATACCCCTTTCCCCACCCCACAAGGCATTTCCAAAGCAAGTACTAGTGTATCTTCATGAAAAAGGCAAATTAGAGAAGTAATAAGAAACAGCTTCAAAAATTTTAAAGTAAGGGAGCTAAGTGTATGTGGAATGGCTATACCTAGCTCCATCCTTAATGGGTCTGTAAGATAAATCAAAATGCAATATAAATTTTTAATGCAGCTGCTCTATTACTGCACACATCCCCATTCTATAAACTTCAGAATATTCTCACCTATCCTCCTCAGCCATCATTTTGATACTTTAAAAAAAGCCTTTTTAAAATCAAATTTAGCCTCCACAGTAGGTGCCAATTCTAAACTGGCATAAGTAGTAACACATTAAGAGCATGAACTGTTTATAAGAAACAAAGGACTTTGTTTCAAATGCACATTATTACAGAAGTTGAATTCAGAATAACTGTCTTTCATATGCCACCTTAATATTGTGGAAGCAACTGACAATCTAATTTGAATTTACAATAAAATGAGTGGTTCATGCTAGAATGATGTGTCTAACAGTTGGCACACTCAATAATATCCCTGTTGAAAGATTCAAACCAATCTTTATTTAAATTGCATTCACAGACATTGTAAGTTTTGTTTTACAGTCTAAGTACTACTGACTGCACTGATCTGAAAATACATTTCCATCACCTATATGACAAATATTTTGAATAGGCCTTTATTTAAGCAATTCAGAATTAATTGAACACTTATTACCTTCACATCAAAAATGACTCCACTAAGATCTGTTTAGATTGATTAATACTAGCAATAAAGTAGGAAGTACCACAGTAGAAACTGTCAAAAGTAACGTAAGATATTAACAGATGTTCAGTCAGTTTTGCTCAGGAAAAAAACAAGATGTAAACACAAGCTTCAGTCTCATATACCCACCTTGCTCCACTGGATATTACTATTTACCTCATTGTGAAAATAGCTTCTGAACTTACAAAGTTTAAGGTTTCCTATATAATCTACAAACTGTGATTCTTTAAACACGCTTTAGATTAGCAAGGTCAGGTATCCACCAACTGCAAAAATGGCAACTCATTTGTTTTGTAACTTAAAAATTAAAAAATTCCAAAGGCAACTTATACATGTGAAGAAACAGTACCCGGTGTTCTACACAAGCAATTCAAACTTGGATACTACATCCTATCAGGACAAAAATACTTGACTGACATGTTCTTTCCTGCTTCAGGAACACCTAACCTTGCTGCTGAAGTATCAGCAGGAGCATTGGCTTTTGCCCTGTTTTGAGCAGGAGCCCGAACCTTCAGAGGTTTCTTAAAGCCTTGGGCATCTTATGAACCTTTCCATAAGTCTGTATGTGAAAAGGGACCCCCCTTCCTGGCCTGTTTTTACCTACTGTATCTACTGCACAACAGCCTGTAGATAACATGATTCCCTTTCTCAAGTACCTTTTTTGTGCTTGCATGGAAGAGCACAAATAGCCCCCAAGCTCCAAAGGCCAAGCTTTGGAAGCCTTCTAAACCTCGGTGGTATGGCAGGAACAAAATGGAGCAGTTAGTATCAAGTGATCTTTATGCTTAGAAGCCATTCTTACGGAGTTTTAAACATAAGCCTGAAGTAGTTATCTCAAGAAAGCAGCATGAGCAAACAACAATTGGCAGTACAGATGTAAAGACTTTGGATGCAGATTTGAAATGTACAACTATGACCATTTCATAAGGGGATCCAACATACAGATCTTACACTTGGGGCATAGGGCTTAGACAAAATGAAGTTAGTATTTTGTATGAAGAGCCCTTACAACAAGCTGTTATATCTTTTTCATTTATGTGTATGAACACTATCAGGTAGCCCTTACATGGGATTTAACCTGTTATCTTAGCAGTTCGTCAAGAAGGGTCTGTATCTTTTCTTCCTTATGTACACTGCACTAAATTTTCTGTGATTCCTTTGACAACTTTCATAAGGAGGAAAAGCACAAATCAGATCTTATTTGAAAAATGGGTACCACTTCCAGCTCTTTATACATATATCACATTTTAATCTATTGCCAAGTTGAAAGACTAGCCACAGCACATCCAGTTATTGAAACCCAAAGCAGGCTGACTTGAGCACTATTGAAGACCATACTTAAAGCTTTAGGGCACTGACACAGAATCTAGTCTAAAAATCAGCTGACAGATTCAAATAAACCATGTTTAATACTGAAAGATACTTACACTACCAAAGCATGGTAGTAGTGCATCTTCCATCCCCATATTTTTTATAGTTGACAGTTACACAAATAAGCATACAGCTGTTTACACAGCATTATGCAAGATTTATATAGCCATCCGCAAAACAAAGTAGTGTTCTCTTTCCTTATTTCTCTGAAAAAGTCAACTTGAGCAGCTCTAGAGCTCTGCCAGCACCATCCACCCCAGCTAACAGAAGGCCAGGGCATAGAGCCTCACACTGGCAATCCTTAATTCAGTAAGGTGTCACATCCTACTGATAAATCCTAATAAAACACAACACACCTGTAAGTCACAAATTACTTGGAATCATCACTAAACCCAAAATTTCACACAACAGCCACAAGTGCTGAGGGAACTGGCTGATGTCATTGACAGGTCACTCCGGCTTCAGAAGATCATGGTCATTGGGGAACGTTCTTATAGCTGAAGCAAAGCAAGTATCACAGTTCTATACTGAAGAACAAGGAGGAGGATCTGTGTAACAAGATCATAAGACTCACCTTGATGTCTTGGAAGGCGATGCAGTAAACAGACCTGGAAAACCTTTTCCAAGCCTATGAAGGACAAGGTGATTGTGAATAGCCCACACAAGTTTATGACAGGGAAGTCACACCACACTGAACAGCATTCAACTATACAAGTACCTCTGTATCAACAATATGAGCAGCTCCACAGATGGGAAGAGTCATTGATGTCCACCTCATCAGTAGTAGTGCTTTTGATACTGCCTCCCTTGTAAACCCATGAGGTACAGGCTACGGACAGCAAGGTGGACTGAGATCCAATTTGCCTGTCTCAAAGGGTTGTGAATATGGCACTACAGCCAGTCCAGCTGGCGGTCAGAGTCTCGTGGTGTGCTCCAAGGGTCACTATCATTTATTATCATCAATTACCTCAATGAGACAGTGCAGCTTCAGCAAGTTTCCAGATAATAGAAAAGCAGAAGAAGTGATTCAAACACCAGAGGGTTGCGATTGCAGTCAGAAGTACCTTGAAGAGCTGGAGGAACCAGCCAACAACCATCTCATGAAGTCCAAAGGGAAGTGTGCAGTCCTGTGCCTGTGGAGAAATAACCCCATGCACAAAAACAGACTGGCAACCCAACAGGTAGGAAGCAGCTTTGCAGAAAACTACCTGGGAGTCCTAACAAGCTGAACACTAGTGAGGAATGTGTGCTTCCAAAGGCCACCGTTGTCCTGGGCTGCACTACAACAGCACTGCCAGCACTTTGAAAGTGGTGATCCTTCCTATCTAGTCAGCATTGATTCAAGTTTTAGCAAGCTGCTGTTCTGCAGAAGAGTTCTGAAAGGATCTTCTGCAGGTAAGATTTGTTCCACCTTTGGTATTTTTAAGAAATACTATTTCTAGTGAATTCTGTCCCAACCCCACAATTTATTTCTTATGAAACACTGTAGCCCACAGCACCATGATTTGTTATCTGAAAGCATGCTAGAAATTCATTTGCATTAAAGACTATTGTTCAAATAGTGCAGAGAATCAGATTCAGATCTAGAGTACAGCAGCCCATGTTTCCCCCCCACCATTGCTCTGCACAGCACTGGAGTATACACATTCTTCCAAAGTCACACATCTCCTCCCGCTGCTTCCCAGAACATCAGGCTGCCTATAATACATTTTCCAACAAAAACTCGTCATTGTTCATATTTCACAGTGTTAGGGGCAAGGAAGAGAGATGAGGCCATCACAAGTGCCTGCAATGGTACCCAAGTTCAGTGAAACTCAAGAGTTGGCACCAGACACTGTTAGGACTCAAACTCGTACGCACTGGATCCAACACAACCATTACCACCATGCTTAACCTCACTCTTACTACAGAAATTGATAAAAGCTTGTGTGTTCTGTCACATTGCACTTAAGTGAACTAGGAAAGTGAATGCTACCCCTGCTTTGGAGCCTGTAAAAGATTTACTATTGAAGTACCTTCACAGTTACCTGTCTATCCAACCTGCTGTTCATGATTTTCTCAGCTTGACTAACACAAGTTTCCTGGTCCTTTGATGAAGTCTCATGAGTCTGAGCAGTTTACGTGTCTGCAACTTCGTTTACCATAAGCACAAGCTACTGATGTGCAAGTAAGCTGTGTGAAAAGGTCAATGTACAGAAAGAACATGAAACCACAGGTGAATGTGAAGGGACATAACACCATGGATAGGTCTTATTTTAATCCATAAAACAAAAACATAACTCAAGTATATGAAAAATGCTTTCAGAATACTTATGAAAAGGTAACCACCCAAAGATCCTAAAGTATTTGTGTATTCCAGTCCACAGATGTATGAGCCAAGCCTACAGAGGTTAATTGGTGCATGTAAAGAGGACCAATTCCAGCACACTATTCCCAATTACTTTAACACACCTCTAATCAGAAAGCCATTACTCCCACTGCTGGTAGATAAGGGGCAAACCACTACTTTTGATACAGTTATTGTAGGCAGTACTTTTTGTTTTATTCCTTATCATCCATTACAGTCCTTGGCTGCAGTCACATAGATTGGCAGGAAAAACATCAAGTCATCTTGTACACCTACTGCCCTATGGGAAAGGGCAGCTTAAAAAAATTGATGTGGAAATTTTATGTACGAGCTTCAACATAAATTGAATGTTAAAAACTCTTTAGCACCCAAGTTAAAAATTAACTAGCAGAGGGATAACATTAACTACTATCCTTTCCACATGCTCAGTAGCAGGTGACTCCAAATACCTTTTCTGTGTATAAAGATACATATTACACAGAATTAAGCAGATTGCTAGCACATTCAATTGTTTCCAAATACTATTTCATTAAACTTCTCATGAAATCAGTTTAATTACTTCACAGAATTTTAAACAGAGATCACTTTCCTGGAAGTGTGATAAACCTTGGAAGTCCAGCTTACAGACTCATTCCAGCTGCAACTCAAAACATCTCTGCCAACAGACCAGTTTCTCCAGGAAAGTAGCAAGATCCAAGTCTGCAGCAAGCCTGCTCTCTGTAGGACCACGTGCTTATCCATGTCGTACCTTCACTGAGGAAGGTACTTCCTTTCAACTTTGATGGCATCTGTCAGTTTCTTAAAGTATTTCTAGCATGCACTTAGTAGAACATTACTCAATTTTCCAGATTTAAGCAGCAATGAAACAGATCTTCATGACTTATGCCAGTAAGCTTTTGCTGAAACATACCTTATAAAGAAAGTAAATATACAGTTTCAGTGGCATTTATGGTACAGTTTTACTTGACATAGGAAACAGTTCTGAATTACAATTTTATCTAAAGAAAGGGTCTTCATGTTTAGCTTAAGTAAAACTAGCAGTTACTTCTGAATAAGTCATATTTCAGGTTAGCAAATTATTTATAAAAAAGCATCTTCAAGTATTTTTAAAAGCCCAAGGTCAGGTTTCTTCCAATATACATGGTTATGTTACAGCTGTAAGCAGCATAATACCTGCATGATGTTCTGTACACCTACTCAGCAGTCAAGATATCGCAAATTCATTTATCTTACAAATTTGTTTTGAAGACAGTTTAAAGTCAAGTGCTTTTATAGAAGTGGAACATTGATGCCTCAGTTTTACTGCAGTTTCAGAAGCCACATTATCTCATACAGTTATGTGATGAATTCATTTTAGAAATGTTACTGTCTTCATTTTAATCCAGCCAATTTCAAAATCCCAGTTTACACTGAACGCTACAACTTCTCCCCAGTGATGATTGTGTGGTGTGAATTTTCATATGAAAGTAATTCCTAGATTTACTAGTTTGTATTTCACTGCATTTCTACAGATTTTACACAGAATAGTCAACTACTAGTAAGTGTCATAAGCACAAGGCAGCTGACATCTTTGAATGGAACAATTCACAACCAGGGAAGTATACCTACATTCAAGGTGAGACAGCAAAACCAAAACTGTTCATATTGATATGAGTAGCACTAGGGAAAATGCAAGAGCTGCTCTAACCACAGCCACCTGCCCTGCCTGCTCCCCACTGGCCTTTGTAATCCCGTATGTTCAAGTTTCTGCTCCACCATCACCTGTCTGTCAAAAAACAGTAAGAAAACTGCCAACACCAGAACCCTGAAGTGCCATTATCTCTTGGTTCAGCGATGTCTGAATTCCTTCTATATGGGAAAGACTCCTGATGCTCGGCTTTCCAAAATCATAGAATCAAGTTAACTTTCTAGATGTGGCAGAAGACAATGGGGATGCATTTAAAAAGGTGCAGCTGCCTAAGAAACTGAGGTTCTGGGTACCCAGAAGAAGACAGCTGAGACAACAATAACCACTGAATACAGCAGACTATCACTCCTTGCTACTAGAGAGAAGCAAAGCATAAAAGTGCATTTGGGAAGAACAAGAGACCAAAAGTGTCATAATGGGTACTTACCATCCTGTGAACGTGTATTCCTAAGGAATGGTTCATGTGTATATTAAGTTTCAAATTTCACTTCCCCGTCTTGATTCATTGATTTTAGAGCAACTGCAGGAATGACTTAAGTGGTTACAAACAGAATAACCACCTAAAATGCTGGAATGTCCTGCTCTGAATAAATCCAAGAAATAAAGGTGCTTAACTGGAAAAGATCTGACTGTCCACTAAAAAAATCTGGAAAACATATACCAAGAAAGAAGTTAATTCTTCCTCAAGCCATCAAGAGAAATACAGCCAACAAATACCTCTACCAAATTTGACATGAGGGTTAAAAGACCCAGTGTTTCACAGAGCAAGAACATACCATAAATGCTGAAATGAATCTTCACCGACTAGAAATGGAGCTACATTCCCAGGATCTCTTTTGTAGCATCCCTTTCTGAAGCAACATACAACTAATTTAACAGGTTACTATTCCAATTTACTATAGCTGTGTCTTAAAAATATGAACATGACAATAAATCAGAGCTGGGAATGAGGAAAAGCTTTTTTGTACTAAATTTGTACAGCTTTCATTTTACCCTTGCATAATTACCTATTGGCAGTACCTCTTGACAAGAAGCAAGGGATTAACTACATAGCTGGCCAGGAGCATCTATTCTCTTTAATCTATTTTTCTGAAGGGGCCATCTGCTCTTTATTTCTTCATTTCGTGGCCTAGCTTGAAATTGCATTCACTGTTCTGCTGGGATTTCAATTAGTTAAGTGTAAAAATTTCTCCCATGTCAGAATAGAGGTCTTGAGGATGAAATACTGTAAGGTGAAGAGGGAAAAGGGGTTATTTCCAAACACAGATTGACTATAATTGATACGGCTCAAATAGCTAATTAGTCATCAATAAAATGAAGGGTTTCAACACAGCTTGACATCCATTACTGACAAGTATGCACAGCCATGTTTCAACATGCTGAATGGGAATAACAGGACAGCATCTCCTGCATTCTCTGCACTCAACTCTTTTCAGGTGACTCCACAGAAAAACTTCCTATCTCAGATCTGTCAACAGTACCAAAACCTTCCAAATGAGGTGCCCAAAACTACATCATACAAATGCTGACAAGAAACCTACATGATTTGCATCATTTGCACAGACTTATAAATAATGAGTACTTCTGAAAAATTTACTCACTACAAGCTACAGGTTTGAGCTCTAGACAGGTTTTACTCCAATACAAACATATTAAGCAAAGGATTCTGAAAGTACTGTATAGAATGAAACCTATAGTTTTACATCCTACTTCATCCAAGCGGGAAAGAAAAGTTTCAGATTCATTTTTTTCTATTTCACTGTTTGCAACAGCAGAAAGACCAAGCAGGAAGCTATCCAGCCAGCCAAGTACCTTCAGTTAGTGCCTAGAGTCACTAACTTCTCAGCATCATCTTCATGCAAGCCATCATAACAGGTAGCCTTCTAGCCTAGACAGCCAGCCACTGAAAGCTTCCATCATTGCTTTCAGTAGATTGACAAAAATAAGGGATCAGTGCCTTGAGAACCTACAAGCCACTCAGAAAATACATTATGTCAGCATACTACTGAGTTCTAAAGAAACTGATTTATTGGTTAAAGAGATGATACCCATTGTCCTCTATTAGGGCATTAATTTACAAGGGATAATTTGTCTAGAGTTCTTTGTAGAGCTGATCTCACAACCAGCTACTTGCCACTTACGTGATAATAAAATATACATTTTTAATTAACCTTATATTGCACTATTACTTAGTATTCCAAACTGCTTATTATTTCAGTGGATTTGTAAATTCTTTAAGTGCATATATGAACAAATAGTTTATAAATATTACGGTAGTTTCCCTGCATTCTCTATTTAATCAGCTGATAGTGTGAAGGTCGAAGAGCCTGAAGTTTAAAAGCCTGGCAAAGTGTTTTTTTCAAAGCTTCACTCACTTATCAAATTGACTTGACTGACAACAGTCTTACTAGTTCAAGTATGTGTCAAAAGAACAGCACAGGCAAAGCTGTTTCAGGTCCCATCCGTATCTCTAATTGTAGCTGGAAACCCTGTGTCCAAAGGTAATTCAGTTCTGTTACAGCTGCAGCATTCGGTCTGTATTGGAGCCTAAGCTTGTGATCAAGGTATGAGCAGTGAAGAAATACCTATGAGATGGATGAACAGAAAGATGCCAACCAGAGAGAGTTTCAAGCAGGCCAGTTACCAATTAAAGCCTTTACACTGTAGGCATCAATTTTTTATATTCGCATAGTGAAGCTACATGAAAAGCAATATTGATGAAATAGGAATAAGCCTCAGTTAACTACATACTGGCTTTCAGGAGGTACCTCTGTTTTAAGATGCAGACAGAACAGACCTAGCTGCAAGAATTATTGTGAGAAGCCAACACTGATGGTGCACAGCACTCATGCAGCTCCCACAAAAGCAGCTCCAGGCTTTCTTTTTGCCTCCACCACAATGCCACCCCCCAGGAGCCCTGGTACGGCCGGCTCAGCCAAGCACCAGCACCCACTGCGGGTACAGCACCAGCACTGCAGTCATAGGGATGTCACACTGAAAGCATGGGCTGTGTTGTGTTTTAAGTAATTCTAAAAAACTGTCCACAAAGCCCTTCAGAAAAAGCTCCACACAAAATTAAAAATCACATGATTTCTCTAATACTTCGTGACCAACCATAATACAATAGAGTTTCCCAACACAGACACAGCACTCAAACCTTTGTGAGTAAATTATGTCTTCAAAATTTCAGCATAGCTGTATTTAGGATGCTCTATCAAAGTATCTTACAGGAAAACCCACTGTGGAATACTTCCACTCTTCCCAGAGTGTGCTCATATTAATACTTCATAGTTGTACAAGACCCCCAAATTCACAGAAAAAATAAGGCTGGCAGAAGTTTTAGAAGGTCATCAATTCCCTCACAAGCATTTTATGTGACTACACTTACATAATGGCCAGCATTTGTTTCACACAGTATTAACAGACTTCCGTGAAGACCAAGTGCCTGAGAAAAAAAGTCTGAAGAACAGATACAGTAAGCTTTAAAAATGTGATAAATCTTCCCTTGTATGCTTTTATACAGTAGGCCAATAAAAACCTAATCATTTTTCCAGACCATGGTGTAATAAAAAGGTCAAGGGTATATGATAAGTGAGAAGAATCTTTAAGACAAATTTGTGTTACAAAAGACAAGTTAGACCACAATAGTCCTTTCCAGCCCTAAGACTTGGTACTAAGGTGCCGTATTTCACCTTGCAGACTAGTCTGCCTAGGGTATAGTTAGGGTATCTCTAGAAAAGCAGCAAGTATTAACTAGAGCTAAAGATATCACTGCAACCTATCTGCTGTGAAGCAGAAAGCAAGGTCTATTAGCTCCTCCACACACATCAGAATTTCAACAGAGAAACTGAGTCAAGCCATTAGTAAGAAACTCTTTCACTGAGTAACTCTTCTACCACAACAGTTTTGAGGAACCCCTGTAAAAAAGAAAACTCAGCTGTGACACTACTTCCTGGAAATTAAAACTTCTGGATCCTAAAAAACAAAAGCAGGCTGAGAAGTGGTCATGAAACAGCCATATAATTAGTAAAGTGAAAAACCACTCTAAGCTTCTGAACTTCCATGACTGCACAAACAGACCACAAACATTGTACTCCAACTGTGTTAAAGCAAGTCTGAAAGAAGAACCTGTTCTCCTCGGAACTCCAGAAGTATAGACATAATTACCCATAACAAAAAGCCATGAAAGAACAAACAGACATGACAGGCCTTAGTGTTTTTTGCATTTGCAAAAGTGGAATTTATCATTAGTTCAGAAGTAGGCAGAAGGGTGCTTTTTTTATTCACTGGTTTATCCCGTAGAGCTGTATCACTCAAGTCTCCATACACAGGAGCACATGATTCCTGCTTGGTAGCAGGAGAAATAAGAAGCTCCTTAACCCTCAGATACAGAGGATCTGATCTCAGAGATCAGAAACTGGGCTGCTGACCAAAGACACATCAAGATTGGTGCTTCATTGCCACCTCTAGTTAATTAGGGCAGATCAAAAACAACCAGTAACAAACTTTTGTCCATTATCAGTAACTGGAAAAAAATGTCACAGGAAATGAAGAATGACTACATTAAAAGTAGTCCTCCCATTTCTAAGTCTTTTCAAGACATCATTATTATCCTAAAGCAGCAGGAAAAATTGGCTGAAGATATCTAGTACTTTTTGCTTTTGAAAATATCTGCATTCCAGGGTACTGTGACTAGATAAGAGGCAGTAAGAGACTACAGGTGCACTTACCGCCCAAGCAATCAGTAAACACTAGCAGTATCAGAGCAACAGAAGCTATTTTGACTTCTGCCTTGTCCACAAAAAGGCATCTTCCTCTACTGACTATTCCGTTTGTACAATCCAAATAGATTAATAAAGTTGGAAGAAAATCAGTGCATCCTCAAAGGATTTGCAACTTCAGATTTTCATTGTCACTACATTACACCAAGATCAGCACAGCAGCAGTTATAACCAATTTTCTCTTGGATTAAGTGAAAGAACAATAGGTTTACTAATATGATATCTAATCTTTTAGGTTTCCAGTTGTTAAGAAATTCCTAGAAAATACAGACATATAAACACACCTATACAGGCCAAAAAACCCAAAGATTTACAGTCTACAAGAATTAAACTGACATTTGTTTGCTGTTGAGCTACTACCTGAAGCCTTAAGCCTGATAAACACATCAAAATAAGAAATGGAAGGCAGCCAACAAAACAGCAACTGGAAGCAGAGAACAGGAAGGAAGGGAATCCATTTAACTTTCTAGTTTCTCATTAATTTTTACCTTTACAATAAAGATAAAAAATGACAGCACAAAACTGAAGAACAGTAAGTGATAAATATAACAAAGCTGCGTTCAAGCAAGGGAGTATTTTAAGATAGGATAAACACAAAGAAGAAAGCATACACTGCTCAGCTGTTGAGACACTCAAAAATACAGCTTTCTCAGCTTAAAATGTTTCTCCATTCTACCTCTCCAGTTGCTACTTTATAATTTGCCCCTTGACAGAAACAGCCAGCCTACATCTAGTGTATATCCGAAGTCATTGACAGTTCAGTAAAGGGCCTAACAATTTAGTCAACATCAAATGTCCATAAATGCATCTTATGCTGTATTGAAGATGTCAAGAAATGCAAAATCTACCAGTTCTTATATTTGATTTAAAAGTTAGTCATCCATTGTTAGAGCACTGTGCTTTTTTTCATCTGCACTTTTTGGCATGACATTTCATCAGTTTAAAAGGCCTCTTAGTACTTTTATTTACCTTCTGAAGGCAGTAAAGCACCCAAACCATAGGTTAATGATCACTTTCACAAGCCAGTCAGACTAGCAACAGCCCTACAGACCTTCTCAAGGTTGCAAAGCATTGTATTTTCTCCATGTTCTTCTCAAAGATTAAGACAGAGACTTCCATACCTAGAATGTCACAAGAAAATAAGATTCCATAGTCCATACGCCCTTTATGACCTTAGATGTTAATTTTCTAGCTAGTGTTGTACTCAGGAGTCACTACTCTGCTATCAATACATGCTTTAAAGTGATTCCCAGAACTATGACCTCCTCACCATGAGGTGAGACACCTTTCCAGGTCTCAGGGGGTAGGCAACCCCACTTTATCAAGATACTCCACTCAGTGTAAGTGTCCTGTCCTTTATCATTTTCTATTTGAAAAGCAGTATTAATAATGTAAACATTAAGCTTGCCAGACTCCTGCAGAGCTCAGCTAAGAACAGTCAGTTAATTCACCATAAAATATTAGGTGTGTCAGTTACCAGTTAATCCATTTAAACATGCTTTTTACTGAAACTGCTAAATACTAACTGAACAGTCATGCAGTACCACACTGGATACTTGAGAGAGGCTACCCAACTCTGAACTTCAATACCCAATTCTTTCAAATCCAAGCACATACTAGATTCTTTTTTTTCTTAATTATACTTGAAGTCAAAGGGAGGGGGGGGAGGGGGAGAGAACTCAGAGGGCAGAACGGTTGCATAGATTTAAGTACAAGCAAGTTAAGCCAAACAAGCCACAGGCCAGAAGAGCAGCCATTCAGTGCTGCGACCTTCTCTCCGATTCCTCCAGTAAATAAGTACTCAGAAGGTTACAGTTTTAATTTGCATGGCTAGTGTCAAAAACTATTGAAAGTGACAAACCATGTCAGTCTAAATTTGAAACCTTTAAACTCGATCTTCCTCATTGACTGCCAAAGTAAGTGTGCAAGTGAATTAGGAGTCAGCTTCAGACTCTATGTGATCATCAGTGAGTGGCTGCAGGCTACAGACATGCTTCAGAGAAGATGAGCCAAGGGTGAAGTGTGTATGATTATCTTCAGCTGCATTTCACAGCAGCCCTGTTAACATGACTGGAATACCTGATAAATCACTTCCCCAGCCTTTTCAGAGACCAAGACTGGAATCTACTTGTTAACAAGTCCTATGATTTTTTCCAAAATCGTTTCACTGCAGTTAAAGCAAAGAGCAACCATTAGAAAAATGTGAACTTCTGAAGTGTTCCTGAAGGAAGGCTGAGAAATGAGGGACAATCACTGAAAAATCCCTTCTTCACTTCAAATCTTATTAATATTTCCTTAAAACAGCATGAAAAGTAATAGAACCAAAGTCAGCCTTCCCTGCTTTTATGGTGCTACTGTCACACCATATCCACTCCTATTACTGTCACCTACATTTCTCATCGCACTGAGCCTGCCAAATAACCAATTCCTCCCCCACATTTTCATACTGTTTTGAAGTCTGATTACTAGACGACAACAGGGGTTTCTTCTTCCCAGTTAACCACTAAGAAAAGAACTGAGTGACCTTCTATCTGAAAAAAAAAATCTGTCTGAAGGGCATATTAAAAAAATTACTATTTCATTCAAATCAATAGGATAATCCAAGTAGTCTTAAAACCCCATCAGCTTTAAGTTGTATCTGCTTTACAAAACACCTATGACCTTCATAAAGTGTTTTACTAGCCTCTAAAAGCAGTATACTTGTTTCAAGTGTTGCTTATATGATCGAGACTATAATGAGAAATAAAGAAAAGTCTGAGGTTACACAGCAGCAGAGCACATGTAACACCATTAGGGACCGGGCAAGAGCAGCACCACACATGCCTGTTCCATGCCATGAAACACCTGTCCTCAGAGAGAAGAGTTATTAAGTAGCAAACTGATCATTTATATCACAGCATATATAGGGCACTTCACAATCAAGTACGTCCTTTTAGAGTTGTGAAAATTAGAATTTATGAAAAATTAAAAACCCTGCTAAGCACTCAAGCCTTTGCATACCAAGACAGATAAAAAAAATCAGTAACAGCTATGTAAACTTTATAAATTAAGTTCCTACTTCAATCATTTCTACGAAGCTATCCCTTACCTGCTAAAGAATCACAGTTAATATCCTCCACAACGCAAAAAGTCAGCAACTCTTCTTCACACTCCAGTTTCCCCAATATTTAGGAAGGTACTGATCACCAGTTGTTGAACTCCTACTCAAAATGTGACACAAGAAACAGCAAGCCTCTATTGATCACTACTGACACATGGCTCAGTGAAGTCATTCTGTATACAGCTAGCACATACAGCCATCTACTGATAGGAAGGCTTGTTACTCCTGTACATCATCCAGTTGGCAATTTAAAGGAAGCCTCAGTTTAAGAGGCTACCTCAGATCTCAAAGTAGATAAAATGAGCTTTTAAGAAAGAATTCCACAGTCTACACAAGTAAAAGTTGTCTTTCAAACTCACTGCCTTCTGACAAGGATTTCAGCTACCCTAACTTCAATTACAGGGCTCTCGCCTAAATATTTAACATTACACGAATCAAACAAGTGCCATGCACTCGCTTTAATGTTTCCCCTGTTACAAAACATGTCTGGAATCAACATGTTTTATTTAGTCAGCTTCTTCCATTGCAGTTTCACAGAGTTTTACCCAACATTCATAAAAAAATTGTCATAAATCAGTAATATCCATAGTTGTGAAAAGTATTTCTCTTACAGATCTCCCAGTATTTTTTACAGCATCACTTGTGAACCAAGTTAGGACAATCAACATTGCACTTGCACATTTACCAACATTTATATACAACCCCAAGTGCAGTCAGCCTTCAAAATAAAGCTCTAAGATTGAAAAGTAAAGCTGCTTAGCGCCTTGCAGTGATAAACAAACCTGATTTCAGAACAAACATCACTTCAACATACAAAATTATTTTTCAGATTTTACATAAAGATGAGCACCTAAGAGCTGCAAATAGGAGAAATACAGACACATGCACTGAGCTTTTGCTTCTTCACAGAAGCTCACCTTCCCCAAGGTTCTTTAATTACAGAAACTAAGATAATAATTGGGAATAACATTCCAGTTCCCATTATCTGGTACCAGCTACAAATTAATCCTATTAGCATGGTCACCTTACAACACATGCAAAATAGATCTACTTCTAATATCTAACATATTTAAAGATTTACAGATAAAAATACCCCTTTTTAAGAGGACTTAATGTTCAGTATACAAGTAAATCATCTTAGAGCAAAGCATAGTCTAGCCTGCTGCAAAGGATTCCTACTGTTCTAAGGGGAGAAGCTGAATGTTTCAATGACTGCTTAAAGCAAAATTTAAGCACTAGGGTTTATATTTGTGTCCCAAATAGACAGGTTGTCAATAGTTGAGCAGAGTTTAACAAGAAAAATCAGCACTTCCATGTGCTACACAGAACAGTGAAGGATCCCGATTTATGATTTTAATGCTTTCCAAATGCTTAAACCAAGGTTTTATTAGGGCAAATAAAAGATGCTGTCATCTCTTAATTCTGAAAGATAGATCCGCAACACTGGCCACAAAAGTACTCTTGCAGGTTCTTAAGTTATCTCCACATTGTTCTTTTTCAACTCAGAGGCTACCCTGGAACTCAAAGCATGTCAAGCTCCACTTTTTTCCTGTATCATTTAGAATTATGCAATTTGTGTGCACCCAAATTACACTTTGTAATTATAAGCATAATATGCAAATGTGTCTACTTCCATTTCAGAACTATAATTAAGAGATTTTGGAAGTCTAGTCACAGGACTTTTCCCTAGAAAACAAATTTCAACATGGTTAGAAATTTGTTGGCAAGTTTCTAGTATATACACTTCAATTCCTCCAACACCTCAGAAGGATTTATTAATTGAACCGTACAATTCTTACTAGTCAATCTTGAGTTTCTGAAGGAAACTGGCTGATCTACAGTATTTATGTTTAAATACAGATAGTAAATGCAATACTATTAAGGCCTCAAAATGCTATTACATAATTAAGATTGTTATTTTAAGCACTTAAAACCCTTGCTAAGACATTCTCACATATGCTTGGAAGAAGCCAAACTTAGAAACATGTTTCATTCTAATTTGAAGGGCTAAACAAACCCACTTTAAAAACATTAGATCAGCCATTTCATTTACCTGCTTAGTAAACTATCATAGAAGGAACTCAATGGACCTAATATATGAAGTACAAGCCAGAACTATTACAAACACATCTCCACTAATAATTGCCTTCATTTAACAGCACAGAATTGTTGCAATTTAGAAAAAAGCCACTGATAGCATCATGACAGACTGGGTTTGTAAACCAGCCCTTCCTGAAGTCATAGATTTCCTACTTTTATTACAGTTACTTCATCTTATTTGGTCTTTGGTGACTCTACAACTGCCCGAAATACCCATTTCAAATCAGGATTATACAAACTTGCATTTTCAACCACAGCCAATCAGTCACCCTGTTTAATTTTGTATGTTCAAGAAGTGAAATACTTCAGATGTAATGCAAGACTTCACTTTCAAAGCAAGCAAAATATCTAGGGACATACTAGAAAAAAGAGGTTGGATCCATGTCCATCTACATTCAATTTTTCACTGACAATATAATTTCTTTTTGGAGCTGTACATATGCAGATATCGAATATTGTGTTAAAAGCATGCAAAAGCTTGTCTGTCCTCTAATTTCTCATTGAAATGAGAACCTCAGAAAGTATCATAGTTCCAAGGAATCACAGTTTTGATAACAGCCACAGACATATCTATTTCTGTAAGTGGTTCGTAAAATAATAAATAGCATACTTCTGTAACTTCCAAAAATAACTTACATATGCAAAAGAGATCCTTCCTTCCCTGTCTGGAGAGGAATTTCACTAATTTAGAGCCTGATTTCTCAACCTTCAAGCTAAGTTTTAGCAATATTTCTATTTACAGCAAACAATGCCAATATCTATTTATTAACACAATTCTCATTCTTCCACCACCAACAGTGCAATTTTTACAAAGTTGGGAAAAAATGCAAAATACCAACCATCCAAGGACACAGCTACAAATCACATGGCACACACATTCCACAGCTGAAGCTGCGACAGCTACCCCTGACTCCAGACTGCTGCAGACAATAGTTGATGCTCCCGATTGAGAGATCGGCATTCGCAGCCTATTACACATCGAAAAGTACAACAGTGCATTAAAAGAGGCCACATTGATTTAGACCTATTCCTGTTATAGGAAGCAAAGTCCACCAGCATGGCTTCGTAATCGCTTCAATTGAAGATACAATCATTCTGGCTGTCTTTAAGTTATATTAGAAAAATCAAATCATAACTTATGTCACTTGACCATGCCAAGCACTGTATCAAGTCTTTGTCTCTCCAGATCTGTACTTGGAACTCACCTGCCAATTATACAGTATTTCCAAGTTTACATTACATCATACCGTAAGTCACACTGATTACTTTTTTATTCAGTATAGCATCACTGAAACAAAGAGCTAGCACTAAAGCATACCCGACATGTCACACACAGAAGGGGTAGGAATCATTTATTAGTTGGAGTTACATAACCGCAAAAGAAAACATGCTTCTGGGTTGTTAAAGGATTTATCAAAACGTACTGTCGGTTCCCTAATATTTAAGTTACAGAGCCAAAAGTTCCTACGAAAGGGCATTGGTTGTAGGCTTCTTTTTAAAAAGGCTCCCGCATCCGCAGACAATAAGCCGTATTTACTGTTCGGAAACACGCTAGCGGTGTAAAACAGCAAAACCATTTGGGGTTTTTAATCGACTTAAATCCCAAGCAGAGCACAGAAGACCCCAGCCGTTCTACACAGCAATTCAACTCCGAATAATTTATAACTCACAGCAGCGAGCGTGCCCTCG
Source organism: Falco rusticolus (assembly GCF_015220075.1). NCBI lineage: Eukaryota > Metazoa > Chordata > Aves > Falconiformes > Falconidae > Falco > Falco rusticolus. Next base: position 1,599,992 of record NC_051189.1, on the reverse strand, counting down.
CTATCGGAAAACGGAACAGCACCTGTGAAGGAACAGGTATCTGGGCAGGCAGTCCGGCTGCTGCTGCTGGGAGAAGCGGGGCCTGCCGGAGCGGCGGGCACCGGGGCGGGGGGGGGGCAGGACCCCCCGGCCCCTCCGCGCAGCTCAGCCAGGGGAAGGAGGCGCTAAACACCAGCAGCCTGACCACAGAAAAAACCAACAACCCACCAAGCGGTGCAAAACTAGGAGTTAACCCCCTGCCTGAGCATCCTCGGCGGCCGCCGCTAACTCCGGCTCGTCCCCACGGCTGGACGAAGCGGCCCCGCTCCGCCCCCGCCGGTCCTCACCTTGGTTGACCAGCCTCAGGGCGTGGGTGAAGGACGGGTCCAAAGAGTCCTTCTCCGCCATCAGCTCGGGCAGGTACTTCTCATCCATGGCGGCGGCGGCCTGGAGCGGCAGCGGAGCCGGGGCGCCGGGTACCCCCGCGGGGAAGGGGGCGGCGGCGCAGGTCCGAGTCCCAGGCGGCGGTAAATCCTTGGAGGCAGCGCTTCCCCCCGGCCGCCTCCCGCCCGGGGCTGCGGGGACGCATCCAGAAGGAAGCGCCGCAAGCCCCCGGCAGGCAGCGGGGAGGGAAGGGGCGCGGGTCGGGGGCCGACCCCCCACACCGGACAAGGGGCGCGGAGAAATCCCTCTGCGGAAGCGCACGGGGCCGGAGCGAGTGAAGGAGGAAGAGACGCGCCCCCGGAGCGCTGACCCAGGCGGGACGGGCCCCCGCCTCAGCCTACTGCACACACGCGCGCGTAGAAGAAAAGGGAGCCCGTGAGGGGGCCGGCGCACACCACACACCCACACCTCCAGCGGCGCCGCGCCGACTGAGCGAGAGAACCGTCCGCGCCAGGTTTAAATACCTCCACTGAGGCCAAGCCCCCAACCCCCGGAGCCTTGCCCCTGCCCACCGAGCCCCGCCCCGGGATGCTGCCCCACCCCTCGGCTCCTCCCAATGGGCGGTGAGAGTAAGAGCCTCCCTCCCTGTCGCCTCGCCTACTCGAGTGAAGACTCCTATTGGGTGCTGTGACTTGTCAGTTAGGGGTGGGCTGCAGCTTCGGATTGGTGGCTGCTCTCCCCGCCTCCCGCGCCCTCCCGCCCCTCCGCGCCGCCACCGGTGTGGCAATGGCGCTAGTGCCGGGCGGGGGCGGCGCTGAGGTAACGTTCACACAGCGGCGCCTGACGGGGAGCGGCTCCGAGGGCTCCGGCGAGCCGCGGAGCGGGATCTGCGGTTAGAACGCACAACGAGACCTTCTCCTGAGAGGAGGCCTGGCGCTGTTCCCCTCCGGGAGCCGCGAACGCCTCACCGGCGCCGGCGGCTGGCGGGCGCTCGGCCTGAGGGGAGAGCTTCGCCTGGCGAGGGGGCGCGGCGCTCGCTCGGGACCCGCTCCCCGGGACAACGGGGCTGTGAGAGGGCTCCGGGGGCTAGGGCAGCGTCCTGGGGCGCCCTCTCGGCTCTGAAGGGTGCGGGGGACGAAGAAAGACAAGATTTGTTTTCAAAGGAAGAGTAAAACCGCGGTTTAAACTTTTTTTTTTCTACCTCCAAACAGCTCTACTGTTTATTTATCCAGCATTTTGTACTTACGCCTCTAGTAATACAAAGCATTTCCTAAGTACTAGCCAGAAAATCTTATTTACAAAGAATTACACCGATGAGCCATTGTAAGTGGGTTTGTGATTCTGTAGAACAGGAAAGAGAAGCAAAGTTTAAAAGACCTTGTTCAAGCCTATTTTCCTATTTTTTCAGCGGATACACTTGGTATATTAGATCATTATTCACTTTGATCTTTAGCTTTGAGGCTTTACATAGCTTCCTTATTAGACCTTAGGTGTTTCATCAATGAATCTTTCTTGACAAAAGCCCAAAGGAAGCAAGACCTACTATTCTCTCTAACAGAGCACAAGGGCAAAACAGAGAATTACTAAATCACTGAAGCCAAAAACATAACGCTAAAGTAACGTTTTAAACCAACGTTTACTGGAAAAGACAGTAAGGAAATTTAAGTGACAACTACAGTGAAAAGACTACTGAAAATATTTCTTATATATGTGAATTGAATAATCACACATTTACCTCTGTATTCTGTACCAAAAGAGAAAAAAAATCTTCAAAAAAAAGCTGGCATGAGAAATCACTCACTCAGAGCTTGGAAGTACAGGTTAAGGCTCCCTTCTCAGAATTACATGTGCTCTTTCACCCTTAAAACAGAAGAACCATATATTAAGGTATCTTATTTCTTGTTGTATTTTACAGACTGGAATATCTCATAGAACAATGTCTGATATGTTGCAATATGAAATACACTTGATCTATATTCTCTCTACAGCTGTTCCAAATAAATCTTGACCCAGGATGAACAGAAACAAATTTATAAAGTTGTATTTTAAAAATTCTCCTGCATGACATCAGGCTTGATGGATACAACTGAAACATGCAAGCAACTGGAAGAGGTTGGATTACAATGAATGTTTTATTTCAACCTTCCATATACATCTTCTCTGTAAAAGTACTGAAATGCAGCCATCTGTTGTGAAACAGGCAGACACATACAACTTTGACACAGAACAATATGTAGGAGTGTAATCTTTATTAAACGACCTGGAGCAAAATAATCCCTATCTTTGCCGGTAAAGCCAAAAATGTATTTGAAGTCCCTTCACAGCATACAGGACTTCAGACAGGAAGGTAGCTATATTGTTACAAATGGTGTAAAATACAATGTACCTTTCGTGGAAAGAGTCATACTTTTCCTGGTAACTGATTAAATAAACATTTGGTGTTTCATGAAACCAGTGTCTTCCCAAATTATACCAATTCCCTCTGGTTTACAATAGAGAAAAACTTAGTGGAAGTCTGAAGACTTGTTTCTCACCAGCTCTATAACAATAAAGGAATTATAAAATTATCCACATTTTACCCTATTGTTCAAACTGAAACCTGCACATAACAAGTGCAGTATATTGTTTTCTTCAATGAAATTCACTAGGATGTAATAAAAGAAGAGGAGGACAGAAAGGATGGGAAATTAGGAGCCTCAGGCCATAAAAAGCAGCCTGGAATGTGTTTAGCTGGGAAAAGCCTGCTGAGCATAGTTCTTACTATGCAGGAAAGCCAGGATACACCACCTTCTTATGGATTCATTGCTTTCTTGCTACTGAAATCTATAAAAAACTTGAAAAGCAGCTTTATCAAGGAGCTGCCCAGTAAGTATTAGATTTGGCATTCACAAATACTTAATAGTCATGAGCCCAAAATTTAAAATTCACAATTGAAATGTGTTTATCACTACTATCCAACACTAAACTAAAAAGGCATTTTTACACATCTCCATTCTGCTGTCTATACGCACATGGTAGTTTCAAGGAGGTAGTTTGGTAGTAGATCAGTTGGGAACCGGTATCAGACTAACATCCATTACTTCTCTTAAAACACCAGTTATACGACCTGAGTGTGCATGCCTATTTATAAGCAAAAATTGTAGATGTCAAAATTAATATCTATACATAATAGAAGCATTAGGACACGTTAGTACCTTTACTCTCAGGGGTGAGATTCACTTTCTTACTGGTGAGATTCACTTTCTTACTTCTTGTACCTTGTGACGCAGCCAACAGGACATCTGGGGAATATGTGTGAAGAGGCTGAAGCTGAGCTGCACCCTCTCTCTGGTGTGTAGAATCTATACGACTTACTGCAGTTACATTTTCCTTATTTGCTGGATCAACATAACAAGCAGTATTTTTGTCATTAAGGCTTTGCTTCTAATACTGCAAGCACACCTAAGTATTTGTAATTTTCATAGAATCACAGAATAGTTTGGGTTGGAAAGGACTTTTAAAGGTCATCTAGTCAAACCCCTAGCAATGAGTAGGGACATCTTCAACTAGATCAGGATGCTCAGAGCCCCATCCAACTGGACCTTGAATGTTCCCAGGAACGGGCCATCTACCCCTAAGGTAATAGTTGTCTTACTTCCTGGGGATTGGTGCTGATGCCAAAACGGCACAGAGTAACTGCTCAGAGACGAATTTTGTCTTTAAGCAGCAAAGGTATTTATTTCATGCAATGTTGGGGAGCTAGCCGGTTCGCACCGGACAAACTAGCCCCAAAGTTTTCAGTGAAAAGTTAGGTATTTTGTACAGTTTTCTCATGAGAGGTTACACAACATCCTTACATACATACTCATTTGATTTTGACATCTAATCATTCCATTCACAATAGGTGGGATCTAGGTGGAGTAGACCTTTCAATTTTCTTTTTTCAGCAATTTCCTGACTTGATGGTCTCCTTATCTCCTTCAGGTGCCCACCTTATCTTTTCTAATTATTCAGAGTATTCCTTTCTCAACACAAAAAGAGCATCACCCAGAGCATTGTACCAAACGCCTAACTCATCCTGACTAATCCTTTTTTTTTTTTTTTTTTTTTTTGTTATTCTGTTTCAGTGCCAAAAGGGTTGCAATACTTTCCTTCCTTTCATCATTATGTCATTTCTGGAATGCTTCAGTCAGACTCAAGGTAACGCCAGTAGGCTGACCTTGAGTCACGGCTCTGGGAATGCCTAAGGCTACGGCTGCCCGATCAAGCCAAGTGTCATGAGCCCATTCTGAGGAGAAGTTGGGACTCTAATTCACTCCATGCCTCCATAAATAATCCACGATACTACTTGCCATCTTGCCAGCTACACCAACTATGTTGTGAATGGAGTGATGCCCTTCACTGGTAAGGGAGAAGTAGCAATATGTTTGCTGGTATAGAACAGATTTAACAAAGTTTGATACTGAATGCAACAGTGGATGAACAACGTTCAGTGGCAAGGTCCACTTGAGTGGGTACTGCACAGAGGACAGGGTCAGACAAAACTGTCAGGGGGACCCTCCCGGTGAGTCATGAGGTTCAGAAAGGACCCCCTTGCCTTCTCAACTCCTTCTCAGGGGGGAGTTTAGCTGCGCCTGGATCCAGACTTATCTCAGACTTGGTCAACAGTTTCTAGCTAAAAGACTACATATGCGCAATCAATCCTTTATACCACTTAGCTAGGATTTCAAAGTTTAGCATGCTGTTAATCACTTACCGAGAACCTGTTGTGGCAAGGAATCTCTCAACCTTGAGGAGTGACCTTCAGAGGTGCCCTACCCTTAAGAGGCAGGAGATCCTGGTGTGCAGCCCACTGTCATGCAGAAGAGCTCAACGAGCTCTGAGCTGCCCACTATTTATGGAGTAAGATAATTGACTCATAGTCATATTTGCATAGTGACTACAGAAGTTACTTTCACACTTCACTTGAGTGGGACCTTGACCAGCACTGTTAAGTGGGCACGTTGTTCACAACAGCCCTGTGTCATTTTCCATCTCCCCAAATTCACTTTGAGTGGGATGCATCCATCACTACCACCACAGATGATTATCACTTGAGCTTTGTCATGGAAACAAAGGTCAGGATGGGGGGTGGGGAGTGGGAGGTGGGGAGAAGCACACTGCCATGTCACGTCCTATAGACTTATGTATGTTCAGGTTCCTCAAGTGGTCATGAACTTGATCTTACAGTGGGAGGGACTTTGCTCCTCCAGTCCCTGTCTTGTGGTCCATCTACTTGAGTGGTGTGGGAAAAGAGGTTGCCAGTGAAGACTGAGGCAAAAAAATTGTTGAGTATCTCAACCTTCTCCTTGTCTGTTTTTACCAGTTTGCCAATCTTGCTCATCGGCAGGGCGGGTACACTTTCTTTCACTTTCTTCTGGCTGACACACCCATAGAAACCCTTCTTAATATTCTTTGCATCCCTTATTATTCTTTCCATCCCTTGGCAAGTTCAGCTCCAGCTGTGGCTTGGCCTGCCTGACCCCATCCATATACAACCAGGCAGCATCCCTATACTCATCCCAGGATACCTGTCCCTGCTTCCACTGCCTGTGCATTTCCTTCTTGCCCTTTAATTTGACCAGCAGATCTCAACCCATCCATGCCTGTTTCTTGCCTTCCTTTCCTGATTTCTTACCCTTGAGGATCAAGAGCTCTTGTGCTCTATGGAAAGCATTCTTAAAGATCTGACAGCTCTGTTCTGCTCCGTTGCTGATGGCAGTTTCCCAGGAGCTGCTCTTGACTAACTCCTTGAAGAGCTGGGAAGCTGCTTTCCTAAAATTCAGGGTCCTGACTTCACTCTTTGCCTGACCCATATCTCTCAAAACTGTGAACTCCACCAGTGTGTGATCACTGCAGCTCAGGCTGCCTCTAGTCTTGATGTCAGCAATTAGGTCTCTTGTGTTCATGACCACTCAATCCGGTATCACATCATGTCTGGTAGGGCTGTCTAGTACCTGGCTTAAGAAGTTATCTTTGATGTACTCCAGGAGTCTCCTGCATTGCCTGTAGCTCGCTGTGCGACTTTTCCATCAGATGCCAAGGTGGATAAAGTTCCCCAGCAGAATGAGAGCCTGTGAGCATGATGCCTCCTGTAGCTGGAGTAAGAAGGCTTCATCAATAGGCTCCCCGTGATCAGGTTGCCTATAGTAGATGTCAGCCACAAGGCTGATTTTGCCTATGTTACTGTCCACTCATTTTAATTTTTTTTTGTATGACTAGTGCTATTCGGTTTATTCAGTGATAATCTCAAGCTGCCACTAACCATAGTAGACTTTATATGGCTCTAATGTAGTTGTTGCCTCTGATTTACCTCTGGGTTCCTGATTTAAAGCTCAGACCACAACAGACTGTTACGGAATCATTATTTATTTGAGACTTCATCTCATTAAAATGCACACAGCTGAAGACCTATAGAAGCAGGGTCTATTTTGGGAAATAGTTTGTCACAAATACTCCATCTAGTGAATATGTCCTTGATGTGACTCACCACAGTTCTGATTAGCATGTTGCTAAGTAGGTGCTGGCTTCCTTAGTATTCCAATATATCACTTGCCAATTTCTATTAGGCACACTGAAATTACCATTGCACTTCTTTCTCCAATATTCTTGTGACCATTTGGGTTTTTTTAAAACTTACATGTGGGTTAAAATGTGAAAAAACAGATAGAAGTATACTGTCATATCAAGACATCCATCATAAACCATGTCGTGGTTTAACCCCGGCTGGCAACCAAGTACCACACAGCCACTTGCTCACTCCCCCCCCCCACCCCCCAGAGGGATGGGTTGGAGAACTGGAAAGGAATGTAAAACTCAAGGGTTGAGATAATAACAATTTAATAGATAAAGCAAAAGCCGCGCATACAAGCAAGCAAAGCAAGGAATTCATTCCCCACTTCCCATGGGCAGGCAGGAGCTCAGCCGTCCCCAGGGCAGCAGGGCTCCATTAGGCATAACCGTTACTTGGGAAGACAAATGCCATAATGCCAAATGTCCCCCCCTTCCTTCTTCTTCCCCCAGTTTATACGCTCAGCATGATGTCATATGGTATGGAATACCACTTTGGCTAGTTTGGGTCAAGATGAACATGAGTCAGCAAGGCGCCCTTGCTGCAAAGGGGCTGGTGGTATCCTGGGCTGCATTAGCAGGAGTGTTGCTCATCTGTTGAGGGAGGTGATCCTTATCCTCTGCTTTGTACTAGTTAGGCCAGACCCAGAGAGCTGTATCCAGTTCTGCACTCTTTTTTACTGTGGGGGTGGCTAAGCACTGGCATAGGTTGTCCAGGGACGTTGTGGAGTCTCCAGTCCCTGGAGATATTCAAGAGCCGTCTGGACTTGGTCCTGGGCAACTAGCTCTAAGTAGCTCTGCCTGAGCAGGGAGATTGGACCAGATGACCTCCAGAGGTCCTGTCCAACCTCAGAGATACTGCATTGTGCAAATGATATGCAAAAAAGGTTTTGTAAGGATTATATGCCTCATTCAAGTTGTACATTTGTATTTTTTATAGTGTTATAGAGTCAGCACTGAAAGAGCCAAAGGTTTATCAAGACTTTTGTTGAATCTGAACTGATTTTGTTTAGTTGCTACTGTTCCTATGTACCCATATCTGTGATGAAAAAAAACCGAGTATGGACAGTATCCACAAGTAACTACTATTCTGATAACTGTAAGTTTACATTAATGAGGGCTACTCTTAACTTCCCCTTGTTACATTATTGGCCTACAGTGTGTTTCATTGAATGAGCTAAGATACTACAGTAGAGCAAGTAAATGACTAAATCTTCCCTGTTATGCAAAACATCATCTGTGAAACCATTCAGACTGTGATCCCAATACCATTTGCATCCTTCCCTCCCCAATTACTCTAGATTTCTGCCAGTCTTAGTCATCATCTTCATTATGTTCTTCAGCTCTTGTAAGAAAATATTTTTGCTTGCTTTAAGCACTAACTCTGGAGGCTTAGATACATCCTCATTCCTAGACATACCAAAATTATTAACACCAGGTTTTCATCAAGTGTAATTCAATTTTAGATTGCATCTCCTTGTATCTTTTGCCTGTGACATTAGGATTTTACCATCATTTTTTGTTGTTGCTTCAGTATAGTATCAATAATGGCTAATTCCAAACAACTCTTCTAGTATACATTCCACCTTCCTTAAAAATCTGATGTGCAGCAGTCTAATAAAACACATTTTCTTGAACAGCCGTCTTCCAGAGAGATGCAAAGTGGGTTGCTAAACTCCGCCTGGCCTGAACTCCTGGTATCCAGGTAGAACACTTAGCACATAGAATGTATGAGACCTGCAGAGCAAAAAGATTACATTATCTGTAGCAGGTAAATTTTAGCATTTACACCTTATTGTTCTTTTTAGGTCTTAAAAGTTAACACATTTTATTGGAACAGGCTGTCCAGTTTCTAGTGCATTGAGGCACTAGTAATTGAGGCAACACATCACAGTGAATTCACCACCTTTTTCATTATAGTCATGTATGCCATGATCTAAAGAGTGTTTTTCTTTCCTTTAGGTGTTTTGCTAATGGCAGTTGTGCACATAGTCCTGGAACTGCTTGCACATATACCTCAATCATATGATGTGCCTATAGGCATCATTATAAACTTTATTTTATCTGCTCTGAAGTATTTTGTGAGATTAAAAGTCTTTTCTATTTTTGTTTTAAATAAAGTGTAATGATTTTACAGTGCACTGTCCCAGTATTGGCTTTATACATGTATTTATTAAAAATCTTGATTTTGACATTTTCCTTTATATACTTGCTAATACTCACTTCATATAGCCCTAATGATGCAAAAGTTCTCAGTGTTGTCATGGTGAAAAGACTTTTTTTGTATATTCTTTTTCTCTTGTGCCATATTTGGATATACATACTTCGTTATTGCTCCTTTCTTGATCCTGTACTGTAGCTATAAAGGAATGTTGTACTATTGCTAAATTCCTCTGCTAGAAGCTTTTGCAGAATTGCATGCTCTTTACTTTCCTATTTTCCTCTGTAGTATACTTATAAAAGTGGTCTTCTCTCTGCACTTTGTCACTGTCTTCTCTAGTGCTGGACAATCAGCATGTATTACAAACCTTGATGTATCTGGTCCTCCCATGTACCTCTTTGATTGCTCTGAACGCACGTGGTGCCAGCTCCAGTGCACCCTTGTCATTGTTATACCTGTCTTATTCCTGGTTGCACCTCTTCTAGCACATTGTGTTGTATGCTAATGAATGTTCTCTTTTGTTCTTAGGAAAGCTTTTTCCAGTGTGAAATTGTTTGTTACTAATTTTTTCTCTTGTATTCAATCCCATTAAAAGCCTGTCTTTCACAGACTGGCTTTCCTAACTACCAAGGCCTCACCAGCCATAACTTATGAGTTCTCTTAGTAAGGCCTTGATGTGTTTCACAACATTTATCTTTGCATGGTATGTTTTCTTTAAAAAGAAACATAACAAAATTCAGAATGATAATCTATGTTTTCTTGTCAGCTTGTATGAGTCTACTGGATACCTGCACTTTGAAAATACTTCTCTTTTTTTTTTTTTTTTTTTTTTTTACCAACTGGAATGAGTGGCTATTCAGGGTAAAGAATATTATCTACTCCAAACCTGAAAGAAATCTGCTGCATTAATATCTTCTATATGCCACTATTTTCTGCAATACTTCTTTTCTGATCTTACCATGGCCCATTTCTTTCCTTATTCTGCATGAACTGTAGACAGTTTCTTTTCTTCTGATAATATACCAGAAAATACCGTTGTTCAGATTGCTCAAATCCTCAGAGAGCTAGGGTAAACTAAAGAAATTATATAATAGAGGCCATTTAGTGGTGGTAGTTTATTGTATTTGCTTTTAAACAGTTAACTCACAGTAATCATGAAGCAGTCTTATAAAAAGCATTTCTTAAGCTTCTATTAAGGGGGAGGAGGGGTAACAGTAAAATGTCCATCTTTGTTTTGGAAAAAAAAAAAAAAAAGTTGTTTAGAATGCTGGAAGATGGGAGTTTTTAGCCCAGGTGCTCACCTGCACCAGCTACTTCTACAAGAATAATCCAGAATATACTTAATGAAAACTTTGCAGACTATGATGATACCCAAGTACACACAAAAATAATTATGCTTTTAAGTGACCTTCAGGAGTCTGCATATCTGAACTGAGATTATGAAGCAAAGCAGCAGCTGTAGCAGAGCCCCAAAGTAACTGTTGGGGAAAAAAAGGTGTAAAGCAGTCTAACCCATTCATCTTCTGGTTAGGAATGGGAGTGTGCCCCTTCTGCACCTTCTAGAGGCAACAAATGTGAGAAGATGAACCCACCACGAAAGACAGCAAGACTCAGCTTCTGCTCAAAGTATACAGGTAAATCAGTACGTGAAACATCGATTTTATGTGCTTCCACTCTATAAGGCATATGTCCTACCACAGAAGGTTCAAGCAGTGCAAAATGTTCTCACTATCCTATGTTCTTGTTACCTTTTTTGATGCAGAGAGTTAAGGGACAGAAACAGAATCATCAAACTGTTGTCATCAGAGATGTGCTCAGCTCGCTAGCAATGGCTGAAAAGGCTTGTGTTTTTTTACATCTAGCTCCAAATAATGTCATTTGCACTTTTAACACAAAGTAGTTCTGTTTTCTAAGGCCCAGTGCTTTCAAGCCACCTATCAATGCCAGCTCCACATTGAAATGTTGATGTGAGAGTTAACATATGTATCTTATTGTTTAATTTTGTAATATCACCAAGCAGGTAGACAATATATGCAAAACAATTGTTTTGAAAAATATTTCAACTGTGATATATTGATAATTATTAGCAACAGAAAAAGAGAGTACCTATGGTGGCAAAGCAGAGTTCTGTCAGAGTCTGTATTTATTAATTTTATCTCACAAGAAAATGGCTCTTTAAATCCATCACATGATAAGTTTAAGTTCAGTTCTAATAGAACTTCTAATCATTGTGGTTCGGTCTTATATTTTGAAATGAAATATTTCCTTCCTTAAAGTTAACTTTCTCTAAATTTTTGCAATAAGCAAACCAAATATATCTTTAAGCTTAGCATTTCTTGCTTTAGACAGTAAACAGACTAGGTAATTTCCATTTCAGTAACAGTCTGATTTCATTGTTAGGTTTTCTTTTATATCAGACACGAACTGAAATTTAAAGTGCCTGCTCTGCAATATGGGACTGCATTAGAACAGTAATCTTGAGTTCTTTGTAATTACTGTGTTTTATAATAATTATATGAAATATATAGCCGTATATTCCTTTCTCTATTTGAGATAAAGAAGTCTGGATGGAAGTACGAATTAAAATTGTTTATCAAGATTCATCCTCCAATTAATTGTCTCACTGTAGGAGGAGAACAGTATTTGTATCATGCATTGTTTAAATGCTGAGTGGGCACAGCATCAGGTAGCGTTACATGGACATAAGGGGAGAGAGTTATTACAATTGTCACAATCCTGTACATTAGTTTTGCAGTTATAAGATGGTGTCTTCTTAGCTGCCTTAGCCTCCTTTACTGCATGCAGGTTTGTGGTTGTTTGTTTTTTAAAAACACTGCATGCAGGAGTGTTTAAAGAGGTTAGCTAATTTCAATTTTTCACCTTGAGTGATAATAGTTTTACTTGTCCTGTTAAAAAAAATTAAATCCAGAGGGACAGGTTATAATTGCAAACAATGTATTGGAATTTTTTATGGTGTAACAACAACAAAAAAAACCCCCAACACTACAAAAGTATCAAATCTAGTTACATTGTTTAAAAAATAGCTGAGTACTAATAAATCCCAGGGGAAAGCACCTTGGGAATGCAGTCTGGCTGTTGTGCGTTATGAGACTGCCTTTTGAGACTCAAAGAGCAGCTCTAGAGGTTGTCTCAGGTTTGTGAGTCCTAAATGTGTAGTGGAAACATAGAATAGAGCAATGTGAGAAGAGCTGAGAGAGCTGTTGCTTTGGAGGATGGTGAAAGGAAATGTGGCTGTGAGAAGAGTAAGTGAAGTCACGGGGGGGGGGGGGGGGGGGGGGGGTGGGGGGTGTGTGTGGGAATAAGCTGTTTCTGCAAAGTGTGCCTAAGAATTCAGTGGGTGATAATGACCCGATTTCAGATTTTTAATTTACTCAATTGTGAAACAATAGTCCTGACCGTATGTTCACAAATATCACAGCACTTCTGTCCACATGTTAAGTTTTAGCAAAATAAGTGAAAGTAAGAAGCAGATTATTTTATAGATTAATGTATAAAATGAAATGTTAAGACAAAATTATGTCTTTTTGCCTGCTAAAAGATTTTAATTAAATGTAGTTTAATACATACAGACCCAATCACTTTCCTTAATAATTTGGCATATTGACTTAATACAGTTCTGTGACTTAAACTGAGAAATATATTTCTGTCAAAAACAAGTTACTAAAAATCAATATTTGAATTTTATTGATGCACTTATTTTGGCAGTGAACAGCTATGAATGTAAGCTTGGGTAAGAAATGCTTAGTGAGGCTTAAAATGTATCCAAGCACACATTTCCTTAAACAATAAGTTAATACCTCAATTCTGCATCTCATTCACATATATATATATATATATTAATTACTGGAGTATTAGAGCATAATACTTCCCAAGGAAACCACTTCTACTTTCTTCAGGAAACTGTTAAGTTTTATGGACTTTTGAAGAGTTTACCTCTTAACAGAGTTCACATAAAAGTGCAATGCTTGAAAAGTAGGCTATGAATGGGTCTTTTAAATTACCTTGAGAAGCTAAGGATATCTTTATAGCATTAGTAGTCAGTAATTGATGCATTCATCCTAAATCTCAACTTTGCTGCTGCAGCAAGTCCCAAAAATTAGCATAACAATCCTAAAGAACAAATGGGTCCCTAGCTGTAAATTCCTCAGCTACTGATTTTTTCATTCAGTACTGTGATTTTTTTTTTGGTGTTTTCCCACAGATCTTTTGTTCCCATGATACAATATGCAGTTAAAATTATCTCATTTTGTATTTGTTTTTCAATAAACAGAACATGTTACACAAATTTCCTATATTCTTGGTTGTATTGTAAAACAAATATAATGTTCTAAATTACATAAATAATTAGATTTTTAATATTCATTATTGTATCCTTTTTTTTCTTATTTTATTAATGATGGCCTATATTATAGCTATAAGGATAATAACGTGATCTCTAAAGTTCTATATTGCATTAGATTTCCAGGGCAAGATTAGGAAGCAATCCTAAAAATATCCAATCCTATGTATAACCAGATACATTTCTATTTCATTTATTTTTTATCACAAAAATAGAACAGCTATAATTTTATACTAGTAACGAATCTAATTTGAGTAAAAACACTTCAGGTAGGCTGGGACAAATTAAAGCATAAAAGTGGGAATGTGTGAAAGAAACATATGCTTTCATTTCAAGATTTATGGTATTTAGCTATGGCAGTGTTAAAGTCTTGCTGTTTTTTCATATGGAAGAAAATATGAATATTCAAATTTCCTTAACGCAACAGGCCAGTGGTCAATTGCAGCTTTATAAAAGATTGCTTTGGCAGATGCTGTTTCCCCTGCATGCAGGAAAAAATCAACATGAATCTTTTTTTCTTGACAATACAGTCTTACAGTGAGCTGGATGATACAGGACTGAAGAAAACCAGAGTGGAACAGACCCCACAAGGTCGTCTAATCCAACAGTTTGCCCAAGGAAAGAGTCCAGGGGACAGTAATATCTGCTGAACTGACTTGCCAGAAAATTGGATACAATGTCCCCGGTAATGGCCTTTTCTTATACCTACAGACATGTCCCTTGATTTACAGTGTCACGGGATGCAAGTGCACCAGGACAGAGCTCAGTGTAGGACTTGAGCTTTTGCCCTGAAGCTGTAAGACAACATATATAATGTTTGTCCCACTTGTTCAGGTTATGCAGATTGCTCTTGCACATCCTGCATCTTGTTATTATTCACTCTCCCTAAAGAATGTGAGTAATAATGTTATGCTTTTAGAATCTAAGTCTTTATACAAGTGCCTAGTTACCCTTTCTTATATAAAACATAAGATAAAACCCTAACTTTACCCCCCACTATGCTATTTTCCATGGTATGAATTCTTTTTCAAGTTAATTCAGGGCTGATAGAGGATGCTGAATTGACCCCACCGTATGTATCTATTTACATGTGGAATCAGTAAATTGCACATGAAAGAGTCCACATGTTTTCTACAGTGCTCTTCTAACATGTTTCAGTCTTCAGCAGTTATGAAAATAATACTAGCAATACCATCTCCCAATTAACCCCTTTTTAGCTGGAAAGGTTAATAGTTAGTCTATTTTTTTATTTAAAAGCTACTGCAATAAAATTGCTGCAGATTAATGGTCTTCTGTGTCTTACTAAATGCAAAGGCCAGAGGAAGGCACTTGTGAAAGGTTAACATAAAAGTTATGGGCTTTTGAAGGATAAATTCTGAATAAAATCTTCATAATTAAAATGTTAATGCTTCAGTCATTTTAGTTAGATTTCTATGCGCAGCAATATGAAATGGGTGAAGTTCAGGAAACAATATTCAATGTCGAAATTACTCCAAATGGAAAGGACTCTGAAAATAGATGTGGAGCGTATTCTTATTACAGCAGTGGTAAGGCAAAAAATCTTAGTTCAATTAAAAAAAAGAAAGGAAGTCAGAAGAGGTGTGCTTGTCTAATTTTTCTTTTCTATTGTAAACTTACAAAAACTTAAATGAATTTTATATCAGGTGAGAAAAGCAAACACTGTAATTTGATAAACAATTAAGTTGTTTTCTTCTTGAAGAATGACATTGAAGTTTGTTTATTTGTGGCCCTAATTTTACAGGATGGTTCATCCATATCAAGGAGGTTAAAAGATCTGCACTTACAACATTTTGTGCTATGACTGTCCTGAGATTGAGAGGACTAGTATTTCTGTCCTTCAGGAGAAAAAAAATATTTAGCTATAGAAGCTATTATTAATAAAAAAAAGAAAATTTAGACCACATATTCATTTCAAAGACATAAATTCCCATTGAGTTTGTCATTTCAAAAGCATATGAAACACAGGAAGAAAAAAAGAATAAATAATAAGCTAATTTAGTGTTCATATAACCATTATTGCAGCTCACTTTTTCTTAGTTCTTACTCTGAGCTCTCAAATTTTATTTTCTTTTGTTGTTTTGTTTGTTTGTTTGTTTTTGTTTGGAGATTTCTATTAAAGAAAAGAAACATATACATAATTCTATACTCATTACTTTTATCCAGATCTGGTGATACAGCAGGAGTCTTAACTGAAGCAATTTCTAACCTGATACTAAAAAAGACATCAACCTCCACCCTTAAACCCCACAAAATCCTAAAGCCTTATGCACAGCTAGTCATATTTTTAGCACGTTTCTTTATCCAAATTGAGAAAGAAGCATCCCTAGAATTCTGAATCCTAGAAGCAACCCACCAAAAGGGGGATTGTCTCTAATATTAGAAATTTTGAAATAAATAAAACTTAACATGCATTTAAATGTGAAAAATCATATTATCTTGTATTTTAAAATCCTTTGTGATTTTTAAGGGCTTTTAAGGGCCTCAGAATTGAAGCTCTCAGTGTAGCCCCAGATGTTTCCTGTGCCACATGTCAGTTAACACTTCCTGTGGTGAGGAAGTTCTTCGAAAATTTTGTTCCACTTTCAAATTTTCTTATAAGGCATTTTGTTATAACATACAATAGTGTACACATGCAACAGTAGAGTTAAGTTGAGACAAGATAAGGTCCCTATGAAATATTATTCTCTTGTCTTTGTTTACAAATACCTGCAAGCCCTGAGTTAAGAAAAACTCCATGATACCAGTTGTAGTGGGTGATACAACTGGGTCTTAAAATCCAGTCCCTGACAAAAGTTCAAGAAGAAAGTTTCCATTATGTGGGTCTTGAGAGCTATTGAAAAATAACTGCTTTGGGAAATGTAGTTCTACTGCAAGTGGTTATTTTGGTAATTAAAACTTAGTAACACACTGGGAAAATGAGATGAATAGCTGGTAGTGTTTGATAAAATTGTATCTTACAGTTAAAGACAACATGGCACTAGCAAGAGAGTGTTAGGGTGTAGTGAGGGTCCATAACCTTGTTTGTGCTACATTTTGTCTAGGTTATCTGGTGATTTTAAGGCCTGTGTTTTGATTTCTTTCTGTGAAGAAGTGTCATGGATGGAGTGACACGCTTCACTCGTAAGAGGGTAACAATAATATGTTTATTGGCATAGAACAGAGATTTAACCAAGTTTGATAGTGAATGCAACAGTGGTTTAACAAGCTTCAGTGGCAAGGTCCACTGGATTGTTTACTGCACAGAGGACAGGGTCAGATAAAACTGTGAAGAAGACCCTCCTGTTAAGTCATGGGGGAGGTTCAGAAAGGACCTCCAGTTACTCCTGCAGATGGATGTGGACCCTCCATAGATCTTGCATTGTACTGTCTCTCCCTGTGTAAATGACACCTTAGCTAGTCTCAAGTAGCACTAGATGCTTATGCTCAGGCAACAGAATTGAGCCCTTCCCATTCTTGGAGAATTTATCTTTCATAACCTAGGTTATGGAAAATCACTGAAAAGACACTATCTTCTTTTACAGACTAAAATGTTTGAAATGATTGGAATTTCTCATCCTAGTTAAGAACACAAATACATTGACTCCAGACAATATTTATTCTTCTATAAATGACTTTGTCATGTATCCAATGGCAACATTCTATTTTTTTTTGTTGTTAACCCCAACAAAATCTATCATAAGCTGATTTGTTTACACAGACTAAGTCTAGTGATTATAAAAATCTTTAAAGAATGTAAATGCTTGCTCCTCTGCAGCTTTAATGTTGTTTGAGTTTTTTTTTTCTGATGGAATTGAAACTCTTTGCCAAGCTTTTCATGTAATGGCAATATTTAATGGCATTACAGTGCCTTACTAACCTCTTTAAACAAACTAGCATGACAGCAGATGAAAATAAGTACCGACATAACAGGTAATAGCTATGACTCCATTACACCAAAGGCTGCACAGGTGTTTAACTTCAAACTTATGCGGAGACCACTTATGATGGCCTCTGATGAGCACATTTATAATCGGGACAGAGAGCCTCAGTAACCTTAGCTAAAATGAGCCTTCTGCATCTTCTTACTTTTTCAATATTATATAAGCCTGTGGAGTGCTATCATCTGCTTCAGTGAGCAAAGATATCCTCCAAGAACAGCTTCTCTGCTTAGTTGTTTTCTATGGCAGAACTTCAGTTAAGTAGGATTCCTTCAGTACTAGGAACTTAGAGTAAAATTGTCTCACACCAGCACTAAAAACCAGATGGCTAAAGAGCTGCGGTGACTTTTTGCAATGGTTATTTTTTAGGTGGCTGGTCCCAAGAAATGAAAGCCAAACCCACCATATGCTTTCTGTGCAATGCTGTGGGGTGTAGAGGAATTATAGAGGAATGAAGGCAGGTTAATTAACATTGATAATATCCAGCTGTGGGCTGGCTTCAGGGGCGGTGGGTTGGCTGATGTTGATAATGCACAGCTGTGGCTGGTTCCTGCTAAGTAGTTAAATAGCTCTAAGGGGAATAGAAGAGGAAGCAGAGGGATTGTGTCCTGGATGTAGGAGAGACAAGGAGAGGCCTAGAGACAAGAAGGGGGCCTGGGTGAGGAGAGGCTGGCAGGAGGAGGACTCTGGATGTGATAGAGGCAAGAAGCATGGTGGACTGGCCTGAAGAGGATGAAGAAACAGCACGGACAGTAGATGAGCTTTTGAAACCTTGTGGGGCATTGGTGGCTGTGCCAGGGCAAGGTGTGGGAGCTACTTATTGAAGTTAACATGGGATGGGGTGGTAAAAGTCTTGTTGCAGCTGGCTAAGTTTGGGTAGCGCTGCAACAGTGGGGGGAACTAGTTCCCTTGGGGAGAGAATTCAAAGCCACTCAGATTCACTGTGGTGCTGGGTACGGCCAGTACCTCAACAGTTACCAATGGAAAATTCGAAGCATGGAAGTCCAATTTTTGCATCAGTCTGTTCAGCAAAGGGGATGCTACCCAGCCTCCTCTGAGTCCAGAGTCAAATCCAGTTACAAGGGAAGATGCCCAGTCTAAAAGAATGGAAAAAAAAATGTTGTGCTAAAAACATTGTGATGCCCTTCTTGTACAAAATAACCTGCTGGTTTTAAGACTGTCAGAGATGCTTTTATGCTAGTGCTTAATGCCTTCATTTAAGAGTGTGGAGTCTTGACTTGCCTTTCAGATTATTTCTTTTTTTTAAATCCATTGACTGATGAATGCAAAACATTCAAAATAGCCTGTAGGTACATTCAAGGTGTTCCTGTCTTGAAAAGAAGGAAAGATTTGTATGGCACGCTGAGAAAAGATGAACTACTAACTGACTAGAGTACCTTTCTGAGAGGGGAAAGTCTTCCCAAAGCATGCAAGTTAGTTCTCAACAGTTTCTGGGTGAAGATTGCAACTACTGGGCTGTTACAATGATTGATGCTGCTGCAGCTGGGTTTTTATAAAGAAAGGTTACAAGTGCATTTTGGCAGCATTTGTCCTTTTGAGTATATGTCCCTACCACTCTCAGAAGACATTTTCCAGACCAGGTTTCTCGAGTGTTAGGCATTGTTCTACATATTTTCTGGATCCTGACAGAGCTTGTGCTTTGGGCTATGGCGGGGGAAGAAGGCAGAACTGTACCTGCTTGGAAACAAGTGCTGTAATTGTATACAGAATGGAGTGACCATAAAAATATGGTTAGGTTATTTTTTCATGTGTGCTTTTCTTGTTAATTGTGCATGACTATTTCTAAATTCTATAGCTAATTTAGTTATAAAATTAACTTCAACACCTAGCAAATTCATTTTCTAAGTATATAAGGAATGCAAGATTCTCTCAACTGTGTGGGATTGTAAACTTACTTATTCCATTTGCTCTGCAGATGGAAAGGTACAGAGAGACAGTAGCTTATATCTCAGCATCTCCAAATTAATAATGGTGTGGTGGGTTTTTTTGAGGGGAAAAGGATAAAACGTTGGGGTTGAGATAAGCATTTGTATTGATAAACCCCCATAAATAAAAAGGAACAACGTCTAGTAGAAGTCCTCAGAGTCCTATTTAGTACAACAGAAATTCCACAGCATGCAAACTGACAATAAACAATCTGTGTGCATAATTCATTTTATTTCAGGGAAGACGTGAGGAAAAGCAATGTACTGAAAAGTACCTTTGTTTTTGTTAAACTAAGGGAACCCCTTGGGATGCCTTCCCCTATTTATCAATTCCCTTTGAGAAGTAAGAAAAGCTCTATAAGCCCTGCGTAGGTGCATTTCTAGTGTCTTTAGAACAACAGAATTTCATATTATGGTTTAAAACCAGCTACATTTCTTTATCATTCTTGTGTTACCATTCCCCGGTTAAAAATACTCATCTGCATGATACGTAACTAGGTACATGGTCTATTTAAGCATTCTAGTTTTCACAATTTTTATTTTGCCCTTTTCCATTAAAAACTATATAAATCCAATAACCCTTCAAAGAGTAAATTAAAAAAAGTCATCAGAGCCTATCTTTTAGTTCTACAGCTACTACATTATCAAAGTGGAAAAAATGGACAGCAACAGTAAAGGTGAGTGTGTATTTTTTCATTTTTGTATGGAAAAGATTCTATTTCTGTACCTTGGTAAAAGCTAGCAAAGCTTTAGTTAGTTTTAAAGTAATGTTCATGAATTTTTCATGAACATCTGATTTTGTTTTCATTGGTGCAAATCATATCCAAGATTTTACTGTGAATTAAATTGAACTAATGTTAGCAGTTAAATAGATCAGGACAAATACAAATGTCCTTCCGATTTCTGAAAAAATATCTATCCTGGTCATCTTGATGAGGTGCTGAGTGCAACTGGTTCAAGAAATCTGTTCTGGTTGCCTGTAACCCCAGAAGTCAGAGGCTAAGTGAACAACTAAGTTGTTTAATAAAATCGATGGAACTATTTCCTACCTGCAGGTTACCTCTGACATCAAGGTTGGAAATGGCAACTTTTAAAAATGAACTGTTGTAATGTTAACTTTTATTAATACAGGAATAAAAACACAGACCCATGTCATTGCAGGTTCTGAATGGACTCTTTGGACCTCTCAGCACTTCTTGTCTTCTAGACAGTAAGCAGTGTGGGGGCAGAGCTGCTTTGTAACCACTGACTGTGTGAATCGCAAGAACAGACTAGACTAGACTATTTCATTTGGAAGGCACCTACAACAATCAGCTAGTCCCACTGCCTGACCACTTCAGGGCTGACCAAAAGCATGTTACGGGCATTGTCCAAATGCCTCTGGAACACTGACAGGCTTGGGGCATTGACCAATTCTCTAGGATGCCTGTTCCAGTGTTTGATCACCCTCTCAGTAAAGAAATGCTTCCTAATGTCTGATCTAAACCTCCCCTAGTGCAGCTCTGAACCATTCCTACATGTCTTCTCACTGGGTATTAGGGAGAAGAGATCAGCATCTCTGTTTGCTTCCCCTCCTTAGGAAGCTGTAGAGAGCAATGAGGTTACCCCTCAGCCTCCTTTTCTCTAAACCAGACAAAAACCCAGTGTCCTTAGCTCCTCCTCACAGGATGTTCCTTTCAGTCCTTTCACCAGGTTTGTTGCCCTCCTCCAGATGTGTTCAAGGACCTTCACATTCTTCTTAAACTGCAGGGCCCAGAACCACATGCAGAACTCAAGGGGAGGCCTCAAATGCTGAATACAGTGGAATATTCACCTGTTCTGACCAGCTGGTTATGCTATGTTTGATGCCCTGCAGGATGTGGGTTGCCCTCTTGGCTGCCACAGCACACTGTGGGCTCCTGTGGAGCTGCCCACCAGCACTCCCAGATCCCTTTCCACAGGGCTGCTCTCCAGCTACTCCTCTCCCCGTTTATACTTGTGCCCAGCACTACTCCATTCTAGGTGCAGAGTCTGACATTTCAACTTAAGTGTCATCCCATTAATCATAGACCAATGCTCCAATCTGTCTAGATCCCTCTGCAAGACCTCTTGTCCCTCAGTGTTCAATAGCACCTCTCAGCGTGGTGTCATTGGCAAACTTGCAAATGGTGCATTCAACTCTTGTGCCCAGATCTTTGATCAACATATTGAGCAGGACTGGCCCTAGAATTGAACCCTGAGGAGCACTGCTGGTCACTAGTCTCCACCCAGATGTAGCCCCATTCACTACAATCCTTTGAGCTCTGCCCTTCAGCCATTTCTTCACTCGATGTACCATGAATCCTCTCATCCCACAGCTGGACGACATGTCCAGAAGGATGATGTAAGGGACAGTATTAATGACCTTACTAAAATCTAGAAAAACTGTATCCGCTGTGTTCCCTTCATCCGCTGGGTGGGTGACCCTATCGTAGAAGGATATCAATTTGTTAAACAGGACTTTCCTTTTGTGAAACCATGTTGACTGTGCCTGATGTTTGTATTATTCTTTAAATGCCTTTCAGTAGTACCCAATATAATCTTCCCCGTAATTTTTCCAGAAACTGAGGTTAGGCTAACAGGTCTGTAGTTCCCTGGGTCTTTCCTCGTGCCCTTTTTGTAGATTGGAATAACATTGGCTAGCTCCCAGTCAGCAGGGACCTCCCCAGACTCCCAAGACCTTTGCTAAATGATGGAAAGGGGTCCTGCCACAACATCCACTAGCTCTTTCAGAACTCTCGGCTGAATCCCATCAGACCCCATGGACTTGTGAACATTCAGCTGATAAAGCTGGTACCTTACAGTTTCAGTGTCCACAAATGGAAAGTCACTGATGCCACAGTTGTGGTTCTCCAACTCGGGGGACTGGGCAGCACAAAGTCTGTCAGTCTTATTAAAGACTGAGGCAACAAAAGCATTAAATGCTGCTGCTTTTTCTTCACCCCTGTTAGTCAGGTAAGCATCCTCAACAAGTATCAGTCCAAGGTTTTCTTTAGCCCTCTTCTTGCAACTAACATACTTTTAAAAGCCCTTCTTATCTGAAACAACACTGGCCAGTTTCAACTCAAATTGAGCTTTGGCCTTTCATGTCTTCTTCCTGCATAAATGAACCACAGCTCTACTCTTCCTGCAAAGCCTGACCTTGCTTCCAGAGTTCATACAGTTTCTTTTTCCTTCTGAGCCCCTGTTCAGCCAAGGTGATCTGCCCCATTTGCTTAGCTTAGAACGTGGTGCAATCACCTGCTCCTATGCTTCTGAAAGGTGATTCTTAAAGACTGATCAGCACTTGTGGACTCCTAAGCCCTCAAAAGCAGATTCACAGGGCACTCGGCTGAACAGCTCCCTGAATAGCTTAAAGGTTGCCCTACTGAAGTCCAGGGTAGCAACTCTGCTTTCCTTTCCTTCTCATTACATTGAACATTTTAAACTCAACCATTTCATGAGCACTGTGGCTAAGACAGTCACCTACTATCACATCCCCTAAGATACCTTTTCTATTCACAAACAGCAAGTCTAGGGAAGGCATCTTTCTAGTTGGTTCACACTGAGTACCTGTGCCGAGAAGTTATCTCCTACAAACTTACAGGATTTCCAAGACCTGCTTATCACAGGAGTCTGATATTCTTAGCTGATGTCTGGGAAGAGTCTCCCATAAAGACAAGTCAATCTGAATCCCACATTTAACTTGACTTTATGATTTCACAAGTTGTTTTTAATAAAGGTAGAAGCAAACAGCCAGAGTATTGGTTGAATTTTAGTTTTCTTTCTCTCTCTCTCTGGAGTAGAATTAAATGATTGTTTTCTGTTCCTTTTGTCCAGCAATAAGAAATACATAAATGCATCAAATGTACAGACTCTTTTCCTCTTCCTGAATCTGCTAGGTGTCTCATGCATGAGGCATGTAGACTCTGCTTGTCCCGCTTACTGCACTTCTGTAATAGATAGCTCTAAGAACCTCTCTGAAGTATTTCATATGAGCTTTATTACAATGGTACTGAAGTGCATGGCAGTCATAAATTGATTTATGTCTACAATACTGTGATAATTAGATAATTACTCTTTGTAGGTGAAGATCCAAAGCTCAGAAAGTTGTCCAAAGATAAGCTATGACAGAGCAGTGGATTAGATTTCAGCTAGCATCCCGTACAGCAAACCATTTTGCTCTGGTGCCCTGGTGTATCTTTATGATCTCACCTGGGCTAACTCTGCCTACATCGGAGCGCAGCAGAGTACAAGCCAGGTGTAAAAGCAAAACTCTTTAATGTCATTGGCTTAGGTTTCTTCTCGTACCCATCACTTCAGGTGACGCAGTCTCACAGGAACAGAGCTATCAAACCTGCAGCTGATTTGCATTTTGCTGGCTTTGAGTGGAAGCAAAATTAAAGCCAGATGTTTCCATCTGTCTGAGCACACGTTCTTGCCACAGACAGATATGCCAGGCAACACCTGATATTCCTGCGGATTAACCTACTAGACTCACTTTAACGTGCAAACCTCTGCACTGAAGAGGAATTTCAGCTGAGATGTCTATTGTGTTTCTCTCAATGTATTCTGTGTAGTGAGATAAATAATTCAAAGCATAGTGTATCTTAAAATTGTTCACTTTGGATTCTTTAGATTATAAGTGTTTCCATACTTCATGTTGTCAGCAGATCTTTCTGGGTTTTTTGTTGCTGGGCAGTCAAGGGAGATGATATCACATTTATCAATAATTAGAGGGGTGTGTGTTTCTATCTTCAGGTGAAAAAGGGCAAATATCCTGCATATCAAATATTGAGTAAGAGCCGAAAAGGAAATTGTTATATGCATGGTCAGCTTCAAGAACTGAATTCTCTTAAACATTGACCAATAGAGACCATAAAACATTATTTAGAATAACATTTTTCATATGTTATTTTCATTGTAATATAAAAAAAATCCAAAGTGTTATTTTTTTCTAAGTTTATGAAAACTTTAAAAAATACAACAAATGCATAAGACAAGAATATTCATAGAATTATCATAGAATGGTTTACATCAGAAGGGACCTTAAAGATAATAGAGTCCCAGCCCCCTGCCGTGAGCAGGGACACCTTCCACCAGACCAGGTTGCTCCCAGCCCCGTCCAGCCTGGCCTTGAGCACTGCCAGGGATGGGGCACCCACAGCTGCTCTGGGCAGCCTGGGCCAGTGTCTCACCACCCTCACAGTAAAGAATTTCTTCCTAGTATCTAATATAAATCTACCTTCTTTCAGCTGAAAGCCATTCCTCTCTGTCCTATCACCACATGCCCTTGTATACAGTCCCTCTCCAGCTTTCTTGTAGACCCCCTTTAGGTACTGGGAGCTGCTCTAAGGTCTCCCTGGAGCCTTCTCTTCTCCAGGCTGAGCCACCCCAGCTCTCTCAGCCTGTCTTCACAGGAGAGGGGCTCCAGCCCTCTGATCCTCTCCTCTGGACTTGCTCCAACAGGTCCCTGTCTTTTCTGTGCTGGGGGCCTCAGAGCTGGATGCAGTACTACAGGTGGGGTGTCACCAGAGCAGATAGGGAGAATCACCTCCCTCAACCTGCTGGTCATTCGTCTTTTGATGCAGCCCAGGATACAGTTGGCTTTCTGGGCTGCGAGCGCACATTGCTGGGTTATGATGAGCTTCTTGTCAACAAACATACTCAAGTTCTTCTCCTCAGGGCTGCTCTCCGTCCATTCTCCACCAGCCTGTGTTTGTGCTTGGTATTGCACTGACCCAAGCGCAGGACCTTGCACTTGGCCTTGTTGGACTTCATGAAGTTTTCACAGGCCCACCTCTCAAGCCTGTCAAGGTTCCTCTGGATGGCATTTCTTCCCTCCAGCATGTCAGCCACACCATACAGGTTGATGTTGTCAGAAAACTTGCTGAGGGTGCACTCAGTCCCACTGTCCATGACTCTGAAAAAGATGTTAAACAGCACCGGTCCCAATATGAACCCCTGAGGAGTGCTTCTTGTCATTGGTCTCCACTTGGACATTAAGCCAGTGACCACAACTCTGAGTGCAACCATCCAGCCAATTCCTTATCCACTGAGCGGTCCATCCATACAATCCATGTCTCTCCAGTTCAGAGACAAGGATATCATGCGGAACCGTGTCCAATGCTTTGTACAAGTCTAGGTACCTAACATTAATTGCTTTTCCTTTATGCACCCACACTATAACCCTGTCATAGAAGGCCACCACATTTGTCAGGCATGATTTGCTGTTATTGAAGCCATGTTGGCTGTCACTAGTCACCTCCTTATTTTCCATATGCTTTAGGATAGCTTCCAGGAGGATCTGCTCTATGAGCTTGCCAGGCACAGAGGTGAGACTGACTGGCCTGTAGTTCCGCCAGTCTTCCTTTTTTTTCCTTTTTAAAAATGGGGGTTATGTTTCCCCTTTTCCAGTCAGTCGGAACTTCACCAGACTGCCACAACTCTCAGGTATGATAGACAGTAGCTTAGCAATATCATCTATCAGTCCCCACAAGGACTGCAGATGCATCTCATCAGCTCCCATGGACTTGTGCACTTTCAGGTTCCTTAGATGTTACTGAATGTCATCTTCTACAAGTGGGCGGTTCTTCATTCTCCCAGTCCCTGCCTTTCCCTTCTGTGACTTGGGCAGTGTGGCTGGACCAGTGGCTGGTGAAGACTGAGGCAAAAAGTCATTGAGTACCTCAGCCTTCTCCGTGTCCCATGCAACCAGGTCTCTTATTTTCTTTCTGGAGAGACCTCACATTTCCCTATTCTTTTATCACCCACATACCGACAGAAATTTTTCTTGTGGCCCTTAACGTCCTGGACAGCTTTAATTCTATCAGGGCTTTAGCTTTCCTAACTTGGTCCCTGGCTGCTTGAACAATTTCTCTGTATTCCTCCAAGGCTACCTGGCCTTGCTTCCATCCCTTGTAGCCTTCCTTTTTGAGTTTTATTTTGCCTAGGAGCTCCTTGTTCATCCATGCAGGCCTTCTTGTGTTTTTGACTGACTACCTCTTTGTTGGCACCCATCACTCCTGAACTTGGAGGAGGTGTTCTTTGAATATTAACCAGCTTTCTTGGGCCCCTCTTTTCGTCCAGGGCTGTATCCCATGATACTCTACCAAGCAGATCCCTTAAAGGCCATAATCTGCTCTCCTGAAATGCAGGGTAGCAATCTTGCTGTGCGCCCTCTTTGCTGCCCTAAGGATGCTGAGCTCCACCATTTCATGGTCACTGCAGCCAAGGCTGCCCTGGAGCTTTACATCCCCACCAGCCCTTTGTTGTTGGTGAGAACAAGGTCCAGCATGGCACCTCTTCTCGTTGGCTCCTCTATCACTTGGAGAAGGAATTTATTGTCAATGCGTTCCAGGAACCTCCTGAATCGCTTATGCCCTGCTGTATTGTCCCTCAAACAGATATTGGTGAGGTTGAAATCCCCCATGATGTCCGGGGCTTGCGAACATGAGGCTGCTCCTGTCTGTCTATAGAGGACCTTCTCTGCTCCGTCTTCCTGGTTGGGTGGCCTGTAGCAGACCCCACTATAACATCACCTGTCCCTGCCCTCCGTTTAATCCTGACCCATAAGGTCGCTCTCGGTCAGCTCTTTATCCATTCCCAGGCAGATCTCCATGCACTCCAGCTGGTCATTGACATGGAGGGTGACACCCCCACCTTGTCTCCCCTGCCTGTCCTTCCTAAAGAGCCTGTGTACTTCCATTTACACACTCCAGTCATAGGAGCCATCCCACCGCGTCTCTGTATGAAGTAAAGCCTTCTCTGACTGTGATGTTGTCACCTTATGGGACAGTCAAATTTTTTATGATGTTCCTTCAGAATCATGGAATGCAGGGGTGAAAAAGATGTACATTATTCTTCAAGTTTCCAAAGAATTATTAATTACATGGAAAAAAAGCGTTTACTTAGGTGTATTTGGAAGAAAAAAAGTTGGATTTTGTGGATTTTGTTTTGATAAGAGACAGTATAAGAACAGGATGTCTCTTTAGGCTTTTGTGGTTTCTGAATTTCACCTGTGCCACACAGCTTGGTTTCGTCTTGTGAGGTTATAATGAAGGGGGCTGATACAGAGAAAAATCAATAAAACACAAATTTAAGGGTTTTTGTTAGCAGAGAGGCCAGTTGTGTTAAATCACCACTTTCAGTTTCTTCTTTTGCATAGCAATTTGCAGTTTTGAAAGATAAGTAGACATTCCTTAATTTCTAATTTACAAAGAAGCTCTTTCATAAGCACATAAAATTTTCATTTGTTCTTTATAGCCCTCTTTTTTGTTATACCACAGTTGCTCAGGATAAAGGTAGATGATGCTATACCAACAAAAATACAAACAAACAAAAAAAATCCAAAAAACTACCAAACTACTTTTAGTCTTGGGTAACTAGCAAAACTCGCACGTCACTTTTAGTGCAAATACTTTCAAGCCTATTCAAGGTATGTACAAAGGCATCAGCCTGTAATATCTATACGTGTTATTTTTTCGGTGTGTTGCTGTTTGGAAGTTGACCTGCAGGCAGGCTGCGCTTCCCGGTGTTCTTTCTGGCCTTGCAGCGGCAGGACTCCGGTCCCCTACGTGCTGAGTGACAACGCTGCCTCCCGGTGGCTTCCGCTGTCGCTCGGGTTTGATGCCTTTGCATTTGAAAGCTGGTCTTCAGCTGAAACAAATCCTGTTGCTTCTTTTTGTCTTTTGAATGCTAAACGCACACAGGTAAGTACCCTCCTTTTTTTTTTGTATATGATAAGGCATAGCCACACCCGTATGTGCATTTGCAGGATGTTTTTTCTGGCTTTTTCGTATGATTATTCTACTACAGTTGCAGTAACTGAGACTCAGACTGAAAAACTCAACACACTGTTTTCTTCTTACTCTGGCTTGGCAAGATTATTTAGGAAGATGCACGAAGCGTTGTATTCCTTAAGTCATATTTGGGTCCAGAGCAATTCCTTTTGCAGCATACTGAGCAATTTAATTGCTAGCAACTTCCCATAATTTTGCAGAAATGATTTAATGAGTCTGTATCCTTCAACTTAATTATATGCATTAGCTTTTTTGTGTTGCTTGCGACTTTCCAAGAACACCCAGGTCCACTTGACCTGTCTGCACAAAGACTACAGAATCACTTGAACCTCAGACAGATGACTAGTTTAACAAAAGCTGAAAGTCTTTGTTAAAAGGATTACGGAGGCAGCCTGTATTAATTGAAACAATGCTATAAAATGCATAGAGAGGGATATGCCCTTTTCCATGTATTTTATTCAATTATATGTGAATTACAAAGCCTAATTAATTGCCTGTTTCACTGTATGTAAAACAATTCCCCTTTTTTAAAAGGTGAAATAAGAAAATTAAACTGTGTGAATTTAATATTATGGCTATATAGTTAATTTTGTATTTTTATATTAATATTTTAGTTTTCTGTTGAAATCACAATGTACTTCAGTTTGAGAGTATGGTTTTGGGGGTTTCTTAGTGTGTTGTTTTTTTTTTTTTCTTTGTCACCTTAGGATCTCATCTGGCCATGTGAGAACTGTTGCTCTGGATGCTCCAGGCTATGCAAAAGTTGCAGTCTACATTTTTATAAAGTAGTTACTGATTTTAGGTGAAGATTCTAAGCACTCAAGGCTGCCATACATCTGTACATTCTTGGCTGCATCTTCTTTTTCTGAGTGGAATTCTGTCCAAAAGCAAAAAAAGGAGGAATACGACCAAGCCCTTGTGTTCTTCCATTAGCTGAGATTTGCAGAAGTGAGTAGAGATGTTATGGGTTGGTCGGCATGTCTCGCGATGTCTTTCAGAAACCAAAGAGCCCAGAGGTGCTGGCGACTTTTGTATATATGACTCACAACTATACATCAACTGGTAATTATGGATTTAAACATAGCATTAAGAACATGAAACAAATGTGAGCTAGTGTGAATCTGTATCAGCAGCAGTTTCAGTGGAAGGTGAACTACTGGCATATAAATATCGGAGTCCTGAATTCTTTGCACTGTTTGGTCTCCACTAACAGTGCAAGAGTTGATATGCTGAAGCTGTGGGATAGTGAAGCTGGACGCAGGCTCATTCTGACCTCTCTGTGTCGTTATGTTTGCATGCACCTGCACTGTGAAATAAAGTTGTATTAATATTGACATGGGAGAACTGTTGCACTTTTTTTTTTCACTGGAGAAACCCCCAATGGCAGCTTTCCCTCAGTGTTAAATACCTGTAATTATATAATGATATTTATTTCATGTTCTTTAGTGTACGAGTACCCGCCACAAGGCCTGATTCTGAGCTACTTTCTGTACCTGGCTTGCTGTGAACCACGTTTGTGCAGCAGTGGTGTAAAACATGACAGTGAGAGTTGGCTTTTCCAGCTCTACTTTGCAGAAAAAAGGGAGAGACAGGTTCATCATGAGCTAGGTAATCAAAGCAATTAGGTTCCAAGTTTTCATTTATTATTGAAGCAATATTTACAATAAAGAGTTACGGATTTCATGTCTACCGCTCTCCTTCTACATCTTTGTGTGTTTTCCTTTTGCCTCATTTGCTGTGGTGGGATTGGTGTTTTGTACTCAGTGAGGAGGTTGCGTTGCTAGTCGAGTTCCTTGGGAGAAGAGAAGCAATCCTTGTCACGCAGCAACTTTTTCTTTGCTAGACATTTTGTCTCTCTTGCACATTCAATTCACTAGTGCCCTGCAGAAAAGAACATATTGCCTGACAAGATAGCGCTGTTTAATAAGTGGTTAAATCTTTCTGTGTTCCTGATAACTTGCATTTGAGGGAGATGGAGGATATTAAAAGCTTTCAGTTACAGACATGTGCTGGAAGGACAATCTTGACACTGTACTTTGGTAGCACATAAAGGTTAAGTGTAAGAGGGATGTTGTACATTAGCGATTAGACAATTCTGTTTGTGCAGGAAAGCATTCTATATCTGCTAATAATCTTTCTCAGGCATGCCTGCCTAACTTTTTGGTTTTGGCAAGCTCTTACTTTAAAGCAAATTACTTTTTTTTTTTTTTTTTTTTTAAGAGTGGTCAGTCCAGGTAAATTACGAGTATTCCCACTTTTTGCTTTAGAACGTCTGAGCCTCCAAGGCAGTGTGTGGTTGCAACCCTCTGCTTCTCCTGGCTCAAAAGGTTTGTAGAATTGCTGTTATCAGTTTTCTGTCCTGTACCAGTATATTTGAACTGCACGGATGCTGCAGCCCAGACTCTGGGATCTATAATGGCTCTGCACATTCATGATGTTTATGACATACTGTCTGGAGCACAACAGAATTCTGGTAAGCATCTTGAGTAAGAAAGATACATGCCGTAACTAAAGCAATATTCTGTTGAAGAGACTGCTGTAAGAATCTTGAGCGCTGAAAGTTTTCCTTTCTAAGCAGTTCCAAATTAATTTATGACACTGGGATGGTCTGTCAGTGCTTCCTATAGCTTTCAGGGAGCTGTTTGCTCACATGATTTAGTCTAGATTTATTTTTTTTTTCTTTATCTGCTGCTCCATGTGTCTCTATTCTTTTTGCAAATGACAGCTCTGAGATGTGTAAAAGTGCCTGAATAGCAAGAAGAGAATCTAGCTGATGATGGAAAGAACAGACACTATATTGGAGCAAGGAAGAGCTACTCTCAGGTTCTGCTCCCAGAGCTGTCATTTCCCAGAGAAAAAAGACGTCCCACGGAGGCAGGCAGGAGGCAGACAGGCAGTGTATGCGGAGGACGATGGTGAAGAGGGATTCAGGGGAATGGGCAGTATTTCCAGTGAGAAAGGAATAATTTAACATGGCAACCTAGCTTAGATGAGATGGGTAGACAACAACAAAGCACAGGAGTAGAAAAAGATAGGAATCAGAGTGTGAAGAAGTATATTCAGAGCAGCAGAGAAAAAGGGATGAACAGATGGATGCAGTATCATTTTTTTTACAGAAAAAAAGAGAAGTATTACATTGAAGACATATCTATGAATGCATATATATGTCTGAATATTTACTTATACATACATATACAGATATATATAAAATGCACACATTTTCTTAATACTGTCTATTAATACTAACAGCAACTGCTGCTGGTATAAAATTCTTCTTATGGTCTTAGTGCATAGTTTGAAAAAGCTTATGAACCCCTTTTCTGTGAGAGATAAGAGAGTTTCTGTACTTCTCAGCAGAGGGAATATTCCGTAGCATTTTGATACCATCACCCTATTCTAGTTCCTCTACAAATCTGTGAAGTAGATGTAGAGACTTGGATAATTCAAGTGTATGAGTAAATAAATTACAGTTAGAGTATATCCAGTTACCATAATGGATCTTAAATAATTAAACAAAGCAATTTTAAATAGGATACTGCTACACCACGCTAACTAGAAAGGTGTCACCAGAGTTACAAAAAACCTATCCCTTAAGGTCCCATTCCACTGTGTATGTAGAGTAAAATTAGCGGCTGCTTTGTGGGTCTAAAGGAATTGAGTGTAATCAAAGGCACAGAGTACTTGTAGGGAATGGAGTAGAATTTAATGACAAGAATTGTGTGGGTTATGGAAAACGTGGCTTGGTCGCTGATGATGACGTGTCAGATGAATCGCCTACCTTGCTGTGACTCAGTTGACCTGCTCGTAGGATGACTGTAGCCCCCTTCCAGGTCACTGCAGGAATTAATGATTATAAAGTTTTTTCACACTCTTCAAAGAGGACACTACTTTTTTAAATCAACATCTGGAATAAAGATGTTATTAGAAGACCGTGATGTATATTGACCATGCTTCAATCAGGCCTTGAAGTCCTGATGAAAGCAGAAAGCAATGCTCTTGTAATTAGTTCCACTAACATCTGACAATTTACTTACATAAGTGAAGGATACAAGATTAGTCTTTTGTTAGGACTCTTGCAGGAGCTAAATTTGTGCTTGCTAGCAATGAAGTAAAAATGGATTGATTGATCTTTTGTGCAGACCAAATGAAAATTAAAAAAAAAAAACCAAACAGAAGCCTAAAACAAAAGGAAAAAGAGCATTTAAAAAAAAAATTATCATCAAATTCTCATGCACCAAAAAAATGAACAGTGATATAAGCAGTCCTTTTTCTTGAAAACTAGAGATACTCTCTGAAAACTGAGTAAGAGCTGTAGAGCATATCAACAGAAAACTCTGAAAGGACTTTACTCAAAGATTTTTTACTGTTTGTGGTATTTCAGATGTTCTCACAGCAGGTGGGCCACATATTGTGTTACTTTCTTTGAGACATTGCAGGAAAGCAGCCGGTGAAATACAAGGTGTCATCCAACACTTGTTTCATATACAGTAAAGCGGACCAACAATGCAGATTTCTATGATTTATTGATAAAGAGCCAAACCACATATTGGAGTTGCCCCTATACAACTCAGTGATCTTTTAATACTAATAACCAAGATTTATATAGCACCTTTCATCCCCTAAAGATCCCAAAGCATTTTAGAAGTTACTTTAAATACCCTTTTGAGAGGAAATACAAGGCACATGAAAAAAAGTTGACCACTGTTTGGGCAAGGAACAATTGTCTGGCAAAATATGCAAAGCCATTATACAACAGTTTGGGATGGAAGAGAAGGACAGAAGTGTCAAAACAGAATAGCAGATAGTATATATTTAGATATATTATAAACAAATGCAATTTGTCTCAGCACCCTGGTACTGGAACACAGCCGTTGTACTAGGACTTCACTTCCCTTAGGAGAAACATTTGCATTTTTTTAACTTATAATGTGAAATCAATCCAACACTGACTATTGAAATACTTTCATATGTGTGCAGCTGCAATGAGAATGTATTTTTGTCACCGGTAGTTACACTACCATAGTATCCAAAATATATCAGGTGCTGTTCAGTCGCTGTAGATATATTTCTGGTACTAAAAAAAAAAATAAATAATCAATTCACAAGACAAGAAAAAAAGAAAGCGAGGGATGTACAAGAAATTACAAGAGGTGATACTGCAGCTTGCTCTACTCCTTTCACACGTTGAATTTGTCTTGATCATCAAGCCAGATTTGCCATTCTCATTTAAAAAAACAAACAGCTTTTCTGCTTCATAACAACTAGGATGTTGTTTTCACCTTTATCTCAATCAATGGGATTACGAGGCACAATCAGATGGAGTCCAAACCTGATTTGACCAGCATACCATGTAAATCAGTGAGGCTCCGTGCACTGTAAAGCAGGGCAGCCTTTGATGGGCTGTTTTGTTTGTCTGTTTGTTTTTAATAAATACTATGAATGTGTCAAAACAGGCTGTGATATTTTTTCATTCCTTTCCTTGCCCTTTTGAGTTTTCAGAAGCCCTGGAGGTGTTGCCCCTGGGAATCATTTATTTACAGACAAGGGAAGAGAGGTTTATTGAGTAGTGAAAATATCATCTTGTTTTGTTGCTTTATTTTCCACTTTTATTCTGAGAGATTAACCTGTACAAGAAAAGCACTTGAATGGAATATAACTGCTCTATGAAGAGAGCCTGAAGAGAGATCTATGCAGTATTTATATGCTGTCTCAATTACCACTGCAAAAGAGTTTGATGATTCAGCAAGGAGCCCTAACAGTATCTTCAATAATTCTTTCTTCTTTAGATCTCTGAAGAAGAACCAAATCTATACTATTACTCAGTTTTGTATTGCTTTTAGGTCACACATTTCAGTACAGAAAGTATGTATGTAATCTTCTGTGAGTTGGAAATGCAGATGAACAAGGCAGCAAGGCTGAGCTGAATGGAAAGCCAAGAGTGTAACAATGCAAGCTGCTTTCCACAAGATGCTTTGAGGTAAATATGCCTGGTTTCCAGTTACATTAAAAAAAAGTGTTGGGGATATACCCCTTACAAGAACACACACAGCACTCTCAACAGAAATGCAATGCAGCAAAGGAGATGTTTTACTTTGTGTAGTTATTGTGCAAAGAAAACGTATAAATTTTCATTGTCTCCAAAGGCAAAAGCCCAGGGGTTAAGACAAGTGAAGAAACCAAGAGCAGAAGTTGGAAAGAACTGGTGCACAGCACTGTGGGGAGGTGCTGTAAAGAAGAATATTTTTTCCAGTGTCAGAAAGCACATCAGGGGAGTTGGTAGCAAGCGTCAGTCGCTCCAGAATACACGACGAGCTGTTATTAAGAATATTGTGACAAGTTATATGGAGCACCAAGGGATACTCTAGACTTTATCAAGAGTGAGGCAATCATTCCCACCACCATAAAAGTATCTTGGCAGGCAAAGACTATAAATGTAATAAAAGAGGGGGGTGGGGGAAAATGTTGTCTATGCCCATAAAAGAGGACAGTGATTGTATAGTTATAGTGCTTCATAAAATCCTTCAACTTAGCAGGAAGGGAAGAAATTGGATGAAAAGCTGAGTACAAAGCAACCCATTATATTTTTGCTGGAAGCTGGTAGGGCGGATGAGGGAAAATACCATTGGATCCTTATTCTGATTTTATATCTTTCTATAAACAGTGGCCACTGGCACAGACAGGACTCAGCAAAATGGACCTTCTAATTCAGTGTAGGTACGTTGTAAACTTCTTGATAAAATGAAGGAAACAGTAGTAAGACTGAAAGAAGCAAAAATATTTCATTATTTTTTCATTAATTTAATATATTTTAATTAATTAAGTACATACAGGGGTTTTACATAGTCTTAGACAAAGAACCATACAAAGGGCAAGGTGGAATCTGCGAGTTAGGTGACAATTCATTTCTGGATATTTTTTTTTCCCCTGTGGAAAGCTGTAGCCAAAAAGAACAAGCAATGCAGTGATTTTTCTTGATAGGATTCAATAATTGTCCAAACTAGTTTTGCATAAAACCCAAGTTTCTTTTCTGACCTAGCTAGCAAATGAATGATATGAATTAGATCATCAACAATTGGTGGAAAAACCCCAGTTCTGTCAGTTCAGAAGTAATATTTTGTGATAGTCCTTTGCTTTCTCCTTATTTTGGTGAAGAACTCTTTGAGACTGAAGTATTAGCTTCAGTATATTTTGCATACATCCTAAACACTAACTGAGGCAGTGGTGAAAGATCTGTGGTTCACCCTAATTTATTCAGGCTATTTTCTGCTTCTGTAAGACAGGACACGGTAACAGGTAAGGATTCAGACTTGAAAATACATGCTGTTGGAACAGGAGATTTCAGTTGTTTAGATATAGCAGTTAATGAGAGCTGTGATAGCTCCCTGGAGATACATAAAAGACTACTAATGACTGGTTCATTTATAAGTGATGAAGATCTCTCAGGATCAAAATCCTTGAAAAAATACAATAAATAGAGCTGTGAACCTGTGGAGGTCTTGACAGTAGTATACTATCATTGTCACCCCACTGGTGAGCTTTCCTTCATGTTCAACATTTAATGGAATTATTGTTCATTTGCAACACCTTGCAAGACATTTAATTTACCTTTCTTCTTCTGCTTCACATCTCCACTTCGCAGAGCCCAGTGGTTTATGGCTACCATATGTCGACATTTTCTCAGTCACATCTCTTTTCTGCCTGCAACTTTAGAGTGGAGTTAGAAGATTTTGAGCAATTCTGTGCAACTGCAATGCGTTCAATGTCTCTTCAGACACAGGAGGACTCACAGCCTCCACTCCTTGGATGGTCAGACCATTTGGGAAATTTCAGAATTGTGTAAACAAACACAAGATCAGCTGGACAACATCTGTGCAGCAGGTCTTACCCTTGCTGAAATGTCCGTACTGCTCTGCACTTCTGCTTAGAAAATACTTATCAGAAATACCATAGACCCAGGAGGTGAGTATTTGAAATGCATGCTACCCTCTCCAAAACACCACCTAATCTCAAGGCACAGAAATGCATGACCATATGTGAACATTGGAATATCTTTATGTAATTATCTGTTTTCAGGTTTTCATCTTTGTATGTTAATACTCACTGAAATTTGATCACTTCAGTCTAAAATATAAACCCCAAACTTGATATTTTTATGGCTAATTTTACTGGATAAGTAAACTAAATCATTATTTCCAGAAGTGTTTGCTTCAGTTTTTTTGATAAACAAATACTTTGTTGATTACCTGAAGCCTTGAATGTGGAGCGAAGGCTAACTAAATCCTACCACAGGAGTTTGTCTGAATTGCTGGGAGAGTTTGACGTGCAGCGTAGGCCTATGTTATTTATTTTTAAAGTACTTTTATGACTTGTGTATAAAATCTGTTCTATAAATACAGCTTTACCATTACTTAGTTCCCCCCCCTCCGAATACTTCATGCAATCATGAGAAATAAATCTCTATTATTCTCTGCATGTAGCTCTCTCTTGCCCACGTGGGATGAATGGCAAGACTGCCATTAACTCCAGCAATTGACAATCAAATCCACAATTTGAAAGTGAACTCAAATTACAGTGGACAGCATCAGCGTTTCAGTAGCTAGAGA
The DNA here is from genome assembly GCF_015220075.1 of Falco rusticolus. Classification (NCBI taxonomy): domain Eukaryota; kingdom Metazoa; phylum Chordata; class Aves; order Falconiformes; family Falconidae; genus Falco; species Falco rusticolus. The sequence goes on along the minus strand of NC_051189.1, from coordinate 1,563,235 downwards.
AGCAGACGTTGGTTCATGACCTGAAAAGTATCAAGCATCTGTAACTTTCACTGAAGTCAAATTATAAATGCTTGACACCTCCCAGTGCTTGTCCTGCTATTCTGAAACGTAGATTGTGACTAGATGAGGAAAAATAGCAGTTTAGGAGGAATATTTCTTCAGGGTTAAGTAACCAGAAAATTCATCAGCAGCTGAACTGTGCTAAGATGGATGGAGCAGACCTTTTTCTACCCAAACTAAAATTTTAATATGACACACATGGGTGAAAAGGGTTTTGGCCATTATGTCACTATGAAAATTAATATAGCTGTGAATAATAATGGTAATCCATTCCAATAACATGAATATTTATATAATATTTCCATCTGAAAATGGTTAGGCCAGTAAGGAGTTGCAATTACCACTATTGATTAACTCTAAATTATGCATATTGATGACTAATGCTGATATGTTGTTTCCAAAATCCCCTCTTCCATTTTTACTTACCACTTCTTTATCTCATTCGGCTCTCCAAGCTTTTCCATTAGTCAGTGTACTTGTGAGGGCACAGACACTCACATCTTATGGCTTATCCATTAGGAATCACCTTCACAAGACCAACAACCACTATTTAATATATATTTTAAAAAATCGAATTCCAGTCTGACTTAATCCTAATAACACAAAAGTAAATAAGGTCCTGGATTAATAATGGTGCAAACATTATTAATAACAAGAATAAAAATGGTAAATAACTGAGTTACTGAAGTGTTAAATTTTCCATTATAGTATCTGTTTTCATGAGTTCAGGCCCCCGTTTCTTTATTGCAGATTTATGCAAAGGACTGTTTTTAAAATGATAGTGCAAACAGTTTTCACTTACAGATCAAAACGCCTATTTCTTGGGGGATTCCCAAAGAGTTTTGCACGTGCCAAGATATATCACTTTCTCCATATTACACACCATCTTTGAGCAATGAAGAAGAAGAAAATTTAACTCAGCGAGAGGGTCATCAGAAAAGTGCAACAGAGCTCAGACCTGTTGACTGCGGTTTGACTTGTGGTTACTGGGCCTTGAGATTTTTTGAGCAGTAGCCCATTGACTCTTGAATTATTTGAACAGAAAAGTTAAGTACCTGCAAGAGGCGTTCCCTGATGTCTAGGGATTGAATTCAGATTTCAGAGGTTTGACTTTCCATCTGGTGTACAGTAAGATTTTGAGGCAGAGAAAGCCAGTTAATAATGTGTACTCTGAGGGTCAGGTGTCATGAAAAAGGTTAAACTCAGCCAGAATTAGTTTTCTTCCCCCTTCTCTCTCTTTGTTCCCTCCTTTATGCTAGAAGACAACTGCCTAAGAAGAATGAGTGAACAGTTTTCTCCTGGATTAGTGAGGTGTGGAAGGTCTCTCATGAATGTGAGATGCAATGAGAGCGTATAAATAGGCCACTCCTCTGATTGTTGTGAGCTGTTAGATCAACTCAACCATTTCAGAGCTCAGGTTGACCTCTCTCCATACAATCTGTTGAATCTGCTAAGCATGCGGATGCATTTTCAACCCTGACTATCTTCTAGAGGTGAGAAGTCTCAACGAAGGTCTTCCAGAGAGATTTACCTAGCTATTTGGAAGCTAGAGCCTAAAGTCCTCTCTTTAGGATAGGCCCCTACAATTGTCCTCTCAAAGAGTTGATGTGATGACGATTTTTTAAAGGGGAAGGAGAAGCAGTGGTAGTGTCATGCCTTTACCTTAAAGACAAGGGGTTAGAAGCTCTTACCCACAAAGTGAGACCCTGGTCCAAGGCCTTTCTCGGCCACAGTGGTCTCAAAGAAGCTATACTTGTCTGTTCAAACATCATCCTAGCCACCAAGAGGGACAGGAGTCATCTTCCCCAGCTAGCATAGGCTGCTTTCTGGGAGGAATGTACTAAGTGATACGATATGTAGAAAATGTTGGTCGTGCCATCAGGTATCACTGAAAATATTGGCATAATCTGCAGCTTCCAGACAGCTGTTAGGTGACCCTGAACAGATCAGATGAGCTTGTCAAGGCACTGTGGACCTACTTTACTTACTCATTTTACCCTGTCACAGGCAAGGTAGAAAGCAAGAGGTAAGGACCCATGTGATCAACCAGGGCAATCCTGAGCATGAAGGCCAGGAGGAGAAGCCTGCTTTGCCTGAGGTGTTTCAGTGATAGTATCAGCTGAGCTGAGGCCCATGCCAGAATTACTCTTCCCACTCTGTTTTACTCGGGCAGACCTTTCCCCTGTCTCCAGTCTGGCTGGAATTCCTCTTACACAAGTTGTTTAACGAGCAGTGGCCTGTGTGAAGTCATGGCCCATTTTCAATGCTAAGAACAGTTGCTCTCCCTAGTACCATCAATTGCTCCAGTGTCCAAGGGCACTTTTGAAAACATCCATGAATACAGATTTCTTAAAAGTGATGAAATACATATTTTACTAATAAGGTCAAAATCTTTGTACTTAGTTATAAAAAAAAAATAAACTGATGAATCTAATCCAGAATGTAAGTTATTTAGAGAGAATAATGTGGCACAGTTAGCATGAGAAGGAGGTGGTATAGACATGAGACTCTGAGCAGTGAGAGGTAAGGGGGCAATAAGCCTCTTTAAGCCATGAAATATTAAAGACACATCTGAAATGTTTCCCTTGCAGATTTTACCTAAAAATGATTTATTGGTGCTTTAACACTCAAACATATTAAGTAAATAGGACCACAGATGTGGCTGTATTTCTGACTTGATAAGCTCAATGAATTATGGGATATGGGGCCTTTTAACCTGCAACCTGTTTTCAAAAGCGAGTGCAGTGATCTCAGCCCTGTTTCTAGTGGTCAGATGTCCATCCAGCTTGTTGGCCTCTGCAGTTTTTTTCAGATGGCAGGTGATAGCTTACTTCTGCTGGAAGCATATTTGCAGAATAAATAGCCTTAATAACGTGCTTGTCAATTCATGACAAAGAAGTCTCCTTTTTTATTCTCTGTGCTTTTCCTATTCTGTGCAGAAGCTGGACAATTCATCACCTTTTGTGAGAAATGCATTCTGCCTTTGAAGGAAAAAGTGGCATTCCAGCTTCAGTTAGTCAGTACTAGTGTTTCATGGTTTATCACTTCAAGAGAAAGGCGGCAAAGGTATTTTTTCTTTTTTGTCCAACTCTCTGCGCTCACCTGCCCACCAGTCTCCCACTTTCCTGTGCACTATAGTATAGAGGCATATCCAGGTATGCCTGGAGCAGAGTATTTTCATGGGCCAAGCTCTCCGCTGCCTAAGCCTTACGCGGTCACACTAAGACAATCAATTCTGTTACAAAACAGCCCAGAAGGAGAGGCATTTTCCTCCATCTTCTTTGTGGCCTTTGACACAATTAAAACTGAAGAGTTTTAAATTATTTTTCTTAATTTGAGTCCCAGCATCACAGAATGGTTGAGGTTGGAAGGGACCTCTGGAGGTCAAGCAGAGCCACCTAGTGCTGGTTACCCAGGACCATGTCCAGACGGCTTTTGAGTATCTCCAAGGATGGAGACTGCACAACGTCCCTGAACAACTTGTTTCAGTGCTCGGTCACCCTCACAGTACATTGTACCTGTTGGATCCATCTTGTCTGGAATTGTCTTCATCTCCTACATCCACTATTTTCATAAACTGCCTTAATAACATGCACTGCTGGCTACTACAATGGAAATGTGATTTTTATGATCTATGGTGGCTATAAATTTCACCCTTTTGTAAGCATGTCTTTCTTGCCATGTTCATTTTCATACAACAAAGTCATAGACTACTATTATTCTAAGAAGTCAAAAGTAACCAAGACCATTGTCTGCCCCCGAAGCTAATGGCTGGTGTCCATGCTGCTGAAGCTTTGAGCTTCCAAAACAGAGTGGCTCCATCCAGACTTCCTCTTAGGGGTGATCCCTGGCCTTTGCTATCTCCCAGACTGCTCTGGGACATTGTTAGGGGGAGAGCTGGTTGGCATGAGCCAAAGCAACACCCGGGACCATCTGAATGATTTAACAGCGCGTACAGAGAATTCAATATCCATGTCCGGGAATGTGCCCTGGCACTGTTTAATGTACTATATAGGCATAGCCATAAATTCGGTGTGAAAGCTACATTACTATGGCTATTAGGTAAATAGGAAGAAACCTCTGACCTTAGAAAACACTTTCTGTGCTTCACTGTCATTGAAAGTGTGGATCCTTTAAGTAGTCATGAGAAATCAGTACTCAGGTAGCCAACCTGCTGATGCATTTGCTGTATTACTGGGGGATTATAGGGAAGGAGGAGACGTGCCAAGGCAAACCTTCTACCTAAATCTAACCTCGCAGCTGACTTAACTCGATTGATATTCGAGGCAGAATTTCAGGCAAATTAAGTGGAGAATTACAGTGCAGAAGAATATTTCTCTCATTTCACACCATCTTGTTATTTCCTTTACAGGACTTCAAAAGGGAAAGAAGGCATTCCTGCACACTGGGTGTTGAAGGTGAGCTGCTTTGTGAAAACTCCCTGCAGAGCTGTGTTGCTGAAATCAACAATTTGAAAATATAAGATATGCTTTATTATAACCTATCTTTTAAATGGCTGTAGAGGCTAAACACAAATCAAGTTGTTTCTTGAACTATATCTGAAAACAAAACAAAACAAAAAAACACCTCAAAACAAAAACAAAAAACCCCCAACAATCTGAGTTGTGTTTCTCAGCTCCTGTATTCATTTTCAGGCCCTGCTCACATTTGACTTGGTGTCCCGATAAGACCCAGATATGCCATCTTTCCTGCATTTATCCATGAACTGAGAAGGCGAAGAGGCCCCCAGCAGTGTCTAATAAGGTTTCCAGCCTGGAAGATCAGGGGCTAGGAGAAACTGGATGAGGCCTTGGAGGTTGGATGATGGTGCCTAGGGACGAACATACCAGCCCCGCTAGGAACAGAGAGAACTCTGTCTTTGGTTGCTTATACTGCTTGGCCGTGTTTCAGTCCTTCACTCTAACAATGGCATCAGACTATGTTTAATGCTTACAGAAAAAATATGAATAGATGTTTTGCTGCAGGGGGTGATGGTTTCACAGGTTTCCCTCATCTTGTGTATCAGTACGAACAGATGTCACATGCAGCATGCAAAGCGGCTGCATTTCTTTTCGATGTAAGGCCCTGGTGCAATGGCGTTTGTTGTATGTGTTAGTAATGTAATTATTAATTTCATGTTATGAAAACCTCTTTTTCTGACTTACAGGAGTTATGTAAGAATGATTTGGTATAAATGTTTTCATAGCGTTCCTTACTTGTACTGTCTCAATTGACCAATGTTAAAACTAGCTATTTATCTTCTTTTCCTTTGGAAGATTTCTGTGGACTCATAAAGATTTATCCAACGTCCATTGAAGTCAATGGGATCTAAAAGGTCTTTTAACAGTGAATTAATTTTTCTGGTGGATTAAACAGCTTTAGGTAAACGGCAAATTAAGTAATGTAAACTATCATTAGCCTAAAGTGTTATTCTAATATTCTTTTACTACAGTTTCCAGACCAGAGTCTGATCTCAATTACACTGGCATGAATGCAGATAACTGTTGACTTAGAGCTACTAAACTTTTCTGAACTTTTACTAATGCAATAGGTCAAAATCCGGACCCCTTGTCCTTCTTGGTGGGACTTAAAAAGCAAGTTTCATTTGCTGGTTTTCCCCCTGGTATTTCTGGTGCACTCTACAATACTCGAGTACAGTATTCTTTATTGGAGTCAGTCTAATTGCAAGACACATTCCACCCCCCCCCCCCCCTACACACACACCCCCCTTCTGTGCGCTTTATTTGGAGAAGAAAAAGTTGCAGTTTCACAGTAATAGCTTTTTACCTTACCACTGATTTAAATCCTCACTTTCTTTAAGAAATTGTTAAAAACAACAACAGGAAAAACCTGAGCTTTTTCTCTAGCTTCTATTGAAAAGGGACAAGAAAAACGTTATTTCTACAGCTATGGAATGACAATACATTAATGTCTTTCTCCCTAATAAAATCTAGAGGAATTTTTGTTTTCCCTAGGTAGCCTTGTATGTGCATCAATAACAGGGTTTATAAACAAGTGTCCCTATCCATACGGTCACCCATCTGGTGGTGAAGGATCCCAAGAGAGACACCAATTAGTGGGAGCACAAACATAAAACTACTGAGACTCTTATTTGTACAGTTTGCAAATGATAAATCCTGGTATCACAATTATAATGTTTTTCTAAAGTGTCTTTCATCTAGAACAACCCTGCTGGTACTTTCCAAGGAGGAATTATTAGAAACATAATTATATGATGAATCTTTGATATCCAGGGGAATTAAAAATAAAAGAACTTTGGGGGTGGGGGTGGGGGCGCAGGGAGTAAAGGATGAGCACCTACATGATTCTGTTGTTAAAGACCTGTCTTGTGCTTAAATTCAGAGCCTTCCCTTGGACACGTGTTTCCAATTCAACAGAGAGTAGAAACTGAACTCGTGGGAATAGCAGCCACTATGAGCCCCTGTGTGAGTGGGAGCATCACATTAGAGCAGCAAATGCCGGAGACCCCTTTTTGATTATTTCTTATACAATTCATTTTCTACCTTATATCAGGCAACAGATGAAGGAGCAGGGACTTGAGATCAGCATGAACACTCTCTGCAGGCACACACATGCATCTTCATCCCACTCTCTGGTATGGCAAGGCTGGAATTTGGCAAGTTGTCTGGAGTGTGCCTGTGCAATTGCCAGTATGCTTTAAAGTTGGTGGTATAGCTTGACAACCCTTTCTTAAACCTGTCTGCTCTTATATTTGGATTATCTTTGGATTCTCAGAGTTCCTGAAAATAAACTAGATTGTGTAAAGAGCCAGAACAGAGGTGGTTTTAAACTGTTTTAAGGCTATGTCCAGAGTTAGCCAATGTTGGGGTTTTTTTATTGACAACACCTAGGTGGCCGTATTCTGAGCATAAATACTCTTGTCAGCTTTCTGCTCAGCACAGCAGCTGCTCCAAGCCTCATTTTGTGGTATGTTATTCCCTATGTCTCATACCCAGACTCTAGACACTCAGCAAAGTGTTATGGATTCTGCCTAAGGGGAATCAGACCTCTAAATGTCATGTATTAGCTTCCAGGCATAGGAGTCTTACCGGATCAAGCTTAGCAAGCAAAAAGTACACTTTGGGGAACCAGTATCTTTGTTGAGGAAGTATTCATGTCCTTCACAATAGCAACTGTAGGATACTGTCACTAATCATTTCTGCCAAATTTAATTACTTAGACACTATTCAAATGTGATTTGAAGAAATTGCTAAAAGACTCTCAATTAAATATTTTGGAATACAGAGTGATTAATCTTCCAGCAAGATCTGAAAGAATTTCTGATATATAGAGTGTTTTGATTGGTAGTCATGGGGAAAATTTTCAAAGGTCAAGACAGAAGAGGAATGCAGAATTTATCCAGGGAAAGACTGGAGTTTGCTATATAAGCAAGTTAAATTTGCATCAAAACTAAAGAGAGGTTAATGTAATTTAAATTTTCACTGCTGAAAAACAAATGACTGTAATGTATACTATTCTACCACAGTGGTGCACTACATATGCAATAAAGATTAGGGAGCTCAAGCTATTACTGTAGGTATGCGTGATTATTGCAAAACTTTGGGTCAGAATTTCAGTTTTTATAAGATTTTCTGGGTGCAGTTAGCTTATGCCATCCAGATGTCTGCATTAAAAGAAGTTACACCAAATCACTATTCTCCTCTGATTAGTGACTGTAACATATCATTCCAAATGCACAGTGGTTTAGAGGCTTTGAGTCAAATGTGATCACTTTACCAGCAAAAAGATACGTACTCATTTCTTTTTCTTAGCTGTCAGAACTGGTAACTCACTTTGGAATATGGCAATCAAAATGTGCTTTTCTCTGCTGGCACTTTACTGCCAGCAGTAACAATTCAATAACACCTCCATAAACCTATTGCCATTTGCTTGCCCCTGAAGTTACACCAAGAGAAAACTGCTCTGCAGAAAATATCCCTGTAGGGATGCAAGCTAGCACCACGTGGAGACAGTGGAATATAACCCGAAGATGGTATGGATAAAAATGCGACACTAACTTTATTGCTAGCAGTGATACAGAAGAAAAGAGCATCTGAGCTGTGTATTCAGTGGGGCTAGACACCAGAGCTGGCTCTTGGGGAGATGACTCCAGGAGTCAGAAGCTCTGGGCATGTAAGCACCTGCTGGAGCAAACATGGCCCTGAAACAGCCTCCAGACCTTTGGTGGGCATGTCCGTGTGGCACTTGCTGTGGAAAACCCCAGCTCTGGTTATCACAGTGCGGGCACAGGCCTGACTTTGTAGAGCTGGAAGCAGTGAAGGAACACCCCCTCAAATTTTAAACTTAACTCATTTGATATGAAAATCACTGACATGCAATGCCTATGGAGCTCCACAGTCACTTTGAAGAACAGCAGCACAATGTAAATAGCTATTACAGAGAACTTATAGAACTAAAATTATCTACAGCAAAATAGGTATAATGAGACGCTGAACAAAAAAGAAATCTGTGCTTGCATCGTTATGATGGATGAAGGGCATGGATCTGTGTCTCTGAATGACATGTTATTACTTATCAACCTGAAAGACATCTAGAGATAGCTCAGCTGTTATGATACACATATTTCACATTGCACTTAATATAAATTCTCATCTAAATGTGTTATTATCTCATCTAAATGTTTGTGATAATACAGTTTCATTTGAGTTTTTAAATCTGTTGACTTAAGCATAACTCATATTTGTTTGTAAAGGTTACACATGCAGGCTGTGCTATGATGTGATATTATATTCTCCCTCAGAATTTAGCTGAAGATGTGAGGTGAGAAGTTTGGAGTTTAAATCTTCAGAGAATGAAGGGGTAATTGGAAGATGAAGAGAAATGCTTGTGAGAAATCCAGATAGACCAATCACCCAAGTAGGAAGAAATCTTTGTGGGGCAAGAGGAATTTATTGAGCTGGATGCTGTTTGCCTCTTACGTGTGTCAATTTTTGAGATGTTTGTGTTTAATAATAAAGAAGCTGTTATTGCAGTCTAGTAAGGAAATGGCAAAAGAATCATTGCCAGATCTGGGGAGGAGGTGAGAAACCTTGAATGGCAGCCTATACTGCTGAAATAAGAGGCTCTTCTCCATAATAGCTAGAAATGAGCATTTTTCTGCTCAAAGGGCTTATTTGTGGGCAAGACATCAATGTGATTCTTTATAATATTGATTTTTCCTTGGGAAGCTGAGACAGTGAGGACGATATTATCTGATGCAGTGGTAAGGACCTCAGATTACTTGAGTGTTGACACTAGCAGCCTAGTTGAAGGAATCCAATGTAGGGCCATTTATGACCAGAGATGAGAGACATAGGAGAGCACTTGAACTTCAATTTCCTGAAGAGAAACAGTTATGTTCAAAATGTAGTCTCCAAGCCTAAAGAGCCAGCTGTGAGAAGGTATACAAGAGGGAGCATCAGTCAGTTAACTCGTAAACTCTTCACAGCTGAAAGGGTTAAGGTAATTCCTAATGCCTGGGAAGGGAGGAGGGAAGTGTCTTCTAAATGACTGGAGTATTCATATACTTCCCCACATTTAGAGGGTATACTTACTGTCTCGTTCTGTCCTGTTTTGCCCAAAAATGTTCTGTTTATTTTTGAGAATTACCACCTTGAGAATCTAAGGGACCCTCGCTGCCGACTCCTGAAAAATGTGATTTCCTACAACTTCACCAGCTTCATCCAAAAACTTGGATTAGCGTTCTTTTAGCAGCTTGGTTTAACAATGTTATGGAATCTTATCAAAAGCTTTCTTAAAAATCCAAATGTGTAATGTATTCTGCATCTCCATTAGCCACATGCTTACTGAATCCCCATAAAACTGTCACTGGATTGGTAAAACAGGATTTCCCTGGAGATAAGTCCTGACAGCTTTTATCCAACACATTATGTTCTTTTGTTACAGCTTCAACCATCTTACGAGTGATGGAAGCCAGACTTACTGGTGTGTATTTCCCAGGACAAATGACCTAGAGGGTTTATTATTGCTTCTACACTTGATTTTCTACAATTGTACAATTTCTACAACTGGTGTCACAGTCTCCTTATCTGGAGATAAACATGTCAAGAGGTTCACTGTGGAGTGTTGTCAACTGTTATTTGACATCCTTATGTGGAGAATACAGTGGGCATACAGTGGTTTGTTGATAGGGTCAGATCTTCCACTTCCAGAACAAACAGAGAGTATGTTCACAATCTGCTGAAAAAATAGCTAAAATAGCAATGGTGTGTACTCCAGACTTCACAAGTTGTAAGCAGTACAGCTTCTAGAACAGAAGAGGCTGCCTCAGGTTTCACAAGGCTGAAATTATATTTTCTGGGTGTAAAAACCCTCTACCAGGTTAGAGAATGGACTGAGAAGTCTGTTTCACCTTCCCACAGGACTCTGGCTGTCTTGTCCGAGGATTCCTAGTTGTGATGGAGAACAGAAGGAAATCAATACCTTGTTTTCTGTACAGTTAACTTCAGAGCAATTCTTCTAAGCAAGAAGTCTACTGTTTTTTTGATGAAACCCACCCTAGGAGTCCCTAAAGAGAAGCGGTTGGTTGTCACTGCCAGGAGGTCTGAGTGCGGGAGCAGGGCGTCAGCTCAGTGCCAGCACAGCCAAGGGTGGCCGCTTCCCTTGGGTGGCCATGGGGGGACTGCTGGGGAGCACCGTGGGGAAGCCATGTCTAAGGATGACTTATGACCCCCGAGAGCTGCTTTACACTGCGGCTCTGGTCCTCAGTTCCGTCCAAGCCATAGCCCCACCGGGGGGCTGCAGCCCTGCATGTGCTTGGCCATGGGTGCTGCTGAGACAGACCCCAGTGCTGCACCATGGGCTAATGTCCTGGCCCAGCCTTGTCAGCCCCCACCCCCACACAGATGCCTGATGCTCTTACCTGGAGCTGTACCTAACAGCCCATCAGTCTGTCCCGCTGCATGGCTGGGCTGTGTCACGGTTTAACCCCAGCCAGCGACTGAGCCCCCCGCAGCTGCTCGGTCACTCCCTACAGTGGGATGGGAGAGAGAATTGGAAGAGTAAAAGTGAGAAAACTCATGGGTTGAGGAAAAGGCCGATTAACAGGTAAAGTAAAAGCTGCACTTTGCATTGGCAAGTAGGTGCTGAACCATCCCCAGGAAAGCAGGGCTCCATCACACATAACGGTTACTTGGGAAGGCAAATGACATAATGCTGAATGTCCCTCCCTCCTTCTTCTTCCCCCAGCTTATATACCCAGCATGACGTCATATGGTATGGAATACTCCTTTGACTGCTTTGGGTCAGCTGTCCTGGCTGTGTCCCCTCCCAGTTTCTTGTGCTCCTCCAGCCCTTTCGCTGGCAGGGCCTGAGAAACTGAAAAGTCCTTGGCTTAGTCGAACATTACCCAGCAACAAGCGTGTTATCGATATTGTTTTCACACCAAATCCAAAACACAGCACTGCACCAGCTACTGAGATGGTCAGGCTGGAGCACGTGCGCAGTCAGCAAGGCTGTGCCATCTCCATCCTCGGAGGTTTTAAAGACACAGTTGGATAAAGCCCTGGGCAGCCTGGACTGACCCCACAGCTGAGGCTAGGCTGAAGATAACCACAGGTCCTGGCCCACCGAAGTTATCCTATGATTCTGAGGTATTATTACTCATAAATTTTAATAACAGGACCAGGCAAGAATGGGTTTGTGCTAAACAGAGCACAGCGGAAATTTAGCATTGTAGACAGTTGCTTTGATTGCACTCTTTATTTCTTGAAGAACTACTTGGCTTCTTGTGCACTTTGGGTGGAATACTGTTTTTCTCAACTATAAGATGTTCCCGTTGCAACAATATGTGACAATAATGGCATATACCCCTTCAAAAATGATGGAAAATTGTAAATTTTCTCTTTGATAATTTAAGAAATTAACTTTGCTTGCTCAAAACCCTCCGTTCTGAGCCTTGCCATGGATTATTCTTCAGAGTCTTGCTTTTAAACTGTCTGATGTAGTGTTTTACTCATCTAAAAAAGTGATACTTATTTAACAGACAAAATACAGTTTATATATACAATATATACAGTGAGACAAGTCTTTTGCAGCATAAATCAATGTGACTTCTTTGAAATCCATTGAGGTATATTAGTATGTCAGAAACTGATGTAACCATTACATATCATCTTTGCATATCTAAGTAAGGCCTATCTTGGTCACATACAAAATCTCATTTAAGGCCTCATTTCACTTAAGTATTTTAATAGTTGCCAAAATTTAAGCATGTCATTCAGTTGATTGCAAAAAGATTCATCGGGTATTTAAGCACCCTGCTGAATCATGATAAGGAAAATAAGTGAGGGTTATAAAGTATAATTTTAAATAGTGGAATATGCTTACCAGCACACTGTCATGCTTTGAAATGAAAATGCTCCTTTTCCACAAAAAACAAAGAGAAAAGCAAAAAAGTGTATCTTCTCTGCAGGGTCCCTGCTTAAGGATTTGTAGTCATCAAATTCTTTTGCTGTTTGCGTTGCAGTGCAGTATCTTCACTTTCCTTGTAAGATAGGCCTGTTCTTTGGTGCTTGACCTCTGTTTCTCCCTTTACAAACTGCTCCTTTTCAAAAAGCCTTCTGCTGAAAAGATGGTCAGGTGCTGTGGTTTCTATTTTAGGCTTGCACAGTTAAAAGCTCTTTGTTATTTTCACAGTCCTCCCTTCTTTTGACTTTTACGCTACACAAAGGCTATCTAATTCCTATCACAAGAGTCCTGGCAAAAACACTCATCAAATTAGGCCAGCTGAATGTAAGAATGAATCCTATAATATCTTAGATTGCATTTGAAGTAACATGCTTGAGGAACTGAAAAGGAAAAATATACAAGAGATGCTCAAAAAATAAGCACAAGGGAAGTTTTTTTATGGCACTACAATTATTGTCCTTCCACAGTCGTGGCACAGTCCTGTTTGCTAATTAAAAAAGCATCAAAGGAAGATTTCAGTGTGATCCAACAGTCACCATTGGTGACTAATGTGAAGCCACTTCGAGAAAGACAACTGTAACAGACCAAGAAACTTGTGTGAACAGGGACAGAGATACAATTAAATATATGGTAAATATGACTTAGAAGAGCAATCACCCATGTACAAAAAAATTAACCAAACCCTGAATGCATGACATTACTCTGTAGGTTTTTGTTTCTGTTTGAAATGACTGACAGATCATTACTAGGTTTTGCATCCAAGAAAATGAATCCCTTGTTCTGGACCTCTGTGTCCAGAAGATTCACTGGTGCCCAGTAGGTCTTGTTCAGTCACCTCAGTCAGTTATTTGCATTTAACTCAATGGAAAGAATGGCAATTGTCCAAAAAACATGCCTTGTCAAAGCCTTCCACTCTGGATGTTTTACAGTTTCAGTTATTAAAGGACTATACTAATTTTATAGCTCGTCCAACTTAGATTTGCGTATTTTCTTTTTCCAACTATGCACTTCAATAAACAGGAGACAAAGTTGCCAACTGGTTGCCTATGATTCATCCTCCTTTCAAGCTGCTCTTTAGAGTTCACAGGATGTAAAAATCCACAAAATCTTTTTTCTAACATAGGTTTATTATGTATTATAAAAGATGGTGTGAGCCAGCAACTGTGACACAGATGGGAATTTGAAAGCTCTAGATCCAGTTCTTGGTTCTTCACTAGAATCCCTCAAAAACCTTTAAGCCCTTTCATTTCTCTCCATCTAAACCCCACATCAGGGATGTGCAATAATTAACCCTTCCTTCTCCTATTATGCTTTTTGCTGTTATTGCTCTACTTTTTAGTAAATCTATACAACAGCTCGAACAATGAGCTCCAGTCTTCATTGCCTCACTCATCATTGATCAGATCACTCACTCAATGATGCCAATACTGTGTTATTACTTGCTTTTTACATAATGAGAAAAACATGTGGGGAAAAAAAGCACTAATTTATCCCTTGAATCCAGACCAAACTTTTAAGACTATGCTTTCAGCAGAACTGCTTTTTATATTAGTCTCTTCCCTCTTGACTACCATTTTATCTCCTGACATTTATGTGATGTCAGCACTTCAGCCACAAAGTGTAGAAAAATATTTACTCTATTTGCTATGTCACCTCGCTCCCAGTTACAGCAGATGTGTTTGCATCTCTTTTCAATTCAGAGGTGTGTGAGAGCCGATTCAAGTTAGGCTAAAGACTAGGCTCAGCTCTCTGCTCAACAAATTGCTTTGCTTGCTGACAATGGTAGCTGCTTGCAAATGCATGCAAGAATAAAATTGGTATTAAGATTACAAGATTTATGGGGCAGTGAAGATGTGTTTTTCTTCTGCTAGAACATGTGTTTGAATCAAACGGTTCCATTCATTCACAGGGCTGTAATAAGACCAGTGAGGAAGCTCAATGAGTACTTACTTGCAGAGTACAGTGACTGGAAGAAGTTCAAATTTTCTCTTATTGCTGTTGCAAAATAAGTTGAAGCGGTTTTTTCTGAAATTGTATCATATATATATAATATTCTTATGGGGAAAATATTCTGGAATTAAAATATTTAGGATCTGGATTTTTGGAAAAACCTACTTTGGAAATCGGGTTTGGAATTTCCTATTTTATTATTTTGTGGGCTTTGTGTCATTATTTTGATGTTATTTTAAAATAAATGAGAAAAAAATCATTTATGACAGCAGCACTGCTGCAGCTGGCTATGCTAATTTCCTAGGCTGGTGCAGGGGTTGTGGGGAGTGCTTATAATCCTCAGTGGTCCCTTGACTTCAAACTAACTAAAATATATTGACAGAAGAGCTGTCCACTGTCTCCTGTTACAATGAAGCCAATTTATGCTTTGCAAATTGAAGTTACTGTGAATTGTGATGTAAACCGACTCCAAAATGTAGAAATTTCTACAAAGGAAACATCCGGATTTTAGACTTGAATCAAAACTCATGGAGTAAACTTCAGTCCACAAATGTGCTCACTGGCTAACTCTTACTGTTTCAGTCTACTGGAGGTGGGACATTTCAACTCAGTGGGTGTTTTGAAAGCCAATGAACTGTCTTACGTGGGGCATCATAATTTGAGGTGATGCTTCTGGATGAGATTCGTGTCTGCTGGAGGAAGATTATTCCCCTGTTTAGAAAGAATTATAAACTTCCCAAAATAAGACATCTGGCTATTCACCTTCTTGGCAGAAGCCTCTGGAAATGATTGATGGTTCATAGTCCAGCACAAACACGAGGGTCTGCCAGTGCTGTAAATTCCTCTGTTGTCTGTACATCCAGATGAAAACCTCCGTGCTGTTCCTACATTCCATGAACTAATAGCAAGCTCAGTGCATTGGCAGGAACAGCAAACGAACTGATACAAACTACATTTGCTTAACTAAATTAAATACATGGCAATGCTGAAAGAACTGAGTTAAGGGCCTTCAGAACATGTAAAGAAGGGAACAAAATATAGTCTTGTTTCCCAGGGGGAAAAAACAGGCGAGATTTAAAGGGAGACATCAGGAAAGAAAAATCTTTTAAATATAATGTGCATATAATATATAATGTGCATATGCACTGAACGCTTCATGTTTCTAACACATAATCTGGATTTGTTGTTGCTTGGAGGGTGGGCAGGGCTAAGTCTGAGAAGGATCTGTGGTAGATGAAAATAGAAAGCTTTCAAAGATTTAAACATGCAGTAGAGGGGAGAAAATGCCCTTCAGTTCTCTTCCTTTCAATGATACAAATCTGAGAAACACAAAGTGGCAGAGAAGCACTTGGAAGTAAAATGCACAGTAATTACCTAGGCTGTGAGGTTCCATGGAGGTTTTTGCAGGGTCAAGTTCTCTGGTTTCACTGTTGTGACTCAAAGTGAAATTTATTCCCAAACGTTAGCAAACCCACTGTGGCAGCCACTATTGCCTCTGATTCCTTAATTATGCTCCCCCTAACCAGAGCAAGAAAATACCCTTGATACTGCCTTGGCTTGGACTGATCCTAGAGAAATTCCTCAGAAAGGGAAATCCAGAGGGATCACAATTTTTTTCCACTGATCATAATATTTCTGACTACTTCTGCAATTTATTTTTTTTCTTTTCAGTGAGCAGGTGTGCCCTGTAGAGTGGAAGGAAAAGTGGTCAATGTTCTGCCCCAACTCCCACTGCAGGAGAACTATTCACAGTCAGGTTTGTCTCTGGACTCCAGAGTTTCTCATTTCTCCCCCCTGCCCTCTGGCAGTCCTGCAACTGGAATTATGCTGCCTCCAATAAGACTTTTTCCAGCCACAGACAGTGACCATAGCAAAACAACAGAGAATCTGGCTGCACTAATATCTCCCATTTCCCCTGGGGGTGAAGGCTGATGGGTCCTTTGCACAATTTATCCCACCCCTTCCTCTCTGATCAGATTTCCTTTTTCATCCCATCAGCCTTGCCTTGATCTGAGAGCTGATTTAGCCATAGACTTGAGCCATGGACAAGCAGAAGGATCTGCAAAAGAAACCTAGAAATCTATTCTTCCATCTGACCATGAAAGTTGTGAGCTCTTCCAGGCTGTTCTCTCTGGAGGTTGGCCAATTTTCAACCCAGATGCATGAAATGTATTTATTAGATTATTCACAGATAGCTTGTTTGGAAGAGTATTCTGACATGTAGCTCTTCTCCAAGTTCCACAAAGTGGTGAAATGGAAAAAAGATGAAATCTATATTTAATGAATTAAAATTTCCCCCACTGTAAACAATTCCATGTCTAATGCAGCCAACTCTTGCCAAGTTTTCAATAAAACAGTCTCTTTCACCTGACATTTATTTGTTGAATAAAGCCATACCTGAGATCAGTATGTTTTCATGCTGAGATTGTTAGCAAACTGAAAATAGACAGAAAAGTTTGGCCTTTCCAGCAGGACAGCAACACAGAATTTATTAACAAGAGCAAAGCAGGACAGAAAGAAATTGTATGTGTATTACTTTAAGGGGATTACTGTAATGGGACATCTGGTACTTTAAAGTGCAGATTGCAAAGTCACTATGCTGTATCATTTTAATCCCCACAAATAAATGTTCCCTTCCAGTTTCCTTTCCTGTACTAGTTATTCTCCTGTTTGCTGCCCTTGTATATGGGAAGAACAAATCCAAGGACAAAATGTTGAGAAGCAATTTGATTTTGTAGACACTTTGTCAAGCTCTATCCCCAGAACTTCTGTGGATGTGGAAGAGGAGTGAGGCTATACTGCGTGGCTATATCACATGCTTTAACATCTCAGCTCCAGTTCAACACGACATGACTTCAGGCAGACCCAGAATTTCATATGGGAACAGTTAAATAACTGAGAACATCTAAAGCAGAGCAGCACAAAATCAGGCAGTGAGGGGTAAATGCCTACAGGCAGGCTAAATCTACAGAAGAAAGAAAATTGCAAAGCTGTATGTTCTGCATAACAAAAGAAATGTACTTGTGACGGAGGCTAGCCAAATTTGCACCAGTTCTGGAGAGGAAATAACAATTATTACCATTGTAATCCTGGATAATTCCTCAGTATAATTACCAACCTCACCAAAGTTTATTACACACATGGTGGCTGGAGATTTGAGGTCTGGATAGTTGCTAGCCTCTGGATCAGGATAGCGTTCTGCATTTTTTGTTTGTTTTAATCTGTTATTTCAAAAAGCAGATTATTTCCTATTTTAATTTTAAAGAGGACTCTTCAGAACAGATAAATAATCTTACTCTGGGCTGAGAGTCCATATCTATGTTTGAAAAAAATATTTTCGGTTTTATTGCATAAAAGATTTATAATACTGATTACCATGTTTATTTCTAAACAATGTTTCTGCTAAACATGCGTTTGCTGTATAAGAGAACAACCATCTGTGAATTTGAGTTTCATTAAACAAATGATAAGTGTTTAGTGATAATGATTTCATTAAACAAATGCTAGTATTTTGTTTTCCACAGGATTAATACATTTCATACACAAGAATTATCATATACTAGTACAGACTTAAACAATTTGCAAACTGGAAATAGTCCCAAAACCATATAATTTGTTCAGTCAATTCAGATTAATTAAGGAAAGCAGGTTACACATCTTAATTATTATTAAAAATTCCTCTGAAATTAAACACAAGACAAATGTGGGTATTTTGTAGCTTTTGCAATTTATTTTGGAAATGGCTGGTACTGCTTGTAATGTTACTTTGGGTAACTGAACTTTTTGTAACTGTTCTCTCACAGGTATTTAAATTAAAGACTTCTTTACGTCTTTCAGTAAAAGATTTCAGCAGAAAAGCTTTCAAACAGTCTGAAAGTCATTTTGATGGGCAGTTAAAAAATGAACGACTGTTTTGCTTTTACTTATCATAGCTGCTCCTGCGGCAGAACCGGTCTAACTGAGACATCAGGTCAGAGACACACACTAAGTGAGCAAAACAAAAGGTGGGCACTGACAGCTCGAAGTCCCGTAGTGGACTCCCAGCACAGAGCAAATGCAGACAACAAGGATCACCCAACACAGGGAAGAGGGAACTTTGAAGGCTTTAATAGTTTTCTACTGGTTTCTGTTGCCCACATTTACAGAATCCATTTCTCTTATCTGCCATGATGTAGCTGCTGACAGTAGCGATGACAGTTTGAGATGACCTCTGTTCCCTTCCTTTGACTTCCCGCTCTTCTCTCATTTGCAAAAGCCTGAGTAGGAAATATTCTACATGCCTTGCTACTCCTCCTTGCACTGCTCCCCCTGAGAACACTTCTCTAAGAGGAGCTGATGAGTAAAATAGCTGATTTTTTTTTTTAATTGACATCTTCTCAGGGTTTCCAGCTGATTCCGTCTGTATTCCCAGTTTATAGCACGATTTTTTGTTCTTAGTCAGTAGCACATGACCCTGCATTCAGTACAAGTGAGGACCACTCCTTTTCTAGTGTGGCAGGACTCAGACAAGCCACTTCTCCTCTGGACCCACACAGTCCTGATCTGTGCTTATTACAATCATAGTTCAATGGGGATTTTCAGTAGCCTTTTTATACTGCGTTTGGTAATTCAAATATTAATGGTAAATCTGGAAGAACTCTGGAGAACTTCCCTAATTGCTTCTCTTCAGCATGACACCTCCCTGCAGGAGTGCAGTCGGCTATCAGCTCCCCTTAGCTAAATCTCTTCCCACTTTACAGATGTTACATTGATTGATTCTCCATTTTTCTACCTCACTAGTGTTTTCCCATGTGGCACCATGTCTAATGCCCTGGTTAAATTCAGACAGATTTCATCTACTGCATTTCCTTTGTCTGGGTAATCAGTTATGCTATCAAATCAAGCTATCTGATTATTCAAGCTTTATCTACCCTTGGTAAACTATTTAGCATTTTATCTCATTTTCTGTTTACCTCCCGTAACTAATGTTCCTCAATTATTTTCTTTTAAATCTATTGAAATATTGAAGACGAACTTTGGACCATAACTTCTTCCAGTAATTTCCTCTTCCCTCACTTGAAGAAGAACTGTTCTCAAGGTATATTGACACAAACCCTTCCTCGTCATTTAGCTCATCTTCACCTGACAGATCTCCTGGAGTCTGAAGAAAGGGGTGGTCCAGCCTGCCCTCTTGACTTCTTTCCACTTCAGAGACGAGGTTTTTTTTTTCCATAACCTGTACTCGTCCCTTTGCCCTGTGCTCAGTGCCATCTTCCTAATGGAAAACAAAGACAGTCTATTCCCAGGGGCCACAAACAGCTTGGAGAAATGCTTTATCTGGTGCTCACTGGGAGTTAGAGATCTTCTTTACAGCTCTCTCAGTAGCTGTAGAGGAACACTGTGCTCTTTTTCTTTATGTAAACAGGCCATTCTTTACATTCAGTCCATGTAACAGCAAACAGTATTTTGACTGCAAAAGCACAGAGGACTTCCCAGACTTAGATGAAAGTAGTTAGTTGAGGTTTATATAATTCTTGTTTGAATTCATTATACTTGCATGGATACATGAATCTTGCAAGAACTTTTTTAACTAAGTATTTTGGTGCCTAAGGAATACCATTCTGCAGAGATGAAAGCCCAAATCCAGCCAACCCTTGTATCAAAAATTCTTGTCTAATTTTCAGCATTTACAGAACGATAATTACCTTCCTCATCTCATACCCCACTGTTTTAACAAGGAGTTGGATAAACTTCTTTTTCTTACAGAGGATGTAGCAAAAGTTTTATATCCACTTAGCCCTAATTGGTAATCCCAGTTCCCCAACTGGCTCATACTGGGATTCTCAACAAATCATTTACGTCAGCATTTTCAAGGGTGTCTGACAGGCTGGTTGCCTTCACTTCTTATTTCTGAGTCTCTAACATGAGAAACCAAAAACTCAGTATCAATGATCCACAGCTGCGTTGCTGTGAGGTCAGAGAGGTGGAGTTGAGAGGACACCAGGCTCCTGGCTGCCAGTTTATGCCCACTGTGGGATGTACTATTCAGAAACCCTCAGTGCACACATGTGCTAAATAACAGTACTAATAGAAGTGATGGGATCACTGTTGTCTGATGCTTTACAATTTACCATACTTTCATGGATCAGATGAATGAAGGAAAGATAGGAAATGATTACTCTGCAGGAGCTTGGATCAATCCCTCCGTATTTTCTAGCAGACCTGGAAACATTTGGCTCTTGCAAATAATCTTTAATCAGATAGGTCACGCTATTAAAGTCAATGGCTCCTTCTGTGAATAAGGACCACTCAGCAGGCTAAACATTTGCTGGACTGATTTCTAAGTCTTAAAATGCTCAGAGAAAACACAAAATACTTTTTAAAAATTCTTGTTGCTGTACTTCACATTTTACTACAGAGTGAAATTCTATTGCTAGATGTAACTTATTAGAAGAAAAAAAAAAAGAGAGATAGAAATATGAGCAGGACCCAGATGGCATTGTGCTTTTTACATAATTGCAAAATACTTCTGTTACAGGCAATTTTCATTATGTACTAATCAAACTTGTGTAATCCTGTCACTGCACTGTCAGGACGATTATCACATCTGTTTAACAAAAAATTGAGTAACAATCGTAAAGAAAAATACATAAATCAATGGTTGTCTCAACAGAGACACCAAAGTGGAAAAAGGTCCTGCAGCAGATGTAATTCTCAGCATACAAGAAGTCAGGATGAATTGTAGCATCGGTGTGAAATGCTCCGGTGAAAAGCAAGTGGTATGACAACAATTAGAGAAGATCCCAGGAGCAGTTAAGCCACCTAGCAAAGATTTTACCATGTCCCTTGAACTAGCACTTGGAATATGCTGTGTTTCCTTTCTTTGCCACGCAGAGAACAATAATACCTGAAAGCATCTTTGTTACATATGGTTTGGTTGTGAAGAATTTCTGGGACATAAAGGAAGAATCAAAATGTAACAGGAACAGTAAGAGACAGGCGGAGTGTTCTTGCAGCATCCCAGAAAAAGACATCACAAATTTAGCATCACAGGCTGTGCAGGAAGGAAGGGAGACTCACAATTCAAACCTTGCAATGGCTGCACAAACAGGCACTGGAACTGCGAAGTGATGCTCTAGGAGTAGCGTGCCACAGGACGGAGGCGGCGGCGATGGCTACAGCAGTAATAGTTATGATCACCACACAAAGCTGCTACAGTCACCCTTAAATCAAGAAAAACTGTTGTTGCTACAGCCTGTAAAAACCTGCATGAAGATCTTGCCTTGATTCTTGTGGATGGGCTTTCTGCAGAATATAGTGACCACTGTTGAAATCTGACATCTGGTCATGGTGACTGCTTGCGAGGAGGAATGATGACCATCCCTTTACCTACACCATGGTGCTTTGTAACCACTGGTCAGAACAGTCTCCAGCTTCAAACTTTCAGTTTTCAGCCAATCTACTGCAAAGTCCTGACTTGACCACCCTGGGGAAGGAGATCCCTCATGGTCCTGTCATTTTGTATCCCGTGGCAGCTGGAGAAGAGCAGATCTTTCCAGCTGCCTGTGTGGCTAGAGCAATGGCAGGCAACTCCAATGCCCTGACATGACTGCAGAATCAAAGCCACCACCTCTCTTCGGTTCCAGTGCACCACTGCCTGTGAGTGACCTCCTTCAGAGCAGCAATTTTGGCTAGAACCAATGTTAATCTCATTCCTTTGTGTGCTGCTGGCTTTCAAATACAGTCTGCCTAAACCATGCTAGCCTTACAAAACCTAGAGCCTAGGTGGCTTTAGAACACCAGCCTGTCTTTTTAAGCACTCAGGACCATGTCTCGTACAATCCCCAAGGCATCTAATTTCTGCCTGTTGACATTCACATGCTGCTCAGGTCCTTAGCTATAGAGGGAGACCTGAAGTAGGATTTTCAAAGGCTTTTTCTTCTGAGCACAGCTGAGATCTTACAGAAGAAACACCTGGACCCCAGCCAATGTCTACTTTCTAGTGTGGTCACAACACTGATTTATGGTGTGGGAGGCAGAGATTCAATCTTTTATTCTACAGACATTTTCGAACCCACACTCCAGGCAAGGAGCTGACCACAAGGCTACTGGATACTTTGGTGCTAAATTCTTACCTTTTGTTTTGGCGCCATTCCAAACTTTTAAGAATGAGTGCTTTTATAGTGCAGCTAAGTGGTCCAATTATTGATGTATAGATCTGGACTTGCTTTTTTTCTGGGCCATGAAAGATTTGTTATTTTTGGTAAGTAAAAAAAAAAGTGCAGGAAAATGCATGGATAATATCCAGTGAGCTTTGGTAACTTCCTGCTGAGGATTCCAGTAAGTTCTTTCACTGATTTTTTGGGGGATAGTTTGAACAGGCCTATACTTCGTTATTCATAGCTTTTAAAAAACGGAGTGCAACAGCATGAAGGTCTGTGCTGAAGACAATGATTTTTTACAAAATCTGAGGTGTTACTTACTATGCATAGTTCTGAAAATCTCTAATGTGAGTATTCTCAGTGATGCCTGAACTTGAAATTTGGGTATGGGAGGAGACTTTGGCAATACACAGAGATTAAAAAAAAAACCACAACAATTCCCAATCTGTGAAAAATCTAGACTATGAATTCTACATAAATCACTTATAAATAAAGGCACAAAAGTATACCATGGCAACGAAGAAAGAAAAGAGAACAAACTATTCATTATAAAAGACAAATCATATGCTATCTTTATTGCAAGCTCTACAGTCTCTCTTTCGTCTCTGACAGCATCATAATACACAATCTTAGTTAAAGCACTGTGGAACTGTTATTTTCCCTCCGATATAAAAGCCATTGACTTGCAAGAAAATCTCACTGAGAAAATTATTCTGTATGTAAGCAAAACAAAATATTGCTTTTTAAAACATGGGATTTAGCATCTAAACAAGCAAATAAAAAGCATTTTATCTGTAACCAACCATAAAATGAACACTGGAAGTCAGACAAGAAAGTCTCAAAGAAGAGAAAAATTACCAGAAGTCAATAGCATGCAAAAAAAATCTGAAGAATTGCTGCAAAATACTAACACCTTCCTCTAAACTTGCTTCTTCTACTGTCTCACCTCCCTTGTGTTACAGCCACACCCTTATGTATAGGGCATCTCCAGGTTATTGCCTTTTTCCTCAGAACAACCTGTAGTCTTAGAAGTCTTTAAGTTCTTTCGCACATGTAAAAGTGACTACTGTTAAAATCTTCTTTTGCTTTATATTTCTGCTCTCCAGACTTCTTAGAAGTGCTGTGTCTCCTCACATAGTCAGTTTTATTGAATTTGCAATACCATGCTACAAAATATGGCCCATAAGTGGGTTGGACTCCAGTTAATCAGGGTTTCCAGGTACAACGTCTTAGGATATCCTGCCTGATCTCTGTCTGAAATTCCATGAGGGTTTGGGTCTCCCAAGAGTCCTATCCCACACTTGTTATCTGAGTGAGATGTCTGGGATGGTCTGACACATCTCAAAGAAGTGCTGTTGGCACCTTTGTTTCAGCAACAGAATCCCATTCGTACCGTTGGACCCACCTCACCTAAGTTCAGCTGTCAGAAATGTCGACATCCACGTCAAAGCTCGTTGCCTCTTCAGTGGAGATCCAGTTGATTGTCAATGGCATTTAGAGCAAGATTCACTAGACCAGATGTCAACATCAATTATAAGAAGCAACAAACCGTGTTCTAATCTTCTTTGGCTAGTATGGGAGCCCATGGTCACTTGTACGTATGGACATATCAAAGCAAATTATATGACTCCCACCCTGTCTCTGAATGAGGCTAGCTATTGCCATGTTGTATTAAGGTAATTGGCCCTTTTTCTTTTTTTAGCAGTCTTGCAAAATGTCCAATAGGGGAATTGTTTTCAGCACAGATACTGCTCTGGTGGGACTTTCCAGGACTGCGTTTGATGATATACCCAGTCAGACCCTGCATAGCTAATCTATAAAAGATGTGTGTCTGGCAAATCTGTTAAACTCAGGGCAGATCTTACAGATGAAGACACTCCCTAGCATGCTCCTCAGTGCTGGAAGACATGGCTGAAAAGATGGGCACCTGCTTCTCTAGGAGCATGGATAAGCCATCTTTGTGCTTGAGAACTGCAGGCTTTCATTCTTTGCGGACTGGATGCACGTGTGTGTGTGGGGGGGGGGTGGGCAGCAACACACACAATTAACATGTTCTGCCCAGTGATATATAACTGCTCTTCAAAACTTCACAATTGCTGTTGACTACCTAGTATACGAAAATTATCATAACAAAATGACTTGGCTTTTTCACATGCTCTGATTATTACCTTTGCAAGTTAGAAGAGATTCATTGATAGGAAGTTTCATATTAAAGTTAAGGAGTATATTCTTCTCTTTATTGTTTTTCTTCATTTTCCCACTTTTGTTTTTCCAATTATTTTGATTAAATTTACCCCCATGATCTTTTTTTTTTTTTTTTTTTTTTTTTGGAAATCTAATAGCAGTTTGAAAAAAAAATCACAGCTGATGATAGGGCAAAGAATTGTTGTAGGTTTTATTGGTTTCTTTTTTTTCTTTAGAAGTTACAGCTGTAGAACTTTAAACACTACATAAACCACGAAAATCACTGTGAAATGGCCTAATAATACAACATAAAAAAATGCGGCCCTAAATTAAAATTTACATCTGTTCTTGCTTCTGTGTACTGATCCATTTTTAAAGCACTTGCAAGATTTGTTGTTATTCTGAGGCTAGAAAATAGACTCCAGTACTCCTGTGGAAGAATATTCTATTCCTACTAGTGGATAAAAGCAAGAGAAAAGGAATTCATTTCTGTCACATAAGTAAATAATAAAAATAATCTCTTCTTGGGGAAACTGCAAGGTCAGTTCATTTCCTTACATTGATCAAAGTGGTCACTTCCTCCCTCTCTTTCTCTTATTGAACGTTTTTTGGCCTAGTCCTGCTGTTATGAGATAGTTCTATTAGATCCTACAGTGTCTATGTAACGTGAATATCATTTCTTCTCAAGAGTTCACATCTATAGGGATGTGTCCAAAAGCCAGATTTTATTTTAAAAAGACATTTAATTCAGTCCATTTATTATGTTTTTTCCACTGTTTATACTGCAAGAGAGTCCAGTCAGGACCACTCGTCAGTGCAAGGTGCAGTACATTTTCCTTATTAGCTATGTCTCGTTTACGAAAAATGCAACAAGTAATTGTCACATTCAATAGAAAGGCACAGATAAGAGAGAACAACGGAGCAGGAAGAAGGCTGTATGTTCAGACTGATCATCCTTACACTCACCCCCTTGGAATATAGCAAATTAATGCCAGTTGTAAAGAACGAGAGAGATACAAAAGGCCGAAGATCCTTGTCTTCTGGCCAGTCCTGGTAATATGTTACAGGGAGCACAGGTGGAGGGCATTCTTGAAGAAACTTAAAAGAGGGACTTGAAAGAGGGATGGACTTTGGAGATTATTCCTGAGTTGCAGGTTAGATGTTAAGAGTCTTGTTGAAAAGCATGTAAGGGATTCTGTAGGAGAGTGGTATGAGCAGGAGAGACCTGGGAAGAGGGAGGTCATGAAAATGTACAAGGGCAAGTACAACTATTTTTGTACAGATAAAGATGCAGACAGAGGTTACCTCCATTTGATGTCAGTGACTCACAGAGGAATTGCAAAGGGACTCAAGAAAATAGGTGTAGTGCTTATAAAAAGCTAACACCGTGCCGGGGATCAGATTTAAGAGTAGGGTAGCAATCAGGAGGTCGGGGTGAAAGCTAGACTAACATTCTTTCTGCAATGTAGGTGGAAAGCATAGCTTGGGTAAGAGGCCAAAGCAACCCACTTTGCTTCAGCTGCATTTAGTTGCCAGCCGGGGGAGAAGTACAACAAATGAAGGTTTGCGGAAGAGACACACTGCAGATTGAGAAGCATGCTTGTGGGCACTAGTCAAAATTGGTTGCGTAAAATCATGGCCGGTGAAGAAGCTGAGCTCCTGAGGAGTCCATATAAAAAGCAAAATAGTAAAATCTAAAAAAAAGAAAAAGTAAAAGCATAAGGAGAAAAGAGGAAGGAGGAACCTGGAGTTACAGGATACCTACTTAGAGAGCCACAAAAAGTCTGACTTTAGGGAAGAATGTGTCTGACTGCATGAAGTGTCTGAGGGGTCAAGGCAGATGAGAAGAAAACAGACACTTGAGCTTCATTATGACTAAGAGCTCTCCAAAGACTTCAAACAGCAGAAGAGAAAGAAGGAGCCACAGACAACCAGAAATGGTCCAGAATCCAG
Source organism: Falco rusticolus (assembly GCF_015220075.1). Taxonomy (NCBI): domain Eukaryota; kingdom Metazoa; phylum Chordata; class Aves; order Falconiformes; family Falconidae; genus Falco; species Falco rusticolus. Next base: position 1,536,497 of record NC_051189.1, on the reverse strand, counting down.
AAAGAGCTCAACACCTCCTGTAAATACAAATAGATCTGCCTACCACAAATTATATTTATCCTGTGGAGTCTTATGGTACAAGGACAGTATTCGAAAATAGTATTGCAAGACTGAGAAAAGCATCGCAGTTGGTTCTGGCTGGAGAATACAGCCAGACTCCCTGACATTTACAGGAGATATCTCAAGGTCATTGATAGCACTCAGAGCCTGGGCACTTTCAGTCTCTGCCTTTTGACTTCAGCTCTTGTTTCAGTGACATCCTCTGTTGGTTTTGGTAATGGGAAGTGGCAGACTGTCCAGGAGCTCCCACCTCCTCCCGCACAGGGGACTCCATGCGCTCTAATTACACATAGGGGGCTGCTACACTGTCCCTTGAAGTGAGCATAAATCAGAAGTCAATTGTCCATTCCAATCAGATTTAGCCAGGATATATGCTACATGAAGTTTCAAGTGACTAGAATTAGCTTACACACAGTAAACATTTCAGGTCTAATCTGATCATTGTATGTGAAAACTAGCGAGCTTTAACTGTAGGGAAGAAAAAGCCACGCTATAATCAATAAACAGGGAATGATCTGAGAGAGGGGACCAGCATGTCCGATTAATCATCCTACCAGCTGATCTGATTTATGATATGAAGAAAATTAATCATATGCTTTCAAAAAGCTGGGGTTTATATTATACAAACCTTAACCACAACCTTTGCAGTGGTAATTAGATTTGTGAAGATTCTTTCTGAGACTGCAATGGGGTATATTTACAGCTGAAACATATACAAATATTCATTGTTCTTTTCTAACAGCTATTGTATTAATGTCTTCCTGGGCACTTTAGCTTGAAGTGACTCTTGTGACTTGGCTGTGCATTCTCTTTCTGAGTGTTTACACATGAATGAGAAGATGTAATGTGGACTCTTCAATGAAATTTAATTTCTCAACACGAACCATGTCCACATCACAACAATAAAAACAAGTTTTGTTTCCAGATTGATTTAATTTTTTTTTATTTTCCTTGTTACTACAGTGTCCCTTTGTATGCAGTTTTTAGAAGTACTTTTATAGAGATACTAATTTTTTTGTTACATGAAGCATTGGTTTTCATAGTACAAACCTGTCCTCTCTTCCCTTGTTATAATGATGGTTTCAGGGAAGGGGAAAAGAAGGAAGGGAATGCCCTTTTCTAATAATATTTTTCTTAAATCCTGAAGTATGGGTGCCCTATTAAAGGTCTTTTAGGCTTCTTCCTGTTGTTGTTGTTTAACACAGATTGTATTTTTATATGGACTGAGCTCAATATTTCATTTCCCAAAGGCCAGAGCTGTACTCTGCTAAAGGGTGCAGGCTAGCAATTTAAGTCCAATTTGCCTAGATACTATGCGTTTTGCAAATGGCATGTTTCAACAGACCCAAATACAATTCTTCGATAAACACAAATGCAATCCTTAATAGGAATCAAGTAGCAAAAAATGCTGTGATCTGCTGGAGACAGAGTGGATTTTTGTGTTCAAGTTCAGATAAGCAGAAACTGTGGTTTTTAAAATAATATAAGTTAATAAGGCAGAGAGAAAGAAGAGGTCAAGAAACTGAATAGTTGTTTCCTTATCTATAAATATGTCCAGTTCTCTGAATTTTCCCACACCAGGCCTTTTGGCTTGCAGTTGGTACACATCCTCTGCTATCCAGCCAGGATAGGAGTCAACGAGACCATTCCTCCTAAATCCCCCGTTACAAACTAAAAAATAACCTGATAAACCAACAAAACAGTTGGGAAGCGTCTCAGGCATCGCAGCATTCATGACAGACAGCATCCACTTGGGTGTCTGTGCTTCATTGCCGGGACATCCACGTTATGAGCAAAGGCATGTATTAGCCTGATGTGGTCCCCGTACTGCATTTGTGCCCATGGCTTCCTTATAGAGATCATGCAAAATTTGAAGATAAAGTTCAGTTCTCAGAGTGGCTCTTTCCTCTTTCCTCTGCTTAGTATCTTCTCCTCCTTTTTTTTACAAACTGCTTTAGATTTGTCAACATGTCTTTAAGGATATTATGTAGTGCTGCAGTTTAAGTCCCAATTTGATCAAAGGTCAAACTCATACTAAGTGAAGAATAAACCATGGTCAGAACATTCTCTGCCAAAAAAGGAATATCTCCTAATAACAACAGTTATTATCCGTCTCTTCAAGGGAAGGAGCTGAGGTACAGGCTGATTAAGTTGTCTACCCAAGACTGCACAAGACACCTCTGACAGCCAGAACTGAACCAAAGAGATACCATGGTCCACAAACTACCCCATTTTTCATTTTCTCTATCTGTAACAAGTTTGTCCATGCATTAGTCCCCTTACACTGCATGCCCTTATCCATTTTAGTCATCTTTATAATTCTTATCCATTCAATTCTCCTGTACAAATTCAAAATACTGCTGTAAAAATTATTTTCCTCTTGTGCCATATTTAACCATGCCATTTTCCTATGTGGTTTTCTTTTGAGTTTCCCTCTATGCATCCCATCAAGCATACCTTATTTCTTATTTTCCAAGGTCCTTCAAAGCCCAGACCATGCCTGTGCTCTGTCAGGATGGCAGCTTCCTCCTATGGAGGCCAGACATGAGCTGTCTAGGTCCCCTGTTCACTTAGGATTGTCTCCCTCCCAAAATTCCCAAAGCCATTTCATTTCCCTCCTTCAGATCACATCTTAAAATTCCTCTGGTGTGTATGACAAGCTTGGCACCGCTGGGCTGCAGTTGTGCTGAGACCAGGACCGACCACAGAGACTATTGATGTGTTGGCTCCTTCTCCTCTTCCATCTGTCTGCATCACTTGCTTTCCACTGGAACCTCTTTGAGCACAGGCCATACTTCTCTCTCATGGTGGTAAAGCACCTAGAACAAGAGGACAATGTTTCATGAGCATAGCACCTATTTCTAAAGCAGTACAAATAGTAAATCAGTGTTGTGACACCAGCAATTAATTTGGTCAGTAACACCAGAACCAAAAGCAATAAATCCCTGCCACTGAGACCCAAACCAAGGCATGCACAGTGAAAAAACTACTGAACATTTTCAATATATTGCACTTCCATGAATTCAACCCAGTGCAGGATTTGCCTTCTTGCGACAGCATTGCAGTAGTGGCTAGTGTTCAATATCACATCCTTTCTAACCTCCAAACACTTCTGTGTGATGCTGCTGTTGCAATCACTCATTTGAGGGGTGATCTATTTGACTGCTGAATATTCTAACAATAAGAGCTTGTGGAAATAAAAGCCTGGCCAAAAGATTTCTCTTCTGAAGGCATCGTCTGCCAATACGCATCAGCAAAAGCTGTCCTAACAGGGCAGATACATGCATGTTGCTCTCTGACTCCAATAAATCTGAAATGAAGTTGCCAAATTCGCTGTTGCAGAATGTTGGCAACTTGATAATCTGTTCACCCCTAAACTGTGTATAGGGGCCAGTTCAATGGCAGTGATGTTACAGCACGATAGCACGTAGGACCTGTCATTCCCCCATGAGATTTTTCCCCAAGTCAGGCATATAACATCACTGACATTAATTTAATGAGTTAGTTTTCAGGAGATTAGTCTCACCATGAGTTGAATTATTCTGAACATATGGAGACCCAGTCTGGCTATGGAGTATGTAAAAGGATGGTAGAGATTTGGGAATGCAGACTTTTGGGGTTGAGTGAAGCTTGTGTTAAGTACTTTAACCCTTCATACCACTGTTGGAACTGTTTTTTTGTTTGGTTTTGAGGGTTTTTTTTAACCTATGGCAGCACCAGTCATGTAGTTATCTCCAGTTTAGGTCTGCAACAAGGAAGTCCAGGGTATGTATATTTATGTGAAATAGGATTTATATGGAAAACAATAAAACATGGGATCAGCCATATCTTGGAACAAATGTGGGCTAATGCTGAAGTTTAGTTGTTTCTTTTAGCAATACAGGAAACCCTTAGGCACAAAAGATATTTGGTATCTCTGTGTGTGATCATCTGAGATCAGGGCACACTGAACTCAAATTTCAGGAATAAAAATCTCAGAGGTATCCACGTGAATGAGAAGACTTAAATAAAGGGGGGTTTTGTTATATTTTAAAAATTATTTTAGAGTTCATTCCGTGGAAGGAGTTAGGTGTCTAACTGCTGCACAACGGCCATCATAGAATTCAGGCTAAACAGCTCCTCGGTTGCTAACCAAATTCTGAAGGACCTGAAAATCTCATTTTTTGGTAGTAACATTCCCCAGGATTAGACATAATGTGCCCGTTGTGAATAACCATTGTCTCTCTCATCATTGTTCTTTGCTTGAATCCTCAATCAAGACATTGTTATACCACCAACTCTGTTAACTGTGAGACCCATCTTCAAAGGCATTTTAGGGGGTGAGCAGGCTTGTACAGAACATTTTACCTTATAGTCTATCAATTATAAACAAATACGAGGCTTGGGAGACTCAGCATCATCTCTGGCCTGTGCCTGTGAGATTTCTAACTTAGGAAAGAACCTGAACCACAATTGCAAGAAAAATGTATTTGGAGGAAACCTTTACAATTTCCATTTCTCCTGTTAGAGTTCATTCCCTTTCTAGGGAGTGGTTGAGTAATAGTTGAGGAGTAGTAGTAGTTGTTATTAATTACAGCAAGAATTAGCATTCAGTTTCTTTTTCTTCCTGATTGATGACTCAGCCTCTGCATTTGCAGAATTGTTCTCATGAGCTTTATTTCTTGGTGGTCCAATAAATATTTAGGGAATCTGATCAAAGTGAAACAGCTTAAATGGGAGAAATTTAGTGCTGCTTTCTCTCAGCAAAAGTGATCCGGCTCCCCTTTAGGTCCTTGCTTGTTTATTAGGCCATGGAGCCTTATGGCAAAGATGAGAATGAATGTCCATAGATGGAAGAAGAATGTGAGGCTGAATCATCCATGACACTGGTGATTGTTTAGCCATGGGGAAGAAGGAAGTGACATCAGAATTTCTCCGGACAATCTGGTTTAGGTGTCCAGTCCCCTAAAACCTGGAGTTAGTTATATGCTCAATCCTGGTGGTCATGGATCATCCCAACCCTTTTCTTAGGATTTTTGGCTGACTACAGGGGGCATGATGTGGGACAGGTCTTAATCCAAGATTTCTGGGATCCTCTGAAACAGCTGGCTCCCTGCCTGGTAACGCAGCACCTGATGCTGTGTTAAAGCTGTCTCACTTTGGATGTATCTTCTGAAGCCTCACTTTGTACAAATTTTGGATTAGTTCTACCTCTGTGTCAAATGGTTAACAGTCACTGAAGTCATACAGTAATTTGTGCTTTAAAGCTAGGGGTCATAAAAAGTATTTTTCAATCTTGCAAACAGATGCAGTTCCATATACTTCAATGGGCCACACATTTTTGCCAAAGACGTTATCCCTTCAGCACTAACAAGTGCTCAGGTATCATGTAGGCATGATACAAGGCATACAGCTGACACCACTGGTCTTTCATCTTCCAGTTTACTTGATGCCTTCAAAATAAAACATAAATTATTCTTAAAAAAATATGCTTTCACCCAGCAGAAAGCTAGGGGATTGGTGCAAGAGCTCAGGTGGGACAAGATATAGAACTTACAATTACCTCCTCTAACTTCTTATTCCCTGAATCTACAGAACACTGATATAACTTTAAGTCTTACAACCATAATGTAAAACTAAAAGGGCCATTTAGTATCTTTTATTAAACACAAGGAAAGCTATTTCAGAAGAGGGGAGAGGGTAACTCTTTTGCAAGCTCACCGCAGGCTCCCATTACAAGGTAGTTAACCAATTATTTTTATTTCAGCATAGATGATAATTAATCAGAGCTATTGTTCAGGTGTGCTGAAACCTGGCCATTTTCAGCAGTTTTGCAAGACTTGAAAAAGGTCACCTGCACCAGCGAAGGTATCTGTTACCTCAGTGAGGAAGCTGTTAGACCCATCTCTGCTGTTTGTCAGGATAATTCAATTGATGTTCTACCTAGAACCCTGCAGGACCACAGCTGCTACAGTGGATAGACCTTCGTTAAGCCTTCAGTTACTGATTTAACAAGCTGTGCTAATGAAACGGGGCTTTAACGAGGTGCTTTTAGCTAGGCTCAATGTATTTTCTTCTTCATCTCAGCCCTACATTTCCTGAACTTTTAAAAAATATAATAGCAAATCCCTTCATTTTTCAACTAGAATGATCCTTGATATCTCATGTAATAGATGAACATATAATATTCAGCTATCCCAATCAACTTCAGCTTCACCTCTCTCTAAGCAGCAGCTGTTCACCAGGCTAAGAAACATGATAGGCGAGAGGAGGGCCTTTAGCCGGACTCACTGATATCTCACATGTCTTCTGCTCACAAATTAAATTAAAAAGGATACCTTTGATAAGTGATATGTCTCATCTTCCACAGTGCCATGTTTTAACATGTAGGAAGCTGTGTCACTTTTTTAATGACAAATATTAAAATAATGTTCTTTGATAGTAGTTTACCAGAAATCAACACGTTTATTTATCAGCTGCTCAGTTTGATCCAGATTCACATAGCCATTAGCAGAGATAGTGACAAATTGCCCCATGTGACTGGGATGTGAGCTGAAACCTCAAATAATAGTGAAGTAGTACACAGATCACCCAGCATAACTACCTTCCTTGAAAGCTACTCTAATTTTGTAAAGCAAGTTGTCAAACCGATGTCTCTGCTGTCAAACAAAAATATATTCTTAAAGGAATGCCTCAAAAATCCATAGAGGAAACCAAGTGCAGCACGACATTTGTTTGATTTCATCCCTTAGGCGATGCCATAAAAATTGATCAGACCACATTTAATGGAGAAATCATTAGAAGCCTAATTCAACCAACTCCAGAAATATTTATGAAGAGCAGTTAAAAACCACTGATATGATACAGGAGGATACTTGTTGTAGTATTATTAATAGGTAGGAAGACACAGCTTCCACATGATTTCTGCAGGAACTCTGTGATGCATTTCCAGCAGCTTTTGTACAATGAGTTCTTATTAAAACAGCAAAATCTTCCAAATTGCCCTTAGCTAAAGATGGGCTTTGTATGACTTGATATTTATCCATTTTGATCTTTAATGCCTTTTATAGTAATTGTTGATCCAGTAAATATATACTTTATCTGTCTTGCCCTGGTAGAAATATGACTGCAAGGCTTCGATAGTCAGCTCTGTGGCAGCCTGTTACTTAATGTCATGGTTTTATTTAACTCATTCCTGCCCATATGTCGGTCCTCCCTGGTCTATAATGAACTGCACTGAATGATTTGCATGTAAATGCCCAATGTTAATTAAACTTGCTGATAAATAATGATTGCTTTTCTCTAATACTACAGGTCTGTGTGAAATCGTCTCAACTGGGAAGCAAGCACTTTCTAGTCAGTACAGGGGGTTCTGATAAAGTCAATAGTGGTTTTAGCTCTTTGAAAGGCCTTTTGGTGCTCCCCATGTGTGCTTTAATTACTCTTTTCGTCTCCTCCCTTCATTAAAAATTTTACATGTCCTTGAAAAAAAAAAACCTAAACAAATGAAAGTGGATTTTTCTCTGAAGGACTGTCATCCTAAATAGCTCCTGCCAGGACTGTGGTTTAGCAGAGCATCTCTTGGAGATGCAACAACTACTATTAGAAGGGAATTTTCTGCTATTTGAGGTAGAGTGCATCCTGCTATTTGAGGTAGGGTGCATCTCCTGAAGCATCAACTGGACCAACACAATGCACTCTCCTCACAGCTGTGCTAGCCAGTGAGGCTGGACAGGAAGGTTCTGTGGGGTGGAGCTGTGCTTATTTCATGCTTTTTCATACTTAAGCAGTGCCGGTGGATGCTCATAGTACAGATAAAGCCTTTCTTTTAGTCCAAGGACCACAGCTAAAAGATGGTTATGTACCTTGAAAACTATGTACATACACACACAAACACACATACGAAATATAAAGAATTGAAAGGCCAGATTCCCAGATTCTTTCATGAGTCTTCATGCTTTTCTTAGCAGACTCAGCACAGCAATTTGCCTGAAAGATGAAAAATGGGACATGAAATAATTTAACATCTAAAATTTAACATTTTAAACTTTATATTTTGATCTCTCGTCTCTAGCTCTATCCAATCAGGCAAAGCCCTTAGTACTGGGAGAGAGAAATGGCCATTAACCACCAGAAATGTTATATACATGGGGATTTTCCATTCTGATTTTTCCAAAGGGCAAAGTGCCTACACGCACATTTCCCTTGGTGACCCAGGGATGCTAAGCATCCAAATGTGCAACACGCTTGGGACTGCACATAGCAGCCGTTACTGCTTTGTTCAGAGAAATCTCAGCTGTGACAGAACTTCACAGTCCTCTGGAGGAACTGCAGCCACGTTCTGTAGAGTTGTTTGCTGGGATATTCCAGATGTCCCTGTCTTATATCCTCAATGCTAAGAGAAAAAAATCTGGAAGAAGTTATCAAAGCTAAGTTTGCAGTCTGGTGACTGAAAGACGGTCTATTAGATTGTCTTGTTGGAGTCACTGAGGTGCAAGTTCTTGGAGCAGGCCAGTTGCAGCACATTGAGATGGAGAAGGCTGAGCAGATACCTAGCCATCATCACATTGCATACCTCAGATTGTGTATGTTCCATAGGGTGATGAAAATAGGAAATGGCTTTCTTCCTTCCCTTGCCTCATAAATCCCTTACTCTTTGATTTAATCCTAGGGCTGGCAGATCACTGATCAATGAACTCCTTCCAATATTTCTCAGCAACCCTGAAAGAGATACAGAATGGATGATTTCCCTTACCACTGGTCATTTTGACACAAATATTTGCTAAAAATAAATACAGTGTGGGAAAAGCTTCCTCAAATGCATTGGTAAACTTGCCTTTCATCCTCTTTCCCTTTCAGAATCCTGTATCAAGTGAAGACAGTCATTCATGTCCACTGCTTTCACACAGCAACAGGTATCAACCTTCATCAGTTGAGCTTGGCCATGCATGCAGAAGGGCAAGGAGCCATCCCACACAGAGCACTATGGGAAACTGCAGTCCAGATAGAAACGCAGCATCTCAGAAGCCAACAGTTGTCTACAGGGTGACGAGAGGACAACGTGTGCCTAACCAGGACTCCGGGACTATTGCAGCTCTCTGGGATAGCCCAAGACCCAGAAGCATGTTGGAAAGTGAGAGTGCAATGAGAGGAAAGATGCAGAGGTTGTGTTAAGGCTGTGAGGCAGAAAGGATTCCCTTTCCATGGGTTATCCAGAGAGCTGTCGTCACTCCAAAACACAGGGACAATAAACTTTTGAGAGAAGCTCTGTGAAGGACAGTAGAGAGCAGAACGCAAAAAGGATATTTGCTCTCTGAACATTCACAGTGATGACAAATTGGGAAGTAGCTGCCATGTGTGACATTGCAAGTAGAATATTTTTCCTAGACTTTCTATACACAAGCTGTTACTTGACCTTAGTTGTTCCTCCCGAAAATCACTCTCTACTGTCCTCTCTAAAAATAACAATTCTCCTTGTCTTAGTGGGAAATGTACCCATGGAAAGGGAATTGGGAATGTGGGGTGGGGTTTTTTGGCCATGTGTCATGGTGAGGGCTCCAAGCGATGATCTATGAAGTTTACAGCAAACCCTCATATATTTCAGATCTCTCAGGTTTGTATGCAATATCCATATAAAACACATTTATTTGACTGGGATAATTTGAAGGAAATTGCTGGTCTGCAGAGGTAGGTCATGCAGGATTGACCACCTTGTGGTGTCTGCCTTTTTTTAGTGTAACTGGATAATTCTGAGTCTTTGCCAAGAGTTTCTCAGAATCTTTTTTTATGCTGAAAATCGTATTAGTGCGTGAAGGGCTGAGCAGACAGCTATACCTGTTGCTTGCACAGGAACATGTGAGAACAAGAATCTCTCTGCACCTCTCTAATATGAAGGATTTTGAGAAGAAACTTCTCCCAGGAATTTGATGTAGTCACTTTCTAACTGATCATGCTGTAAATACTAGACATCTGCGAGTTTTTCTGTAGAACTGAGAAACAGTTAGGGGTGAATTAATGGACTGAATTAAATGTTGTCATCCCTTGTAAAGTCAGTTTACTTAGGCTGTAATTATAATCCGCCTGAAATGATAAGAACTGCAATGTGGTTTCATGCACTCTAGCTGGGAAAGCAGCTAGCACAAAGGAGAGTGGGAGGGAAGCTTGGATTCTGACAATGCCCATCGCCGTTGTGTGCTATTGCACAAGAGGGAGATTCTCCTTGAGCACAGCCAGAAGCCTCTCTCTGAAGCGTGAAGATTTGCAGCTCTTCCGATTTTTAATGCTGATGAACACTGAGAATAGAACCAGCAACTTGCTGGAAAATACTGGAAAATTGAGGGTTTGGTGAGAAGAAGATAAACTAATTCATAAATACTTGTTGAATTTTGCATGGGGTTTTGTATTTTTTTAAAGCATGTGTTACATTGTAAAATGTAAAGTTTTATTTTCCATCCATACTTCTCCTAGCAGTAATGATTTAAGGAGATAAGCAGTAAAAATTCATAAGGAATAAATCTTTCTTTATACCAACTGGTACATCTAGAAAAAACGTTGTGGAACATATAAGAGATGGTCTATATTTAAAAAGTTTTAGATTAAAAGAAAATAATTTTAGATATAACTTTTGTTTTGCCAGGACCCGAGATGATCACATTTCTTTTTCATTTTGACTCAGATTACTTTTTACAATTATTAAATTCAACGTCAAACGAGAATAAATGTTCTTCATCTATTTCCATACCTACTGTTTAAGTGCCATGTTATTAATTCATAAATCATTGAAAAAGGATTTTAAGAAGAATATTTATTTGTAAACTTGCAGTGCATTTTGTTAATAGCTGTAGCCCAATAAAGACAGAGAATGAAAAAAAGCAACAGATACTTTATAATAACATTAAAAAAACCCCTGACATATCAGGCTAAGCCAAAATATTTATTTCATGTAGATTTCATTAAGTAAACTTTAAAAAATTGTATTTCTTCCACAACTGGTAATTCTCCCCTGCAACTAATTTTTCCAAACCAGATGAGTAAGAAATTATTTTATTCACTACAGAGTAATACTACTGATTTTGCTCATTAGTATATGATCTAAAGTTGTTTAGATCTCTGCAATTTCATGTTGAACATGTTGGGTGTTTTGATGTCATTTTTCAGGAGAAATTGTCAAGATTATTGGAGTTTTTTCTTAATTCACTAAAGTTAAGTTTTCAAAAATGTCTTAAGCTACTTTTGCCAGTGAAACAGTAATCCTGAATGAACTTACTGCAATTAAATTTTTTCTTGAGTGTTTTTGTTTCTTATGTTATTTTTGAGAGGAATCAAACCAGGTAGTTTTGGTCCAGCAGCCCAAATTCACTTTTTCCTTCCATACAGATAAGCTGAACCATCTCCACTTTGTTTGTGAACTGAGAAAATTGTTTGATTATAAGGCTAAGTCAAATCAGAAAATATTTAATCAAGTGTATACTGGTTATACACTGTGCAATGGGTTTATTTAAAGTTATGAGCTTCATAATTTAGAAATTTATCAATCCTACTAAAATTAGGATGTCTGTTACGACATTTCTCACTAACACTAACATTTTCCTCTCCCTTCATGCAGTCCTGTAGGCTTGTTTGGAACATCGTGGCCTGGGCAACCCTGGAAAATAAGGGCTGGACCTGCTTCACAGTAAAGAGAGAACTGACAACTGAAGCCAAAGCAAGTCAAGCCTGAATGTCAAACCTTTGGCAAAGGAAAGGAAAACCAGTTAAGACATAAGCATCTGGTCCCAAATAAGTGCAAATGTATTAAAGATATTGAGTAATTTTATATTTCATTTTAATTTTAGTAAACTGAAGACCAGTTATAAACTAAGGCCACGTAATCAGACACCAACTTTATGGGCCAGCTGGTGGTAATGACAGTGACTCAACCCTTGACACTTGGTATAACTTTTCTTACCTACAAGTCAAGAGTTCAGCCTCTAATTATTTTTACGTGTATACTACCCTGAAGCCCTGCACCTGCACCTGTACAAACTCTTTATTGTTCAGTGCAGGGATACTGAGACCTGGAAGAAGTAATGTTTTATACAAGCATTCTCTATTGTTTGTCTGAAAGTACATTACAATAATTCTTCAGGCCTTTAGCAATGTAGACTCAAAGCGTAATGGAGAGGGGAGCCCATTAACCTGCTGCTCTATGTTCACCGTTACAGCCTCCAACCCTTAGATTATATTTTATCAGTTTCCTTAGTTTTCCAGTAGATGAGGGCATTAATGATTTTTTATCTAACCTAGATAAAATATTGCTAACCATTGATGATTCATTGTTAACTAGGAATAAAAGACTGCTGTTGGTGGGACCAATAGAGATTGCTGCCCTTGTCTTCGTTTGTCATAAACAGAATGACAGGAAATTAGAAGGATTTGGGGAAAGTGATGAAAAAATGTGCAGATGAGTTAATCAAAGAGAGATCACGGATTAAAAAATACATTGGGAAGTTGCTCCCCTCCTTGAGATTGACCTGAACATGTACTACATAGAGCCCTTGGAGACACAAAGAAATAGTCCTTGTGCCTTCAGTTTCCAAAAAAAACCTACCTGCTATTAAAGAAGCTGAAACCTGGACTGCAGGTCAAGGTACTTCTCCTGCCTGGAGGCACTGGAAGTGGTTTAGTGAGGTAACAGAGTGCGTATGAATTGTTCCAACATCTGGGCTTAGTATGCAAATCTGAGAGAGTCCCAAACTTTGGTTGGTCTAGGGTTAAGTCATCAGTTGATTAGCTGAGGGGATGACCCAAGGATATGTGGGAAGCTGCAGAACTACAAGAAGTAAGTCTTCTACGGCTCCATGAATCTGTGGCAGAATATAATTCAGAAATGTAAAGTGGAGAGAGGGAGAATGTCAAGAATGGTTGGTAATGCACATGAAGAGTCTGGACTTTAATATATTTGGCCAATGATGTGTAATTTGTTTTTATTCTTGTCCAAGATTACTTCGCCTGTACAATTTGCATTTCCATCTGGGTGAAACATTTATCATACGCCCAGGCTATGAAGACATTTTACATTAGAAACACCTAATATCCTTAAAAAATAAAGGACAGTTTCATGTAAGAAGGCACAAGATCTTCAACAGGTGACTTCTGTAGAACAGCTATTCCAGGCAGATCTTTGCAGGCACCGATTCCCTCCATACTTATCAACCTGTAAACCAGCAATCTCAGCCCGATACCTGGAGGCAGGACCATGGCAGACCATGACGTGCAATACAAACTCTTCTTCTGAATGAAGGTGACTGCGCCATGCCTTTTTTTTTTTTTTTTTTTTACAGACCCTGCAAAGGTTCCATGAATATTGTTTGCTGGGTGTTTACAGCTGAGGTTTAATATGTGGTTAAATATAGTCTAATAGATCCTTCATCTCCACTCTGCATCGTAACATGGCAAGGCTTTGAAGAGTAAGTAGGCCATCCAAAACAAAGGCAGAAAATTAGATTCAGCATCCCTAATGTGTGGTGTTTTTCCAAAGCTTCTGTTACTTTCATGACATCTCACCAGAGCTATTTATGTCAATGGGAAGTTAGGAAAAAGATCACATATTGTACAGAGATCACAGCATTAAATTTATGCAAAGTGAAGAAAAGCGTTATCTCAAAAAATATTTATTTCATAGTTTTTGTCTTGAGGATTGTGCTTTGTTAAATCTATAAGGAGAGCAGTGCTATATTAGCATCAGATTTAGAACCCTTTTAAATTTAAGAACAAGTTTAATCTGTAACTTTTGTATAAAGCAGTACATCAAGCTTACTATATTGTGTGGAAAAAACCACCTTTACTGCACCAGTGCCATTCTTCAGCTAGACTTAAAAACTGGAAACAAAAGATAGATAAAAGAAGAGAAAGATGTTGAAAGAAAGCAAAAAGATGCTGCACTAGCTTCTTCAGTATCTTCTTTGCTTTCACATGAAACTTAATTCCTTTGTAAGGGGCTTGAATAGTTACAGCAAAACTGTGGTAGTCCAGAGTGCAAAGGAAAATGTCTGTGTCTGCAGCAACAATAGGATGTTGGTGTGCAGGCAGCTGTTGTCTTTGGATGGATCCCTCCACTTACATTTAAAATACTCCTTGCAAAGGACCTTTTGCAGAAATGTTCAAGGACATCAAACAAAGGATTTCCATGTTAAAAAAATGCATGTTAAACCCAATCTTGTCTCCAAGGACATCTAATTACAATGCATGTATCATTTGAACAGTGGAATGGTTTGGTCTTAAGTATCGACTTACTTTGCTCTTCAGGAAAGTGTTTTAAAAGGAACTCACAGCGATAGGCTGACCTGACTCTCCCCCAGTCCTCCCCGCAACCGTATGGATGCCAATATTTTGAACTGATTACTAACAGTGGGAGTGTTGGTAGGTGTCAGAGCAGAACAATTTTATTTTTATAGCCCAGATCATCTGCATGTAGGCATAATTTAACAAGAAGCAGACGAAACAATCTCAAAAATATTAGTTGTCTAAACCATGTGTGTGTGTGTGGATCTGTCTTCTTTTTGATTTTCAGGAGTTTTCATTCCCTTATATGTCCCTTTGTACAGCTTCCATTAATGTCACATGAGTGCTTCATGCATAATTCCTCTGGGTTTCTAAATGGAAAGAGAATTCTATGCTGAGACCAGTTTTCACAATTGCTTTCTTATTACGAGTCACTGAATGTCATAGATTGCCTCTTCATGGGTCACTCAGGTGTAGGCATCTTCACAGAAAAAGATGCCAGGATGTAACCTCTACCCATAGAGGATGTGTCAGAATATTTAGTACAAATGAAGATTTCTATTTGACCCAGGCCTACTCCAGTCCTTCCTCTACTATTTACTATTCTCTCAAAAGAAGTTATTGTATTCTAGCAGAAACAAAGCTCTTCCACTTGCTTCTCACTCTCTTAATGGCATAAAAAACATAGACCCTGCCTGTACCTTTTCTGACAGATGCTTCTCTGTATTTCGTCTTCAAAACTGGGAGGGAGCTCCCAGATCTTCCTCTGCAGGCTGTGCAGGTGGCTGGCTGAAAAATAACCACCAGCAAAAACTTCAAGACTTTTCTTGTGATTCAGTCTGCTCAGGACCTCCCCAGGTTTTCAAGCCCATGCTCAAACCCAGTTGTCGCTCCAGCTTTACGCATGTACAAAGACTGTCAAATGCCGAGCTGTCACACAATACGGCTAGGATTGTGGATGGTGGTGTTGGGTTTTTGTTGGGTTTGTTTTGGGGGTTTTTTTGTTGTTGTTGTTAAAGCCTAAAACATGGAGGAGGGAAGGATCTTTGCCTGAATTCAATTTATTTTGTACACTATGAAAGAAGGATGTAATTCATATTTTCTCCTTGTCCCTAGGCTACGGATGTAACTCCCCTCGAGTACATTAGCTGTCAGTACCTTGCTATCCTGACATTGCTCAGCCCTACAGAACAAAATAATATTTCACTTTTTACAGCTTACAGTGTTTGCTGAGTTTAAGCATGGCGCTACATTTTCCTGAGTAAACAGAAGGCATGAGAAGGCATGAAAAATTTTCCTCCAGTCTGGTGTGTTTTGAGTGTTGCTCTTTCTGTTCACTGTGAGACCTAGTCACCTCTTGCACTTGAAACCATTTCAGCTCCTCACTCTTAATCTTTTAAAGTAATATACATTCCTTCTTTCAATTACTCTGTTTTTCTGCATTCTTCATAAACCTGCAAGAGGTTTAGAAAATCTTTTTTCTTTTTTTTTAATTTTCTTCATCGCTCAGAAGAAGAAATAATCCCTTTAGGCTTTGGTTTCAGAGTTTCAGAAACTCAGAAATGGGATAATGCCCCCTCTCTTTCTTTCAATAGTACCTTTATAAAATGCTAAACCTTTAAGCAGAAAGATCAGCAGTACTCCTAATGCAGATGCAGACCTTTAGGAAGCACATCAATGCAAGCTACTGCTCTCAGGGCTTGCAGATTTGAACCCTGTCACAGTTTATCTGCTGCCAGCTTCAAACTGTGGTTTGACATTTCTGGTCAAGAGGGGTGCCCTTGTGAGTCCCGAGAGGGGATGAATCTGAAAAGACAGAGAGGAACATATTGTCTCCCTACAGCAGTACACTGCCAGCTTCCACTGCAGAGATACCTGTTACCAGCAAGACATTGCTTTGAGGAAGCTCATCACAGCATGATCTTACTTGTGCCTGCAGTAGCAAGCCGTCAAAGCACAGCAAGAAAGAGAGAGATGGCAGCAAGCATCAAAGGGAAACTGCTGAAGACTGAATAGGAATGAAAATAAAAGCTACAGCCAGTGTAACTCCCTTCCCAAAGGGAGAGAGCATAAGTGCAATGTAAGAAGGAGTGGTCACAGAAGACCTCAGGGCCAATTCATTCCTTCTGTAACCCAGCTGTTACAATAGGCTGGGAACTCAAGTGAGAAAATCATGAGAAAATTGCTGTTGTGCACAAAAGATGCTTGTAAAACACTGCAGTGCCACATCTCCAAGCTGCTGGGGGCAGGGGGGCTGAGATATTACACTGCATTTTTTCCTGCTTTAACAGATGAGCTGTGGAGCTCAAACTCCTTAGCGCTGCAAAATCCACACCTGCTTTCATACATAATAGGATGACAACTGTGTATGAAGCCAAGCCTGTCAGGCCAGGCACATGGATCTGAAAGGGGCAAGGAGACTGCTGGCAGCCATAATCCACGTGGCTGCCACCACCAAGCTAGGCTGCTCTCATTGCCTGGGAAGAGAATATGAGGATCATTTCTCACTGCTATAAGGGTGCAACTGTTTGCCTTTCTGCGGTTTAGATGTCCACGAGAAAGCCATTCCCAGCAGTAAGTTCCTTACTAATTTCAGTACATCCTAGGTGCAAGCTTGAATACTTAGATCTGACTCTTAAGCCAGTCAAAGACACCCGCCCCTCAGCCTTCAAGCCACGCATCCCTGTGACAGGGATTGAACCTCGTTGGGATCATGCAGATGATCGAGGCCTGAGAGCAAGGCTTGGTACAGTGGGACTAAATGTACTCACCTTTAGAAATGGAGAGAGAGTGGCTGGTCAGGTGCACCCAAAAAGTCAGTCTCAGAAGGTTATTCACATTGTAAGTGCCACACCATAGATGACCACCCCTTTACATTCCTAAGATTACCAGGAATATGAACAAAGATCAGAAAACATGTCTCCTTCTGACCCTCAGCTAGAGCTTTGATTCCAGAAGACTCCACAAAACCCCAAAGGGACTTTGCTGTTGATATTGGTTATATGTGAGAAGCTGTTAAAATTTGCAATGGCAATTCTGCTAGGCAGAGAGACTGCCTGCAGGGTTATAAACTCTAATATAGGTATAAATAACTCCCAGGAAAATAGAGTAAAAGAGAGAGCTAGGTATGACCACTTCAGAAGCAGAGGGAACCAAAGAATCATTGAGATGCTAAGGGAAAAATGAGGAGCAAATAAGAATGTTTGGAGAATTTAGGGTATAGCTGAGAGTCTGGATTTGTCAGAAAATGGACCTAACTACATCCAGATAAGAAACTGGGGGTCTCCCATGGAGGAAGAAAGAGAAGCACATAGCTTTGCAAAAGTGAACTACAGATAGACATATAATAGACAAAAGAAGGCATTTCACGTTGCTGTCATGATAATATGCTTGAGGTTCCCTGTGGAAAGCACTAGCTGGTTTGTGTACTAGTTCTGCAAGATACCACATATTTATCAAACGTATCACAGAAATAAGTAATTAAGGCTAGTGCTTGAGGTTTGAGGACTTTTCTTTGCCCTGAAGTTACAGAGCATTAAAGAGGACCTTGATGGATTTGGCACTGTTTACAAACACGACCGTGAGTGTAGCCGTTGCATTAGTGCAGACCCACACTAGGGCGCTGGTCCTAGACTGAAGTAGCTGTTACAGTTTAACCTCTCTTTGCCATGATCTACTGCAACTTCACCATCATGATGTGTTCATTGATCATGGGATCGCTGAGATCATATTCAGACTCAGAAGAACTTTCTAATTAAATAAAACGTTAAGTGCTTGCTTGATTTCAAAAGGATTATGTTATCAGGATTGTATACAGAGGATGTATTATATTAGATTTCATCCTGCTCTTCCCATATGTGGGGAAATTGCTTGGAGGGGGGAAATTATAGAAAATTGGGACCTAATAGAGGTTGAATAGAAACTTTTTAGGGAAAAATACAGTTGCCACCTCTGGAAGGTTTACATGTATGGAATCTACTCTACCATGGTTTCCTAGGCAACATAACCTGCTATCCTAGAGGAGCACTGGAGGGTGGATCTGAGCGGAGATACTGTGGCCAGGTTCAGCTGTGCTCCCTGCAGGACTGGGAACCTGAGGGTACCATACAGCCAGTAAGTTGCATAGCGGCTGTCAAATGGAAAATATGTGAGAAGATACCCATTGCTGAGCCAACAACTGTGGTGAAACTATTCTCCTTAGATGAACCTTGCTCATTATAATCTCATTATAATACTAACACACACCTCCACCCCAAAGTTATCCACCTCCAAGGCATGACCACCTCTCACCGAGCATGTGCTTTCTGTTTCTTATCAACTATGTCTTTAAACTAAAGCGAGAGAAGTTTACACCAATCAGTAATGAAAGAATGTATGACTAGAGTCACTCAAGCTTCACCTGAGAGTAAAAAGTATAAAAAGTGAATGAACAAGAGGGGAAGTTAGGGAAGACTCCATCATAACTTCTGGGATCAGCCGATGGGCTGAGCCTGTCTTCTCCCCCATAGGGACACCTATTGGGTAAGAGCTTTGACTTATGCATGCTAAATAACTAACTCATTCTAGCTGTCATTAGTAATTAGGGGTTTGGTTGTTTATCATTTGGTTGTGTATCATTTCAAGCTTATTTTTGCAGACAGTCTCTATCACTGGCAGTCACGAACCTTAACTTGTCACAATTTTATAATAAGGAGTGTTATTCCCTAAACTGTTAGTGTGAGCCCTTTGTGGGCACTAGTAGTTGCCGGTAGTGGGTAACATATTTAAACAAAGCGGGAAGACCCGCTGAGGGCCCCCCCCCGATGCTGTCGGTGTGTCTCCCTGAACAAGGCAGTGGAATTGCCCTCCGATCCAGTGGGACTGTTCACTGAAGGGTCCCTGTAACGGGAGGCTGACAGCCTGGTCGGGCGCAAGGGTCTCGGCTTTCCTGGGGCACCGATAGATCAAACACCTGGGGTTGAGAGGATTCCTCCCCCTCCCCCCCCCATCCCTGTGACACCATACATATCAAGACATTTGTATTCCATAGCAGGAATAAACTATTGGGATAGATTATGGAGCATTTACAACATACAAATGTGGTGCTTTTTATCAGTAATAATAATTATGTATTCTTGACTTCAGTGAAGCTGTATTCAGGATGAGATGGCTGTCTTAATTACGTTAGACTGATTCAAAACTGCATGCCTTCTGTGAAGTCGAATACACATATGCTTATATTCAAATGTGTGTTTAAACTGTGTTATAATCAATGGACTTTAAGCACATGTTTATTGTAAACACACATTTAGGTGCTTCCTTGAATAAAGGTAAATTTCTCTCTGTTTCATTAGGGAATACACTTAAGTCAGGACAGTAGTGATATTTCCTGGCCCCGGCTGTCATTCTGAATCCTTTCTTAAAGAAAATCTGCAGAAATTGTTTATCTGCTCTTGTAGCAGTTGCCGAATCTCTGCAATTTATAAAGTAGTGTTTTAAAGTAAATCAGGACCAATTTTAGCCTGTGAGCCCTGGCAGTTAAGCTGCTAGGGCAGCCTATTTAGCTGTACCCCAAGAAGGCAGCTACCTCAGGAAGAAATGAGCTTGGAACATGCTTCTGAGGCTGACCAGAGCCAGCCATGGCTGTAAATCCCTGTCTCATATTCCTTACAGTATCACTTTTCTGGGCTCTGTCTTGAATCAGAACTGTGAGTTTTACCCTTTTGCACCTAATAAGCCTGAATATTAAATCAAAATGCACAGTCACTTGTAAAAGAAAACTCTGGTCCTGTTAGCTCCCATCAATCTTTTCAAACCGTCTTTCTATTGAGATCTCTCCGCTCTGATGTGAAAACGTCAGACATAGAAAAAAGGTGGATGAAAAACTGCCTCCCAAGTGCTTTTATGGCTTTGAAATTATAGTTTATTTTTCCACCTTATTCTTCCACTTTGTGATAATAATTATTATCTCCTTTTCCTACATCTTTCTAACAGAATGACACCACTAATAGTTAAGCAAGTTTTCTGCTACCTATTATTCCTCTGCACTTTTTAAGGAACAAAGTTCATTTAAAAATTCAAAGTGGCAGCCTCCATCTGTGGCTCTGTGGGGCTCAGGGGTATAAACATGGACGTTCCACTTTACTTTCCATTTTTAAGCATGATGAAATAGAGCTTATTTAGGTCATTGCACACTCTTCAGTTTTCCTTTCTTGTGAGGGATACAGATTCAAACCAAAACTATTTACCACTGACTTCAATCTTTCATGCTGTATTGCACATGAATTACAAGCTACGTATCAAGGTTTTTCTAAGGTTAGCTATCACCCTGGTATTTGAACATCTTCTATGTGATCTAGAAACCTGGTAAGGGTTAATCTAGGTCAATCTACCCAGCACAAGAAAAGCTGTGGTCTTATCACAGGTTAAAATAGCAATGAAAAACAAAGAGAAACAAAACAGCAACATGGGCTTTTGTTTGGTTTGGCAGGATACTCTGCAAGGGTTTTTTCATGAGCTGTGACTGCTAGTTAAAAAGCAAGTGTCCTTGCCTATACAGCTATTTTAAGTGGATTTACTAAATTGTAATAAGAAATCCATCTTTATTCATTAATTTATGTGCTACAGTGTAGAAGTACCCCACCTACGTCAGCTCTGTCATCAGGAACAAAGTTGAAGGTTGTTGAGAAGAATTTCTTTATTTGCTTTGTTTCACAAGGAACTAACGAGCACAAGTTAGCTTCCACATCTGGGGAAACTGCCACGAGAGAGCAAAGTCAAATACACCAGTTTACGTTTTGCTTGGAAAGCGACTCGGAAGAAGGTGGCCCTCCTTGTAACATCCCACAGTCTCAGTGCAACTCTTGGAGCCTTTGAGCCTGCAGGGCACAGAGCTTTATTCCAAGGTGTTCAAGTTCAAAGGCTTCATAGCAAGGCCTGTTTTCCTGTGCTCCCTCCCCTTCTTGTGTTCATTGAAATTTTATTTTTCACAAAAAAACTGCTGTATTTCTGCATTATCTTTATACTGCCATGGGTTTTTGCATTGATATATGTTGGAGCTGGTCTTTAAAGTAATAGTAGCAAGACTTGGCAAAAGTTAAGTGTTACAAAAGCAACAGGATCTGCCTTGGCACACCTTTAGTTTAAAAGATACCTCACTGCAATTAATTAGCTGGAATCTGAGAGCTTCCAGAAGGTAAGTTTTATGAGTTACCTCTTTCCTCTGGGAAGTTATCATTCAAGCCAAATTGCTGGTAACTGACATATTCACTCTTGAATTCTTTCAACTCAGCATCCACCCAGACTGTTTTCTCTCTTCAGAGGAGAAATGCCTGTGGAAAGTTGTGCACTTTTATCCACTTCTTTCTGATTCTTTGCATTTATTATGTTGTTTGTGTTTTTGGGGTTTTTTTCTGAAAAAGAGAAGTACATTTAATGTTGATGTCACTGCTCTTGACACCGAAGTTTTCACTCTGCCTGTAGAACAGATGGAGAGTTATAATGCCAGCAGGGCAAACTTCCCTCACTGCACAGTACATCTTCTTTTCTTCATTAAAGCCAGTGGAAAGAGTTGCCTGAATACCAGATGCGTAAATGGATGTGCTGGCATCAAAAGCATTTCCCCACTGCCTCTCCTCAGTGGGAAACAGTGCCCACTCTATTACCCACACATGAAAGTCCTCTCCTCAGTAATACCAGCAGTAGAGGAGTCTGCAGTCATCAGGACTGGTGCTGACTTCCAGCTAGCACCTCTGTCAGGAAGATCGTCTCAGCCAGTACCTCTTCTGTAGTCCTCATTTGATTCTTCTGATTTGAAGGAAACTTGGAGCAGATCCTGAGAAGATGGGTTATGCTCGTTAACCCATCTCCTTGCCCGCCTGAAAGGAGGTGAACTGCCTGGGAGCTCTCCTCTGCTCTGCGACAGCTCTGCCAGGACCCCATGTGAACACAGGTGAAGAATGCCACTGTTGGAAGGGCTGCAACCACGTTGTCTTCCCCAGGAAGAGTTGTTGTACTGCCTTCTCCTCTGGACACTGATGTTTAGTGGGTTGGAGGGGAAGCTGACATAAATGTCTCTGCTTTCTTCTCTTCTTTCTCCTCCCCTGATTTATTGCAACAGGCACAAGCCTAACCATTATGACCTTAATGGTAGTTCCGTATTTTTCCTCTGACCCAGAAAAACAAAGACTCACGTGACTGAGTGAAAATTTAACATTTCCTTTATCCTTCAAGGATCATTCAGGGCTCTTTAAGTTCAAGTCATGTAAGCCATAGCTGCTGGGAGATTCATTGCTTGATAAATAGCCATTCTCAACAGAATGATTAATAATAGGATTGATACTGTCAGTGTTTCTGTTTCATGCTGTACACTTGCAATTGTGTTACCATTTTGCTTTGGGTATAGGATGCCTCTTTATCAAACCACGCTTTTTCCTCTAAACCTAGGGAGTATAAGATATCGTTGCATCATAAATTTTTAAATATACCCTGTTTGAAAGCAGACTGATTTCCTGTCTGACTTGCTCATCTATTACCTAGAGAGGATGAAAGTGAGGTTCGTTCTTGTTATGTAACCTTACCCTGATCTGATTATTATGCATGGAACCACATTGCAAGCACTTCAGTGTGAAAATACTTGAGAAACTGTTATAGTAAACAAGGAGAAACTAAACGCATGGATTGGATTCCATCAGGAAATTTTAACTCTAAAATCCACAACACGTGGTCTGAAATGCCACACAATTAATTATTTTTTAATTTATGCAGGAACTCATTATGGGTGTGAGCAGGGATGAGCTAACTGAACAGAATTAAGCAATTCCCTTGGTTATAGACTGTATTATCAAAGAACTTTGGACATGAACCACAGCTCCCGAATTAAGCTGAGTTTTAAATTTCCCTATGCAGCAGAGAAATGACATTTTTAATTTTTGCTTTTACTCTTTTGCCTTGAGTAACTGGTAAATTAGGAAAGGTCAGCAGGGAAAGAAAACATTTCCAAGCCCAAAAGTAATGATTTAATATGCTAAACATCAAGAATGACCTCATTTTTCCATGCCCTAGTCAGCATGCAGCCATTTATTTACCCCACGGCTAATGAATAAAAGCATTACTAGATGAGAGCTGGTGTAGCTCATGCTCTTTTTGCATCATATCAGAAAGGGACAGAGAAGAAAGGATAAGCATATCCTGTATTCTGGAAAAGCAGGTGTTTTAATCTTTTCAGGTTGGCACTGGTTCCTCAGCATTAGTCCTTAGCTAAAAAAAAGGGCAGGAAAGGGACTAACTCACTTATCTCAGGGCAGTGGATGTACACCCTGGATACCATTACTTTGCAGGAATGATGTCTCAAATTAGGACACATTGCATGCTTGATTTAAAAGTATGTAAACGTAATCAAATGTAGTCACCCCACTCTCTATGTTACAGGTCTGTAAATGTACTCAGAAGGTGTGTTTAAAGAGAAGGGTCTGTGCATTGGTCTACAAACAGAACGGGAGACATGATTCACCTTCCTTTGAAGTCAAGAGGAAACTTTTCACTCACTAAAATGAGGGCTGCCATAGGATCACACAATGATCAAACCAGGTTAAAATATCTTCCAGCTGGTTTCATACTAAAGGTATTGAATGGATTTTCTTCTCTTCTTTTGATGCCTGCAGCTTAGTCACCACTACAGATAACTACATGTAGATGCCTTAAATTTGAGTTAAGGCCTGCCCATGAATTGGTAACAGTTGTTATCCATTCCTAATGGCATAAACTAAGCATTTTAGCCATAAACCAATTACAAACTGATAACAGGAGCAACTGCACCTGCAAAGAATAAGCACAGTAGTAAGGGCATGAAACAATTATAAAACATTTCCAGCAAGATGTCTATTCTTTCAACAATCTATCCATTCTACCAGCTTTTGGGTTTTTTTACTTTGTTTAGGAGTATGATACTGAAATTGCAGCATCAACTGATTGACTTTAGAGATTATATTTTTATTATTTTTGAAATGGTGTGGAAAGTATATTTCCAATTTGCATGTTTGTCTCCTGGTGAAAAATAATTAAATCGTGGATTTTGAGAGGGAAATCTCATTCCACACATGCATGAACCTATCTTTAAAGATATTTGTACCAGATTTAAAGGTATTATTACAGGGGTTTTAGAAACATCACCAAAATAAGGGTACTAAATCTGTACTATTTAAAAATAAAATAAAGTTGAAAAGAAAACTAAGTGGGGTAAAAAAGAGGAGTGAAAATGGCTGCATAGTTATTATAAGAGCATAACAGTATCTCTAGTTCTTGTCTGGATTAAATTGATACCCAAAGACATACTCTGTATTTTTCACTACTAGATAGGTAGACAGTATAAGAAGGTTGATTAGATACCTTAGTTATGGGTATTTATACATAAACTTATTAGTTTATTTTAAAACTTAAACAAAACTTGATAGTGAGCAATAATGTAATGGGTTGACCTTGGCTAGATGGCAGGTGCCCACCAAGCCACCTTATAACTCCCCTCCTCAGCTGGACAGAGGGAGAAAAATATGACAAAAAGCTGAATAAGGGCAAATTAACAGATCATGTTGTATCATTTACATCAAGATTTGCCCATTGTGCTCTTTAGAGAAGATAAAAGGTAGGAGACTGAGAATCAATTACTCTCCATTTCAGAAGAGATTTGGAAGGGGTTAAGCCTGGATTTCTCTGTGGGCAGAGCATGGTGGCTGCTGCTGCACATTTGGCCATGGTCAGGGTTGGGTGAGAGTAGAAGACATCACAGCCAGCATATAAGGGATCGGTAAGAGTCACTGACACCACAAGGCATAACTTAGCATTTTTTTATTCATTTATCTTTACTAGTCTTTGAAGCTGCCCTCTAGATTATGTCTGCTGACAGTAAGCCTGAAAGTTAAGACTGGAAGGTGCCTCTGGAGAGAAGAAAACCCTGTGCATGTGAGCAGGCTTTCAGACAGGAGCCTGCCCTCAGACAGACTGTTGACTTCACAGGCAGTGAAGTGAAGATGAGGAGATTGCGTTATGCACATGACAGCCAAGTAGCTGACTGTGAAGGGTTCTGTTGACATCGTTGCATGTAACAGCAGTCGCAGCAACACAGCAAAGTCATTGGTGACTAAGGAATGTGCCAGCATGCCAGTGCTAATTTAATTTACATCATGTAGGTAAAACAGCGTGCAAATGTGCCTTTTTTTTCTCTTGACATCTTCTGCTTTGTCTTCTTTAACTAGAGCTGGATGAGACCTTCTCATTGGAGCATAAACTGGTACAAAAGTGCCCCTAAGTCTGCCCTGCACTGCTGTGGGAACAAGGTGAATGATTTGTCTGTGAGTGGAAGCTTCCAAGACCCTTTTGGATTCTGAAAGAATAAGAAAGTCTTGGTAAGCCTTAAGGGAAGCCGAGGAGTGTCCTGTGAAAAGCACTGATTTAATCTTTAAACTTGATACTCTCATATTTGGGGAAAGTTCCAAATGTGAATTTGGGGATTTTTTGATGTGTCTGAGTCACTGGGCTGAGACCTGAGGGAGGAAGGTCCAACTCTCAGTCTGTCATAAAATTCCTGCATTGTTTAGGATTAGCCATTCAGTCTCTGTGGCCCAGACTCTTAGCCATAAACCAGAAATCATACCATTTTTTTGTCATTGTGTAATTTCATTGTCAGTGTCATGAGATTGGGACTAGCTTTTTCTAACCTTTATAGAGCTCATTGCAGCCCACATTCATTTCCACATAGCCTTGGTCTTTCCTGTGAGGTATATAAATAGATGATAAACAGAGAGAGGAAGGATGTTTGGCACCTCATGTAAACTGAAATTCAGAATTCAGCTGTTGAACTGATTCCCTGGAGCCAAAGCCTTTAGCATGCTTTCAGGTCTACTCTCCACTTGCTGTCTTTTACTTTTTAAATCAAACTCTTTATTCTGAGCACTGACTGACGCAAGGATATGTAGAATGTAAGGACATCTGGTTAACAGCTATCAGCATAAGAGACAGAGATAACAGACAGAGATAAAAGTCAGGAAAAATAATAAATTAAACACCTAGATATACAAGCCCTAAGGAAAACAAGAGTTAATACACAACAGCAAAGATCTGAGCTCTCAGGTCACTGGCTGAGGGACCATTGAACAAATGACTGAGGCCTTTAGAGGGTTCAACATGAGGTTTGTAACTGATAAGAAGGGAGGAAACAAGTTTCTCAATGTGTCCCATAGGAAGAAGCAAACTGATTATGGAATATTTGAGGGGCCGTGTGGGGTTGCATAAAGCTGCTTATGGATTGCTTTGAGGGAATTTTGGGTATGCATTAAAATTATTATGGGACATTTAGGGGAAGGGACAAATGTGAGAAAGGTGGATAAGGTGGAACAAGCATGGGAAAATGGAGAACTGCAGTCTTTGTTGTCTTATTAAATCCTATTCCAATTTTCATAGAATCCAAGAATGGTTTGGGTTAGAAGGGACCATTAAAGGTCATCTGGTTCCAGCTCTCTCCAATAAGCAGGGAAATCTTCAAATACATCAGGTTGCTCAGAGCCCCATCCAACCTGGCCTTGAACAGTTCCAGGCATGGGGCATCTACCATCTCTCCTGGAAAACTGTTACAGTGTTTCACCACCCGCATTGTAAAAAACTTCTTCCTTATACCTAGTCTAAATCTATCCTCTTTTGGTTATAAACCATTACCCCTTGTCCTATCACAACAGCCCCTACTTAAAAGTCTGTCCCCATCTTTCTTATAAGCCCCCTTTAGATACTGGCAGGCTACTATAAGGCCTCCCTGGAGACTTCTCTTCTCCACGCTGAACAACCCCAGCTCGCTCAGCCTGTCTGCACAGGAGAGGGGCTCCAGCCTTCTGATCGCTTCTGTGGCCCTTCTCTGGACTTGCTCCAACAGGCCCATGTCTTTGCTGTGCTGGGGACCCCAGAGCTGGATGCAGTACTACAGGTGGGGTGTCACCAGCACAGAGAAGAGGGGAGAATCACCTCCCTCGCCCTGCTGGCCACGCTGCTTTTGATGCAGCCCAGGGTACGGTTGGCGTTCTGGGCTGCGAGCCCACATGGCCAGGTCATGCTGAGCTTCTTGTCAACCAACACACCCAATTCCTTCTCCTCAGGGCTGCTCTCAGTCCTTCACCCCCTAGTGTGTCTGTAGCCAATAAAGAGATTGCCCCAACCCGGGTGCAGGACCCTGCTCTTGGCTTTGTTGGACCTCGTGAGGTTCACGTGGGCTCACTTCTCAAGCTTGTCCTGATCCCTCTGGATGGCATCCCATCCCTCAGGCGTATTAACCATCATCTTGGTGTCATCGGCAAATTTGCTGAGGGTGTGACCTTGCTCTCTCTGTTTCACGCATGAACTTGAGACTTGACCAGCCAACCAGCACCTGGAAAAAAACAAGCTTATAGCTGTGGCTAAATAAGGAGCCCAGGGTTTGTGCTTAGTTACTAAAGAGTTAAAACTTTGTGTGTCCATTAGTAAACCTCAGTCCTGGTCATCTGGAAAGGAGGACAGGGTTAAGCCATCTGCATTTTTCATGCCTCTGTGAGTGCTGTTGGTTTTTATGTGGGTACTGTTAAAAGTCCTGCTCCCTGCATTGGTTATCATGTCTGGCCATGTATCTGGTCTGTGTGGGTTTGCATCTTTGATACCTGCTCATCCTTGCTATTTGCTGGATGTACAGATGGCCAAATCAGCAACCTCACCTACGGATAGCCAAGTCAAAAATCACTGGGTCCCACAGGCCAGTGGCTTTGGCATTCCCTTAACAAGTGAAATCCAGAATGCAAAGGTTTCTGTTAGTCTAGTAAGAGTTTATGCCATCAGACTTTACCTGTGGTTTTGGAGTAGGGAAGAGCCTGTGTCTGGAAACTTGAACCTGGCCATCAGACAGTCAGGGTTAGCCCCTCAGGCCTTCCTCAGTCCAGCAGTCACTGGCTGGCTACACAGACACAAAGTGCAGTACTGATCCACATACAGTCTCATCTGAAATATATATATATTGTAAAATAAATAACTATTTTGCTTTAAAAGATGTTATTCAATACATTTTACATAAATTACATAAATTGCTGTACGGGGTGTCCGTGCCCAGGGCCCAGCGCCCCCCCGCAGGGCACAGCTGAGCCCCTCAGCCAAGCCGGGGGCGCCGGGGAGGGGGGCAACAGGTTTCCGCAAGGGCCACAGGCGGCCCAGGCAGAGGAGGAGGCAGCCGAGGGGGGAGCAGCAGCAGAGGCAGCCCCAGGCCGCAGCAGGAGGAGGGCAGGAGGTGCCGCAGGCCCGGAGCAGGGCTCCCCTGCAGCCCTGGCGAGCCCCCGCCGGGGCAGAGCCCCAGCCTGCAGCCCGGGGAGGGCCCCAGGCCGCAGCTGGGGGCTCTTTCCTGCAGGAGCTGCGGCCCTGGAGAGCCCCGGCGGGAGCAGGGGGTCCCTGAAGGGCTGCAGCCCGGGGCAGGGCCCGCGCTGGAGCAGGGAGACGGGGCAGGAGGCAGGAGCGGGGCTGAGGGGCTCACACGGGCCGGCACACGGCCCAGACCCGCCCCGGCCCGGGGGACAGGGGCCGGGAGCCCGGGGGGAGGTGCTGAGCATGGGAAAAAGGGACAGGGACAAGGTGGTTTTTTTCTATTTGTCTTTGTTTCTAATAATGAAAGCTTATTTTAGTTCACAATAGAATAAATTATTTTTCCTTGAGTTGTGTCTGTTCTGTCCATGATGATAATTGCTGAGTGATGTCCCTGTCTTTACCCTCTACCAAAGACTTTTTCCATCATATTTTCTCCTCCTGTCCTGTTGAGGAGGGGGAGTGAGAGAGTGGCTAGGTGCGCATCTAGTAGCTGGCCAAGGTCAACCCACCACAACTGTATATTAGTTGAGTAATATAATACAGAGCTCTGGCTAGGGAGTAGTAGCTTGCACAGGATTCTGCAACTGTGTGATCTTGGGCACATCATTTCCTACCCACAGACACGCGTTTCTGCATCTAAAAGAGGTCCTCGTAGGTCTCAACTACTATAGGAAGTGTTTCAAGATCTGCTGCTGAAAATGACTATAAAATAGGATACTAGTATTATTAGTATCTTAACAGTGGTGATTTTGGTTCTGCCTCACATCAGAATCATGTAGACACATGAATAAATGAAGAGATTTTGTATTGAACTTTCATGTTTCTGAGTGTTGAATTCAGTCCATCAGTAAGATCAGGGCCTGTTTTATATGAGTGTCACATGCCCTTGTCCAATGAAATGAGTTAAACCCAACAAAACTAATTGTGCATGAGTAATTATGCCTCAGTCAGACTCAAGGTCATACATCCTGACATGAGTGAAGTGGTTTTCATAGCCAGTGAAATGAGAGTCACCTTGAGGTCATCTTCTTGCTAGTTTAAAGGAAGTACATGATTAGTGACAGTATTTGAGTATATATACAGTGTATTTATTCATAAAGTGAGAGAATAATCACGCAGAGCTGAAAGGATGGCATACTTTCAGGAAAAAGAGACCTGTAGTTTCTTCTCTTAATAAAAGAGAAGAAAATAGAAAGCATATTTTCCTAACACCAGGTGTTATAGAAAGTTTGGCACAAAATCGTCTTCCTTGGCACTATGTTTAATGTTACAGCACTGGAATTACGAGTTTTGTTAATGGGGTAAACATCACACTGATCATTTCCAGATTGTTACATTAATCAGATGAAAGCATTAAAAAAATTTTTTGTGCTTTTTTATTTCTTTTTATCAGTGTTTTCCCCCTCCAGCTAACTGCAGTCTCTTCTTTGTCTACACATACTTTCAGGCACCAGTCCCTGGCTAACAATTCTGGGTTTTAAATTAGATGTAGCATTCTTCTCTGTGCACAGAAGATGAGGTTTTTTCATTTGAGATGACGTTGTTTCTTTTTCCATTAGTTTCATGCATCAAATTAAGAGGCAATCCATTGAGTCAGATGAACCAATGGTCAGGTGCAATGTAATAAATCTCATATACCTACCTTTTCTAGCTATAATTTTACTTTTGGAAGTACATACATCCTCACACAGTAAACAGAAAAGTCAAATGCCTTACTCTGCTGCAAACATGTTTTGTCACCTTGAATTCATTGTTGTATTTCACTCTTCCTGCTTTTTTTAGTTAAATGGTGACAGCACTTATTGTGAATACCTTATAGAAAAGGCATGAACAAGGTTTTTTGAGATAATTTAAATACAGTAGGATTACACAGTTGTTATTATAGAAATAGCCTGAACAGAAAAGCGCAGAAAAGTTAAGCCTATAAGTGTAACCAAACAAGACACTGTATTTGAGAATATGACTGTTTGCAGCGCATACGTTAATGACAGGTAACGGTGAATCTAAAGATTTTGGGTTCATTCATATTTTTCTAATCCATTTTCCTCTCCATCTCCTGAAATTCCCATTACTAGAGCTCACATCTGTGTTTTTCCTTAACCAGTTTTTTCTTATCATAGTGGCAGCAGGCACTGCAGGATGCTCCCCTCTCACAGCATCAGTTGCTTCGGAGCAGAAGTGAAATGGTCTGTGGCTTCTTTGCAGAGCTCAGCTCTCCAGCTTCTGATTTACTGAGAAAGCCCTTCCAGGTATGATGCAATTACCAAAAAAAAAAAACAAAACACCAAAAAAACAACAAAAAAAAAAACAAAAAAAAAAAGAAAACAAAGGGAGAAATTCCAGGGAAAGAACCATTAATGATAGTTTGTTTCCTTTGTCTTTGTGTTGTCTTTGTGTCTCTTAGGTAGATTATCCTATATCTAATAACTCAGAAGTTGTGTTTAAAGCTTTCACTGCCGCTTAATAAGATGGCAAAACTGGATTCTCAGAGCTTTCAGCTTTTTCCCCTAAGAGGGGCACTATCATTCTTTCTAATTTAAGTGAAAACAGCCAACAAGTTCAGGAGTGGAGTGCAGAGGACTGGCATACACATCTAATAGAAAGAAAAATTAAAAGTGTCACATAATCCTTAAGAAAGAAACCTCAGAAAGGAGCAGGAACATCTGCTCTGGGGTTCTTGGAGAAGTTCTCATGCAGTGTCCTCTTTGTTGACTATCTTGTCTGCAGCTCAAGACATGGCTTTCTAAAAAAGCCATCTAGAAGACAGGCAGAGAGGCAATCTTTCACCTTCATGTCAGCTTAGAACATTGAAAATCACAGCCATTCCAGTGAAAACCTCCTAATCAGGCCCTAATTTAGCCCATAAAAAAAGCAACAGAGCAACAATGTCCAGGAATAAAGAAATCAACAGAGCTTAACTGCCTCAGAGGCCAGAAAACAACAGCCTAAAAGAAGCCTTCTCTACTAAGCGATATTAGTTTGGGGTTTTTTATATATTTTCTTCCTGGACTAGCAGATCCTTTGTCCAGGAAACAGCAGGGATCTAAATACTTTCTTATGTCAGTAGGCTGACTAACTACATAAGACCCCCTGAAGGCAGTCAGACTTTCTCTTATTACAAGAGACAAGAGCTGTACAAGGTTTTTAAGGAAGCTATGACTTCTTCACATACCAATAAAAAAACACTTTGTCCTGAGTTAGCGGTAGGAGAATCACAGAATCACAGAATGGTCAGGGTTGGAAGGGATCTCTGGAGATCACCTAGCCCAACCCCTGCTCGAGCAGGCTCTCCCAGAGCAGGCTGCACAGAGCCACATCCAGGTGGGTTTGAATGTCTCCAGAGCAGGAGACCCCACAGCCTCTCTGGGCAGCCTGTGCCAGGGCTCTGCCACCCTCAAGGAAAAGAAGTTCTTCCTCATACTCAGAAGGTACTTCTAGTGATGCAGCTTGTGCCCGTTGCCCCTTGTCCTGTTACTGGGCACTACTGGAAAGAGCCTGGCCCCATCCCCTTGGTACTCACCCTTAAGGTTTTTATATGCATCGATAAGACCCCCTCTCAGTCTTCTCCAGGCTGATCAGGCCCAAGTCTCTGAGCCTTTCCTCAGAAGTGAGATGCTCCAGTCCCCTCATCATCTTTGTAGCCCTCCACTGGACTGACAGATACCTTCCACAGAATTGCTGAGGTTGGAAGGGACTTGTGACGACCATGTAGTCCAACCTCACCTTTCTCAAAACAGGGTCAGGAAAAACAGGCACCTTGGGCCTATGTCCAGTTGTGTGTTTCAAAATCTCCAAGGATGTAGATTCCACAGCCACTCTGGGCAATCTGTTCCAGTGTTTGATCACCCTCACAGTGAAAAAGGGTGGGCTTTTTCCTTATGTTTAAATGGGATTTCCTGTATTTCATTTCAGTTTGTGACCGTCGCCTCTTGCCTTGTCACTGGACACCACTGAAAAAAGTCTGGTTTGATCTATTTTCCCTGCTCTCACGTATTTATACACATGGACAAGATTCCCCAAGACTTCTCTCTCAGCCTCTCATATGCCACATGCTTCAGTCCCTTAACCATCCTCATGGCCATTCACTGGACTTGCTCCAGTATTTCTATATCTCTCCTCTACTGGGCAGCCCAGCACTGGACACAGCACACCTGATGTATCTCTTTAGGGCTGCGTAGAGGAGAAGGATCACCTCCCTCAACTTGCTGGCAATACTTTACCTAATGCAGTCTGCTGAATTATGCTGAATAGTGTGCAGCTTGTTATCCAGCAGCATGCTTTGCTCTGCAAAGCTACTTTCCAGCTGGTCAGCCACCAGTGTATACTGGTTCATGGAGTTATTCCTCTCCAGGTGCAGGACTTCACATTTCCCTTTGTTGAACTTAATGAGGTTCCTGGCTACCTGTATCTCCAGCCTGACTGGATCCCTCTGATGCCAGCACAACCCTCTGAAGTATCAGTCACTCTTCCCAGTTTTGCCCTTGCTGAGGGTACACTGTCCCACCATCCAGGAAATTAATAAAGATGTTAAGCTATACTGGCCTCCAGATCACCCCCCAGGGTACTTCACTGGTCTCCAACTTGACTTTGAGCCACTGGTCACAGTGTTTTGCATCCAGCAGTTCAGCCAGTTCTCAGTCCACATTGCCATCCATTTATCTAGTCCTTACTTTATCAGTTTATCTATGAGGACATACCAAGAGACAGCATCAAAAGCTTTGCTAAAGTCAAGGTGAACATCATCCACTGCTCTCCCCTCATCCACTGAACCAGTTGTGTCATTATAGAAGTCTATCAGACTGATGAAACGTGATTTCCCCCCTCAAAAATCCATGCTGACTACTCACAATCACATTGTCCTTCTGTTTGGATATACTTACCATGAGGGTTTGCTCCTTCACTGAAAAGTTGTTGATTTAGAGTAAGCACTACATAGCAACAAATAAAACATCAGTGTATCAACATTATTCTCAAATCTGAAACACAGCACTGTACTAAGAAGAAAATTATCTCTATCCCAACCAAAACCAGTACACTACAGCTAGAGCATTCATTTTTTGCAAGTAATAGGACTTTCAAAAGTACTTTCAAAAGTAGTGTGCCAAAGGATGTTTTCCCTTTCCCAGACAAGCAGTTAAATGTGCTTGTTGAGAATCAGAAGAAGCTGGGACATACTGTCTCAAAGAGGCAAGGTGCAGCCATTATTTTTATCAATAGCATTTGGCCTTAATGTTAGACGGCAGTGCCTGCCAAAAGCAAAATGCAGAGAGACTAGAGATGGGAGCCATGGTGTTCCACAGAGCTCCCTCTCAACGTGCTTCAGCTCTCAACCCAGATTTCCAAATCTCCCTGCACCCTCTTCACCACTTGTGGTCCATAGTGCTGATCTAATTGTGCTTCACAGCTTCTGGTGAAGGAGTTGCCATGCTGTGACAACTGCCCTGAGTCCGGTTCTCTGACCTTGCTCATCATTTCATGATGTACAACCCTTAGACTGTTCATTTACATATTTTCAGTTTGGAGTGAAGACTTCTGCTTGCAGATGTTAAGTACATGTCATGAACAGTATTTTAAACACAACACAAACGTGAACAGCTAAGGAAACAGTGCTTTAATATGACTGTTTCAGAGACATCGAGCATAAAAAAGAAGCTATACAAATGGCTCACTGTACAGAACAGAATAATAGCCAACAGCAGTGAAGCTTCTCAGAGCTTTGTCCACTCTCCCAGTCCCCTATTCCTCCATCCAGATGCTGCTATTTAAGGTGTTTCCTCACAGGCAATAACATCTTTCAGGTTTAAGTCTCTCACGGTATGCTCCGGTTCCTGGTATCTCAACACTGGCTCACAGTTTGGATTATTGCAGAGAGAGAGAAAGGGTGTCTGGTGCGTTGTAGCATGAAATACTGGTCATAATTAAAGAATAATTTCATTTCCATTTACAGAAAGGCCATGCAGGAGCAAGCTGGGAAATGTTCAGTCAATCGGTCATACTTATGAGTCATGCAGCAGCATAGCAGTCTCACCATTACTCAGCAGGTCCAACTCAACACATTTAGGGATATGAAGAAAAAACAGAAAGTAAAAGAATGGTGGTGGGAGAAATGTGGCATGGGATGCAGTAGCTGATGAGGGATGGTGATGATGAAG
Source organism: Falco rusticolus (assembly GCF_015220075.1). NCBI lineage: Eukaryota > Metazoa > Chordata > Aves > Falconiformes > Falconidae > Falco > Falco rusticolus. The sequence goes on along the minus strand of NC_051189.1, from coordinate 1,501,707 downwards.
AGGGAACAGATACTGGATTTTGTGAGTTTCATCACATTATTATCAAATAGAAATACACAGAGCTGGGGCTATTAAGGAATGAGAACTGGTAAAATTCTGAATAAAATATAGTAGGGAGGAAGAGGTGGGAAGGAATGGCTGTTAGATCTGTGTCAGCTGGAAAGGAAAAATGGATCCATTTCCTTTTCTTGTTGCAGTGGGCTTTGCATTAATTAAAAAAAAAAAAGGCGGGGGGCAGGGGCAGGGGGGGAGGAAAAGAAATCCCAGCTGCCTAACAAAGCAAATGAGCAAATGGTTTGAACAAAGACAGGTGCTAAAGGTACTTCTATCAAAAGCTCCTATTAGACCCAGCAGAAATCATAATCCAGCTCCACAGGATGAAGGAAAATGAAATTCACCTAGAAAATAAGAGAAAGCAGGAAATTCCACTCCACTTATGCACATGATCCTATTGGCATTTTACAACCTTCTCAAAAATTAACTAGTCTGCATATTTTTGTGTGGTGATTTCATTTGATTTCATTGGGGAAAAGTAAATCTGATACCAAGCAGTTTCCAAGACCTGTTAGAGAGGAAATACATAGCCTAGCTCATGTGAAGAATTCAGAGAATATGTTGTGGATACAGCTTTTATGCATGAGCATTTGGATAATTTGATTTTTTGTTTAAATTGTTGCTAATGCAATTCCTTGTAATTCTTTCTTTATGTCTCATGCATGGAGCTTCACTCTGTACACAACTGACTTAATCTTCAAAGCTGTCATTATTCTGTACGCTTTGGCCAGCTGAAACTTCTACATCTACATGGCAATGTAGATGGATTCTGTGAACTAAGAGCTGACCTGCTTACAAAGGCTACAGCATCACCATGTAGTGCCAGAGAAGAACTCAGATGTTGGAGAACAGCTGGAGATGGGTAGCACTTAAATATCTCTGCTGCAGAAGCAGATGGTCCTTAGCATCTTGGTTAGAAGTAAATCCATTGGACTAACAGCTCCTGGCTGAACTTTTGCTTTCAACTCTTGCATCCAAACTGAACACTCCAAACATCTGTCTGTCATCCTGAACTGGAAGGTAAGAGCCAGGCAGTGACCAGCAGTCATACTATGTATGATTGAAGCAACAAAACTAGGTAAGTAAAAAGGCTGGGGTTCATTCCCACTAAAGTTTGATCATCTCCAGTGTGGATATCTGCACTGGAGCTGTCTGTGTATCTGTGTAGATACCTTTTTGAGGTATCTACTTATAAACTAGGTTTGTTCTGTGATATGACACTAATCATACTGATTATAAATGTAGTTGCATGCTACTAATTCAGATGAACATTGGTGTCTTTTATTTGATGAATACTACTGAAAATAAGTAGATGGTATAACAATTTCCCGTAAAAGTATCACTAGATTCCTGGGAAGAACCTAAGAAATACCAAGGCATTTTTAATGAGAGAACTGATCAGTCTTTTTGGGAAAATAGCTGCACTTAACAGTACTGCAAACATTCAAAATACATCTGTGACATCCCCAGATAGTTCTCCTCTGCTGTAGGAGGAAAAATATCTCCACACTGAATCCATGCTGTTGTTTCGTAAGTTTATGAAAGTTTCATATCCAAGGACTCGCCAAGCAAGGCACAAGGGGAAATTATCAAGAATACTTAGCTCAAATGATGTAACAGCAGGTATGTGAGAAAGCTTATTAGAATGTAAGAAATGAGGATGAAGAGAGAGCAGGGGAAGAGAAATAAAATGAGCAAGATGAATGGTGCAGTCATTACTCATTCTGAGCCAACTAGGGTGATAATCAATTCTTTCTTTGCCCCTGATGAGAGATTTAAGCAGGATTTTAACTTTGGGCTCACAAAGCTTTGGTTTCTGTCAGAGAAGCCCAGCTGACTGCACAGCTGGGCCATGTTACAACCACCTGAGATTCCTGCCTCTGTTTGCATTGATTTTAGTTCATTGCTAGTCTGGCTTTTACTTTAGTCCTTTGATTCAGTCAGACTGTGCTCAGTTGGAAGCAGGAGGGTATCTGGATTAATGGTGGTCAAAGACTAAGCTTTCAAGCTCTGCTGATTGGTGGTAGCTCTGGGAAAGTTCTGCTGTTTAGTCTTAGTTGGCTATGTCCATAGCTTGGCTAATGACACTGACCATGATGGAATAAAATGGAAAACTTTGTATGAGGCCTTGGTAGTGTAACATTGGTCTTGCTCCTGAAACCAGCTGGGATTGACTTGGTTCTGAGCATAATTCAGAGTAAAAATTCTGCAAGAAATTATGAAGAACTTCAACTTCTGGTTGTCACAGAACTGTTCCAAAATAATGCTTACTGGGAATTTCTCGACAAAATTTTTTTTTTGCTAGAGTTTTCTTTTTTTCTTTTTAATTTTAGTTAGAAGTGTCATAGTACATCATCTTGGAGGATTATGCAAGACCTTCCCTTGATGCTAGAAATCTGACAAAGATGGAGTAAAATGTAAACTGTGGTTGCAGGGTAGCTGGTGTATAAAATGGAAACTACCTGAAGCTTTATGGTGCTTGGCTGAAACTAACAGAAAAAAATAATAGCTTACCTGAGATCAATGGCAAATTGCTAACATTACAGCAAGATGAACATGCAAATAACTGGCTTGTGATCCATGTGACACCTAGATAGGAGACCATCTATATAAGCATTAACCATGGTAGATCAGTTTTTCTGGACAAAAAAAAAAAAAAGGAAAAAAAAGGACAAAACCACAAGAAGACCTATCAAGACACCTGACAGCCAGTCAGAAAGAAGAGGACCCTGCTTTTGCTATATTTCCAGGGCAGAGGAGCACATAGGCTGTCATATCTAGTCAAAGTACCCCGTGTCACTGGTGATTGCTGACCACCATCAGCATAATCTCCCTAATTACTGGGAACATGACTTCCCTGATATTGCCACGTCAAATGACTGATGGACAGTGGTGGAACATTCTGTTGTCACAGGGCAGCTGGTGTTCAAATGTGCTGGCAGGGCTTGTTTGAATGATTGCACATGTTCTTGTGGTATACGTTGGGTGGGTTACTGTTTGTATATAACAAGCACTCGTAATAAGATTATCAATAATAGTTGGAACATTGTTTTATGTAATAAAGGATGGTCTAACTCAATAAATATTCCTTGTGTTTGTCGTCATCTGATTCAACCATCAGGTTCTCTGTGAAAATTTAATCTTCATTCCCAGAGCTGTAATAGTTTATAACAATCAGGAAACATGAACAGATGTAGGATGCAGTTCCTGATCAAAGTTAGAGAGTGACCCAGGCCAACAAAGACAAACAGTGAAAAAAATTCCTTAGAGCAGTCTTGAGTGTTTCAAATCAGGGCCCTCTATCTGGAGGAAGATGTTACATCCTCCAGAAAATTAGCCCCTTTGTGGTCCTGCTTTAACATTTCATACATTTATACAATGTGAGAGAACTCTAACCAGGAGACTGCCTGCCTGCCTGACAGACACCGTAGCTCAAAGATGAGCTGTCATCTGGGAGATCAAATCCAAGTCATGCAGAGAAGGCATTTAAACCATTATTCGTGCTGTGTATTCTTAAAACTACTTGTCAGGCCCTTCAGGCCTGGACACCAACTAGGGTAATTCTCTTGGTGTATATTTTTATCAATAAAGTCTGAAAAGCCTTCTTTAGGAAGAGAAATGTCAAAAGTTGATCATTTTCACAAGGTTTAGTTCTTGCTTTCCAGCTAGCCTTAGTTATGAGGCTACCGACCAATTTAACACAGCATCTCAGCTGATTTGAGCTTCCCTGCTGGTATGAACAGTCCCCCCAAAAGCAAAGGTGTTCTATCTCATCAGCAACCTCTGGCCAAAAGGGCAACCTCAAATTTTCTCCTGCAATTCATCCCTAACAAAACTATTAAAATGTTTCTTTGCAAGTGCTGCTTCATCTTCCAGCAGTTTTGGCTCGGATAATTTTCCTTTGTGGGTCAACTTTCTGGTTTTGTTTCCATGTCTTAGGCAATTACAGACACCTGGTTTGATAAATGCATTGGCTGTTTATCACAGTCCCTCCTTTAACTATTTTGCTTGTTGACCGTATGTGGTTGTTTGGTTTTTTTTTTTTTTTCCATGCTACCACCTTAGCAGAAGGACAGATAGGAGGGTTAGGGCCTATGCAGCAGGCAAACAGCACACACCTCACCAGTCATGTTATATCCAAATTGAAGCAAAGTGCTCATAAATCCAATTTCTATTTTTATACCATGTTTAATTGTTCAATGGTGCACTTTAATGTAGTATGTTATTACATTATCAATATGGGAGTGAAGACAAGGTCAACATTTCCACCATTCTATTTTTTGATTTAGTTAGAGTGCAGTCCACCTGGGGAATGTATGAAAAAGGATGACCAAGCATTTAAAATTATAAGGAAAAAACTTCTGAAATTTAGGTTCTCATCTATCCCACATGCTGTCAAGAATAAACATTGTAGGAGGTGTCAGGCAAGTGTACTTCCTTTTGATTATGGAATTTTTTTCCTTTACAAGCCATTTGGGATATTTTAAGATTTTCTGAATCTGGCCCTGAAACATCCTCCATTGTGCTTACATGACAAATAGAGTCCAAAGTTAAATGTCTAGACTACTTCAAAATTAGACACTGCTCCAGGGATTCTGCAGCTGCTTGGGCCATTTCACTTTATTGACATTTCGCCTCTAGAGTTAGACCAAAAAAACTCCAACCCACTGAGGGGAGTTGGGTATTCCACAAAGATTAAAGACATCTCACTCAAGACTCCATTGCTGAATTTCACCACCAACTGCAAAATGGGGCCAGGAGTTGGAGGAAGAGGCGATCAGGGCATCTGTTTGGGAAGGAGAAGAATTTGGGAAGAATTGATTGGACAGGAAGAAAATCCCATTGCTTAATAGGCCAGCTTGCCTGTCTTAGGAGGGGTAAAAATCTCTGAAACAAGGAGGGGGCACAGAGCTGAACAGTGATGTTGTCTTAGGCCACTTGGTTTTAGTTTTCTGTCAGAGCCCTCAGACGCATTGCTGCAGGCTCCTTCCCTAGGTAATGAATATAATCTTCGACGATGATGTAAAGGGCTTGTGAGGATTAACACATTAAATTTTCAAGGTTACAGTGGCTGAGGAACTGATGTTGTGTTGAATACCAAGTCACCAGTGACTAGGCTAATAGGCCTCTGAGCGTGCCCATGGTGAACTGGTTGTTTCCAAAACCTGCAGTTGATGATGTGTTCTGTGCTCTCCCTCCTGACTCCTGGGTGTGTGATACATGCAACGCTGAGCAGTCTTAGATTATTATACTCTGATTTCAGACCTCTGTCTTCAGAAATAGTTTCCCAGAAAATACATACTAAATGGATCCTTTGCTTACTTTTTTTTTTTTTTTTCAGAAAGCAGAGGCATCACCTACTTTTCTAAGTAGCTTTTCTCAACACACGGAAACAGTAGTCTGGGGTATTAATGCTGACAGGCTTGGCAGCCTTCTCATGTTTATATGGGCTGTAAGATATTATTCCAGCTTGGGGCTCCATAAATTCCTTATTAGATAAAAAGTAAACTGTTATCTGAACAGGCATAGATATGTCGAAATGAGTGTTACTGGAATTTGCTATGACTTGGTGTAGTCACAGTCTAAGTGCTGGAATTGTTGATACTCCCCAATTTATATGACAACAGTGCACAGCTTATACTCTCCATATTCTAGTGAAAAAACTGGTCAACGTAATTCACACCTATGCCACTTTTCAGCTGGACAATGTGACAGGAAGGCTGTGAAACATGAGAAACTGGTGATGTAGCCCACGAAGGCATCCCTTGGGTGCTGCATACACATCCTTCCCTGCCTACCATACCTAACCAGCTAACAGCAAGGTGCTATGTCCTCCTGATTGTCTTGAAATGTGCAATGGATAAAGTTTGGAAAACCAAATAAAGCTCTGGCATGATGGCAGGGGTTGACAGGATTTATGTTGGCAAGGAATTCAAGAACAGTAAAAAACTTTTGTCTGAGAATCAAACGTTTTTCTTGGAAATTAGTTCCTACCTGTAAATGGATTCCCAGAGTGAGTAAGAACCATGAAGCTCATCAACTGTCTTCCATTTTAAGTGCAAACCATTCAGCTATTATAGCAGGGGTGGTTTCAGACACAGTCCCGAATGCCTCAGCACATGCTCTGAGACAACCAGAAGCTCAGTAGCTTCAGAAGCCAGTCGGCCACTCTAGTGTGACACTATGACCAGTCACAATGTCCTGCTGAGAGGATTTGTCTTCACAAAGCAGAAGCATATTGACTTGGGCAGTCTGTGATACTGTCGCAGCTATACAGCTCCAAGGCTGCTGCTGGCTTCTGTCTGGCTAGTGAGGGCAACAGGGTAAGACAGAATAGATTAGGATAGGAGAGGAGAAAGGAGTAGAGCTCATATGCATACTGTCATCTTTTATAGGATATTCTGATCCATGCAAAGTAATCTGATTTTGGTGCAGCTGAAAGTCAGAAGTAAACCCACAAATGGCAAAGGGCCCAGATCTGTATCGGTTTACGTCGTGCAGATAATCATCTGCCTCTCTGCAAGGTGCATGAAGATTTGTCCCTAAGCAGGACTCTGACATCTACCACTCACTTTTTTCAGGTATAAATCACTGTGCAAAACGCAATGCAGTGGAGAAACAAGCCCAGTGGAGTTGTTCAGGTATAAAACTGGTCCAAGAGACATCTGGCTCAAGCCATATAGATTTAAATTGGAAAGAAAGGCTTGTGAACGCTAAATGACTTTTCAAGTGTATAGTTCAGAAAAATCTCACCTTCCATAACGTTTACCCATCCTTTATCCTTAGGGAATTGATTTTATTGTTCCTGATAATAATCCCTCTATAGAAGGAGATGGGGAGGTAGACAGGAACAAGGGAATTTTAAAAGGGAAGACAGAGAATTGTTTCCATGTTGTCTTGCCAGAAGAAAACTCTTTCATTTTGTTTTTGGACTACAGATGATGGAAAAACTGGAGAAATGAGAAGTTAGGTGTGGTTTTGGGGGGGGTTTCTATACCAAACTTTATACTATGATTGGAGAAAAACTAAATTAGCAGCTTTTCATTAATGAGATCTAGGGTTGCCTTATAATGGGTTGACTAAATTGTGTTTCATGAAAGGGGTACTAAACTTATTGACAAGAAAACAAAACAACTTTGTTCTCAGAGACTTGTGTGTTGAAAGGCCGTTGATCCTTTTAACTGTATGTCCTTTGTGTTGTGTCTTCAGAGACAGGTAACACAGGAGTTGGGGGGCTGGGGGGGGCTGGGGCACGGGGCAGGAGCCAAACATTCTTGGCAGCTCTACAAAATGTGGGTGTAATATTTATTTTACTGAAGATTTTACTTCCTTCTTCTTGAACAAAGAGATTAAATTCTCTTAAAAGCCCTCAGATGGTTACGAATCTTATACCAACCACAGGCAATGTCTGCTCTTGTGTTTTTTTAAATCAATGCAAAAAGGAAAAAAACACCTGGGTTTGGATATTAACCACTCTTAAAAGTCTAATCACTTCACTTTGTTTGCTGCTTAAGGTAAGAACTATTCTGAAAACAAAAACCTGATAATTGATGAACAGAAAGATATACTTAGATTCTTGATTGGCCACAGAGGTGAAATAACATATGTTACCTTAAATTTCTCTTACCTTGCATTTACTGAGAGGTTAGAAGATGTGCACACTTGGTCACTTTGGAATGCCAAAGACCAGAGCATCATTTGTCTGTGTCCTGATTTGCCCCTTCCACACTTCAAAGTAGGTAAGCTCAGGTCTGTGAAATTTGTCAATTATCGTTCTGTGGATCAGATAGCAGAGTCACGCCTGTTCTCCATCAACAGTACAGTTCTTCAAGCACAGATGTTTTTCCAATGTGTCTTGGGTCAAATTATCACTCTTCTCACTCTTCCACAGAGTGCCTAGTATGTTTGGGGGATGCCTCTCAGACAGTGGTTACATTTCCATGGTGCTGTGTATAGCTGGTAGGCATTTGGGAAACCTTTTGAAATGAACACTTCTGTCTTCGCAGCTTACCGCTATCATTGTGGTTTTTTAAAAAAAAAAGTCTTCCTTGCTTGTGCATGATATTTTTAATATTTTCTTTCTTTTCCATTTGGTGCCTGTATCCCCTTCAGACCATGGAAAGGTAGCCCTTTTTGATGCCTGAGATTGTTCAAATGATCAGTAGGTTTTGCACACATGACTATTCTTTCTCTTCGATTCACTTTTTACTTCAAATTTTGTTTTCAAAACACTAGCAGTACTTCATGGTTGTTTGGGGGGGGGGGGGGTGTTGGGGTTGGGGGTTTTTTTTGGTTGGTTGTGGGGTTTTTTTTGCCAGGATATGCCAAGCAACCTATTTATTCTGAGTGAGAAGCACAATTATTCTGAGACTCTACTGAGCTTCTCAAAACTGTGGCTTTTTCCAACTTGTAAAAATAGGAAGGAAATAAAGAAATAAGAAAGGGTAGAGGAGAGAGTCCTGTCTGTATCAGTCTTCTTTCTCTTTTCAGCACTGGTATTAGGGTTGTACCCAACAGCCAGTGTCCCATGGATTCAGAAAAATGCATAGACAACGTGTGTTCCCAGAGAGCTGGCAGCCCTGATGTCATGACAACCATCAAGAAAGAGGCAGGGGACCCAGAGGGCACTGTAATTTCATGCTTCCAGTAGATATGCTTCACTCACAAGTGTAAATACATGCAGTAAATATTCCATCAGTCTCTATTTTATTTTTAGACCTCTGTTTCTTTCTTGCGACTATTAAAACCAGATCATTGTCCCTACCAGTCCTGCCTATATTTTTTATATAGCTGTTGAAAGTATTTCGTTTTCCTTCTTTGGCTTCCTTTTACTATCACTGTCTGCTTGCTATTACAAATCCTCTTGACTAACTCTCCCAGAAGAACACAAGCTCTCTTTCTTCTGTCTTCCCATCACTCAGTCTCATATTCTCTGTTGATCTTATTCAATAAATTTTCCTCTTCTACAAGCTCTTTTCCCCACCACAGATAGGACTTACACTGGTGACCTTACAGAGACTGGTAAAATATGCCTGAAGCAGGGGCTGGCTGGTTCATTCTTCTACTTCAGCAGCCCCAAGTGTCTAGGCAAGCGTGCAGAATTAGCAGCAAAAGTTTTGGCGTAGGGAGAAGTCAAAATGCAGAATACGGCACATGCTACAGCCTGCTTCTGCCTTCCCAGCCTGGAATTTCAGGTGACACAGTAGGTGGCATTAGCCATGGGAAGACTCTTCCTTTACTTTTGAGGAATCTCAGAAGGAACCAAGGCTGGACTAATCTGTTCTTTCACTAGTCTATGTAGCTATCTCGTCATTACAAAGTTAATCCTCTTTGCTTTCAAAAACTGAACACAGGTTCAGTTGTTCACATGACTATACAAAATATCAAAAAGCTCTGAAGGATAATGCACATCTGTTCCAACAGAAACATGTGCAAGGAAATAATCTACATCTGAACAACTAATTTAGCCTTCCCATGTAGTCAAAGACAAGCGAGCAAGAGGCGATTCATCTTGTAAAGCAGAGATAAAATAGATCAGATGATTCACGTCCTGAGTGTGTTTATCTCTCTTCATTGACTGCACTTGAAGCTAGTTCAGACAGAAGAATCTACATCACAGATGCTTACAGCTGGGCGAAAGAGTCCTTCCCAAAGGGATTTTAAGTAGAGCTGGACTTGGTCCTTATCACTGACTAATTAGCTATATATTAGATAAGTTTCCTAAGTTTGGGAATGAGGTGTTATTGTTTGGGTCATCTAGCTTTCTGATGAACAAAACCTAGTTATGAAAAGGAACTTATATCGAGCTAAAAAAATCATGTGCTGGCTCTTCCTGTAGGGTCTGCCTTTTTTGTTAAACACAAACAGCAACAATTCAGATTTCCTTTTATTCAAAGGTTGCAGCTAATGGTACAGAACTGCATGCTTCTGACTGAATACTTTTCCATGGGACTGAAGCATCCAGTAGCTAAAAATCTAAGCATAACCTGTTATTGTCTTCTCTTTAGCAGAACTGGATATTCCTTTGTAAAAGAGATGTTGCAGTCCAATATTTCATTTACACACTTAATGTACTCTTATCATACATGTACTTGCACTCACACTTGTGCCCCTCCTTCTTCAAGTCTACGCCAGTCAAATACCAAGACTTCTGTCCTGGCTAGCTGGTTCTTCCAGTTAGTCCTGTCTCAGTACTATCCATCTCAAAGCTGTCACTATTTCACTTTACAAACAATAAGGATATAATCAGCTGTCTAATTTACTTTCTCCATTTCAAGGATGTTCATCACTTGCTAACAAGTTAACTGGAGTGTGCTTCCTGCACCAGTCAGCTTATGGGCTTTTCTGGACATACCTGCTTGAAAGGAATGGACTTGTAAAGAGATCAGGGTCAGTTGCCTGTCCTGTAATTTATTCTTATTTCCTAAAATAACTGCCCTTCGTGAAGGAAACAATTGAACTTACTCTACAGTTAGAAGCCATATTTGGTGAGATGGCTGGTGATTTAGGCCCTGCTAGAGTACTTTGAAGTGCAAATGCTGTGATAAGACACCATATCTCAAGGAGACTTCATTAGGAAAAGTGTAAGGATCCCTCCAAGGGCAGCTCAACAATAAGGCTGTTAAATCTAAAGTATTACAACTAGGTCATGGGGAATAAGGTCAGGGATGCAAGGCTTTTGTATTGTGCAATGAATGTGAATGAGACCTGAGCTGCTGAAGTTAGTGGTAATAAAAAGCATGTTATCAGAACTATTTTGTTACACAAACTAGCTGACACGCCTTAAGGGTCAGCATGGGTATTTCAAACGTGAAAACTCACTGAATGGGAAGTACACCGATGATAAAGTCCAAGATTGCAAATGATGCTTGGTGATGGTTGAACAGAGTCTCTTTATCTATGGTTGGAGTTCTCAGTATGAAAGTTCTACAGGGAGACATGCACACATCATAGTCACACAAGGGAAAAAAAACAAAAACAAAACCCAGAAAGGGAAACCATAAGATGCACTGGTAACATTGTATGATCTCTGCAAGCCAAGGGTCTTCCTTCAAAGCAGCATGGAGGCAGACAAGGAGATGGAATGGGGTAAAGAAGCAGTTAATGTTCTTATTAGTTCAATGATTTATGTCTAGATTTGTCTTTGGTGTGATTAGTTGCTCCCAATTATCTGCTACTGTGAAGTCTGTTCTATATAGAAAAGATGCATCCTTCTGGGTGGGATCTCTTATCTTCAGATGAATCCACCCTGGAAATGTCCCAGTGATCTTGTGTCTGCCACATTTTTGCTTGTATGGGACAGATTATTAGAAACAAAATCACAAGAAGTGATCTGGGAGGGAGACAGACACAAGAGCCCAGCCAGATTATTATTATTTTTTTAAATCTTCAGATTTTGAGTATGCTCCTCATTCTTGTGCACCTTTTTGCACTCCCCACTCCTTGTTTTGATTATTGCACATGTCAAAAGCACAACTATTGTGCATTCAATCACCAGATTACAAACGAGTGAAGGGGAAAAGGCAGCTGACTGGAGTCAGCTGGAGCCTGGTCTTAAACCAGGACACACACAAGCTGTGCTGTCCCGCTTTTTCCATGAGGGGACCTGCTCTTGCTGAGCTCTGGAGTCTAGGAGACAGTAGTCAAGACTGAGAAGTCAGGTGAGAAACGTGCCATCCTTCTATGAGTGATGTGCATGGGATTTCCACTTGCACAGTGAGGTTAGATCAGTGTCTTGCTTGGTTTTGTTCTTCAGTGGTCAAGAAAGAGTTATTCATGATATACCCAAGTGAGGGGTTGTTTCAGAAATTTGTGAGCCAGTAAACATAAATAGGTGAGTTTGCAAAACAGGTGCTTTATTTCTCATACACTGCTGGAGAGGGGGAAAGAGACTGATGTAGCTGTGCTGATTTCTGGTTTTTACATCTGCTTTGACTGTATTCTGAGATGTGATGAGGAATAAGCCCTGTTGCAGGTCCCTTTGCCTTGTTTCTTCTGGAATTTTCTCAGTATTTTACTGTTGCTTCTGGCTTTTCTGCTGACCTACATTTATCTTTGCTTTTGCCCTTCTGCTGGGCACATAGCAATGCTTCCCTGGATGCCTTGTCTCCCTCACCAATCCAACCTTCCCCCAAGGTTCTGTTCATTCGCTTGGATTTTATCAGATAATATTAACCATATAAATTCACCATGAATTGGAGATTTTTAATTTTCTTTATATCAGGGAGGTGCATCTGTAATATAACAGAATGGTATGTCAGGTCTGATAAGGAGACCAGAACTTCTCTGTTCCACTTCCAAATGCTTTACAGGCTGAATTCTGACTCTGGTAGAAAGACACTTGGATGTAACTCGGGGTAAAATTTAGCCTGTAGTATCACCTTCCTATCAGAGCAAACAATTTACTATCTAGTTTGTGGATAGCATTAAATTAAGGAGAACCACTATCCTAAACTGTAATAAAATCTATTGACATCCAAACTATGTGTTATGCATATGTAGTCTATTATCCTGAGGCAAAATACACAAAGGTTTGACAGCAACCTAATGAAGGAATGCAGAAGAAATAGGATTTAAATAAAAATATGCAAAAGGACAGAAAATGTACCTGATAGCCAAAGGGCTGGTTCTCTTTAAGATCTGTTTCAAGAAAGTACAGTTCTGGGAGCAGGAAGAGGAGTTATGGGATCATGATGAGGAAGATTAAAGGGGAAATGAATGCAGGTGATTGCAAAGGATGAAGAATTTTGTTAGGAAATGGGTATCAAGGATGCAGAAGCAGTCAGAGCACAAAATGAGTCCGATTGATGACACGTTGGGATGGGGAGAAGGGAGAAACCAATGATTTTCCACAGTGGGGCTAGAGATGAAGTGATGAAGTACCTGAACGGCATCAATGCTCCTGATGAGTAAGACATTGGTTAAAGGAAATCCTGTTTGTAATTTTACCAGTTCTGACCAGAAGGAACCAGTGCAACAATCTTATCTTTTGCCAGCCATCTGGCTTCACAGCTAAACATTGAGTTGACACAGACACTACATTGAAGAGTACAAACAATAGCAGGTGAGACAACGGGACACTAATCATCTCATAGGAATGAGGGCAGCAACAAATATCCAGACCTTGTGGATCTCTAGGAAAATGTATTTGCAGTCTCTCTCCAGACTGTGGCCTGCCATCTTAAGCTGTCCCCCCTGCCATCCCAGCTCCCCTCTGCCCCCTGCTCCCCCACCCTCCCCCCCCCCCAAAAAAAAAACAACAACAAAAAACAAACAAACTATCAGCAGTAGCACAAAGTAAAAAGTGTTGAGATCCCATCCTGGAAAGCAAAGGCTAACTGTCTCAAGGAATATTTTTTTCCTGCTTTTTTTTTTAACACAGGTCTTGCTAATCACTTTTTTCGATCTAACTTACTTATGTAAAAGTTAGCAGTCATCAGCATTACCATCCTTAATCTAAAATGTGTCAACATGGTGAATCCTACTGGGATTTTACAATTTATTTTTAATGTGTAAATTGTCTTTGAGAATTAAGAGTACTATGATGTTCATAAAAAACATATTCTTGCTATCACTGGAGAAATAGAGCTAAATAATAAATTAAAGCCTTTCTACAAAAACATTAATTCTTTGCATACATTTGTTTTTAAAGCTCCCTTGTTTGTGAGCAGGGATAAAAAAATATTCCACACACTTTTTTTTGATAGTGAGATGAAAAAAGTATAATAGGAAAGTAAAATTAAATTATATTTCATTACTGATGACAACCTGAATAAAACATGGAGAGAGTATTATCAGGATTCAAGAACTTCTGGCACCTTGACAACAAACAGAACAAATCTATATCCACTTAAAAGCTCCCACACATTAAAGTACCCCAAAATAATCATCTCTTTTTTTTCTCCAGCTGCAAACTAGATGAACTGGCAGTGAACAAAAAGAAAGCATTTCCTCCTGAATTTTTCATAAGAGCTGTGTTTCAAAAGAAGCATAACACATAGTCTTCATTACTTCATTTCATACCAGGGCACACCCCAAAAAATCTGAGAGACCTCTCCGGGAAAAAGATTCCCTGGGCACCCAATTTCAATCATATGCAGACTTCATCAAAACTGATCTAGATCAGCAGTAAACAACATTTGAGGACACGACGCTCTTACTGATACACAGTCTTTTGCTTGCTCTGAAAGGAAATGCATGATGCAACACAGCATAGCGCCCAAAGTGAGATAGCACTCCTTTGACCATCCAGGCAGCGCACAACTTTGATGTGGCCTTCACTGTGCTCCCTGTGAAGTTTTCCTCTTTTTTTCTTTTTTCTTCTTCCTCTCCCCCTCCCCCCCCCCCCCCCCCCCCCCCCCCCAGACAGATAGCCCCTACACAGATTTAGGGGCTGGCTGTAGGACTCTTCCACGCTGCTCAGTATTGATGATATAAATTGGGAGTGCTGAGCTTCCTGGGACAGGATTTGGAGGTACTGGGGCAAGTCCAGTGAAGGGACTGAAGCCTGTGACATGTAAGAAGAGGTTGTAAGAGAAAGGACTCTTCAGCCAAAGAAAAGAAGGCTCAGAGACAATCTTATCCATATGTATAAATACCTGATTGGAAGGCAGGGGTGTGTGTGTGGGTTGTGTGGGGAGGGGGGGTGGAGGGGGTGGGGGGAGTGGGGCGGGGTAACGAGGAGGGGGAGCCAGACTCTTCTCAGTGGTACCCACTGAAAGGACAAGAGGCAATGGGCACAAATTGAGACACAGGAAATTCTGTTTAAGCATAAGAAAAAACATTTTTACTGTGAGGATGACCAAGAACTGGAACGTTGTGCCCAGAGAGGTTGTGAAGTCTAAATCCTTGGAGATATTCAAAACCCAAATGGAAACAGTCCTGAGCAACCTGATGTAGCTAACCCTGCTTTGAGCAGGGCTAGATGATCTCCAGAGGTTCCTTCCAACCTCAACAACTGTGTGATATAAGAGTGCCAAAGACTACAGCAGCTGTTTTCCCATATAGTGTGGCTCATTAGCCAGAGAAACTGTTCTGGAGTGCAGCAGCTCTGGAAAATATGCCTTAATCAAAGAGTTGCTGCTAGGCTTAGTATGGTGGTAGTGGCGAGATCTCTGCTGTTCTCTATAACTTTCCCAAGTAGTCCACTAAGACTGTAAAATCCTCTGAGCAGAGATTCTCCTTTGTTTTGTAGGCTCTGCCTATTGTTCAGGGTCATCTAGGTACACATTGTGTTGCAATAAATAATGGATGGCCAGATGAGAGCCACAGAATGAGTAAGAATCACGGAGTAAATCTGGAACCTGCAATGTCCTTGCCAGAGTCTCTTTTAGGACAAAACCAAAACAGCTCCAGCAGAGGTCAGTTAAGGAAAACTTTTGCTTTACTGAAAGATTTGCTTTGCCAGAGAATGTATCTTTGAAAGTAAAATACCAGGCTTTTTGTTTTGTTTAGGATAATCACATATATGCATTTCTTAAAAAGCAATAAAGATATATATCCTCAAAATCTTAGCTACTATTTTTGCAAGTCCTTAAAAAAGTTCCTAACACTGTAAAAGTGAACAGAAACTATTATTATGCCATTTTAGTTCTCCTAATCTGGATTTATATGAAAGTTAGGAGGTGCCAGTTTCATTTAAACAGTGCTAGGGTGTTTTTTTCAGAGTATGAGAGCTTTCCCCTTCCCTTCCACCCTTCTTCTACTTCCTTGGAAGATCACAGTGATGTAACTCTTCCCTGAAGTGCCTCTCTGAGCCACATTCACGATGTGAGGGCTTGTAGGATGTCATAGTTGTTGCCCATGCTGCATTTTTGACCACAAAATCAAGGGGCAGGAGCAGCAGAGACAGCCTGTAAGAAACTGATGCCAGCCCCATTCCCCATCCCCTGTGCTGCGGGGGTCAGGAGGGAGGGAAAATGGGAGAGAAGCTGAGCCTGGGAAGAAGGGAGGGGTGGGGGAAAGGTGGTTTAAGATTTAGTTTTATTTTTCATTATCCTGTTCTGATTTGATCAGTAATAAATAAAGCTAATTTCCCCAAGTCACGTCTGTTTTGCCCATGACGGTAATTAGTGAGTGATCTCTCCCTGTCCTTACTTGACCCATGAGCTTTTTGTCATATTTTTCTCCCTCTGTCCAGCTGAGGAGGGGAGTGATAAGGTGGCTTGGTGGGCACCTGCCATCTAGCCGAGGTCAACCCACTACATCTGTTATGAACCTACAATGCATCTCCTTCAAGGTAAGGCCTTTCTTTCTTTTATGTTTACAAAAATTAGTACAATGGTAGCCTGACAAAGTAGTAAATGACCTGTGAAAGTCTGAGAAAATGGGCAAATAGATCAAAATTACCTGAATTAAGAAATTTGGAAAACATGGATAGGAAAATAGAACAAAACAGGAACTACAAATTAGCAAAATCAATAAAACTGTTCAATACTACATGAAAGAAGAAAGTGCAATTCTAAGATGACAAGAGACTATACAGGAGTTTGAAATGAGATATGGCAGAAAAAAAAGGCCAGTGCTTAAGTAAACATCATTCTCCATATTTCCAGGATATGACTTCACATTTAAGTGTGAAAAATATATCATCAAAGGAGTTACCCAAAAGCATATGTTAAAAATTTTAAGACATAAATGAACAACAAGAAAGAAGAATAAAACTAAAAATTCATATCTTGGTTACAAATGCAATATAGATGGGAATAAGCAACAAGAAGATGAGAATGATTTAGAATATCACTTAAGAGTGAAAGTAATAGGATGAAATTAAGCTCAAGGTAGTATTAAATGAGCGTAGTTCAAACAAATCTTGAAGAATTGATGTTTTGCAGAACCATCTTCCCAGAGGAATGGTGAAACCATGTGAAAATTTACAGAACCTAAATAAATGTACAACAGGGAACTTCTGCACTGTTGGAGAGATATCTGTATTTATTCATCCATACCATGTATTTATTAAAGTTCTTTGGCTGAAGAAACATGAGGCAGGCCTTTCTTTCCTCACGTGGCAAATGAAGGTACTTCTGTATTACATCGCCACTGGCAGATGAGCACTTGAGACGTGTAGCCCAAAAGCGGGACAGAAATGATGGATCTAGGAAGTGATAGATTTTTGAACCAATGTGTGCTGGAGAACCTGCTAGGAATAATATAAACAGATATGTGGTCATGACCAGTGACAGGGGAAGGATCAGTAAATAACAAATTTTGCTCCCCAGATCAAGCAATAAAGGTGTTAAACAGTCTGGCAGACTTTCCCAGGGCAATACATCACAATGAGAGTTTAGAAAGAGTTTTGGGGGTTGACGATTTTGTATTTTGCTTCTTGTTTCTGTTACCTGAAAATGTAACATACAGGTCCAAGCTATTTATTCCAGAGAAATCTCTGTGTACATTTCGAAACATAAATATAACATCTTCTCTGACTAAAAAAACCTAAAGAACTAAAAGGCAGATTAACTATCAAGTATCTGTTCCCATAGCACCATTTCTAATTTGGCCACTTTTACAATGTTGTAATCAGAAGGAAGATTTAACACTGCCCACAGTGCCCCTCAGCATTCTGATTCTCCCCTTCCATCACCCATACCTCCACACACCTGAGGTTCTCTCAGGTGGCCATCAAGAGGTTGTCACTGACTTCATCTATTTTGTGGTAAAATCTGTATGCAGAAATTAGGTTTGTACTGAGACAGCTAGCTCTGATTTCTGGCATTTGATTGCTCTGTAGTTTGGACCCCTTCCAGAAATGCTCCTGTTCCCCAGTTTTGTGTTCTGTGGGTTTGCTAACCAACCAGTTTCTGCCAGTGTCCATTTCTAGAGCAGAATAGGCAACACTGGTTGCTGCTGTAATTTACTGAAGCAGTGGAAGAGATTGTGGCTTGGAAGACATTTGTGGTCAATGAGAGCCTGTGTGCTGTCCTCCATTTAGGATTTCTTTTCTGGGAGGTTACAAAAGTTGAGTCACTGGCACAGGGTAAAGAACAGTAATTCCCAGGGCAGGGAAGGCAGATTTCATCTGGCCTTTCACAGCTGCTTGAATTTCAATATACCCATTGACCTCCAGGTCCCATGAAACAGCGGAATCGCATCCTTAGGTTTGAGCTCCACTTTGTCCAAAAGTCCCTTTCAGTGCAAAGTTTGGTGCATCTAAGTTTCCCCATAGGTCAGCGCACACTTGATGAATGAGGCAGAGATGACGAACAAATCAGTATCACGTTCCTGTTTTACAAATGCCAACGAGGGAATTAAAAAGATCATCACTATCCTCATTCCTGCTTCTTTCCTGAGCCTAGCTCATGTCTAGTCTCAGCCTCTCTCTTCACATGCTGCTGTCATCTCTGTATCTTTGTGGGACACGCGAAGATTTAAATTAGGGTATAGGTACTCCTATAAAGTCCAATAAAATATAACTGAAAGTTGGGACTTCAGTTTTCTTAGGGCAATGACAATCTCAGTTTCAGTAAAACTATTTTAACTAATCCTGCATAGGCTGGTCAGGAAATTATTTGATAGTGCTTACACACGGCATTAAGGCTGCCTGTCTTGCCTGCTCCACTGGCTATATTAAATGGTACAGTGTTTAATGGAAGGTCATTTTTTGGCAGATTTTGAGAACATCTTAGACAAATATCCATCAGGAACAAACTAGATAGAATTGATATTTCCACAGGGCAGAGGTAGGAAATAGAGAAGTTCTGGAGGTTTCCTCCTGTCTTGTTTTCTGTTGTGAACTGGACAAACTACACCAGAAAACCAGACAATTCATCTACCTCACAGAAAAGCAAACCAGTAGGGGTATAGCAGACAGCTTTCATGGAATTTAGGGAGTGGAAGAATATTTTGAGAAGAAGCAAGTTTTCTCTTGCTTAAGAGCATTAAGGGATGGGAAAACAATACTACATGGACTGCGGTATATTCACTGGAATGTATCTGGGCCCACAATAACTTTGTTTCATTCAGCTTTTTCTGTAAGATGCTTCCTTAGGAGGCATTTAAGACCCTTACGAATTTAATTACTACCTAGTAAAAGATGGTGCTCTGTGGTTAGTGTTAAAGATGGGGTAACCTATCATAACAAGATGAAATAAAGGCGATTGAATGTTACTCCTCTGCAGGACTTGTTAGTGACCCAAGACAAATGTGTTGGTCCTATTTCATTTCCAGTCAAGGTGTCAGTAGAAGTCCCTTGCTACCAGGCAAAGTACAGAGAGTAACGATGAATTTTAACTATTTTTTCATCCTTGCCTGGCCAAGGTGGAGACTTATTGACAGGCATGTGTGAAAAAGCTTCTGTTGCTGCTGCCTGTTACACCTGATTTTGTAAGAGAGAGTTTCAATCTTAAGGGCTGTCAGTTTGGCACCTATAATGAGCATGCTATTCATTTCAAAAGGAAATCTACCAAAAAATAAATGACAGGCTAAACTTCGCGTCTCTACAAGCAGAACTGTTGATCTCCCAAGATAGTGTTCCCAGCCCACACACCCCTCACACTACCATGTGCTGTTGCTTCTTTTCTTTTTTTTCTCCAATCTTCCTCATTACATTTCCTTGGCAGAAATTCCACTGTGGATGCTAGCAATAGACTTGCCTTGATGCTGCTCATCACAATCCCCTGTGACAGCTTAATATCTCATTATCAACATTAATAATAAACGTGTGTTTCTCTGAATATGCAATGTGAGAATCGAATATATATATGGGACCTTGCACTGCATTTATTTGAATGCGTAATGGCTGGTATAAATGCCGACTCAAGGTGCTATGAGCGAAGGACACAATTGGCATGCGGAGCCAGGCTCAGCTGAGAGCTGTGACATAGACTTCTTGTGTGCCTGAGGGTAAGTTATTTGACCCCATGCACACCCTCTTCCTTGTTCTTTAAATCCCTTTTGCACTTTTAGGGAATGAATTAATTTTGGTGTGCTACATACTGCAATGTTTAAATACATAGTCCAACTGATACTGGCATCTTATGTCTTTACTTAAACAGTTACACCTACAAACTGATAAATATAGAAATAAAAAAATCTGATATTTGCATTTTTGGGCATATGTATTTAAGAATACTTAATGACTTATTTTTCCCTTACATGCTGTCTAACACTAAATATGACTTTCTGAAGAAAGCCAACTTTTATTGTTATTCTAATAGAATTTTTGTATTGGAAAGTTCCTATTTTTGAATGAATTAAAGTATTTTAGTATAACTTTAAGTACCAAAAGCTGACATGCTATCAAAATGAGTTTCATAGATGAAATAAAAAAGGCAGAATATTCTTGTCGTAAAATAAAACCCGGGCATGAAAGCAGGTCTAAAAAACCTAATTTCTGCTTTTAATTTCTGAGAATATTTTTGTTGGTGTTTCAATTTCTAGTAGCCAGAATTGTAAAGGTTTTAGAATTGCCTATAAAAAACAGTGGTCAAAAGGACCACTCCTTTAATGGATATTGGAGATTACAGGTCATTTGGCCTTACTGTGGTGGAAGACATGCTGGTAGAGATAAATGCATATTCATAGTAGTGGATTGTGGAACTCCTCAGACACTGTTACTGAGGAAAACTCCGTCATCCATGCCAAAGGTATATTCCAGCCCAAGGACAGGAGACAGTGTTAGCAAAAGCATATACTTGGGTGAATAGCTAGCAATATGCTTACACTTCAAGCTAAATTTCACAAAAAAAGAACAAAATTAACAAAACCTACAGAAGGTCAAAATATCTGCAAATAATTCCATTTACTTTCTAATACAGATTGGTAGTAGATACATTAGTGTATTGTGACCTCAGTCTATTTTGTCAAATATTATGAAAAGAACATGAGTGCAAAAAAGATGTCTAAACTCATGGAGAATGTCTAGAAAACACTAGAATTAAGATGAGAAAACGTGACTCTGACAGCTCTGTGTGTCCCTAAGCACTTCCCAAAACAACTTCCTGTATGAAGCAGCTCTTGCATAAATTTCAAAAAAATGAGACTAAAGAGTCTACTGTCTAGAAAGGAGTCCAGTCTAGAAAGAAATATCTATGTTTGTTTAAAATGTTATGAAACATCAAAATGAAATGGTAGACTTTCGAAACAGAGAAGAGGATATGCACAAGGAATGCCAGCACCAAGTATTTTGTCTGCTCTCCTATGGGAAAATAAAAAGCAACAAGTGGTTCAAAGTACAGTAGAAACTCTTTTTCAAGCATGAATGCAGTGTTGTTTCGTCCACTGAAATATAAACTCAGCAGCTCTAGTTTCATTTGAAAGATGACAAAACCAATAGCAGTTTTCCAATTTAATGAGTTAAAAAGTCAGTAAGGCAGAACTCTTCTCAGCCCAGATCACTTCCCCACCCCTTCACCGCCTTTTTGAATTTACTCTAAATATGAAGCCATCATTGTTCTCTGAAATTGAGTCTGCAAGAAATGAAACTTAAAGAAGCACAAGTGAATCTTAGAAGAAAGGACTGAATATAAACAAAATGTTGTTTTGAAGTTGTTTTTCTTACCGAAGAACATTTTTCCCCTTAAACTGGAACTCAAATCTAAAACTGTTTTCAGAACAGAAATGTCTTCAGAAATATGCCAGAATGAAGAATATGCCACTTCTAAGATTTGCACATAAATTTGTCAGATGTCATCAATACAGTCAAGCATCTGTAATTAGGAAGGTGTCTAATGCAGAAATAACTTTAAAAATCAATGCTCTAGGGGCCATGAGTTTGATGAGCTTGGAAGAGGTCTTCGAGCAATGGGATCAGAGAAAAAAGGAACAAAGATTGTTGGCTTGGACTTGATCATCAGTGACATGCACATATTTTCCTTTATTTAAGTTCCTATATAATAAAACAACTCAAATTATACTCCCTACGTGCCCAGTTTATGTGGAATTATCCCTTTTTGGGGATATTTAAAGCAGTTTTTGCTATTAAAACTAACTTGGCATCCCAAACATAGGTACGTCCAGGGCTGAGATGCAGTTACTCAAAGCAGATACAGAACAGAACCATTCTCTTCTGGCACATAACCAACTCCCACAATGTGCCACCTTCTCTCTACTCTTGCTTTAGAGAACTGGAGAATTCCCAAAAATATTTCCCGCATATTCGTCTCCTTCTGCTCCTTTCTAAGATCCCTGGAAGACTGGTTTCAAACTTACTGTCAGTGGCCTCCCACCAATGTCAAAGTCATGTTAATGCCTGTGTCCTCACACCTGGAAAGCCTCAAAATGAAACTGAAACTGGCTGAAAGCTGTGTACTTCATTTCATCTTCATTTCTTGCCATAAACTTTTAAATCACAGACTTTTCTGAGCCTTGTTAAGACAGTAAGATCAGGACTGCAGAGCTTAAACTTGCTGAAAAAGGCTAAGCTGAAAAACTATTGCAGTATAAACTTGGTTAGAGTCTCTGAGTTTCACTTTGTTATGAATATTAAATAACAAAGATAATAACCCTGGTTTTGCCTATATTTGTTCTGCTTCATTCAGCCCACAGAGTGTATTGAGATCTCCATCCATCCATGAAACCCTGGAATGCCTTACTGGCTGGTATTGTTATTAACAAATGAAAACATCAGGAAGTGCAATTTTTGCTAAAGAAATTTTTATAAAAAATAAATCTAATGCAAAATTTTGACTTGCTTGCCCAAGGATCACAGTTTCTCCATCTGTCTCTCCATCTGTCTAGCTGTCTAATGGTTCCCTCTCTTGTACTAGCAACATCTTCTGAACCTAGTAGCCAACTCCAATCTTACTTGCCAAAGGAGTCAAGTTACAAATATATTCCAGTTCCTGCAAGATCAGCCATTCTTTTTGAAGATCAACACATCCGTAAGACAGAGAAGGTTCAGTCAGCACCACGCTGAGGGAGATGATTCAGGAGAAGCTAATAGCTCTCTTTCCCATTTGGTCTGTCTTGACAACCAGTTTGTGTGTGTAAGGTAACCAATCTGCACGTGTATTATTGGGAAACAACTTCAGCTGTTGTTAACTCTTGCCCGGAAAGCAGCAGGTGAGTGCTGAAGGGACTTTGAAGAAGTAATGAGGACATCAAAGATAAGTTAAGGCAGGGGATCCCAGTACGGTTTATAAAAGTCAATAGAGATCAGGCTGAGTGAACTGCAGCTTAATACAAAGTTAATTAAGGTTAAAATACCATAACTTATTTAATGGTGAAGTTTTGACATATTTGTCTTGTGTTTTGATGTGCTATTGATACCAATCACTTTGCTACAATGCCAGTACACTACGTTAATGAAAAAGTATTAAAGATGCAGGGAAAGATAAAGTACACCACACACTTTCACCTTAAAGAACTTAGTAGGTAGAGCACTATGGATTTTAGGTCCACACTACCTACTTAATCCTAAACACCTTTATGAATGAAAACAAATCTTCCCTGGCATTGCGAGGTTTGACATACATAAAAGGTGCTAACTCATACACTTGTAGCAAATCACATGAAATGCAGATAAGTCTCTTTGTGATTGACACTGGCTGACCAATACTTTAGAAGACCCTCAAGTAACTTCTTAACACAGAATCTTAAGTTCCTGTTAAAACACATGGGAATTCTCTACAGACTTGCGGTGGCGTCAGGATGATAGTATGGGCTTTCTGTTTGGGCTGTGCTAACTCTAGGAAGAGGGACCTGTTCCTTTCATGGCTGGCTGGTCACACCTAAGGAATTGAGGTCAAACTTCAGTGTCCAAGTGGGGATCAGTGACAAGTGTTGTTCCTCAGGTATGGGAACCAGTACTGTTTAACGTCTTTGTCATCAACATGGACAGTGGGATTGAGTGCACCCTCAGAAAGTTTGCTGATGGCACCAAGCTACGTGGTGTGGTTAATACGCCTGAGGGAAGGGATGCCATCCAGAGGGATCAGGACAAGCTTGAGAAGTGAGCCCACGTGAACCTCATGAAGTTCAACAAGGCCAAGTGCAAGGTCTGGACCTGAGTCAGGGCAATCCCAAGCACAAACACAGGCTGGTGGAGAATGGGTTGAGAGCAGCCCTGAGGAGAAGGAATTGGGTGTGTTGGTTGACAAGAAGCTCAGCATGACCTGGCCATGTGGGCTCGCAGCCCAGAACGCCAACCGTACCCTGGGCTGCATCAAAAGCAGCGTGGCCAGCAGGGCGAGGGAGGTGATTCTCCCCTCTTCTCTGCGCTGGTGACACCCCACCTGTAGTACTGCATCCAGCTCTGGGGTCCCCAGCACAGCAAAGACATGGGCCTGTTGGAGCAAGTCCAGAGAAGGGCCACAGAAGCGATCAGAAGGCTGGAGCCCCTCTCCTGTGCAGACAGGCTGAGCGAGCTGGGGTTGTTCAGCGTGGAGAAGAGAAGTCTCCAGGGAGGCCTTATAGTAGCCTGCCAGTACCTAAAGGGGGCTTATAAGAAAGACGGGGACAGACTTTTTAGCACGGTCTGTTGTGATAGGACAAGGGGTAATGGTTTATAATTGAAAGAGGGTAGATTTAGACTAGGTGTAAATAAGAAACTTTTTCCTGTGAGGGTGGTGAAACACTGGAGCAGTTTGCTCAGAGAGGTGGTAGATGCCCCATGCCTGGAACTGTTCAAGGCCAGGCTGGACGGGGCTTTGAGCAACCTGATGTATTTGTAGGTGCCCCTGCTTATTGGAGGGGGTTGGAACTAGATGGTCTTTAAGGTCCTTTCCAATCCAAACCATTCTATGATCCAATTCATCTTAAAAGCACTATCTAAACTCTTCAAGGAAGCCATTTCTGTTTTGGATTGCCACCTCATGCAGCTGTATTTTCGTAATGGTTGTTACAGAGCAAACGCACTCAGCAGGTTTTTCTTTGCTGACTTGGTACTTCTTGGATACCCCTTGATCCATAAATGCAGTTCTTATTCATCAGTTCTGCACACAAACTGCAGCACAGCTCAGACTTCACAGGAAAAGAAACCAACCTTTTAAAATTGTGGTGCTTCAGCCTGACTGCTCATTAGGTAAGTCTGCTCTGGTGCCAAGGGATGCGTAGCGATAGCCTCACATAGGTCTGGTGTTCACTTTTAGCTATACAAAGTAAATTTTAGGTTTTGTGCAATGCCCCAGATAAACGACTGTGAAGACTAGTGTCTTCATTCTGTTCACAGAGGTCTGTTGAGACAGCAGAACAATTCTTCTCACGGTACTTTCTTCTGCAGTGAAATGTGTCTATGTTTCTTCTACTTTCTGTGGTGCAGTTCAAGCCATGCATAGCACTTTGTGGCAGAAGAAACACGTATTCTGACTTCTGTTCTGTTGAAACTTGTTTGTTTAAAACCAAGCTGAGCTTTCGTACTTTGTGTGAAAAACTCAGTATTCATTAGAAAATAATGACTCCTGACCACTGAAGACTTCAGTGTCCTAGACAGGATTTCTGGAAGGGACATAAGATCGTCTGTTCTGGGCTCACAGAGATCTTAATTCATATATAACATGCCTAACAGAAGCTAACCTGCTCACAAACACCAGGTTAAGGCTTATTGCTTCTCTTGAACTGATTTACTGCTTATGGAACATAGAAATGGTTTGTTGTTTATCACCCCCATGTCACTGTCACACAGCTGGAGATGGAATATCACAGTTACCAATCTCACCTATTCTGAGTGAGAAACTATAATTAATTCCTCTGAACTTACTCTGTCTGTGAATCTACTTCAGGCATTGATTTTTTTGTTGCCCTCATCTACATTATTTCAACACTGAGTTTTTTCTTCCAGATAATAAAGCAGTTACAGGTTTTAAAGTCAATTCTAGCCCTACACGTGGAATAGGTAATATCAACAAAAAAAACCCAAAACACCCAGATAATTTAAAGGGTAGCTCTGAACATAATTTATAACATACCTTACATATTTAGACTGACTGCATCTTGGGATGCTTGAATTTGAAACAGATGGTCAGGTGATTTGAAAATCACTCAAGGAAATCTGGAAATTAACTCACAGCAGCATGAAAGAATATCTGCTAGGTGGAAAAAGAAAGAAAGATGGGGCTGTTGATTGGGCTGGAGAGTAAATGAGACTACAATAGTTGTTTGGTTCCATAGAATGGAAGCAATAATTTTCTGGGTTATGAATATGATATTTACCATGATACATACTTAGGAAAAGAGAGACACATTCTGACAGGCAATACTTAGTTGCAGGCAGTTTAAAATCAGTGCCAATATAGAAACAGGAAATTTATCTTATAAATAAACATGACTAAATGTATGAAGACTCCAGGAATTTGAAGTGACAGCTAAAGTGGCACCTTGTGGTTCATCATATTTGATCTCACTGTGTCAATGTCACAGTGGCAGCTGGTATCAAAAATTGCTGGTGGAGAAGAGGATAATAAGCTTCTCTCCTCATCCTTACCATCTTTCCTAACCTAGTTATTCATATTTATGGGGGGTGGAAACTGGGACAGTGGTTTTGAAAACAGAAAAAAAGAAGGGATGTCTAGGTTCACTATTCAGATCATGCACTCGGGTAAAAAAACTTAAGATGTTTCAGCAGCAGGTAGGAAGGCAGGCAATAACATTTATCCCTCTATAGCAATGTCACTCTTCTCTCAAGTTCTGATCTATGATCTTCTGTTCAGCCCTGGCCTAGATTCACCCTGTTTTGTGTTGTATGTACAATTTAGTTGGCCTGTATAGCTGTCTGCCTAGTGTAATGGTCCATCTGGTTCCAAACCCTTTCACGCAGAGTCAGATCTCCCTTTAGTTAGATGATTGCCCCAGCTATTGAGTCATTGAGTGAGGAAAGTGGACAACAATGCTTTCTCCTTCTCCTATTGGGGGTCTAAGTCTTCCCAGGTAGTGTGTCGTGTTTCTAATATATTTCACGTGGATGCTGAATATTCCCATGGCTGGCAGAGCCCTGAAAGTCACATGCTGCAATACTTTGCATCAAAAGATTTGACCCTCCTGCCACCTTCACAGTACTACACTTAGAGCTGAAACTTGGAAGTCAGTAGCTCTGGGATTTCATACAAGGAGTCCGCTAGTGGAGGCACAAGTTTTATGCACCATAGTACATCTGGAGAAGGTAGTTGGCAGCTATAGCACTACTAACAAGGAACTACCCACCAATACTGATGACCCCTTTCAGTCTTTTGGCCAGCTGCACTAGATGAGTCAGAACTGCTTTCTTTACTGTTAGACTTTATCTTGCTCAAGTAAAGCCCCATGTCTTACTTGTTCAGTCTATGTACTAGACCATACTTTTCCCCATACCCCACAGAGAAACATCTATGCAGCAATGTTGTGGACAGAGCCTAATGTTCATCATTAGCTTGTCAAAGCCTTAGGTGGTGCACATGACTTTCAGGAGACATGGAATACCGATGGCTCAGGATACTACAGAGCTTTCTAAAAACTTGCCATGGATCATCAATAGCCATATAAAACAGAGACAAGTTGAAAGGACATTGCTTTCCAGGAACATCTAGAAACGAGCACTTCTAACTGCCTGTTATCTCCAGGACTTTCAGAAGTGTCAGCAAAGTGCATAAATCTGGGTCTGGGTGAAAAACTCTTCTGTCCTTAAAGATGATACCTCTAACATTTGCACCTTGACACCCTCAGCACTGACAGCTATCTAACGTCTTTTCTCATTAGTGCTGTATTTATATTAAAAGTTGGACTGAATCTGTTGGAAATGTGTAAATTAACTTTTCATCCTCTTCGAAGTGTATTCATTTTATTGTAATATATACATGGCATTTGCACCTTCATCAGTATTTGAAATCCAGTCTTTAAATTGTCCTATATATGCACATATATTTATAAGTTAATAAAAACATACCCTTTCCACAATTTTTTCTACAATGAAATAGCCTGTGAGCAAATTACATTTTGTTTTTACTGTTTACTCAGCACAGGGAAAGAATATATTGACTGCTAAGTTTCTATGACTTTTACCTCTACAGCTTAAGAAAATGGACTCCCACTCATTAATTTAAAGTATTTTCCTTGTTGTTCCATAAATTGTCACTGCAGCTCTGACCTCTTTGCAAATTTAGAGGTAGAAAGAATTAAGACACCTATTTATTTATAGTCATTTCCAAAACAGCTGTGCATCCACATGCTCCTCACAAGGGTTTTATGCACTGTGGGTGTTTCAATCATAAAACCATGTGGCTGGCATATAAAAACAAATCCCTTCAAGAGGTGAATTACTTAATTGGATGACTGGAGCCATTATAATAGCCTGTGGTCTAGATCTTTCTTCTATTAATCTTTTCCTTACTGTTCTTTAGTCACATGAGTTGCGCCACTGACTTAATCGAAACTGTACCTATGGAAAAGGATACCATGCCACGTTGTTTCTTCCCACTTCATTTCTTCAGCTTGCTGCTGCCATGTGGAAGGTCCTACATAATCTGTCACTTTGTTAATGAGTCAATGGTGTGGACCCGGAAGCAGCCTGATTCACCCCGTGCTGTGGAATCTCAGGTTCTGACTTGGGTCCTTGGACACCAAGGCTAATCAGATCAGCTCACTGGAGGAACGTAGTGAGTCAGCCCCATTAGGCAGGACCAAAGGCTGGGTGCTCTGAAGCTTACACTGCTGCACAGATCGTATGTGCCAAAACACACTTGACAATCACTGGGCAAAATCCTTTAATTGCATGGGTATTTGCAACAAGCAGCTATATAAGCAGAGGAAATCATCATCACGATGAACTTCACACCTTTTTCTCTTGAAGGAGACTACTTCATAAACTCTTCGTTTTGTTTTCCATGATGCAAAATGTCCTCAATTCCACATAAAGGACTGAATTCAGTCCTGATGCAATCACAGTGATTTAGCAGGAGTCATGGAAACATCTTGGTTAAGGCAAACTGTTGCAAAGTTTTCAAATTGTTCCCACCTTCCATACCTCAGCCTCATCAGAATATATTAGCCCCTGAAATAGGAGAAAGAAACATCTGTCTAGACTTTGTTTCCTAGTAACTTCTTAGGTCAGTTATGGCCTAATTAGTGTCACTAAACATGAAGATGTCATTTATACAAATTAAGAAGACAGAATAGAAGAAAAATATTTTGAACAACCCCATTATTGGAACAAAGGTAAAAAGTAACAACAAACAAAATAACAAATTAAAATCAAGAAAGAGCATTACTGTCATAGAGCATGGCAGAGAACTACCTGTTGTTATTAAAAATTAAAATGGAAAATAAATGGCCTAGGAATAATTCAGGTCTCGCACAACGAACACTTAACACTTGTATGATAGCCAGAGCCACCACCCAGGCATAGGATAGAAACAGATGGTCCTAACCAACATGAGATGAAATTGATACTGATGACTAAGAGAAGGGCAGGCAACATATCATCTACATCTCACAAATGGCAAAGTGCTCAAGATGGCCTGTGCCACGGAGGCCTGAGTGGGTGATTCTGTGAAGACTTTATCAGTTTGACCCTTTCCCTACTGACAAGATCAAGGCTACTCTCCTCTCTACACAAATACCTTTTCAAACCAAATCAGGTCTGGGTGTTGAGCACTGATTTTGGAGGATTTAATCTGTACCGCAATGCTGACATGGGGCCCAGGCTCACGCCCAGATCTACCGTTGTTGACATTTGCCAGCATGTTGGCTAATACCACAAAGGATGCCAACTGACTTGTCAGGGTGGACACATGGTGGGCGGTACTTGGTCAAGCTCATATTCAACTGCACCGGGCAGGATGAGCACAACTTTTTGTGGGCTCACAACTGGGCACAGTACCAAAGAGAGCCTGGCAGTACTCAGAGAGTTACATGGGATTAGCTTCATGCCTGAATGACTGCCAAGAGACAAAGGTCTTGAGGGAGGACAACCACAAACCTCACTAGCTTTTGTTGGGGCTGCGGTGTCCAGGCCTTCACTAACATAAACACAACGAAACACTTACACTGAAACCAGTGAAGACGGGTGTCTCAAAGCAGTTCACAAACTGCTGGGGGGGGGGACATGAAAGAACAACCTGTGAATGTCAGGAGGTGGTCAGATCACTTCATGTGCTATGGAGACACTTGTGGTCAGGAATCAGTCTCAGCTAAGCAGAAGATAGGTGGAGGATGTGGTGTACTACTGTAGTGTGCACTGTGCTACTCTCAAGTGCATCGATTACACATCAGAGTTTTTAAAAATACCAGGAGAAACTGACAAATACATTTTTTTTAACATAATACATTATTTCAACATATTTAAAGGTGATAAAAATCAGGATAGGGACAATATTTGATTTATAAAATGCCTAAATGATTTCAGATGGGAAGATACAACACATTCTTTTTATCTAACATAGGAAACAGTAGAGAAACATCTTTTTTAATGGCTTCATTCTTGAATGTATTCTGCCACTAATCCAAAGTTGTGTTTGGGTAAATTGCTCATTCTAGAGATTTCTTGTTTCCTGGCAACTAAGCGAGAAACTAATAATTATTGTTACAGTTAACAATTACTGCTACTGTTAATAATTATCATAATACTCTATCAGAGAAAATTATTCTGATTTAGGCAGAAGCATGGAATTGTCAACAAGGCAAAGTTTCTGGAAATAAAATGAGTTTTAGAAAAAAATTATATTTGCCTGTGATCCAAGGAAATGAAAGGAGTGTATATGCCAAACTGATGATTAGGCTATAAAAAGACTCAACAATAACTAATTCATATGTAATAACATGCATTTATTTATAAGGTTACAAAGCCTGAAAAGTTCTTAGTGTTACAGACTCGATACTTGAGAGTGAACATAAGGCTGTCTGGATCACAGCATCCTTTTAGCAACTTATGATTAAATCATGCTACAGATAGCAAATAAAGCTTTTATTACTGGAAAATTATTTCATCTAGCACATAAAATTGCTGAAAGAATCCTTTCTTAATTACAATTTTTACTCAGTTCTTTGGTACTATCATGCAAATGTTTCCTTAGAAGAGCAAGCACTGCCAAACTAAATTAGAAAAAAAGTCAGGGGTTTATAAGCTTTAAAAAATGGTTTAAGCAGTTTTCAGAAATGTATTCTAGGTGTAAGCTAGGGAAAAGAAGTAAAAGATTACAGAGTCAGATATGTCAGACAGTTTTCATTTGCTTTAGGGTAAAATGATCTTGTGGTTGAAAACTGAACTGGGCCGCATCAGAGCCACGTTCACTAAAAGTTCATCTGTGGGTCTTGGGGTATATCATAAAAAATCAACCTGCCTCAGTAGAAATGCTACCTTCTTTAAAGGAAAGTTATAAGATATTTTATTGCTTTGGTTAAATACAAATATTAAATAAATTTAAAGTAGATCAGGGTGGTTCAAAATATGTATCTTAAAGCACATGTAGTTTTAACAACACAGATGAATTGAGGCAAGTTTCAGCTTCTATTATGCAGCTGAAATTACTCTCTTAAATAGGAGTAATCTGTTCTGGTAGAATCTGTTCTGTTCTAGTAATCTGGTAGAAGTGAGCTAAAGAATTTAAACAACAAACAACAAACTTTCTTGACGTTCTGTAATGTTTGGGGGAACAAAGGAGAAGTGTAACAATGGTGGTTCCCACGAAGTCCTGATACACTGGAGTCACTCCACAAAGGATGAAGATGCCCATTTTGTTATCCCTTGATTTGTTGCTGTTGCCATCTAGTGTTTCACATGGACCTGCTGGGAACAATACCGACTTCTGCCCAGTTTTGACATTTCCCTTTTTATGTAGTTTCATCACACTTTGAGTTTCTCAGATCTGTATAAATGATCCTTCTGTCCACACCTCTTTTGACAACACCTTCCCCGAGCTTCCCTATGAATAAAAATAAACCCAGATGACATCAAGCTATAATTTGCATGAGCTAGTTTTGCCAGATTCTGGAGAATTTGCCTGGGATGTATTCCAACACACGAGGTGTTGAGAGAAAGCATCTCAAGGTCAGCACAAAGAAGGAGGGTGTAAGTGAGAGAGGTGTAACCAGACACATCATCAACATGTTTCATGCTGTAACAGAAGAGCAAAACCCTGCCCCTAGCACAACTCTTGTATAACTCACAACCTGGGTGGCCAGTACAGCAATACACTCTTGTTCGCATAACTGAATCATGTCCTCACACCTGCTGCTGCTGACATGCTCGCTGCCTTCACAGCCCTAGCTGCAGGTTGCAGGTTTGGGTGCTTCATACACTCGGTGCTGTCATCATGAGGACGCATCCTGGAAAGTTTCCCTGCGAGGTGTATTACAGGTGACAGGCTGGTCACAGATCTGCTGCTACTTCTGCTGCTCAGGAGCTCCTTACAAGATTGTTCCTACCCTGTGCTCTTCTCAAGAAGGTTTTTGCAAGTGTCCTATGCTGTGCTGAGTAGTTAAATATTTCTACTGCATTTGAAGACCCCTATGACAACAGGATCCCATTGACCATATTATGTCTGGGAGCACAAAAGTAGCTGTCATTCATAGATCCCTCTTCCTTAAAAGTTACTCCATGCAGTAACCTGCCAAGAAAGGAATGAGTCTTATAGTAAATGTGCTTTATTTCTTGTTTTCTTTCATCTGTGTGTAAGACCCTGCATCCTTGCATGGTGGTAACTTGACAGCATGACTGTATTCCCTCATTGCATTTCTGAAATATGGGTCACATCTTGTCCAAATTAGAAGCATACAGACAATTACCTTTAACTACATCCCACCAATAGTACTTCTTCTACCTTACTTGCAAGGGCAAGTACTATTGCTGGCACAGCCATGGTGCAGTCAAGCACCCAACATGGCCTCATCTTCCATTCTCCGCCTCCTAGCTCTGACTTAGTTCTACTTACATGTTTTCCTGCGCCTGTAAGTAAAACCCATGAAAAATCTTTACAAGAAAACAGCTACCTAACTTTTGGTATCACAGGGACAGATTGGCTTCTTATTGTTTGGGTTTGGGTTGTTTCAATAGCTTGGTATCCATGACCTACCTCTAGGCCGGTAAAACATTTTCGATCACCCTTGCTTTAGTGTGTAAGGAGCATTTCTGACGGCTCCTTTGCCCTGGTAAACCCTAGGCCCAGGACTCCCAAGTAACTTGTCTCATCTGATGTACCAAAACTAGAGCTCCAGAGCCAGAGCTGCCCCTCAGGAAGGATGGAGAATGTGTCCTGGTCAAAAAGGAGTAAGCGGAGATGTAAAGAACAGCTTCATTTTCCATAAAGCACTACAGATCCCACTTAACAGCAGGTTCTGGTGTTTTCAAAAACATTGCTTTGCCTTTGGGGTTTTTGCATTTTTTTTAATTTGATATTTTTCAGATTAGCAAACAGACACAACGGTTTGATTCTGTGATTTACTTCATACTGGAGCTGGTGGTGGAAAGGCAGCAGTGCTGTGTCACAGCAGGACTCCTCAAGGAAAGAATAGGGTGATTTTAAGAAACAGATGAGGTTTCCAAACCCCAGCTTCATTTTCACTAATTATTTCCATGCCATTCTCATTCACACAACTCCCATGGCCTGTATCCTTTATCATGGGATTTTGGATAGCAAAATGGACTTCAGGGGCAATTTGCAGGAGCACAAGTGAGTTAAAAGAAAGCAGCAGCTATGGAATTTTCTGAGATAAGATAGAAAAGCACATCATTAAGTGACTTGATGATGGTGAGCAAAATTAAGAGAGTAACACCCCTCCTTGAGATTTCTCTGTTTGTCCAAGTAATTAATATATTATTGGCCTCAAAAAAAGGATTAGACAACCTTGCCTTTTACTCAGAGCAACCTTGCTAATAGTTATCTTGCCTCAGAAAAAACTAACACTATATATCTTTAGCAGTTTTCACCACAAAAGTACATAGTTGGCAGTCCTTATTGCAACCAATAGGAAGAGCAAAATGCTCATGCACCTTTGAAGGACAAACGTGTTGGCTGGGACATAGCAGTTAATTAATATTTTTCTTGTTCACAGTACTGCAGTGTCCCAACCAAGGTCAGGGCTGCATTGTGCTAGGCATTATATAGATTCATGGAAGGAGCAAGTTGCTGCTCAAAGCTCAACAGAAAGGGATGATAAAAGCTAGAGGGCAGAATGGAAGCACATTCAGACCGAATGCAAAGGAGCACACATCACATGAGTTTTAAACTAGGGGTTTGCCCGACTTGTCATGCTGCCTCAGAGCACAAAACCCACCATGTAACACAAAAATCAGTGATTTCAGGTTATCCTCTAAAGAGGAGAGGTGCAACGGCAACTTAATTATCCTCCTGAAAGAGCAGTTGATAGCTGTAGTCAGAAAACAGTTGGAGTTTACAAGTGGACAAAGTGGACAGCATGGCCTTTGCTAAGCTGAATGCAGCACTTTTTGTTCACAGAAAACAACCTAAGTTACATGCGTAGGAATTGCATGGTTTCCTCAGACTGAACATTCTTGTGCTGAAACCCTGGCCTGAATCAAAATGAGTTTTGCAGGCAATATTGAAATGGAGATTCTTATATAATGTATATCTCTGGGAATGTGGATATACATGGGTAATGAATGTAATACAATTTTAATGAGAATTTCATTTTGTGACTCAGGATACAAGAAGACGTAACTTCTCGTAATATAATTACCTTTGATTAATCTGTGGGAGTTATTAATTTCAGACAAAAGTTTTGCTTTTTTGAATGTCCAGACTAATGAAATTACTCTTATTAGTTTTAGGGTAGATGATGACACAGATATAATAGGCACTGAAACAGAGATGTATTGGACAGCTTAGTGGAAACTGAAATTACAGCAAATTAATACTGCACGTTGACCCACGAGTTCAGTGGCCACTTTTTCAACCAGAATTCTTTTCTCTCCCCTCTGTTAGCACTCTTAACATACATGCAACACAGTCTGCTTTAAGCTATCACCAAGCACCTCTCTGAAACACAACGCAGGAATAAGGAGGACTATTAAAGGAACAAATGTATTCCGCCCAGGCATATTAACATGATGATTTATATACTGTGTTCTGATAGTGGCCAAAGGGGTAAGAAAATTGTGGTCCATTATGTGAGGAGTTGTTCTTAGACTCAAGAAAATAAAGTCTGAGCTCAGAATTCAAAATCTTATTTTCAGCAAACAAAAGAAATGAATATGGTTCCATGATTCTATGAATATAAGAAACAGTAGCAGGGAATTCAAAGAGGTCTATAAAGGAAGAATATGGTGGTAGATTGTTCAGCTGTTCAGTCTCTTTGCTTGCAGTCTGCTCTGTTTTAGTGCATGTTCTGTTCTGCTGAAAAGGGTGCAGGAAGGAAAGCTGCTCTCCTGTCTCAACTGACAGATATTCCTTGCATGATGTGGTGCACTCTGGGCTCAGGGGAATTTGTGCCCTTCCTGAGACCAACCTGAGTGAAGTAGCTGGAGTGTTGAGCAGGAGCAGGGCAGCAGCAAACCTGTAGCAAAGACAGAGACCGATAAATTCCTAGAAAACAAGTAAAAAGAGACTTTTCCAGGGACCAAATGCGTCCTACTCATATGGTGTTTGTTACAGTCCAGAAAGATACTGAAAATCACTGGACTGAGCCCAACACTGTAAGAAAGAACTAGACCTGAAAAGACCCTTTGAAGAATCATAGAATCACAGAATCATCTAGGTCGGAAAAGATCTTTAAGATCATCAAGTCCAGCTGTTACCCCAGGGCTGCCAAGTCCACCACTAAACCATGTTCCTAAGCACCGCATAACAAGGGGTGAATCTGACTGCAAATCCTTTTATTTCAATTGTGTTTTACTCAACAGATCTTTGACTTGAAAGGTCATTTTAAAATTCCACTTTCAAAGCTACTTCTTTCTTGTGTTTTCATAAGGACATCTGTGATGATGGAGAGCTTGTTCAGTGTTTGTG
The DNA here is from genome assembly GCF_015220075.1 of Falco rusticolus. Classification (NCBI taxonomy): domain Eukaryota; kingdom Metazoa; phylum Chordata; class Aves; order Falconiformes; family Falconidae; genus Falco; species Falco rusticolus. The sequence continues at coordinate 1,465,846 of NC_051189.1, read as the reverse complement.
GTGTGCTCTCAGTCCATCTCAGAGCTCTGACTTACTTCAGGTCCTGTCATACCCATGCACATACCTAAATCTACCATAAAGCAAAAGTTGAGGGTGACAAAAACGTGGTACAGAATTTCAGAATGTTTGTGCCATGCTCCCACACAACGCATGGAAAAATCCAATTAATTTGATATATTTCATATGTAGAGGAGCAAAGTATCTGGTTAGAGGATGAAAGCCCAAATGAACATGTTACTAAATGAATTTGCCTCTGAAATAAGATGAATTCTCAAGTCCTCACTTACACAAAGCTTGCACTAAATTTTAACAAGTTTGCCTATAAATGGCTGGGAGAAAATCGAATATTATTTTATTGGATTTAGCAGTGGATGAATATTTCTCATTCTGTCACAATAAGATTATTTACTTGCAAAGAGGTACTAAAATAAAATATTATGAAAGATAAATGCTTATATCTAAATGGCAAATACTTTCCCTATATATTCTTACTTTGGGGCACAAATGTTACAAATGTGTCTTCTCTTGTAAGCATTATTTTTCCTCCAAGATTTTTAGCATTATCTTGCCATATTTATTGTTGCTAGAAAAATCCATCTCCACTTGCATCTGTATTCCTGGATGTCCTACTTGCAATATATCAGGTGGTGGCAATATATGACAGTCAGGTACTTGCTTTTTTCCCACATTTCATACTGGAAGCCTTCTTTTGGGGTCTACTACCAAAACCACAAACAAATATTTTTTGTTAGTTTCTCCTTGTAGTTGTACTTTACTTCTTTTCAAGTTATCTAACTTTCAAGTAGTTACATAGATTTCTATAAGTCAACTAATTTATAAGTGAATTTCTCCTCTACAGTTGCTGCGAAGGGAGCCAATCCATATTTTTACTGAGTTGATTAGTGCTATATGTTGCCTACCTTATGTATCAGAGCTGAACTTTGGAAGGAGCCATCCCATTTCGAGCCCAAGTGTACCCGGAGACTGGCATACAGTAGAGACAGGGTAAAAACTGCACTTGAGCTCCTCCGACCTTGGTTTAATTCCCAGATGCTTTCCCAGAATTCTTGTATGGTTTTTAGGATATTATTTAATGAGTGTGGGCCTCAGCTCCCTGCTGCAAAATGGGAACTATTCCACAGCCTCTGCACTGGTCCTTCAAGTTCGTTTTGTCCCAGCAGACAATGCGCTTTTCAGAGTAGGAACATCCACTCCCTCAGTGAGAGTATCTACCTTAGTGGGGTTCTGCCTATGACTCTAAAAGTTGTTATAACACAAGTAATTAACACAACTAAAAGCCAAATAATAGCAGGGACTACCCGATTTGTACTGTGAGCTTCTTACAGGCATCTACTATGAAAGATGGAACTAACCATCCCGCTTGAAAAAATTCAAAGACCTTTCATTTCCACCATTTCCCTAATAAACTCTTCTCACTGGCACTCTTCCTTCTGACTTTTAATTATGGCTCTTGTGAAGTTCATAAGCATTAAATAAATACCATTTCCTTACTTAGGCAATCCTATTACAAGTGATTCACATGTACCTCACAACTCTGTGATAAAAGCAATTGTGCATTTTCCTTGTCAGGCTAGAAATAAGCATTGTATAGAACAATCCTACTCTATTTTCCAAATTACAGTGCAATACTTGGCTCGTAGTTCCTAGTCACGACTGAGTTTCTGTGTCTCCTACATTGTTTTCTTCTCTCTTTCATTTCCATATCTACATCTTCATTTTAAGTTAAGAGCTGAAGAATTATTCGGCAGCACAAACCAACAATTTCTCTTCCCTGTAAAACTTTCTTTGCCATTTTAACACATTATTAAAGATGCTGGTAAGTGTGTGCATTAAAGTCTGTATGTACAGAAAGACAAATCTGAAATCTACTTTGCAGAATTTGTGCCTGCTTTTCCACCTTGGAAGGCAAGAGAATGGTGACATTTGATTCCCAAAAATAGATGGTGAAGACCTGACAAGAGAAATTAGCTGCAAACCATGTAGATATTAGAATAGTGAAAAGCATAAGAAAATATACTACCTTTAAGATACCCGTTGATAGGAGTGGCCTAAAGGCTAACTAAAGATGATCCCCAATTACAAAAAAAAAGCACTGCTCTGTATAAGTAATCTTAACGAGCAATGAAATTAGACAGTGAAGCTCAGAAGAAAATTATGATATATGCGCAGAAATCTCATTACTCAAGAGGTATGGAACATTCAACATAGAAACAGATCTGAAAGAAAGGGAGTAATGATTTATCTTTAATTTTTCCCTTCAATTAAAACTTTGTCACATACTGATTTTTTTAAGACATCCTGAAATGCATAATTGGCACCATATCATGCAATGTGTAATGCCACTTGTGATAAAAGGTATATAATTTTGCGTCCCACAGTGTCTCTCTGCATCTTAAAATTAGCCAAGGCTGATGTATTTCAAAGCAAAGGACTGAGCTCCAGCATATCGAAGCCATCTGCCAAACAAATCAGAAGCCGCCACAATCACCAAACCACTAGATGCTGCCAGCTTTACCTAAAAGGAAACACAACATGTCACACTAGTCTGACATTCGCTGTTGTCAAAGAGTATGAGTCTCATACTGATCCAGCAAGCATCTGAGCAGCTTTAAGCACAGAAATGGCTTAAGACTGTCTTTATCAGCTGGATTGGAACAGAAGAAAAGGTAAAGGATCTAGGATCAAAGTGTTCCAGCTCCAGATTGTGGAGCTACTATTCTCAGCAAAGGTCATTCATTTTGCATGCCCTGGTTCAGACAAAGGTCTCAAAGATACGAATCTAAAAGAAGTGACAAATTCATCACCTAAAAATAAGAATAATTAATACTATTCTGGCAAGTTACAGTCCCCAAAAAGGATCTGAAAGAAAAGCCGTACACTGAAAAGAGGTTGCCTGGCTTCATTATGACAGGTTTGCAGTATTGGTTCTTTCAGTTTTGTCTATGCTATAGACTATACATGGCTAAGACATAGAAACAAAGTTTGTCCAGCCTCATACACACTTCTTAATGTTGTGCTATTCTTGTGCCGGCTAGAACTTTTTCCTGGCTCGTTTTGGGAATAGCATCAGTCAGGGACTCTTCCCGTTACTTGGTATGGATAAAGTCACCCTGTTTGAGAGGAGAAGAGGAAGAGATTTTATCCAGACAGATGTGAGCTGGTCCATGCTATCTCTTCTCTCAGACAAAAACCAGGCCGTTGCTTTGTCAGTAGACACGTAACCTTTCTGTTCATACTGACAAGAATCACACACACGGTGCTCTATTACAGTGAAGCGGTACCACATCCCTGAGGCCCTGTCAGTGAGCCTTCTAGGCACTGATGGCACCACAGAATCACAGAATGGTTTGGATTGGAAGGGACATTAGAAGGTCATCTAATGCAACCTCCCTCCAATAAGCAGGGACATCTTCAACCAGATCAAGTTGCTCAGAGCCCCGTCCAGTCTGGCCTTGAACGTTTCCAGTGATGGGACATCTACCACCTCTCCGGGCAAACTGCTCCAGTGTTTCACCACCCTCACAGGAAAAAGTTTCTTATTTACACCTAGTCTAAATCTACCCTCTTTCAATTATAAACCATTACCCCTTGTCCTATCACAACAGACCGTGCTAAAAAGTCTGTCCCCATCTTTCTTATAAGCCCCCTTTAGGTACTGGCAGGCTACTATAAGGCCTCCCTGGAGACTTCTCTTCTCCACGCTGAACAACCCCAGCTCGCTCAGCCTGTCTGCACAGGAGAGGGGCTCCAGCCTTCTGATCGCTTCTGTGGCCCTTCTCTGGACTTGCTCCAACAGGCCCATGTCTTTGCTGTGCTGGGGACCCCAGAGCTGGATGCAGTACTACAGGTGGGGTGTCACCAGCGCAGAGAAGAGGGGAGAATCACCTCCCTCGCCCTGCTGGCCATGCTGCTTTTGATGCAGCCCAGGGTATGGTTGGCGTTCTGGGCTGCGAGCCCACATGGCCAGGTCATGCTGAGCTTCTTGTCAACCAACACACCCAATTCCTTCTCCTCAGGGCTGCTCTCAACCCATTCTCCACCAGCCTGTGTTTGTGCTTGGGATTGCCCTGACTCAGGTCCAGACCTTGCACTTGGCCTTGTTGAACTTCATGAGGTTCACGTGGGCTCACTTCTCAAGCTTGTCCTGATCCCTCTGGATGGCATCCCTTCCCTCAGGCGTATTAACCACACCACGTAGCTTGGTGTCATCAGCAAACTCTCTGAGGGTGCACTCAATCCCACTATGGCACTGATGAAGATATTAAACAGTCCTGGTCCCAGTACAGACCCCTGAGGGACACCACTCATCACAAATCTCCATCTGGACACTGAGGCATTGACCACTACCCTCTGGATGCAACCATCCAACCTATTCCTCATCCACCTAATAGTCCACCCATCAAATCCATATCTTTCCAATTGAGAGAAAAGGATATTGTGGTGGACTGTGTCAAAGGCCTTAGATGTGTAGGAGGACAGTATTTTTGACTTAAGGAAACAATGTTCATCTAGAGTTTTCATGTTAGAGAAAACAGAAATTCCTTACATTTCATGAAGAAGATATTCTTTGTCTGCAAATCAGTAAATAGAGAACTTTCTGTTCTTTATGCATTGCCTCAGTGATAATGTTACATATCCTCTGGAAAACAGTGGCAAAGTGACTGAGCACTGAAAAACATCTTTACCAGAACACTGGCTTTTGTCTGCAGTGCAAAAGTTGGCCATCTTGTGTCTAATACAGTGCTGGACTATGTCCCCTACCCTGAAAGCAACTGGCAGTGAGCTTCCCATGTCTTAATGTATCAAGTAATAGCGTGTTTTACTCCTTTTTGCCCTGCCACACACCCCAGGGGGTAAAAAAAAGGAAAAGAAAGTCTGTTCAGAAGCACCATTAAGGGACACTAAGCAATGGGATGCATAGTCTCCAAGCCTGGGGACTACTGAATTTCAAAGACATGTCTGAAGATCTCAATGGACCTGTGTTGTACTCTTAGAGCTCCTTGACATCACATCATGCATCTTGGTTTTTTTCTTTCCGTATGTCAGGATTTCTTTTTTGCAGTTATTCCTCTCATCATGTCAGTGAAATAAAAACATGGAGCTATTGCCATATGCTGTGTGCTGCCAGCACTCTCTTCACTCTCTACACATTAAACTTTTAGCCTCACTCATGTCTCTGTTTGGACTACAAGTTCTTTGGGGCAAGGACCTTCTACCACTACATATTTGTAGAGTGCTTAACATAACAAAACCATATCATTCATTGGCTGTTAGGCATGACTATAATAAACATAACAAATAATAACCTTTTTAACAGTCCAGCAATTACCAGAGTTCAGAGTAAAACCTTGCAGGAAATGGGAGTGATGCCTGCCCTGGGATACTTTCTGTGCCATTCTTAGCACAAATTAAGCACAAATTGTTCATAATGAGCTCTAGATGAAAGTCTTTGCAGGGCAGGAAGAAATATACCAGAAACTGGGGAAGGTTCCTCCTGGCCTCATCTTTGCTACCAGCAAATGGTCTTTGCCCAATTGCAATTTTGTCTTTCAGAATTTGACAGTAATTGTGGCACAAGAGCAGACTAAATGTGTTATTGTTAGCGGTGTGCTCTTTCGCCCTTTGCCCAATTTGTTTGAAGTCTTTTTTTCCCCCTCTGTTTTCTCATTCTCTTCGTCTCCCCAAACAGCTCTTGCAGTGTTCTTTTCCTCCTTCCTACATGTTCTACTTCTTCCTCACTTCAGTCTCTCACTCTGCACCCCAAAATCATCACTCACACCCCCACATGACACGCAGTCGTCCTCCCCTCTTCTTTTTCTCACAAAAGCTCACGTACGCCTGCTTTGTGTATGGTGTTCCCAGGTGGTGATTAATGAGCTCTCTAGCTGGAGCTAAAAGCTGTGATGAGAGTCTATATAATAACAAACATTAGTGCGGGCGAGGGAGGCAGAAGCATGCATATCTCTTCCCCAGACTGCCAACACACTTACTATTTCATAGCAACTGATTTAAAATATGGAGTTCCTGAGCTTCATTTCAGCCAAAGCTGCCTAAAGGTCCTGTTAACTTCTGAAGGTGCAGGGAAAACCGCAGGAGAAGATCTAGGCCCACATCACATTATTAGGAAAGAATCTGCATCTCCCCAACTTGGTTATCCTGTTAAATCCGTGATGTTAAAGGGATTTTCTTACTGCTCAAATGCCACAAAAGAACAACAGGAAAGCTTTCTGCCTCTGATGGTGGTGTGGTTCAACCACAGCTGGCACCTAAGCCCCACACAGCTGCTCATGCACTCCCCTCCAGGACATGGCAGAGAGAATCAGAAGGGTAAAGTAAGAAAACTTGTGGGTTGAGGTAAGGACAGTTTAATAGATAAAGCAAAAGCCACACACAGAAACAAAACAAAACAAGGAATTCATTCACCGCTTCCCACGGCAGGCAAGTGCTCAGCCATCCCCAGGGGAGCAGGGCTCCATCAAGTGTTATGTGTACTTGGGAAGACAAACGCCATCACTCTGAACATACCCTCCCTTACTTCTTCTTCCCCCAGCTTTATATGCTGAGCATGATGTCATATGGTACGGAATATCATATCCCTTGGGTCAGTTGGGGTCAGCTGTCCTGGCTGTTCCTCCTCCCAACTTCTTGTGCACCCCCAGCCTGCTCGCTGGTGGGGTGGGGTGAGGAGCAGAAAAGCCCTTGGCTCTGTGTAAACACTGCTCAGTGATAACGAAAACATCTCTGTCAATACTGTTTCCAGTACAAATCCAAAGCATAGCCTCATACTAGATGTTATGAAGAAAGTTAACCCTACCCTAGCCAACACCAACACAGATGGCAACAGCATAAGTGGGAAATCCGTCTTTCTGAAGGTGCTGCCTGGGGCTGTGTCCCAGGGGTGTACAAACATCTTTGCTGCAGCAGGAGCTACGAGCTAGCTTGACCTGCCACAAACACCCTCCTGCCAGTCTCCCCGACTGCTTTCATTCAGTGGGTATGCTTGTGTTTCAGGCAGAAACCACTTAGGTCCTAGCATGATGGGCTTTGAGGAAAGCTGAGAAGTGTGCAAACAGAACAAGTGACATTTAATCTCTACTTCTGTGCTTTAACTGAGAAGCTTGACAATATACCGTGATTGGATAACGATTCAGGGAGAACTACTGGAGGGGCAAAGTGCAAAGACAGACATCAAAAAAAAAGAAGAAAAATACAACCAAAGAACTGTGATCCAAACTAGATATCCATTAGGGCTAATTTTATGCTGGGCTGGGAAGGAAAATTTTAGACTGTTGTGAGACAGCTGTGAAGGCACAGCTGAGTTTCTGTATCATGAAGAAAAGTTTTCCTGCAGTTGCACAGAATATAATGATATAAATTTAAAATCATGATTTGAAGAGGCTATTTCTATATAAATTTTATAAATTTTAACAGGACAAAATCACACAAAATCCAGACAAGGTTTTTTACACTCCAGCTTGCATTTAGAAAGTATATTAGATTTACATGTTACATGCATTTGTAGCTGCCATCAGAACCAGGACCAGGCTACACTAAAGCAGTTCCAGTGCATAGTACAGAGTGATAAATGACTGACCAGACTCTGCTCTGCCTGATATCCCATCCAACTCATACACAAATGAAGACAGAATGTGTCTTAAAGCACCAGCCGTTGTTCTGGATTGCCTTAATTTGACTACATTAGATCCTCTCACATAATTTCTAATCTTGTTTTCCTTTGTCTAAATTTGTCATGTGTTATTGGCCTCTGTTATCTTTGTGATTTGGTTTCTTTTAGCTAACCCTTATGCCTCCTCCTTTTCTTCCCCCGCTTGCACTCACCGCTGACTTTGGAACATGGATTTGAGATAAATGAGGAGTGAGCAGAGATCAGGATCTATTGTGCTCATTAAAGAAAGTTTCTGGCTGCTTTGCTTTTCAAGTAAATAGTGTATAACAAGTAGTCTGCTAAAAGATGAAAATCCAACATAATAGAAGACTCTGTGCTGTTGTGAGAAGAGTCAGAAAGATGATGAGTCATTCTTTTAGCCTCCTACAGAGGGACGCGTAGTTTAGTCTTAGTCCTTATGTCACAAATCACATACAGTCACAGCTCTACCCAGCCTGATCCTTAGGATAGACTAAGTGCCAAATTACACCCTTCTTGAAGAAGGCTGCGATGGGGTCACCGGGACCTGGTCTTATTATCCCAAGTGCTGTTAACATTTATTCTTTCTCATGAACATATCAGGATCCAGTCTGATTGCATTTTGGTTTTCTGCTCCTAATAATCCCATTAGGAGATGACTGTAGAAGAAAACTTCCTGGGCATTTGGACCTCAGGCCCTCCTCTATGCATATACTGGATGCTTCAGCTGTGAGGGTCTGGGATGGATGGATGATTTCTCTGCTTTCTGCTCTTGAGCTACCTGAGTGCCACACTGCTCCTTAAAAACACTCCCTTGCTATGTCCCACTCCTCAGCCTTCCAGCAGAGAGATACTGAGGGAGGAGAAGCAAGGAAGAGAGGGAAATAAGCCAAGCATTACCAGAGAAAAAACTGCTGCAGTCTCTCTGAGGAAGACATGGCCTGGCTTGAGTCTGAAGGAAGGAGCAGAAAGGGAAGTTTGGGAGCATCAGGGCATATCTGGAGAACCGTGCAGGACCTTCTTTTCAAATACCACCAGCATTTTGTCAGCCATTAATGGCCCAAATGTACTGAGAACTGAGTCTTACCACCTCAATTAAAATGCATTATTCCCCATTATTTCACTGTGGAATTGTTTGTCCAGCTCAGAAGAATTTCTATCCAAGTCTGAGAAGCATGGCCTATACTGAGTAATTCCCATGCCAAGAGCTATGCTGGACAAATATCCTGCCTCAGAATGCTTTTCTCTTGATAGAACTTGACAGATATTTTAGTGCCCAGAAACATATTTCAACAACTTTTACTTAGACACACCTCAATTTAAAATCTGAATCTGATGGAAATAGTCTCTTCTAGGCAGATACATCCAAAGCTGAACTTCAGCCCAGCTGGAACACTTAGTTTCTCACAGCTGAGTTATATGATCTTTCTAATGGAAATGTCATTTGCACCTTAATTATTGCAGTACAAGAAGAAGATGTTATAATATTCATGACAGCAAGTAAAAAATTACTAGGTGTAATATATGGGAATATCTATTTTCTAAGATTATTGATCTCTGTGGTAGAGGCTCTTGGCAACATCCAGTTCTGGTATTTTTAAAGTGAATTTCAAAGAAAAATAAACAGAGAGGAAAATCCTTATTTAAGTGTCTGCTTTGGGAGAATTCAATCAAAGATGACATCGTGTCTTAGCATTTCTCAGTATTGGCAACTAAAAATCTAGAATTCTTTTCCCTGTGGCTTGAACCCTATTTTTAAAAGTTTCTCCTTTTAATCCACTGTATCTCCATAGGGCATAAAGATCTACTTCCACCCATTTCAGAGCCTAAATTTTGTCTCTTTTTGGTTGTGTCACACTTCCCTTAAAGATAATGGCAGATAATGTTGCTGAACATGTGCCAAATTGAAGTAGAATCTTAGTATTTATGGAATTTTCTTCATACTTATAGGGTAGATATTTATTTTTCAGTAATTCTGTATCCTTTGAACATTGCTGATTTTTTTCCTTATGTCTGAAATAATTATTTTTCTTACAGCATTTCAAGCTCAGTATTTCTACTCCCATCCTTTCTCTTTCCAGATTTTAACACTGTTAATATGTTTTCCCTCAGTCCTATATAGAAAAAACAGTACTGGTTCACTTAATCCCTCCTCATGAGCCTCTCTTTCCAGCTCTCTGTTTGGTATGATTTCAAAATAGTTTTAGTCTCCCACCTCCTGAAAAATCAGCCAGAAGCAGCTAATAAAATTGCCCTTTAATGAAATCGCCTTGTGAAATTTCTCTAGAATAAACTCCACAGCTGTAGAAGGATTCAAGCTTTATGAGTGTTTGGGGTTAAATTTATTTTTAATTTGAGCATTTTGAATAAATCATTAAAGAAAGAGTAGTGTATGGAAAGGGAAGTGGAAGCTGCATAAAGGTTCCACACTAATAGACTCATCCTACCACAGTAAAAGAAAATCTGTTCCTAGTTTCTTGTGCAGCTTTATTAATCAGTTATTTGAATAAGCTATATCGGGAGCAGCATATTGAAACTTTTATTAAAAAGGTACCACAGAGAAGCACATTACATTAAATGACATAGAAGATTCTCATAGATAAACAAATATTAAAATCCCATGGAGATGAAATACTATTTTCACATGTGTATAGTCCATGCTTATTTATCTTCACTTCAGTATACAGGCACTCCAAACAGGGTTCAATATGTAAGTTTTGACTGGACATGTTCTATATGATTAGTTTCCAATTTACCCTTTCAGTTTTCTTAATTGGTAGTTTTTTCAGACTTTTTTTTGTTTCAGGTAACAGCTATGCTTTCCACTGGATAAAACAAAGATCCTTAAGAATTACTTTAAACTTGTAAACTATAGGTTGACTTCTCTTAGTCACCTTTCATAAATGCTGTTTAGGAGTAGTCCATCAAACCACCAGGTTCCTCAGACCACAGGTTTAAAACTGCCTGAAGGCACAGTCTAATGAAAAAGCTCATCAAACCTACATAGTAGTTCATAAGTAGTTGAATCTAAGACATTAACACCTATGGAAAACTTAGGAATGTATTTTCTTTTTCTTTTTTTTTTTTTTTAAGTCTTTTTCAGCCTGCCATTCTTACATCCATCACTGAAAATCTGACCTTACACAAGGAGACAAGAAAGTAAAATATCCTTCCTGTTATCCTGTTTGCTTTGTGCTTTTAACAACACTCCACCATGTGTTTGCACTGCGAGGGCATCTTGGGTCACCAATCTATCACCTAGTGTACTGAACAGAAAAGGAAAAAAAGTTAAACCCTACCCCAGATTTAGCGCAGGTACAACACAAAATGCACCAAGTATGTGGTCTGGAAAGACAAAGCAGGCAACAGGACAGATGGCAGAATTGAATAGTGGTGAATAGTCAGTACCCTGTGCTGTCTGCTAGCAATTTGATTTCCTCTCTTGTCTGTGCAGATCTTCTACTATTTCTAAAGAAAAAGAAAAGAAAATAGGATCACAAAAACCTGCAGAAGTTGACTGCAGATTTTACTGAAGACTTCTTAAAGCCTAAAATATGCACACTAACAGAGCATAGGTCATATACATAAATATGAATTTATAAAAAGCATGTATACCTTTACACATGATTCACAGAACATCCTACACCCATGTGCACAGCATTGCTATGCCAAAGTATATATTTTGCAGAGAGAGTAACACAACAGATAAAAAAAGTTCTCACAGAAGGGAGATGCTTCACTAGCCTCTGTCTCTGCAACCCCAATTTATCACACAATACAGTCAGTTAAACTTAAACAGCCATCTGTGTGTTACTGGGTAGGTTTTTTTTCCCTTTTACTGGGAAGTAACATACAGGCACACTGTTTTGGTTCTACTTATACCACCTGGACTGGAATATCAGGCTTGCATGTTTCTGCTTGAAATGCTGACAAATTATGAACCACCCTCAGGAATTTCATTGCCTGAGTCTTGACAACTGCTGATGACATTCAAGCATTGACTCTAGCAGGAGGTGCTCAAATTGTTTTAAATCTCTAGCTTTCCCTCCTTCTCACTTGAAATCTAAATGGTCAGCTGAACTTTAGTGCGGAGATAATCAATAGGAATCAAGCAGAAGGGAGGAGGCCATGGTAGAGTGGATGGATACTTCAAAAGAGGCAATGTCAATATGCTTATCTTTTCCTGACACCTCAAAAAGACCAACTTGACTCAAAGACATCAGAGCATCCTCCGTCACGAATTCGTGTCTCTCACAGTGTGGCTTTCCACCTTTTTGCTTGCTGGATAGGGTTTGCAGTCATGCTTGTTTAGCCTTTGGAATTAAGGAGGCACGTACATATGTTGTAATACTCAGCATCTCAAGATATTCAGATGAAGTTTCAGGCACTCTCACTGGAAATAGAAATCTCCAAAACTGTGGACAGTTTTGAAGAGTATGGACTGCATAAAAACTCCAAATGAACCAGTCTTGCTCTTTAGTTGTCAGAGTGGCATATTTCTTGGGTGTAAAATTTCTCCTTTTATGTCTGAATATTTATTCCTACCCTTCAAGATCATGTTCCTCTGTATAAAGAAATTAATCTGTGAGAACTATTAACATGAAGCCCTTCTTCCATGTTCAGGTATGACTTTCATCGAAAATGAGGCATGTTTGCCATACATACAGAGGCAAGAAAGAGTATCCTTCAGTGGTTTTCCCAGGCTGAGGTTATTTCTGCACTGAAGGCATTATCCAAAGCAGCTCATCTGTACATCAGGACATACAAAAAAAGACCTAGAAAAGTATAGAAGAAGCAGAGTTTTGCCATGCCCAGGATGACAGATCCTCTTTTCTTATCTGCTACCTGTCCAGGCAGAATATTTTTATTGACTATTCATTCTTGCTGCTGTGGGAGGAGACTCCAGGTACTCTTAGTCTCCCAAATGGTGCTGAAATACAAATTACCCTTACACTTCTCCTTTCCATGGTGCCCAGAACTTTAAAGTTTAAATTCCAGCAGATGGAGATGAAATACAGTTAAATAGCACCCAAATTCCAACGTGGATATATCTACATATTATGGGTTTGCTTTCCTAGTACCACAGTGGTATGGAGACAAGAATCTTTCCTTAACTTATCCTGTATTTGGATGTTTTTAGACCAATGTGTCTAACTGTACTATTCTGTTTTTTCTTGGAGTTCAGATATGCGTTATCAACCATTTATTCATGGGGATGAAAAATATAGGACAGAGGAAAGTCAGAGGAATAACCTACGAAAGAAGGGGACATATAGTCCCCAAAACCATGTCCTTAGTGCTAGTTGATAGAATACAAAGTGTTGGATGGGCAGAGGGTGGAATGGTGCCAATGTTACTTGCAGTTTTGCCCCAGTATGGTTATCCAACGATTTTTAATTGTTCTGTGGACATCCTACCATAACTGGCTGGGCAAGTGGTGAAGTTCACAAAATTGCCAAAGTAAACGTAGAATCTGTTTCTTCCTATCCCCATAAGGTCTCACCCTTCTTCATCTTCAGTGACCTTGTCTTCCTTGCTAGCCTCTCCTATCTATTTCTTTTACCACCCACCAGTAAATTCTTCAAAGTATCCACATTACTTTCCCTCTTTTTATTCTTTTTGTGTAGGGAGAAAGTTTGTTTATTTTTATTATTTCTTCCTGAATCAAGGGGTCTTTAGAAAAATACCCAACTGCTTCTACTTCATCATGTTGGCACACTTTTCCCCTGTGGTATGTAGGTGACTAGATTAGGAAATGAACAAATCATGTCTCTCTGGGTACCCTGCACTCCATCCAGAGCTTGCTCTGTGCATTGGGAGGTACAGACCTTCCACCAGCAAGAGATGAGGCAATGGCAGTATCTCTGCAAGGGGCAGCACCTGTGCCTTGAACACTGGGAGATCCGAGGATGGTATTGCCCTTGTGTGCTTTTAAGAGTGAGGATAACATGAAAGTGTAGGAACACATATACTGGATCAGACCAAAGGCACTCTGCTCTATCCAACAGTGGCCAAGAGATGGAGGGACACACAAGCACAACATACAGTGATGGTCCCCAGCACATCGTTACAATCTCTAGTTCTTTGCAGTCCCAGACTGCCTGAGCCATCATCCTTAAGTGTCCTAGTCCTTGGTACTTTTTTCTTCTGTTAATTTGTCCAGCTGTTCGCTGAAACAATGTTAACTTCCAGCATCCACACTCCAGTGCGGAGCTCCCATGCTATGGGAGTAAGCAGCTTACTTCGATTTTTCTTTAATCTGCTAGCTTAATTTGATGCCTCCTACAGCATGCACCTCAAGAAACAGTGAACAGTCCTTCCCTGTTCATCTTCTCCTGTCAATCATGGTTTTACAGACCTTTATCATACTTTCTTTAACTCCCTTGCCTTCCAGCCTGAAGAGCTGCCACAAGATCCTTTCGATAAGTGTCAGAAGCGTTATCGCGGCATGGGCCCACACTAACAGGCTTTGTGGGGGGACACGATGCCGAGCTCAATGGGGAGGCAGGCTCTGCACCAGGGTCGTGTCCAGCGGGTCAGGAGGCAGGCTGAGGCTGCAGGTAGGGCAGCCTAAGACCATTAAATCCAGGCTAGGATTTCTTTGAGTTTTCCTTTTTTGTTGCATACATTACGGGATAGACCCAAGATGGCCTTACTGTGTGTGCATTTTCAGGGTGTAGGGGCAACTTTAGGCAAAATCCATTGTAATCCCAAGTATGTTGTGGATTCCAGCCACTGGGTTTACTCTTGGAGCCAACTGCCACAGTGAGGCACTGGATAGTGACACTGCTGCGGCTGGGGGTGCTTCCCCAGGCTGGGCAGGGCCTGGCCTACCACTCCGGCCCCAGCCGGTCCCAGCCGGCCCCAGCGCCCCCCCGCAGGGCACAGCTGAGCCCCTCAGCCAAGCCGGGGGCGCCGGGGAGGGGGGCAACAGGTTTCCGCAAGGGCCACAGGCGGCCCAGGCAGAGGAGGAGGCAGCCGAGGGGGGAGCAGCAGCAGAGGCAGCCCCAGGCCGCAGCAGGAGGAGGGCAGGAGGTGCCGCAGGCCCGGAGCAGGGCTCCCCTGCAGCCCTGGCGAGCCCCCGCCGGGGCAGAGCCCCAGCCTGCAGCCCGGGGAGGGCCCCAGGCCGCAGCTGGGGGCTCTTTCCTGCAGGAGCTGCGGCCCTGGAGAGCCCCGGCGGGAGCAGGGGGTCCCTGAAGGGCTGCAGCCCGGGGCAGGGCCCGCGCTGGAGCAGGGAGACGGGGCAGGAGGCAGGAGCGGGGCTGAGGGGCTCACACGGGCCGGCACACGGCCCAGACCCGCCCCGGCCCAGGGGACAGGGGCCGGGAGCCCGGGGGGCAGCTGGGAGTGGGAAAGGGAAGATGAAAGGTGTGTTACTGTGTCTTTCTGTCAGTCTGTTTAGCCTGTGTCGGTAATGGGTGAGTGGTCTCTTTGTCTGTGTCTTGAACCATGAGCTTTCTCATCCTATTTTCTGCCCCTATTATGATGAGGGAGGGCCGTGACGAAGTCCTTAGCACTTAGTCAATGTCCATGGGGGCTCAGGATCAGGCCTGGTGAGGAGACATGGGTCAGACACAGCCCAGGTATGGCAGGTCACAGGTGTGACCAGACTGACAGGCTGCACTGAAATGGGGCCTCTGCACCCGTGGGCAGAGATGTGAGAGGCACCAGGTGAGGCAGGTCAGGGCCAACATTCCTGCAATTGCCCTCCGGGCTGGGACTCACACCTTCCAGTTTAGCTTCATTTGGAAGGAACAGAACTGTGCACTATGTAACCCAAAGGGCACAAAGTGGAAAGAATGAGGAGGTTTGCCTTAAGAGCGTGCTCCGAAGGTAAACATGCTCATGCTTGTACTCCAAGCTGTTTGGGTATGACTTCATCCATCCATCTGTGTGTGGCCCTAGCATTTCCAAGGTGATCAGAGCTGTTCAGTTCCCCACTGCCTTTTTAGTCAAAGCTGTATCTATTCGGCATCAGCACACTCTGGAGCTGTCCACATCCATTTAAAACACTGAGCATGTTCCCTTAAGCTGGCCTTCCATAACAAAAGTGCACCAACATATTTCTTCAAAATAATTAAAAATAGTCAGCAACAACAACAAAACCATCGCATATCAGAACCAAATGAAGAAAAACAACCAAACCACACCAATCACAAACACAAATCCCCAGGAATATACCACAAAACAAAGTACTGGACCAAACAACACCCTGAGAGGGAGGACACACAAATAAAGAGCATTTGAAACATATTACCTATGTTTTTTGGTGGTTTCTTAGTGCATTTCTGGGAGACAGTCATGCAACAGGGGAAATGGTCTGGGTGCTGTGGCTAACACACCTGCTCTCAGCAGAGGAAAAGTGAGATGATAAAAATCCTGACTGATGTATAGTCAAGGGACATGAGCTGTCAAACGATTCATGATCCCTGTGTTAGAAGGGAATGACAAATGATTGATAATATATTCCCACATTGCTTCTGACAGGTGGCTTGTGGAAAGAGAGATCAATCCCAGCTTGTGAAATGTGGAAGGATCTCAGCACAAGGTAAGAATGCAGCAGCTTACATGTGAATTAAACTCTACAGTGCTTAAGATCTTCTAAGCAGCAACTATACTTCCCTTTGGGCATTTTATACAGTAAATGCTCTATTTTCCAAGGCATTCAACATCCTCTTATTTTCCCTGATGCTCCTGTGTGTTCAGAGTATTGAATATCATACCAGAATGGACCTTCAATAGACCATACATTTTTAAGCAGGATTTTCAATAATTCACAGGATCAGGCCCTAAATATGCACGATATTAGATGAGAAATTTTCCAGTCTCTTTACCATGCAATTTCAAATGCAAAGGGTCTCTGGTTTCCATGCAGTAGCAGTGTTTCAATCTCCCAGCCATATAAAATGCCTAGTTAATTGGACTGGTGGAGAAAAGGGGGATTTTTGTGTTTGATAAATTAATCAGTGAGCACTGCTGTACATTTCCCAGTAAAATCCTTAATTAGACATAAAATGCCAGAGAATGGGATTCTTTCTTTAGTTTTTAATTGAAGGGATGGCTTTTGATCCTCCATTAGTGAGGAGAGAAGAAAGCCTTTCAAACGGAAGCAGCACCCCAGCTGTTGCTTGGCGTCTGAGAGGTTCAGCACTGCACTTCCACGAATCCCAGGAGCCTATTGATACTTAGCATAAACACACTAAAAGGATCAAATTGACATTCACACAAACCAGAGTCCACGAAATCACAAAAGCTTTTAATCCAAGCCTCTGTGTAAAAGGATAGTTTCTAATTAGCAGTCTAGTCTAATCATCACTGTTCAGCTTATAAAAATGAAGCTATCAATAAAGAAAGCAAAATCTGAAATGTTGGTAGGGGCCAGGCATATGCTGGAAGACCATTTAGTCTTTGACTGTCCATCCTTTCTTGCTCAGTTTTTCAGTGTTTCCAGAGCTTTTGTAACTGATGAAGACAAAATCTCTGAGGCTTCATTGGTTACAGATTTCACACACCAACAAAAGGGCAACCAGGGCAACAACCAGGGCAAACGAGGATATCCTGTAAGAATTCTCCATAGGTCTTTACTCCTGCCTTGTACTTCTCAGATGGAGCTAACACTTAGCTGAACCCTTAGGCAATGTTATAGGGCAGCTGCAAGTCAAGGTGAAATGCCACTTATATTCTTTCATTAACCCTCCCGGGCCTGTCATTAAATATGGTAGGCTTAGCATTTTTCAGTTCAGATGAAAAAGTACCACTGATCCCAGGAGGCAGAATTTTTTCAAAGCCTAAATTGATGAACAAGACAAGGTCAGCAATTTTCAGTTTATTGACAGAACTCTATTTACCTTTGGAAGTATTGAAATGGTATTTCAGATGCCCTGAAGCAGAACTGTGACCAAAACGAAAAGGGAGAGGTTTATGAGAACCATTGCCATTATGCTACCTGAAGTATTGTGAGTATCTTTTGTTTAACTTGCTAAGGTAGAAGGAGCTATTCTGTGATTAGAAAATATTTTCATAAGAAAAGAACTTTAATAAATGGGACAGCACATGATAGATGGAGACAAACACAGAGAAGGAGAACAATAGAGAAAGAGCAGAAGCTGCAGCCCATTTAGATTTAAATATAGGGTTTCATGCAAAAAATGTGTGTAGGCTTTCTGCTTTTTTTTTGAGGTTTGTTTGTTTGCTTAGGAATGATTGTCACTAAAAAGCTGACTAACTGATCTAGATTTCAGTGAGAGAAACAGAGCTGACCGTTTGAAATCTGTCTGTCATCCTAGTAACTCACTAATGACAGTTAAAGAAAGCCGCAGCTGAGCTTCACTTTTGTTTATAAAACTAAATAACGTCTGTTTATTCATAGTGACTACTAATAATAAATAACCCCATATTGCTGCAGGAGCCAGGGCACAGTTCATAAGAACTGGATTTTCTTCTTTAACCATTGCTGGAATGGGTTTCCCCTGAAAGACCCTGCCTTCAGCAAGAAAAATAGTGTGAGGTTTTGGTTTTTTTCAAACAAATGCAGATTATCTAAAAGTAGGCCAAAAAAAAAAAAAAAGAAATTAAGATAAGGCAGTAAATGTTGCTAATAAAAACTAGTAAGTCTAGTTAAAACCTGGAGCCTACTGAATTTAGTTCAACCCACTAAATCAGTGGCAGACAGCTCTGACCTGAGCAGGGGACTTGCAACCATACAGCTGTGACTGCACCTCTGCCACTTAGGCTTCTTGTAAACCAACACTCAACTTTTGTTAAAACTGCAAAGAACACTGTTACCTGCCTAAGTTTCAGTGCAAGTGAACTAATTTCTGCTAGCTAATATGAGTGAGAAACACACTTTTGGCCCCAAGGAAGGTGGAGTTTAAGGACATACACAATCTTTTCCTTCATACAAAATATATGGGTTTGTTTTGGGAAAGGTAAGCCGGGATCCTACAGTATCACTAAGCTAACTCCCTTGGGTGAGGTTTTATTTTTGGTGGGGGTTGTCCTGCAGGCACCCCACCTTTCCTAACAGAAATTATCTGCTTATCAAGTCCCTGAAGTAGGCAGCATCTCTACATCCTGATTAAGTGCAAGCATTAGGATGTCTGGAAAATAAATCTTTCCTGGGTGCCAGCAAAGAAATCGGCACCAAAACTTGGGGAGAAGATGGCTGGGGTTGAATCTGTCAAGGTTGAAGCATGCATTCAGGGCTACTGTTCTGCTTCTTACAATGGCTGAACTACCTGAACTGGGGGTTGAAAATAGCATGGCTGCAGCCTTTATTCCTGCATCTTTTATGAGTGTCCTCAAAGACACTGAGGACATTCAGAAAGAAGGATATCATCCACCTTGATGGATCTGATGAAGCACTGGAGGAGACAAGTTGCTAAGAGCCAGCACTTCAGATCTGCAGAGAAGCAGGACTTCCGTGTTAAAAAATGTATTGGGTACCCGGGGAACCAGACAACCCGAAGGTTTGCACTTTTGCCCAGTTTGCCCTTCAAAGACCCCAGTGCTGAGTAGATGTGTATGTGTGGAAAGTGCTAGTCAGCAATTAATCTCAGAAAGATTTCTCAGTAAGAAAGCATTACTTTTGTCCTGGAAGACCAAGGACATGAATGATACAAAATGAATTTCTGGGTGAGCTTTCCAAGTAAAATTCTTGTAGTTCATCAAGACTGGATTTGTGATTTTTAAAATGTGGTCAGCTCTTGTAAGGGATCAGTATCTGATTTGTGTGTTGTGAGCAGATTAGCTAGGATTTTGTTGATGATCCCAGGGCTTCCTAAAGAGAGCTTTCTTTATGGCAATGATTCATGTCAATCTTAACTAAATTCTCATTCCATTTACTCCAGACTACATCTGTGGGCTTAGCAAGTCCATGTTTTTTTCATGATATCTTTCACACACATATTTACCAGCCTGCTCTCATCTGGCTCCAAATTTAATTTGGCACTGCAACTGTTAGCCACCAAGTGATGTTCTCATAGACACCAGAAAATGTGACCAGCATCCCTCCTACTTCCTTAGTCCTCTCTCCCTACTGTGTCAACCTATATTCCGCATTCCCACTAGCAGTGTCCCTGGTAGGGAATGCAGGAGGCTGCTACAGTGGCAGTTTAGGCACAACTTGTATGCACAGAGATAGCAGGTGAAAGGCACAGTATCTCTCAGATGTATTCACGTATTCAAACCATCAGCACCCAGATCAGCTGCAGACCCTCGTCTCCCACCTGCGCACAGTCACTAACACCTTCACCCCAACTTCCAGATGTTTTACCTACCTCGCTTCTTCAGGCATGTTGGTGTGGCTTAATGCTGTTCTATGCAAATTTTTGTTCTATGCAAATTGCTTATGGTATGCAAATTAATGCATTAAATAACTAGCATGAGATGACACATACGGAGATGTGCATAACTTGGCAGCTATAAATCTGGAATCATTCCACTGACGTCAATGGTTTCACTTCAGATAGGCTCCAGTAGGGAAGGTGTTGAAATGTGGCCCTGAGATTATTTTCCATCAGCTTCTGAACACAAACTCAGGAATTAATGATTTCAAAGGTGTAATTATTGTTAATGCCTTGTGGTTGTTTTTATTCTTTAGGTTTGTACAACTAAATGTACATCCCAAGGTGGATTGCGGAAAATACTTAATTTCAACTAAGCTGACGTTGGTGATAAATAGAGTACATGTTTTATCAGATCTCCAGGCAGTATGAGCCTGATCTACCTTGGTCCCAATCGCATAATAGTTTCTCTTTAAACATATCCAAGGCAAATAATGCAGGATTTGTGCCAAAAAGTCTTCAGAGGCAGATGTACACCCTAAAGTGTTTCAAATCAATTTAGAATGGGGAATGAGTATAGATCAGTTCAGTGTTACATGCCATGTATTTTTGATCCAGGACTGGGTGCCTGGAAGCATATGTACTGTCTTACGTAACCACCCCCTGACAAGGATCTGCTGTTGCATGCAAGAA
Organism: Falco rusticolus; assembly: GCF_015220075.1. Lineage (NCBI taxonomy): Eukaryota > Metazoa > Chordata > Aves > Falconiformes > Falconidae > Falco > Falco rusticolus. The sequence continues at coordinate 1,445,203 of NC_051189.1, read as the reverse complement.
AAGCAGAACATGGTAAAGGTTAATGCTGCACATGGCAGAATCACAATACTGAGCAGGGGCCCTGGCTGCTGACTGCTTCAAGTGCTGTGCAGTCATCTACACATTTGCAAATGTCGTTTTCACATGGCAGAATTTCCACCCACTTTTGCCTGAATGTAAATGACTTCAGGAGACACCAGGCATTAAGTGTTCTCACAACTGCCCCCAACATCCCACTGCTCAAAAATGATGCTTCAAAACACTCCTAGAAAACCCCGTCAGACTTTCAAAATGGATCCATTTGAGTTTCTGACCTTCCTTGGTCACTTAGTGGGGCTAGGCTCAGATTTAGCAGGATACTGAACTGCAAGACATGTGAATCGATGACAAGAAGATTCAGCAAAGCCTCATAATGAGAGGCTTTGGAAGAGTCAGGCTCTGCTCCTGTGGTCTATTTGATCTGTTCAATTCATCTTAAATTCTGTTGCATTCTGCATGAGTAAAAAGCTACAGGAGGTTTGTATGGTATGAAGAAGCTTCCAGATATCTTATCAGTTAACTGAACTAGCATCGGAGATTATGTGTATAAATATAGAATCAATCTAAACTGCAGAAATGTCAGAATCTATATGTACATACAATTTAACCTTTATCAAGTGTATATAACACTTGTATCAGTATTTCCCTTTGGTGTGTTGTTGTAGGGTTTGGTGTTTTGGGTGGTTTTTTGGGGGGAGCTTTTTGTTGACATCATAATCATGGTATCTTTCTGTTTGAGTTGCTATAACTAACTTCTGCTTCAACTGACAAAATTAGAACTTCTTATTATAGCTATCACTTTGGGAATGTTTTTGAGTTTATTTAGGTTTTTCTTTTTTAATCATAACAGTCTCTCTGCAGACCTGAACTGACATCAATTTACCACTGTCTTGACATCTTAAAGTTGTTTCTTATAAAATTTGCATTGGTGTAATTTTGTTTCAAGCTGGTATTGTGACAATGTCTCCCTGGATTTATACTGACAATTTATTTTTATTTTGTCATAATGCCATCCCTGTAGCCCTTCACAAGCATCTATCATAAGTCTGTGGATTTAAATGAAAAGTAGTTTCATTCTGTAAACTACAGTAACTAACTGAGCTTTCTCAGTAGCTACTTTTCTGACCTCAATATCTAACTATTGATTGCATTTAGGTTTTTATAGAAATGTCAAAAGTTCCTGCCCAGTGCTTTAGGCAGCTCTTCCATATGTACCAAATAAGGAAATTAAACAAAAGCTTCCCTTGAAAATAAAAAATAATTGCCAATAAGACAGGGTTGAATGTATGTTTGTAACAGCAGCATCAAACAAACAACTAGGCAGCGTTAGTGACATGTCCTTGGACTGCTGATCCTCTTTCGCTGAAGTGGCAGGGACATCTTTTTGGGACTGAAAATTCAGGCCGTTTACAGGCATTTCCTCAGCAAACACAAAGTCCCCGATATCTATATATTTGATATGTTGTTGCTACTTCATTTAAATACCCAAAATGACAGTAAGCAAGCTCTGGTGGGAGCCAGGGTAAGAGAACATTTCAGGAAAATTCCTGTATGGAGGTATATCTTTGAACCTTGTTTATTTCTTTTAGCTCTTTTATTTTTAAATTCAAAGAGGCAAGCAGGATTGTGTGCAGTGTCAGAAATGCCTTGGTGACCCTTCTTGAAGTAGAGTCCTTGTGTGGCATAGCTAGAATTCCCGAGGGTGTGTTGGCAAATTATAAGGCAAATTCCTGCCTGTGGTTATTGCGTATTCCTAGGATTATCCATGATCCTGACAGAGTGGCTTGTGTATGTGATTTTGCAAAAGCTGTTTTTTGTCAGAATACAAGTATGGCTTAATGAGGTATTTGCAGCGGTAGCGTCATTTATGTGTTCTGGTATAAGTGGTTCGGCTCCTGTACAACTTCATATCTGGTAAATCACAGTACAGGTGCAGAGAAAAGGAGCTTTCAACAGCAAAATTTGCTCCTTTTTAATGAATCAGATGATCAGCACTAAGTAATAGTAATGGTGACTTGCTTTTGCTGATGTCTCACCAGCAGTGCCCAGGCAGAAGCTCTACCCCTCATGGTTTAACCAAAATGAAGAACTCAGAATTGAAACTTCCGTGCATGTGGAAGGTTATTTATTCTGCCCTGCTTACACAAAGAAGAGTGGAATTTGATTGCCTAAGCAGGGTAGTCAAGTGTCATACTAAAAGACTCATGCTCCAAGAGCACCCGCGTCTCTCCAGAGGTCCTGTGTCAGACCTGTCAGTCTCATGTGGCTTAGATACTGCAGCAGTAGATCCTTTATCCTCAGGTAATGAGATCAAGCCCTAAGTATGACAAGATCAGGACAAGAGACATTTTAACAACAATGCAAGTAGAGAGATCTGAGAAGATGGTGAAGATGGTGAGAAAACTGTATCTTAAAACTCTTCAAAAATGAGGACTTTAATAAAAAATTTAACTGACACTTTGAAATTTAAATTGGAATTAATTTTGAACTTTATATCCCAAATTCAAAGAGGAACTGGGACTTGAAACAACATAGGCAGAAAATGATCACAAGAGTTGCACATAATGTGGATAAAATATTAGATACCTATATAAGCAGTGTCAATTTCTATAGATGATTTAGATAAGGAAATAAGATCGTATATAAACCAACCAGTGAAGTTTCATCTAAATCATTACCTGTTTACTGGGTATTCTTTTTGCTCCTTTCCAGTATTGAAATATGCCACTGCTGTTGTTAGAATTAACTCAGTATATTTTTGTTATTTGCATAAACACCCAGTCTGCCTTTGACTTCTGCAGAGCTTCATAGTTTTTAATTAAATGCTGTCTGTCAGACTGGAATGTCTCTGTCAGTAATTCTTGTCTGAAAGGGAAACACCACCACTGGAAATAGCACTCTCTGTTGCATTAAGCATGTCAATGAGCACTGGTGGTAGTCTTGCATTTTAACTTTTCTAAGCACTTCTTATCTGATCTTAAAGTTGGTCTTACTGAGTAGATGATTTGAAGCTAACTTCTGATTTTTGGTGCCTGTCATTGCATGACTGTTTTTCACATGTCAATCATGCATAAGTGGTGCTAGTTCTAAATGCAGTTCGGGGACTTCAGCGTCTTGTGCAGGGTGTCTAAAAATGTATGAAACTTTTTGAAAATGTGGCTTTACTCAGCTGGTATCGAGCTTTCTTTCTCCAAGCCGTGAGTATTAATAGTAATTTAACTGCAAAGGATAGTTTGCAATAATCTGCATCTTTCTACAACCTATATCTGGCAACAGAAATGCTAAGAAAATTCTGCTAGCAAAATCAGGGATGAGAAAGATTGGAAAGCAACTCAGAAAGTATGAGTTGCCCAGAAACTTGGTTGTTCACAGCACTGAGCAGTTATCACAGACAGCCTCACCCTAGCAGTGCTGGGGAGTTCTGTGGGTTCATAGGTGATTAACATGGGACCGCAAGATGTTAATACCCCCAGTTCTGGGTTTCAGACCTCTGTAGCTACATACAGATGAGGGCTGGTCTTGTTATACTTCCCGCAGAGGTTTCTCCAGGGCCAGGGTTTATAGTCCTCAAAATATAAAGCTGTAGAGCTTACAGTTAACTATTAAGTAACTGCTCTGAACTGGTAGTCTGTTTTGCTGGGGGAAAAGAACTGAGAGAAGGGTTTGCGTATCCTCTCTATAGAGGATCCAGATCCTATCTGTATCTCTTTATAAACTTTACATGCTGTCCTACGAAGTGAGGATGCTTAGAGTTTATGCTGATCCACACGTTTGGACAAGTGTGACTACAGATTTCTGCTTCACTGGGCATGAAGGATCAGTCAGCTATTAAACCAAGGGCTGTAATACCACAAGCTGTGGAGAGCTGCTTGATGACAGCGTTTTATAATGCTTGGATAAGAACTGAGATGTTGCTGTTCTTTCCAGCATGAAGAATCCAGACATATACAAATACAAGCACGTGTATGTACACTGTACTTCTGATGGTCACATGATAAAACAAGAAATCAGCTGTAAAAGAAAATGAGATAAATTGAGTTTATTTGGATGTGCTGACAGCTCTGTGAAGCATGTATTTAAATCTTGCATTTTAATTTCAATATGCAATGGTGACAAAGGAAAGTGCGTGAGGACCCTTTCAAGATGTAATGTCAATTGACTACTTTTTAAAAGTCAACCACAGATTTCAACCATTTATTATGTTTTTAATGTGCATTTGGTGTTTACAGCATACTCTGTCTTTCAATGGTGTCCGAGTACAATCAGCACCTATTTCTCAAGGATTTATATATTATTATCTAGAAGTTTTAACTTTATGAAATTCCTTTTCAAAATGTAAACAAACACTCCAGATGATGTGCAGGAAGAAGGGGAGTGTAATACAATTGTACACAATATCACTTCAGTTTCTTCCTATCCCATTAGTTAAAAACTTTGCTTCAATTAAGTGCTAAGAAAATAAAAATGTCTTGAACAAGAAGAATAAAATCAACAGTAATTAATTGCTTCAATATTTCTTACAACTATTCCCCCTCCATAGGAAATTAATTTCCATTCATACTACAGACAAGATACAGGAGATGGAAGGGGAGAAAATTAATTTGGCTGATGTCATTCTGTAGTTTAATCCCAGCATTAATATCCTTTGTATAGTGAATAGGAATGATATCTGGATTCAAAAACATTCTGTGAAATTTGAGGCTTTATGGAATTGATACTGTTCTGGGAATGAAGATGTTGCAATCTTCCTACCATTTGCAATCGCCTTTGAAAGTGAAGAATCAAATGAGAGCTAAAATTCCTATCCTTCTCTCTGAAAACACAGCTGTCATCATCTCCTACTCCTGTTTTGTAATGATCAGATAGACTTGCCAAGATAGTCACGTCTAGGATTGTCTGTGTTTTGATGGATGAGGCCTTAAAAAAAAAAAAAAGAGAAGCTGTAATATGCCTGAAGGCAAAGAAGTGAATGGCTGTTTCTTTGTGCTAAACTTGTGCTGGGTCTTATATTGGAAAGAATTCTGGCCAGAGGAGAAGAACTTCAGAGACATGCCAGGTTATTGATAAATTTGCCTTCCGATGTACAGAGCTGCCAGGTCTCATGCCTTCAGACAGAGACCTGCAATTAAATCCCATCTTATTTTAACCACAGACAGTGGGAAATTTTCCGTGTATGCAGTGACACAGGCAATCTGAAGGTTTTTTTCCACCCAGAGAGGGAATCAGAAAAGAGGAGGCTTTGGGTTCCTACCTGCATCACACTCCAAAGAATCTTCCTTAGGAAGTGCATTCTGCCACTGCTGGGGAGGGAGTGCCTTGGACGCAGCTGGTTGCACACCCAGTGCATGTTGCATGCCCGCTTGCCTGCTTAACACTCGCTGGGACTGACACAACGAGAGTGAAAGAAGTCACCTGCAGACATGCCGTGCAGGGGGAGTGATGTCTGCTGATGTTAGGCTGGGGCAGTTCAAATCCCAGAGGAGGAACGTGACTTCAGTTTTAGAATCTAAGAATTTGTCTACAGATTTTGAATGTCCCACCACTGCGATCACCAGAAGTTTCATACCCTGAATTTAATGCAAAGCTTTAATTTAAAGATTTCTTCTCCTGACTCTGAAGAGAGCCTAAAAACCTAGCTGAGTTTGATTCCAATTCTATTTCTTATAAATACTAGTGTTTGAAGGATAAATCTAAAGGGACTTCACTTGCATTTTCTGGAGAGATTGGTATGTCTCCTGACATTCTGATTTAAAATATCGTCTTTGGAACCAGTGTATCTATTTCTGTGTTCATTTTATGGAACATTATGGAGAATAATTGTTTAGTGAAAAGCATTCTCATTTAAATTATTGTATATTATTTGACCTTCCTCAAGAGCACTGGGACACCTCCAAGCACACCACCCAGCTTTGAATACTGGCACTTGTGAGCCCATTTTTACACCCTGGTTAGATGATTAATGTACCTGGGAAATTACCTAATGGCTTGATACACTTTCTGTGCAACCTCTTGTAGGAGAGAAACAGGATAATCTGAGATGTAATTTATGGGTAGGAAACGGAGGAGCTGAAATAGAGGAACTCATTCAGAAGTATTGATAGGATATCTGTAGTGCTCGAGATCTATACAGCAAAATTTAAAAGCATGCGTGAAATGGAGTGCTACTGGAAGACATCCTAAATGTATGGTGACACCTCCTGACAAGGATGTTCCCTCTTTAGAGACTGGTGGAAGGAACATGAAGAAATTTATCTAGTCAAAATATTGACCTGGAACCTTGCCTTTTGTTAGAAGGTGTGAAGAACTGGATATATATGACACCAAAATGTCCTAGATTCAATTTATTGGTTGTTCACAAATCTATCCTTTCTTGTCAGGCTAAAGAACTTTCCCTGCAGAGCTCAGAAAGTCTGATAGTTCTTCTCATAGAAACATAATGTTAAAAAGAAAAAAAAAAAAAAGAGAAAAGAACACAATCTTCTTTTTGAATTGGTATATGCATGTCTGCCAAGCTTTTTGCCTCTCTTGGTTACTTAACACCTCTTGAGACCCTCCATAAAATATTCTGAGGCAAGGAAGCCAGCTGGAAAGAACTGATACGTCAAAATGTTTGGAGCTGTCATTCTTTCTTTTTGGATACTGGACTTCATTTGTAGTAGAAGAAGGGAAGGTGTTAACTGGCCCACACTCTGATTAACTGTGAGAGAATGTCTAGAAAGTTGTTAATACAGTATGAGAGTATTTATTTGTATTTCAGTCTTATGCTGAGGTTCATGATCTCAGTGGCATTCATTATTGACATTTAATAATTTTGGTGGCTCTAATTCTAAGTGTATAATGGTAACATTAAAACATCTGTTCTAAGTAATGGCATATTTCTGTGATCATTTTTTGATATTAGGACATGACAGATGCTGCTTATCTGCACACTCTGGATGCCCTTGATGTAACTTCAAAGTACATCTTAAGTACAACAGTACAGTATAAAATACTCCAACAAGCAATTTTAATCTCAAGTCTCCCATGTGCTCAAGAAAATTTCCCACTCTTGTAATTACAATTCGTGTCCCCATTTTCAAAAGCCTAAGAGACAAATTAACTTCTGTTAAGTACCCTGAATCATCACTTATTTGCCTGAAGGTGTTAATGATGGGTCATATTATTTTCACACATGGAGTAGAGTATTATTTTTAGAATTGTCCTATTGATTTCAGCACTGGCTATATACTATGATTGTCACTGAAAATTTGTCACTAATAGTAGAATTTCCAACTCTCTCTCCATTGTTCCAAAAATAATACCTTGCAGTAGTGCTCATCACTGTCAGTTTATCAAAGAACAACTTCCAATTCAAAAGCCGTGAGATGTTATTAGCCTAAATTGTACACAAAAGTTAAAAGTAATGTGTCATCTGGTATGCAGAATACATTATACTCCAACAGTGTCATCGAGATGGGGTATGAAAATTTCCCAAACAAAATAGTGCAGGTAACAGGCTTATTCAGCTGACTCTAAGTATCACCAGTATCTTTTATTATTGCCATTATTATTATAGCACACTGGGTATTTTTTCTTCCATTTGACAAAAAAGAATATGCAATAATGAGTTTCTTATTATTGGCTTGAGACTATCTAGGAGTGACACATAGGATTTTTTATAATGAAAAACTACTAAGAGGTGCAGCCACTTTTGGCAAGGTTAAATTATGAAAGCAATTCTAACAAACAAAATTCATGAGTCACAAACATGCTGCCACTGAAAAAAACAAGCACCAACAAACCAAAAAAACCCCAGCCAGCCAAAGCACAGCCGCCCCTTCCCCTATATGTGACATTCATATTGGTACAGATTTAGGGATTCAACTGGTTATTGCAGGCAGACTTCAGGACCTACTGAGTTACTGCTTGTCTGCCATTGTTCACATGTAGCCTGCTTGGGATGCTCCCTTGTGATGTTTTGGAAAAGGAAAGGGAATGAACTTTTCCTCTGGCCCTTTATGGGGAAGGAAGAGGTAAGTTAAGGAGAAAACAGGTTGTGTTTTTAAGGTAGATGCAGATATCAGTTTGGGCTAAAAATCACAGAAGTCTTAAAAAGACAAAGCTCTGACCTCTGTTACATGTTCCAGTACTTTTATAGTGGGAGTTCTGAATTTTTTAGGCATTTTATCAGGCTTCCTTCACCACAGAGAGTCAGTCTATGTGCAAAAAACACTGTGTGTCAGTGGATCCTGTTAGCACTGCAAGCCGTCTCTCTGTGAACTCACTTGAGAGATTTGCACTGTGCATTAGAAACAGATTATTTTTGTGTTGCATCTGACTTTCACATGTTCTGCACAATGTGTTCAGATCTACCCCTTTTTTTTTCCCCTCTTTTCCCTGCCCAGCTAGGTCACAGTATCACAAGAACAATGCTCTAGGTTTCCCAGTTACAAAAGCAGATCTCTGGACCCCACCAGCTGAAAAAATAAAAAAGGCAGAAAACAGTCACTTTTTTTGCCGAGGGTTTTTTCTTGATTGTAGTTAAACCACAGACAGCTATCTCCTGCTTCCCAATATGTAAATATGCAGTGTTATATTGAACAAAACAGAAAGAAATTACTCATCAAGAAATTCCTCAGCAAGCATGTAATTAGAAATGGATTCCAAATCAAAATGCAGCCAGAAACTGCAGAAATCCACATCTAGAAGTAAACAGCTTACAACTGCTTTATGATAAATATTCTGGTATGCTACAGGAATTTAAAAAATGAGAAAAAAGGATGAGAAATACAGCTTATGGTACCTGTGCTTACAGTAGCTAAGCTGATCTTAAGACACTCAAAGAATGTTTGTGTTTAAAGAGACACATTTGAGAGAAGAATCGATCTTCACTGATAACAGTCTGGGAAGCTCTGACATCTGTGTTCATCAGAAGCCTTTCTGGCAGGCAACTGAGTCAAAAGAAAGTCTTGCTGTGAGATCTACCAAATTCACCGTGACCCTAATTCATCCTGTCTAATGTTGAGAGTTACACTACAGCACCTTTACTAGGAATGCAATCCCTCTACACTCCTCAGAAGATCTACAGAAAGCTAAAGACTCAGGCCAGGCATCTGACAAAACTCGTCGGCTCCCCAAACACAAAAGATGCCTCTGTTTGACTATGAAAATGCATGAATGTAAACAAATTCCCAAACTTGCTCAAACCAGGACAAAGACTCTAACCAGAGACTGTGGTATAGTTTTGGGTAGGAATAAAGATTTTGGTGAGTATTTAACACTGCACAGTAACATTTGCTTTTAATATATCTTCTCATCCTATTTTCTTCGCTGAGCATGGTGTTCATGAAATAGACATGGACAGACTTTGATAGCTGCAAAGAAAGACTTTCAAGTCTATAAGGAACCCTAACTGCAGCTTATTGAATTGAGCACTACAGAGGGATCCTGCTCTGTTAAATAGATCACACACATCTGCAAAGGCTTTTCAGACAATCTGAGACCATCCATCACTGCGTTTCTTTAAGCTCTGCCCACTGATTTACTAAGAAGTTCTTGACATCTTACAAAGCTCTCCATCTCAAATTTGCTAGTCTCATGAATCTTCTTCCTAATTTGTGCAAGAAAATCATAAGCAACTAATGTCCCTCCAAGCCCATGCTTCACCCAGAGGGATATAATTTCCATCTTCCATCAAACATATTACAATCTACTGAACACTGAAAAAACCTATCCTGGATTTATTGGCTATAGTTGGGACAAAAAGTACAGTGTCAAATCTGCTACTTGTGAGAATACTCATGAGGAACTCACAGAAAGGCCACCTTTAAGCCTTTCTAAGTAGTAAAAGTAGAAGTGGTAACGCAGACACAGCTTTGTCTGGAGGTAGGCAAGGGCATGGAATTGTATAAACCATGTTAATGACACTGGTTAATGAAATTCTTCTCTCAACAGATAAAAAAAATTATTAGAGGCCTCCCAAATCCTTTTGCAACATCTGCTATTGTCAAACATAAAACACTGCTCCTCAGCTGAGAAGCATAGCCAGGATCCACAGTATGTACTAAAATGGCTTGACATCTTCCCACTGAGTTGAGACAGAAATTACATTTCCATTTCTATGCTCCTCACCTGCAGTACACCTCTAATACCAATTCTTTCTTTAGCTGTAATCAGCAGCCAGGTGAAATGGACAAGCGGCAAAGACTTTAGACTCAAAAATACGGAAAAGACAAACTGCTCTCATTGAGAACTCCATATGACCTTACCACCACTGACAAAATGATGGTCCACTGTGGTTTATTCCATCAATATATTTTATACGATGGACATTTGTGATGTGCCTTTTCTTTCATTCCTTTCTCAAAAAGAAAAGCGAGTAGTGGAGTGCTTTCTTTTGGGTTTTCTAGTTTTCTTGCTCTAATTTGATGTCAGATATACCAGGGCATATTGGATATTCTCATAGCTAGCAAAGAAGCATTATGAGACCTAGGATGGGATCTGTCCGGAACACATTAGGTGACCCATTCAAGCATGTTCCAAGAAGCTGAACTCAAAGCAAATGGCATTAGGATACCTCCACCAGCAGTAGAGTGCCCTGGAGACACTGATTCCTGACCCCTCATTTTGACTGAGGTCTTCCTGGGGTTGTTCCTATAAGTATATAGACTGCATTTTCACTGGATTTTGTGGAGATCATAATGTGGGGATCTTCTATCTCTTACTTCACCTCTCTGATAAGGATCTTCATGTCCCACCACAGGGACAATAAATCACCATCAGAACAAAACAGGAACTAGGCTCTTGCTTTACTTTGCTCCTTTGCAAATCTTTGCTTAGGTTCTACTTTCCTGTAATTTTTGTGGTGCATATTTTTTTCATTGTGGTTATCTTGCTGCCGTTTTCCTTTTTGCCTGAAACAGTTGTCTCTCTAGGATAATTTATCCTACAGGCAGCTGTATCATACAAATCCTGCTAGAATCTCTCAGTAGCTAAACAAAAGCTTTTGTGATTTCAGTTTGCATTTCTTGTTGCTTTTAGATATTGCAGTTTTTCCTCTCCTTCCCTTGCCCCTTCCCCCTTTTCAGGGAGCCCGACCACCCCCCTGCACACACACACAAGGCATTAATAGAGACCTGAAGTTGCTTAATTCACAGGGGTAATTTTTAATGGGCTACTACAGCCCTAACACAAGTTTCCCAGGTTTGCTGTGGAATCTATTATTAAGCAGATACAACCAGAAGGATATTACACATAAATTTTTAAGAATTAGTTTAAGAATTAAATGAAATGTTAATGGGCTGGCATTTATGAAATGCCTACAAGGTATGTTGAGGAGCTGGAGAAGAAATGGAGTTCCAAGTGTACTTTGCAGATGGGAGATGAAATCATTGCTATGTGCTGCTTGCTTCCTCCTATAAAATAGGAATTTGGGTTATCTAAAAGCTTTGCTGGTCAGGTGGTAAAGATTTGATGCTTGTGCACGTGAGCTTTGCACACCTGAGAACATCAGGCATGCTGCCTACATGAGTTCCTTCTAGGTCACTTTTCAGTAATTATATACTTACTTGCACTAACTGGTCAGGGAAGGTTAGAGAAAAGTATTAAGGCAAGATTCTTGTTAGAGGGAAAAACTTACATCCTTTTAATAATAAAATAGTTTTAGCCGAAAGTTGTGGTTGGTTTGGTTTTCCCTTTTGTAAAACATTCTTAAGGTATTAGTAGACATCATGAATAACAGTAATCTGAAAAGAGGTAAAAGAGAATATCCACCTGTGGTTTCAGTGGTCTTCCAGATGTTTACAGTCTCTCCCTTCCTATTCAGCACAGTTTTGCTCTGTTACTCAAATTGCACATGGCCTAGTAGTTTCCTCACTGAGGATTTGTCCAATGCATGAGGCTAAGGCTAAGTTTACATCTTCTCCAATTATAAGAGGGCCATTAAGTTCAGATAATGTGAGATATAAATTTAAGAGGAATTCTAGGGAAATCATAATTAGGTGCAGAGACATTACATGAGTTTAATGACTAAGATTTAATTTCAGTTTTCAGGATTATAAATTGAGAATCCTTATCTGGCTCATCTTCTTTCTTTCTTAATTAATTGGAAATTTATTTCCAAGCAATTAAGGCAGAGATTCTTTTCAATCCCTAAGTGTTTGTGAGCTATATACTAATGTTCTCTACCTTGCATTCAAAACTCTGTCCTGCTGATTTCTTTGAGCTCTTGCTGATAACATGATAATGCCTGTGTAAGTTTTTATACAAAAAGAGCAATCTTCACTTCAGTGTAGATATTCTGTAGGAAATTAAGTTGCTTGGGACTTAGAACTGTAGCATTTCATAAATGCTGATTAGAAAGATAGTTCGCCACAAAACCATACAGAAGGAACAAGACTAAGAAGTAGCATCATTCTGCAAACATCTGAAAAAAATGGCTTGCAGAGATGCTCCGTTGTGGTGTGATCTCATCAAGTAAAATTGCCTTATTTCTAAGCACTTGAGCTGTAACTAATTTCATTTGACTCTAGCCATGTACACATTATGTATCTATCCTAAATCATCTTCACTCTTAAGTGAAGAGTGACATCTCCAAGTAAGGGAAGCTGGTCCCTTTCGCTGCAATTAGCACTTTGCATTTCATGTCTTGATGGCAGAAGAACGATTCTACATTCCAAACCTACATGCTACCTCGATGCTAAGGTGTGATATCTAGTGGGTTGGTACATCTATACAGGAACTCAGCTGTTGGTTTGCCTGTTTGGCACTGTGTAAGGAAACTCAACATTCTCCTTCCCAAAGCTCTGCATCTGGATGCATTTTAAAAGTGAGAGCTGGTGCATTAATTTGGTTTATATTGTGTATTGCTGATCAAACCAAACATGCATGCCGCACCATCCTGAGTAGTAATGCAACATACAGCATACAGCAAGACAGTACCTATGCCTAAAGACTTAAACCTCATGAGAAACAATTTTAGGAAGTAGATGTTGCTTTTGCCTTTATTATTCAAAGCAGGATTACATCTACAGTGTGATTGGCTCTCTCTGACTCGTTAGTCTCACTTCTTTACACCCCAGAGCTGAAATGCCTACTGTTCTGTTTGCTCTTGCTTTCCAAGGAACAGCACCAACTACGCCCTGGGAGCCTGAGTCAGAAGCAGATCTTTGGCCAAAAAATCCAGCCATACACAGAACCTCCTGGTTCTGGGACAGAGAGGCTGTGACCGAGCAAAGAAAAGCATACAATGTCAGCTTGGTTCCTTCTCCCATCACTCTCATTCTGCCACTGTTCAGGGCAAGTCCTGCACTTTTGCAGAGTACAGAGTATGAGAAGAAAACAACTCCCTTCAAATCCAGGGTGCTAAAGTTCACATACACTGGCTCTGTTAGCCAAATCAGTTTAAGAAGTTTGTCGTCTTCATCCTCTTTGCTTCTTTGCAGTACCCACTGCAGTTCAATACTCTCTGTCTCATTTGTACTGACAAATGTTGGACTGGTCTTAAACTAGAGTGCTGGTGCAGGCTAGCTTAATGATAAAACCACTTCAGAATTTCATGGATTTTTTTACTTTGCTTTTTAAAAAAAAATAATGTTTTGCTTTACTCCACAACACCACCAGTACTTTTTTTCTCAGTACAGGTGAAGAGGCAGTGTTGCCTCTTGGTAGAAACAAGCACTGGGGAATAAAAAGTTCTTAAGGTAATTTACAGCCAAATTAATGTCAGTGGAATTACACCCTAATAAACACTATTTTCAGAACTAAGCTGGTATCCCTTTGGTATTTGGGATCTATCAAAACTAGAAAAGAAAAAGGTAAGAAAAATAGCGAGGTTTTAGATCAATAGCTTCTAATATGGTGCAGCAAAAGAAAGAGAAAATTAAGTTCTACTTAAAAATAATGAATTGAATGATTTAGAGGACTAGTGGAAGGAAATACACTTCACATCTAAATGGCCAGTTCCACTGTGAAAAGACAAGCTGACCCACAGTTGATGACTGTTTACATCTATAGCTTCTCTGGTCAACAATTCAACCCATGTGAGTCAAAAAAAATTAAAAAATTCTGCTGAGGCTGTTTCAAAGGAAAAACATGAACGTTTAATGAAATAATGAAATGTTCATGAAAGTGTCTCCTATGGAAGCTCAGACTCAAATTATTTTGGGTTTTCACCTTCAGATGACACATAGCTGGTTGGCTGTGACATTGACTCATGCTTTCTGTGTCTCACGTCCCCTTTCTTCTTTTTAAGTTGTGATTCCTGGATAAACCAGAAATGCACCAAAGTGACATTTCAGATGCAAAACATTTTCAAGTTTTCATCAAAAGCTTAAAATCTGCCTTGGGAAAATCTGATTATGTTTTTTTTTTAAATATTTTCATTGCTTTTTCCTGAGTGAAAGAGCCTGTTTTTCAGACAGCTGAAGTGTGTCAGTTGAGAAGGCAGCATAGAGCAGGTTATGGGACCTGCAGCTCTTTGTAGAGGTGGCTTTTTCAGTGTTCACACAGTCACAAAGTGAAGAAGTTAACCTTAACTGCTTTGTAAGCGGTATTTGAATAAATAAAGGGATTCAGTGTCATGGCAATGAACTTTCTGTTTGGAAAGCAACACAGGAAAAATGTGGAATTAATAGTTACCTGATGCTTTTTTTCTGCTCTTTTCAAGCAGAATAGTGGCAAACTGCAGGAATAATACATCATGCCCTCCATTCTTTACTGAGTTTCCAAGGTTAAAAGAACAAATGATAAACAAACATGATTGCTGTGTGCTATCAGCATCCATTTCAATGTGCTCATGTGAGGAACACCTTGCTTCTCATGCCTTATTCCTGCCTTTGGCTCAATTAGGTGCATCTTTCAGAGGCCAAGCTCCTTTGTACAAACATGCATTCTTTGCATAATTGCCTTTTAAACAGGGAGCTTTCTCAGTATTTCCTGAAAAATCAGCTTTCTGAGAATCTGCTGTGTCTTAATACCAGGTACTTGTGCTTCTGTGAGGCTTTCTTTTATAGACACATATTTTAGTCATTTATCATCACAGCTATTTTTAAAGCACCTTGGACTGAGACCTGACATCTCAGTTGCGAGGTAGAAATGAGACTTCTCACCTTTAGTCACTATTGGCCTAATTTTTTTTCTGACAGTTTTCTTGTTTTGTTTGAAAACTATAAGTAGATTCCAAGTTTAACTAGA
Source organism: Falco rusticolus (assembly GCF_015220075.1). Taxonomy (NCBI): domain Eukaryota; kingdom Metazoa; phylum Chordata; class Aves; order Falconiformes; family Falconidae; genus Falco; species Falco rusticolus. Next base: position 1,430,014 of record NC_051189.1, on the reverse strand, counting down.
CTTTTTTTTTTTCTTTATGTGCTCTTCTTTTTGGTTTCTGTGGTTTATTTAAAAGATTAATCTTCCCTCTTAATTAGGAACCATCTATAATAGTGGTATTAATACTAGCTAGGAGTTCCAATGATGGATCACTACATTATTTTACCTTGTCTTGAAATATAGCTAGAAATATACTCGCAGGCAGAAATATGAGCCCTGCCCAGCAAGATTTCCAGTGGGGTTAAAACGTATGAAGAAACAGCAGATGGATTTGCAAAGGAGAATACAAGGCAATAATTACAGCTGCAATTACAACAGTCTTTTGAAATTATCTTTAAATAGAAAATATCTTTAAATATAAGTTAACTGATCTGTATTTTCAGTTATATTTAGCACCATTTTCGTCTACCACTGGTGAAAGATTATAGACTCCATCAGGCATATCATCAACTGATATAAATTAGTGTAACTCCATGGATGTTGATGAAATTTACCAGCTTACCCTCTGAAGATCTGCACCTTCACTTTTTATTAAGATTTTGTGATATTATAGATTGCCAGAGTCTGTAACTTTTAGCTTTTTCAGTTATCATGTACTATTAGTTTAAAAAAATGAAGTTATTTCAGGAAATATACAAATTGTTAACAAAGAGTCTTAAGATGGAGTGAAATACTGACAGACTCCTACAGTGACTGTAGCATCTTGCTAGCACTGCTCACCTCTTCATAACCGTGCCTGCCAAGACATAGCAGCTGAATATGTTTGGTTCCTATTTTTCTTTGGAGCAAAGTAAAAGAGATCCATCCTCCCCTTTGCAGAGGCAGCTTAAAGTGGAACAATTGAAGTTGATTTCCATGAGTCAGTCTCAGTTTGCCCTTAAATGAATCTGGAGAGTTCACATGACCATTTCCATGTGTTAGCTGAGAGGATGTAACGAACATCCAAGGGTCATCAACTCCAGAAACCATTACAAATGGTCCAGGGAAAAAACGTGATGACTATGCACTTAGGAAAGGTATAATGGTTATGTTTACACAGTGAACAGAATGCATAAAAAAGAACAGCATGTATGCGTCATGTAAATGCAAATGTGAAGATGTAACCAATGTTTTGATAGTGCAAGGAGGAAATGCACCTGGAGAGGTGCAGCTGATCAGTGTGCCCTACTCTGAAAAAAGAACTTAATATCCATTTGCACCAAATAAGGCCCTGGCAAGGTCATAGTGAAAATTTCCACAGAGAAAGCTTTGTTAAAAAAGAGTATCAGTGGAGACCAGCTAATGCCGCCAACGTTACCTGTTCTAATAAAGTTAGGCAAGTTCTTGAAAACTGAACCTGAACTCTGAAGTCTTCCTAGTTGAAGAGTTCAGAGACTCAGCCAGGGAGCTGCCAGTCTGTTTTCTTATAACATCAAACTAACATTCCTTCATCGCACACATAGTTTATCCCCTTCATTTGATCTGTTTGTTTCTTGGGTTTTTTATGAGGTTCACAGTAAGACTGGGGGGTTTGGGGTGAAGTTTTTTGTTGTTTTGTTGTTTTTTTAAGAAAGACATTTGTTCCCATTAAATTATTTCAAGGCTCTTTTAGCATTACCTATAGCTCTCAGGTTTTGGACAACAGGTATTTCCTTTCAGTCAGTTATTGATGATTAAGTGATGACTTCCTTTTAGGTAATCACAGTAAGTATAGGCAAATGACATTTTAGGTCTATTATTTCCAATTATGTAGATTCCAAGCTTAGCATTTCATAAGATATCAGAATGTTGGAATCTCCTATTTTGTTTGATAGACTGTTTGAATGAATCTCGAGGCTTGAGTCAGTTGCCTATACAGAGGTGTCAAGTGTTATTTATAACGCCCACAGGTAGCTGAGACACCTTTATGGGGCTGGCAGCTATTACACAGGAGAGAAGGAATGGGGTTTTCAAGAACATGATGGCAGACCTCCATGGTAGCTTGCCTATCCAGTCTCCAGTGACAATGGTGCTCTGTTTAAATTGTATTAACTGGGAATCAGTAACTTTTTAAAATTTTATTTTATATATATACATATATATTTGATGTATGTCCTTTTCAGTTCTGTGGGGTTCTGGAGCAGCAGCTGGAAACTGAGCAGAATTGTACATGAAATGGCACTGGCCACCTATCTATCCTGGGCACTTTTATTCTGCCCTTACCAGGTGAGACACAGTTTAAGACTCCTATTTATAAGTGTCTACAAACAAAGGTTTACCTCTGCTTTTGGTGTCTAAGTTTCTATCAAAATCTGTCAGGATCTAAGAGTCTCAGTTCTGTTGCTTGAATGTCTTCTTCAATGGCACAAGACACCTAGTGCACCCTGCTTTTCCTCTGGCTGCACTCCTAAGGGTCATGTGACTCCTAGAAGTGCTATGTCGTTCAGTTCTTGGATTGTCTGGGATACCTTTGAGTGTCTTGGGTGCCATCAGATGCTTACCTATAGGCATCCACTTGCATGGCTCATCTGGTCAGCACAGTCAGTGGAGCCTAGAGAGCAATTCAGCTGGTCAGCCAACCTAGGGTGAGCTAATATGATCTCCCCCTCTGCTTATATTGTGTAGTGACAATACTCAGGCACTCTTAGGTATAGCATTGGCATATAGGGCTAGCAGATGCAATATAGGACCTATGAGATATCCAAACTCTTCTGGACCAGCAGTTAGAGATGACTTAAGATACCCCAGTGTATCTGAGATGGGAATGGATGCCCATGTTTAGGTGGTTAAACAGATCCCACAGATCACCATCAGTTACAGTAAGAACCCAGTGGACTTCAAGAAGTAGACGTCTAAATGTGGTTGTCTTAAATTGGGTCCCAACTCTACCCACGATGTTTGGAAACAAGGTTAATATTGATAGCATGATGCAAGGTGTGTAAGGTAAAAAAAACATGCAAGGTTCTCTGCTCTTGCCTCATGTATTCTCCCTCTAGAACAATAACAGCCATAACTTTCTTTTCTATTCTATAAAACCATTTCGGGGGGGATGACCCCAGCCAGCAGCCACATACTGACACTGACTGTCCCTCACTCCCCTCTCTGAGGGGGCTGGGGGGTGGAAATTGAAGGAAGGCAAAAGGACTTATGGATCAATATAATGACAATTTAATAAGAAAAATGAAAGCTGTGTGTGCAAGCAAAGCAAAAATAGGAATTAATTCACTACTTCCCGTCAGCAGGCAGATGTCCAGCCATTTCCTGAAAGAAGGGCCTCCGTATCCATAACAGCTGCTTGGAAAGACAAATGCCATAACTCTGAAATTCTGGCTTCCTCCGCCTTTCCCTGAGTTTTATTGCTGTGTATGATGTCATATGGTATGGAATAACTATTTGATCAGTTTGAGTCAGTTCTCCTGGATGCATTCGCTCCCAGCCTTTTGTTCACTCCCAACATGCTGCTCCGTACAGGCTGCTATGAAGGAATTTAACTCTGTAACTTCATCCCAGCCAAACCCATTTTGGGGTTTGGTACACCATTCTTCCAAGCAGATAGTAAAAGGATAAGCAGATTGCCGTCTGGGTAACATCTGTGCAACACTATAGTAAGTGTAAGCAATATTCCACTGACATTCTTTCCTATATCATTGTTCTGATTATTCCTGAAGGTCCCAGTCACTTTTAGGACACTTTATAGTATACCACTCTATTTTGTAGAACAGAATTAGCCTACCGCCAAATGGAAGGAAAGATGCAAGTGCTTCAGTTGGGAAAATAGGAGAGAAAGAATGGGGTTTTCAAGAACATGATGGCAGACCTCCATGGTAGCTTGCCTATCCAGTCTCCAGTGACAAACACCATCACCAAAGCTGGTGCTCTGTTTAAATTGTATTAACTGGGAATCAGTAACTTTTTAAAATTTTATTTTATATATATATATATTTGATGTATGTCCTTTTCAGTTTCATAACCTGAATGGAAAGTGTTTAGGAGGTACAGAACTTCATGGTTATTTTTGTAGAGCCAAAGTGGTCTCCAGGTTTAGTTTAACCAATTGCAGTTTAGCGTAACAGAATTTTTCACAAAAATTTAAACTTCAGTCCTACATCAGTACTGCAAGGAGTTAATTTATTACTGGATGGTCTAAGTGCATTGTGATATGGAAACATCCTCTCTGGATGATAAAGCCACAATAAACTCGGGCATACCTAGAATAAGACTTAACTAGAGACTGTAATGAAATCAAAAACTGGAGCTTTTTACCACATCAACAACTTCCCTAAAGCTTGTAGGAAAAGCACGTTTCATTGGGGATCTACAAATCACAGTCATCTTTGTCCACTGCATATTGATAAACTTGCCACTTGTCAGTTAAATCAGGCAAATTATTTCTTCTTTTAAGATTAAAGGGGCAGTTTAAATTTCCTTGTTAATGCAAAGCAGACTACTGGGTTGAATGCTGCTGATTGACCTAGTATCATATGACACATTAGCAACTAGGGAAATTAAAATTGGATTACCCAGCACACTCTCTTGAGTTGAGCTTTTCTGGCACAAGATTCCTGTTAATATTTCACTTCTAATATGTCTTCTATGCCAGGGGTGCTAGAAAGAGAAGGGGGGAAAGGGAAGAAAGAACAGAAAATGAGTTTATATTGGATTTGTGTAACAGACAATGATTGCTATCAAATCACAGCTTAAATAATACATTGTTCAGCAACGTAGGCACTGTACTGAGGTGTTTAGAACATTTATGTACACAGAGTAAAATCTTCTGCCTATTTCTTAGTCTCCCTTTCTGTCTGGAATACAGATGCATGCACTGAAACTATCATTTCAAGACAAAACCAATAGCACCAGCAATGATGAACAACTTCAGTGGAGCAAACACGGTGAAACAAAGATGGTTCACAGAGACTGACTGGATATGTTTGTCTAATTTTGAGAGGATATTCTACCCAAGTTTAAGGTAGCAATGTGAACCAAAAGCATGTGAAAGGACCTGCTGGGTTCATGCATGCTTTCAGGGCCGCCCCCTGAAAGAGAAACTTATCTTTAAACATCCTGTAATATTGACCACTGATCCACTCAGACTGGGGGGAGGCACTCTGATAAGATCAACAACATATAGCATTGCCTCCTTCCCCCACATACTCCTTTATCATTGCTAAACTGCCTGTTTTTAAAGCAAAGTCTTAGCACAATTCTAAGCCTCAATTCAGCCTTCCAATAATTGCCGGCTACAACACTGCACTGCTGGCACTGGCCATGACAGGCAAAGAATTTGCTAGCTGACTACGCAAGATGGGCAGATGTTGGGTGAGAGATGGAGAAGGGACTTGCCAGAGTCAAACAAACAGAGGGCTCCACACAGTGCCTTGCCAACTTCCCCTGCAGGATCATGCCTACTAAGCTCATTAAAGTTCACAGCAGAATCTGGACTCTAAATTGAATAATCTTAGTAGCACAAAAGTATATTAATTTACTGTAAAAACTCTATTAAATAATGTAGGAATGGTAATGCCAAAGTTTATTAATTGTGACATGAATGTATAGGAACAACAGGAATTTAGTAATTTGGAAACAGGCAAGCCAAAAAAATCTTGCAATTAAGGTAAACAGAGCAAAGAGGAACATTATAAACTAGACCTTTTCTGTCTCCTGCATTAATACAGGAGCTCTACATCCATGGGGAACTGGCAATCACATATCAGTGATATTTGATATAAATGTAATACAATAACAGCAGTAATACTCCTCCTCCTCCTCCTCCTCCTCCTATCAATAATAGTAACATCTAGTCCTAACATCTAAAACCTACCCCTCATGTCAGTGGGTGCAGCTCTACCAGTGTCAATGAATAGTGCATGGTATGGACTTGCCCATTTCACTGCAGTATGTTGAAAGGGACATATTTTTCCTTATGAACATTAACAGACATTGAGATGACTAAAAAGGCACTACTGATTTTCAGGCCAACTGGTTTGTGTCCTGGTATTTTCTCCTTCTTTTTAGAGAAATAAAGACAGAAGGAAATTTAAAACATATGGCCCATCTCCAACACATACTGACGATCCAGCCATGCAAATACTTACGCCCAAACATTTTTCAACCTGGAAGAACTTAGAGTGCCCACCTGTATGCATCAAATGCCAATATCAGAGGAAGGAAAAGCTCTCAAATACATGTTTATTTGGTGAAGCAGTGCCAATGCACTCCTCACCAGAGGCTTATCTTGTAAAAAAGATTTGGGTACATAATTTAATATTTTACATGAATTTTATTTCAAGATTGGCATATGAAGGGGAAAAAAATAAAATAAAATTCTTAAGAATGTAACCTGACAATAAGCTGACACTGACATTTAAATGAATTGTCTTCATTTCTTTTAAGCATCTACTGTAAAAGTTGTGATGGTAATCATTTGTCTTGTACTATCTATTTCCTTCTGATTTTGCTTGTGCAAAGGCAGAAATGGAAGATTTAATTTGCAAAGTTTCAAGGCATTCAGAAGTCGTTTACACACTGAAGGTGTCTATTAAGAAAAAGTCTATTATATTTCTTGCCATGAATGTATTCTGATAAGACTGCAGTATGCAGCACTCATGTGAAAGCAATGTAAAGCAAGTGTCAGAGCCAGATAACAGAGTCTAAACAATCTTTGATTACCAATGAAAACCTGAAAATTGGTAAGGGTTCAATTAAATGCTAACTAGCAGATTTTTCAAACGGATAATAAGAAAAAAGGGAAAGTTAATTTCTTCAAAATAGTAGCACACAAATGACATTCTGACTAATTATAAATGAGACTGAATTTTTAAAATTAGTCCTAATGATAATTACCCAATATTTACAATTTGGGTAATCTAGTTAGTATAAATATTATTGCTGTTTGTATTTTCACAGTTAAGACTAGGTTTTTCACCAAAGGGTATGACTGTGAGAATACAACTACTTTCTTATGTATAAATAAAGCATATTATAACATAGGCAAAAGGTGAGCCATATCGAGGGTACAATGATTCCCTTCTTTAAGTGCTCATGCAACATCCAAAAAAAGCATACACAGGTGTATATTACCTGGGTTGCAAGGGGTGTAGGACATATTTCAGAGGGACTGAATGAGATCAGACAATAAGAAACCACATTCTGTTAAGCAGAGTTCCTCAAGAAAAAAGTAATAATTCTGATGGCAACTCATATTGACAGAGTTCCTCTAACCATGACAAGGCAGATTTCAAGGAGAAGTACCTCCAAACTTACATTCAGACAGAAGGGATTGAGATGTAGTCTGTCTGCTATTTCTCTTCTGAAACAACAGTGAATGGATTTTATTGAAAGTGAGCTATGTGCACACTCTTCAATCAAAAATGGTTGAAAGACAAAGAACTACAAGCTAGTGGCTGTAAACTCACCTGGAATGATGGACTCGTCCTATCTGCAGCACTGCTCACTGTTTCATAAAACAGTTCTGTGGGTATCCAGGTATCAATGGAAATAAGTGCAGTGAGGAAGGAATATCTCAAGTAATGAAAACTGTAAAAGACTGGAATTACTCTTTTTTTGGCAAGGAATCAAGGGAGGCACAACAAATAGTTTGGGAACAGACAGAAGAGTTGAAATTAGAGGGAAGAATACTACTCAAAAAAGGAAATGCACTCCTAATTGCACTGTGAAACTCCTTGCCATAGAATACTGTTGAAGCAAGAGTATATCGGGGTTCAGAAAGCAAAAAGATATTTCAATGGTCATCAGAATAACCATCCTGCTAAATATTAACTCGACGAATATTTTTGTGATGCTTGTTAACTACTTATTCTATAAGGGATTATTGGTAGCAAACATTGGCCTTTCAAAATGTCTGAAATTTGTTATTCTTGCTGGAAGTGAACAAAATCATTGGTAGACATACATTTTTTCGGTAAAGACTTTGGAATTACCTTTTAAGTTTTCCATGGAAATGAAACTAAACTCCCTAAGGGAAAGATGGTGGCCATTATGATTGAGACAGCAGGTGTTTAAAATTGTTCCTGCTGAGCACAATGCAGGACTAAAATTTTACTAGGTTGGGAGAGGTATAAGAACATATTTTGCTGAATAGAGAGCCAATATGATAAACTGAGACACTTTCCAATTATCCTGAAGTGAATACAAGCTACAGCTCCTTCCTAAACCACATCTAAAGGCTGCACTGAATATTTCCTGATGATGAAGTCATTTTTTAAATGTCGTAGGAGGCAAGTTTTAATTTTTTCACTCTCTCAGTGTGTTCAAGGATAGATGACAATATAAAAAACCAGGGACAATCACTGGCAACCAAAAATGTAATTAGCTTCCAGAAAGGTTAGTGTTTCATTTTTTCTTTCTTATTCCCTAATGTAAAAGAGCTAATAAAAAAAAAAAAAAAAAAGTCATGTGACTGTGTTCAAAGTGTTTTGAATTTTGGCTAAGTCAAACACAAGGAAGAAATGTGTTTCACAAAAACAGTGTGAGTAATATGTCCTGAGGGGTTAGCACAGTTACTTGCTCAGTAAGGTCAAATTATGTGCAAGGCAGGGACATTTAGCATAAAAACAGTATTAATAATTCATGTGACAAGCTGAGTGGTGGAACGATAAGATATGGTGAGGTGGGAGGGTGGGGGCTGGGGGGGGAACCCAACAAAAGAACCCAACCATTACATAGAGGCAGTGGAAGAAAAAGGTCATATGAAAAAAAGCCAATAGGATAAAGAGGTAAAAATACCAATTAAGACTTCTCTTATAAATGCCCACAGAGATGCAGTCTTACAGTACGACAGGGATTCTGGTTTCTGTTATTTGCTTGCTGGTTATCTCAAGCCAAAGTGACTCAGTGCAGAATATCATATCGTATCTCACCAGCCAATTACATACTGTTTATATTCACTACAGCGTAATAAAGAGAAACAAAGCTCTCTGGATAAATAAATACAGTAGTACTATGTTAGGAAGAGAATGAACAAGGTGCTTCAGGTCTAAAAGAGAAGGATTTTGCTATCCTGGCCTAAAACTCCAGAGGATTTTTTATTTCTGAAACTTTCTCAAAAGCCTGAAGTCTCCCGTGAAATGTAAGTCTTGCAAGAGCTGAGTGAGCTGGCGCCTAACTAATGCGATGCCTGTTTGGGATCCAGAAACTACGCTTTTTCTCATCTTATGTTCCCTAAGAAGCATTAGGAATACTCTCAGTAATCCTGAAACCAGAGTCCTCATAAAATGTGGTTTCTTCCACCTGACACTTTCTGGCATATGTATGTGCAGAGCTACAGGTGGTTGCCTGAAACCAGCACATGGCAGAAGAGCAAGGTAATGGGAGGGAGGCTGCTAACAGCAGCTGGAAGGTGAGTGCAGCTGTTGTCACTGAAGATGACGTGCTTGCCATAAACTCCTTTTTCTGCTCCTCAGGTTTAGGTACCAATACCTTTTCTCACTCCACCTATTAGTGCTTTAAGTTAATGGCAGAGAGGAGACAAAACAAATATGAGTATCTACCCCAAAGAAGCAATATTTCTGGCCCTCGTGTACCTTCTTTCATGTTTCTGTAAGAACAGCAAGAACTCCCTGCAGTCTCTATTCCAGAGGAACCACGTTGTGTGACCTGCTGAGTCTTCATAATTTTATTAGAAGTCTCTCATGGAATCACACAATCGTAGAATAGTTTCGGTTGGAAGGGACGTTTAAAGGTCATCTAATCCAACCCCCCTCCAATAAGCATAGACATCCTCAACTACATCAGGTTGCTCAGAGCCCCATCCAACCTGACCTTGAATGTTTCCAGGGATGGGGCATCTACCATCTCTCTGAGCAATCTGGTCCACTGTTTCAACACCTTTATCATAAAAAATTTGTTCTTTCTATCTAGCCTAAATCTTTTTTTTAGTTTAAAACCATTGTCCGTTGTCCTATCGTAACAGGGCCTATTAAAAAGTTTGTTCCCATCTTTCTTATAAGCTGCCTTTAAGTACTGAACATGGAACAGATCCTCCTAGAAGCTATGCTGAGGAACGTGGAGGACAGGAAAGTGAGTTGAGACAGCCAGCATGGTTTCAGCAAGGCAAGTTCCACTTGACCAACCTCGTGGCCTTCTGTGATGGAGTGACTACATCAGTGGACAAGGGAAGAGCTATGCATACCATCCATCTGGACTTCTGTAAGGCCTTCAACACGGTTTCCCACAACATCCTTGTCTCTAAATTGGAGAGATATGGATTTGATGGTTGGACTGTTGGGTGGATGAGGAATTGGTTGGATGGTCACATCCAGAGGGTAGTGGTCAACAACTCAATGTCCAGATTGAGACTAGTGAGAGTGGTGTCCCTCCAGGGTCTGTACTGGGACTGGTACTGTTTAATATCTTCATCAATGACATAGTGAAATTGTGTGCACCCTCAGCAAGTTTGCAGATGACACCAAGCTGAGTGATGCTGTTGGTGCACCTGAGGGGTGGGATGTCATCCACAGGGACCTGGACAAGTTTGAGAAGTGGGCCAAAATGAAGCTCTTGAGGTTCAACAAGGCCAAGTGTAAGATTCTGGACCTGGGTTGGGGTAACCCCCAGTATCAATGCAGGCTGAGAGATGAAGGGATCCAGAGCAGCCCAGCCAGGAAGGACTTGAGGGTACTGCTGGATGAAAAGCTGGACACAGGTGTGCACGCAGCCCAGAAAGCCTCTTAGCTTATCTCTTACTCCATTTTGGTCTCAATAATGAGAACTAGATCTTGCCAAGACAAACCTGACACAGAGGGAGCTAGTACGATGTATCAAATAATCCCCCAATTTAGTGTCACCTGCAAACTTGTCAAGGGCGTGCTCATACTGCCCAGCTTAAGCAACCCCAGCATCAATCACCAAGGATCACCACTCATAATTATTTATGGGTAAACTTTGTGCTGTTGACCACTACCTTTGAGCCTGACAATCCAGTTAGTCTAATGCTCACCATGTAGTGTACCTATCCAGTGCATATATCCTCATTATGGCTGCAAGGATACTGAAGAAATTGTGTTAAAAGCTTTCATAAAGTCAACGGAAGTTATTTAACCCCCACTCTTCCCACGTCCACAGAGACTGCCATTTCACTGTGAAAAGCAATCAGACTGGTCAAGCATGATTTACCCTGATATATTACCCATGATTTATCCAGACTCTGTATTCCCAATCACCTTTGTCCCTCATGTGCCTGGAAATAGCTTCTGTGTATAATACCTTTTTATCAAGAAGCCCTGAAAAGTAGCTAGTGAGGCAAGCTCTGGGGTGCACCTTTCAGCGGTGTGCTCCAGCTACAAGAAGATTTCACTCTTCACCATGGCAGGGATAAGGATTTCATATAAGTAGAATCCTTCCAAGGGGCAAACTGCAGGACAGCCTGCCGTTTGACTTGCAGTTTTTCAACGATTTCTATACTCCACAGTTCAGCACCTACAAGAAGAAGGGTGTAATTTAAGACACATCCTTGCCTTGATCATTGATTTTTGTGAATCCTGATTTTAGATATTGAACTGACTGTGCACTGACATGGACATTAGGACTATAATTCCTCTAACATGTCTGGATATTATAGTGCATAAATTCCTCACTTTATCTTTAACTTCATTTGTGTACCGCATTGATACTTAAGTAATGTACTATATGCTTCAATGGTACTCATATAGCAGGCAGAATTGAAGGTGATATAAACATTTATTTTAATAATGACAGGAGTAGAGTTTGAGGCTGGAGTCAGGAAGACCTGACTGCGTAAATTTGCCACCTTGAGTTAGACCCTCAGACTTCCCACCCATTGCCAGAGCAGAGAATACATCTAAAGAGCAGCAAATGGAGACAGGAGAGATTTTAAAATAGCAAATAGGAAATTTAAAGAAAGTAGCAAGTCTTAGATCTCATGTACATCTGAGTTAGTAAGGTGATTCAGTACAGGAAAGAGAACCTCAGTTATGATTTATCTAAGAGAAGGTTAGGGGACAAATTCCTTGTTCTGAAGACTTACCAAACTCCTGGATTTGGTTTTCAAGTTCCCATGTTCTGCTGATGCTCTGGATTTATGCCTTCATAGCTACAGGCTGTTGCTTCTGCAGAGAACAGGACTATGCATTTTAGAAGTCCTTTTGTTTGTGAGCATATTCAGAGCATATAAAAGTGATAAAACAACCCTAGAGGTACTTTCTAGGAAGTCTGGATGTCTGGACAGTCATCAGAGGAGGGCTGCACAGGGGGAGATGTTTCTTGTTTGCAGTGGTCTGGGCTTATTTGGGTTAAAGCTGAACAAAAAGAAGAAATGTTTTGTCCTCCTTTTCCTCCTCTGCATTCTGTGAGTGATAAAACTTGAGCTGTGCTGCCAAAATAATCACAGCTTTAGAAGCTGCTTTAAGGGATTGGGATTATCTCAATTATCACAGCTCTTCCGAAGGTATGAGCATAGAGGACATCAATCTGATAAGACAAAAATCCTTGTATTTGTGTTCCCATATCTATAAATTCTATAATACACCCAGAGGCAGCAAATCAAGTCACATTCATGCCATGTCTTACTTATGCAAGTAAGAGAGCAGGATTACTTGGTGTCCTGAAACCATGGAATTGTGATACCTAAGACCACCCAGTAAATTACCCGTCCCTTTGTTTAGAGGTAAAGAAAGGGGCAGCTCTGCCACAGAGCTGCTGCAGCAAAACATACACCTTGCCCTGCCTGCCTAAGTCCCAGAAATTCTTCTGGTGGTAGACCAGGATGTAGACAACATGCAAAGCCATCTTTTTGCATTACAACAGCCATCAAATACTCTGAAATTCATATTTCTGGATGGAGTCACAAAGGTGGTAGAGCTTGGAGGAGCAATGGCTGCATGTGACTGAATAGCTTGAAAGGTTTGGCAGTTACACTAAGTCCCTGAACAGGCAGCAATGGGCAGAAGCAGTATATCAGGGTCACTCCACTCAGCATTAAAGTTGGATCTTGTTTGGCTGTTGCTTTTCTTCTCTTGCTATTCTTATCCAATTAAATAACTGTAATAATGGGAAATGACATAATTGATTTGGTTTCTGGAAACATAACACATATGGCTTTTGACCCAAACAGACTCACAGAGCAAGCGGATGGTGGATATAGCAGCAAGAGACAGAATCCTGTATTAGACTGGAGTCAGGACAGAGTTGTTAAAAAGGTAAAGGGGAAAGAAACTTCCTTCATGGCCTCAAAATATGTATGCTTAAATTATTCAGCTATCATTGACAAATCCTTTGTGTTCAGGTTCCTCAATTATACAAAATTGTCAGTTCAAATATTAGAATAATTTACTAATCCTGCTTCTGTTTGGCACTCAGGCGATCTCTGGGTAGATGCTGTAATCATGCTCTCAGGTACAACTATACTAATGATGCTGTGTCTTCAGAGTAACAGGATGTTACCTGTTCCATTATAAAAGAAAAAGATATGATCTGATTTGGAAAACACATAGAAGGTAAAATGAGCTGAAGATTGAAAATTATAAAGCTGGGAAAACTGACAAAAAGGACTATCTTTTCAAAGATCAAATACAGCTATTTGCAGCAAAACTATAGGAAACAAGTAGGTATTCTTCTCTTGTGTGGTGGTTCTGAGAAAGCATCCATGCTACAGCAGGGCATCAAACAAGTGCATTTCCTGCCCTTCCAGGAGATTAGATGCTGCTAAGCAGGATAGTAGGCTGAGGGGCAGTGTGGGAGCAACTGCTTAAAGCTTTGAGATTGGTATCTTTGCCACTTTCTCAACCAACTTCTTTCTGTCCCTCCGTGTGTGAGGAAGGGGACAGGCATAGGAGGAAAAAGAAAGAAACAAAGTATATATCATTAAAAATGTAACGAGGTGAAGGAAAGGGCACTTCAAAGTCAGGATCTGGCAGACAGGCCAAACTCTTGAAGCAGCAAAAAGCATTATTGATAGGTGATATCAATAATACATGTGAATAGGAGGTAAGAAACTGAGAGGAGGATGCAAGTGCAGCTTTGCACTTAAAGAAGAGGGATGGAGCATGCTTGGGCTAATGAGGCAGTTGCTGCTGCACTAAGGGCAGTAGGTTACTTGCTCTGACTTCTCTCTTGGCTTTGCAAATGCAGGGAGGAAGTGGAAAGATTATAGGATCTTCCCTTTCTAGTGCTGCTGCTGGAGAAATCTATCCTGTTCACTGTGTCACACCAAGGCCAAGTTATTTAGCAAGTGTCAGCTCTTTTAGAGTAAAAGCAATGATAAAATCCGCAAGCACAGAAGATGGAAGAGCAGAGTCAAAATGTAGAGCTGGAGATGCAGTCACAGCACCAGGTCTGTAGGGCAGTGCTTCCTGTCGTGTTCAGGCAGGGAGCGTAGAATGGTTCTTGGTAGGTGTCCCCATGCTGGCCGTTGAGTGAAAAAGACTACGAACATGTATGGCTGCTCTTCTGTAAGACTAGGTCCACAATATACTCATCATGTTAACCAGAAGGCAGTGTTTGGGTGTTTCCTTCAAGCAGGGCAACCACAGACTACCTCTCTCTTGTCCTCTCTTCCATATTTGTGCTAAATACATTCTAGTACAACTTGAATTACTGTTCATCCAAGGGTAAGAGAAGACGATTCTTCTTAGTACTGTCCAATTAAGACTCACAATGACTAACAAGAAATGGTTTCTAGTCAGCTAGGACTTCATTCTGTTGCTGTTGACCTCTGAAGAGCTGAAGAACCGGTGCCTATAGTTATCTTCACACATCTTCATCTCAGTGCAGTTCAGCTAGTATCATACATATTTTAGGAACATCTTTGGAATCCCTGAATGTTCCAAAGACACAAAATTTCTCCAGAAACCTCATAAGATTTTCTCAAAAGGTTTCAGAAGCTTTGAACTTCCTCCCAGGATGGAAAGGTAATGAGTAGATTGCTGTTCTTGTTTTGATGTTTCTAAATGGGAATATGAGAATAAAATCACATATTGTCTGATGTCTTCTTCAGAACTTCCCAGAAAGCAAGGTTAAAAACCAATATATTGGTGTTTCATGAGAAATCATTGTAACTCTTTAGTGAGTCACCTCTATTCACCTAACTTTTATGCCTTTTCCTGTTTGTTTCCAAGGAACACTGACCCTTCTCTACCACTCATCTGGTTAGTACTGAAGTTGTGAATTCTTAAACCTAGACTGAATGCACCCATCAGAGTCTAAGACAATTTTTGACAATTAAGGACAAGGATAAAAACATAAAGTTTTCAGTATAAGTACAAGGCATATCAAGAAAACATGATTTGAAAATCTAATCAATCTTTCTAAGTACTGAAACAAATGGAATTGATAGAAATATGCTGGGTTAATGGTTGGACTCGATGATCTTAAAGGTCTTTTCCAGCCTAAACAATTCTATGGTTCTATGTAAAGTAATGGGCTGCCAGCAGCTGTTGTAAGCAGATACTCTTCTTCAAACATTTTAAAATCAGACACTTTAAATAGGTATTTAGTTTATGATATATTCCTGAGATTTTTGCTTTTCCTGTTTTCTTTATGTTTAGACTCAAGTAGGAAAAGTTTGTAATACACCCTCAGCAAATGATATTTTTTTCTGTTAACAGTATTTGCAACCGGATATCCTTTGCATGGGAGGTTTCTAGGGAGTAATTTCCATGAAACTAGGAGAAATGGTATTATTTCTTACCTCAAGGTAAACTGAATTTATCTCTTACTAAAATATCAGTTGTTTCCTGGTGCTGCCTCTAGGTGTTACAGTACTGTCTCCAACTTTTTTGAAGCTCATTTTTACCCTTGAGCACTTCAGATAAGTTACCCTAGAGAAGAATTAGGTCATATAGGTTTTAAACAATGATTTAGAGCCTAGTACCTAGAATAAAGGGCAGTAAAAACCCACGATACCATCTAGTCTGGGCACCAGTGAGCGCAGTGTTGTGGCTTTTAGATATAGTTAAGTGCACGTTATTTAGCGTTCATCCCCCGAGAGCATCCTCCACAGTCCCAAGGCCCTGCAGCACCCAGGAGCACTTCCTGAAACTCACTGTACCACTTGCCTCACTTAATATCATCCCATTACTCTTAGTTACAGCTCACTTGATTCACTTTTTTAAATCCTCACATTTTGGCTGCATAAACCTGCCATACATTTACAGGCAGATTCATGTTGTGTTATCCAACACAGAAAAAGCGCAGCACACACTTTGCAGTGGAGAGTGTCCTCACTTCAGGTTGTGAAGAAAAGTAGAGAATAAACCTTAACAGACTGCATTTGACTACACGTGGGTGCAATGTGTGGAGCCCAGGGTGCACTTCTTCTGACCCCAACATACATATCTGAAGAAAGTTGATATGTTATATCCCCAAGGTGCTGTGTATAAAGGAAGTCTTCTCTACTTAGCTTGTGTAAAACTCCACACTGCAGACACCTAAACCTAGGTGAGATGTATTCCACTTTTGATCACTGTGATGAGCCACCCCACAAAATGGCAGATATCTCAGGGGTTGGGTCCTCTCCAGCACTAAGAAAAGTCGAGCACAGGGAAGGGGTCAACAGCGCCTCAACCCTCCTCATTGTCACCACTGCAGAGCTTGATCATCAGTTATTGCATAATTGTGTCCTGATTCTACACGGTGTCAAGTGCTCTAATTCTAGCCTGAAAGTGTCCGCCCGTGGGCACTGACATGTACCCTGGGCTCACAGCGTTTAAGGGACAATATGAACAACTTGCCTGGTCTACCTTTGGGACATCCTTCTTTAGAAAGCCCTAAGTGCAGATCTGACAAGCACTAAGTCTATGTGTGTATATATATATATGTCTACATGTACAGGCATGAGTTTAGGTATTCCTAACCTTACAGCTTAATTTGATATAATGATTAGTAAGGGAAAGAAGAAAGCTAAGCACCTGTGTATCTTACAGTAGCAAGTTAACTACACAGAACTGTAGTCTACTCTTAACTGTAGTCTACTCTTACTAGCCATATGGGGAAAATAAACTGGTTTCCTGACACTGAGTCATCTTTTTTTTCCCCCTAGCTGAGCTTTTTTGGTGAATTTTATCTATATCTTCAAGTGGAAGCGTGTATTATTGTGGACAGCCAGAACCAAATGTTTTAGTATTGCTGCAGTGTGCTTGCCATCCCTCTCTGACTTCAGCCTTTGTAAAGATTAGAGCATTTGCTGTCATAATGCAATTTAAAAAATAACTTTTTGCTTGCTGAAGGTTAAAAGGACGAAAGGCTGTTCCATGGCAATTACTTTTTCTGTGGCTTAAAAAGGAAAATTCAGGTCATGTTACTTAAAAATTTACCCCCCTAATGTTTTAGTTTTTACTTCCTGCCAATCATACTTTGCTGAAGTTGCCTCAGGTATCGTTAACAACTGTGTTTTTCTGTCCATCTGACCTGTAGGCAAAAAGTAGTTCTCATCAGAGAAGAAAAAACTGCTTTCCTGTGAAAAATATTTTCCCCAATGGGGAAAAAAGCTAACAATGAAGTGAGCAGGTGTTTTCAAGAAAACATTTGATTTTTTTCTATGATGAAGAATGTATCATTTCAGAAAAGATAATTTATATCTGTCAGCTTCCTGGCTGCCAAGTAGCATATTAATCCTGACTTCAGGTGGGTACTGTGACAGTGCCTCCACACCCTTGATAAACCATTTTAGACTCTTCAGTCTAGTAAAGAGTCTTCAGACTCTCATTGCACTGTGATGTGGCTTTAGCTGATAAATCAGTCAGAGGATCCTTTTCCTCTCTGCCCTCCCTTCACCACATTAATATTGATTATTTGGAAGTAAGGAGTCCCAAGGAGTGGAAGTGGATACGCCTCATTGCCTTGAACAATTCTTTTCCCTCTACTGGGACAGTACAAGGTAAATTAATAGTGTGCTTGCAGACACTAGATAATGTTAATGTACTTGCTATTGATAGAGTGAAATAACATGAGTAACTTCAGCTTTACTTAAAACAAAACATTAATTTTCCAAGGCCACTAGGATTAATACAGCTGGTTGGTGTAACACATACAATCTTTTTTTTTAAATATGCAACATTTGCGTCTTTAAGCATGAGGCAGGATTTTATTGCCAGATGAAAGACAAAAGGAGATTTTAATTCATTGCTTATGTACTCAGGCTCTTTTCTGCCTTTAATCTAAGTCCCTGCTCGATTTTGTGGGTAAGAAGATGGCTTTTCAACTAGGAAGTAATACATAGCAGCTTTATCCCCTGTGATCCTCTGACTGTGTAAAAATGCATAGGAAATCTGTAATTGTGAAAGCTGTGGGTTTGTACGTTTCACACACACACAAAAAAAAAAAAAGTGTGCATAAAAAAAGATATGCGTTGGTGATGAGGGAATCTCCAGTTCCACACCCATCCATTTCAAGGCTCTGAGAACTTATTACAGCCATGTTGTATGAAATGGTGTGTATTTTAGACCTCTGCTAGCTAGAAGCACAGATGGTATTTGAGCCATAAGCCTTTCCTGATCTTGAGGAAGATTTCAAGGGCTTGCAGTCCATATCATGGTTTCCTTCCACAGTTTCTCCTGCCTTTGGTGTATGAGGAGCATCTCCCATCCTGTGATGGGAAACTTGGAGGAAATTGCCAGTGCCGAGTGTAGATGAATGTAATGACATACTGGTGATGGCTGCTCATCCACAATGTGACAGTCTGGCAGGGGTCGCAGCACAGCAGGACAGGCTGGGAGGCAGTGAAGGTGTTGCCATACAGGGTCGAAGCATTGCCATGTTACCATTGCCCTTCTAGCCCCACCAATTTGCTATATGACTTTGAGCAATTCATCTGAACTTAAAGTTGGAGTTTACCCATCTGTAACACCGACATAGTAATAAATTATGGGTAGAACCTGAATTACAGCAAATTTGGCCCTGCTTTTCTCTTTTCACTCTGATCCTAATTTCTACAAACGTGTTTCTAGTTCATAAATATTCACGGAATAGCTCATGTAAACAAATTTTGTCTACACGTTATTCACGCACTGTTTGTTTTGATTGTGCAAGTTTCCTCTATGTGTTACTTATGGTCGGTGAACAGTCATAAAAGTCACATACTATTACTTCTGGTACCTGACTGGGTGACTGAATTTTCTAGACAGGAATATAACAAATGACAAGCTGTGGATAATGAATAGCAAGTAACAAATAACAAACTATACAGAATGAATATTTGGAGGAATAATTATTTGTGCTGAAAATCATGAAACTTTTAGGATTTGCTAGCATTTTTTCTCCCAGACAAACTGGTGTTCATTTGAAAGCTCATGAATGATAGATAATCTCATCTCACAAATAATGACAGTTCAAACCTCAATTAAACAAGCTTCACAAAACCCCTGGGAGATAGGCAGTAATAATAGTTTTATATTACTAAAACTGATACGTGAGTATTTTCCCAAAGAAGTTTGGCATTTGAGGGGTATTTCAATACCATTGAAAGAAAAGCACTACTGCAAATGAGTGAAAAATACCCTTATTATATTTGTCAGATTCCAGCATGCAAGAAAATTAGATGAAGGACATTCAAGATACCAGTTCTGGTGGACTGATTAAGGAAAACAACATCATTTATTTGTGGCAGGTCAGCCCAGAGCCTCTTCCAGACTCAGTGAATCCTACAGTTACTTGACAGCCTGCCAGCCCACAGAGCAAATGCCAAAAATTCCTTCCCACCATGTGAGTTAAATCATAGTTAGATTAACTGTAGGCACAAAGTGCAGATAAGCTGCACACATCCAGCTTGTCAGGAGAGAAAAAAAACTGGTTTCTGTTGTAGTAGTTACAGATTTGTAAGTAGATCTTACAGAACTCGTTATTTGCTATTTGTACTAAGGTAGTGCCAGTCTCCAAGGTCATGCAAATGGCCAAGGCACATTTCTGTCTCTTTGATGGTCCAATGCATAGTGTGTGGTGTGGAGAGCTCAAGCCCACAGTCACATTTTTCTGATTCTGCATGTACCTCAGATGTCTGTGCACACCATAGAAGGAACCATACAGCACAAGTTCCTTCACAGATGCAGAACACAATGTTTATGAGAGGACTTGTGATCAAAGCATAAAGTTTTACAGGAGCTCAGTTTTCATCATCCTTCACTACTGTAGAGTTTGAAGTGCTGAAGGACAGATGATGTAGTAAAACAAAGCTTCTTGCAATCCTTCCAGTAGTCATTATGTTGGAGCACCTCGGATACCAACCTGCCACACTGTTACTGTACACTTTTTCCCCGGAAGGTAATAGGGAACTTCTTTACCCACCATCTTATCAGTCCCTCAGTTTGTGTGCAAAGATCCTATAATACACCTGCAATGTACCAGCCTGACTTTGGACATTCTGTACTCAAACTGAGAAAAGAAGTTTTCTTATTTAAGGCAAGCAAAAAAAAAAAAAAAAAAAAAAAAGCAAAAAAAGCAAAGCCCCTCATCTTCTAAACACATGCTTGATTACACAAATGCAAGTATGGACTGCATTTTTGTTTGAGTTCTCAGGGAGGAGAGAGATTGGTTAGCAGAAGGCAGTGACAAATATCGAGACTGAAGCTAGTCTCCTTCGTGCCAGTATTAACCCAAAAGAAACCAGTGTTTATTGATATGAACAAGATCTGGATTAGGTGTGTTTTCTCTACAGCTTTCAGTCTTTCTCATCCTGCTAATCAAAGATCTGTTCTTTGTGCTGCTGTATTAACAATCTTGCCCCAAAACCCAAGGAACAGTTTCTGGATCCTAATATTTGCCCAAAAGACAAGGATATAACCTTTGGATTAGCAAGATGACTTGTTAAACCAGATCAAGAAAATCCTGCTGGCCTCACAGAGCTAACAGCAGCTCACTTTCTGATGCCCTGTCAACTCTCATGAGCTGGGTCTCTCTTTCCCCAGTAGGTTAGCACACTTAACAGCCTTCAAAGCAGCCAGGCTTCTTGCTTTCTTTCTTTTTGTAGGTAATGCTCCCTGTTCTCCAAGTAGGAAAAAAGCTGGGGTAAGTTCCTATTAAGCCAACACAGCCCTTCTTAAAATCTCAAGGCATCAGTGTTCCTACCCTCTTGAACCTTTCATACGCAACAGCTTGTGTTTTTCACTTCTCTTTTACAGCTTCAGTTTTTGAAAATCTACTTTTTTTTCCCCTCCTGCCTGGAGACATTTTTCTCCCCAGAATGTTTAAATTCCCTCACACTGCAGGGCAAAGAATCTGATGCATGTTTGCAACTTTATCAGTATATTGTCATGCTTCTTCCCCTGTCCAGCATGCACTAGGAAAAAAAAGCTTAGAAATTACAGAAAAATCTGTGACATGGTACATGGGAAGAAAGCACCCTGTGCTTCCAGGGCTGCACTGGGAGTTAGACCCTACAGAGGTCTAGTCCTTTTTCTGGCATGGATTTCTGCTCTGACCTTTGGCCAGTTGTTAAATCCACAAATTTCAAGCGTGCTGAATGACTGCCACTAGATAAAATTCTTTTCTTGTTAACTGAGGTCAGTAAGAGCTTTACAGCTGGAAGCCAGGATTTCATCTACTCACTTCAGTTGCAGCTGTGGGTGTTCCAAAAATCATGCAGCTGGGGAGGGCAGACTTGGTAAGGGGAAAGGTTAACTCACAACCAAGTTGGAAGCAGCTTTAGCTGTGTTTAGGTACTTCAAGATATGATTCTGCCCCAAATGCTGTCAGATTAGTAACTGATCCAATAAATTAATTAATTACTTGTCAGTAAAAGCTGTCCCGTGTAGTGAATGACTGATTATTAATGAAACACAAGAGCTTAGTACCTGAGTAGGTCACGTTAACATAAAAATTTAGAATTATCAAATGATGTCACACCACAACATAAGGTCATATGAACTGGCATGTACTACTGTGTCTTTTCTGGGATGTCACTCACAGTTTCTCAGCGTGAATACGGTAGGTACCATCTATTAAGGAATGGGTTCCATTTGGAAGCTTGAAATAAAATAAAATAAGAAGTATCCAGAGTATTCCACGGGCAGGAAGAGGTCACTGAAATCTAATTAGAAATAATAATTCAGTTGAAAGATGATTTCACATTTTCTGCAGCCAGGTATTGTTTGTCTGCATCTTCTTTCTCTTACATGTATGGAGCTGTGGAATGACCCTCAAAATAATATAAAAGAAAGCAGGCTCAAATCTTGCAAATTAATATCTTGCATTTAGTGCCAGAATAATGCTTAGTTCAACCAAACATCTGAATATATATATTTTATCTGTAAACTTCTTTGGCATTAAATGACTGTATATACTGAAAGCTAAGAATAAGAGAAACTGTAAATCTGGGTGAAGGATAAATAGAACTGAGCTGCAACCAATGAGAGCGGGCTTAATAATAACTGACTTAAATACAACGATCAGTGCTGGGGAATGGGTGTAACAAAAGGACATGCATGGGCCGACACAGTAGCTGGCTGTTTGCAATAAACTAGCTAAAATATGCAGTTCCTATCACATGCCAAAGGATAGGATCTCTAGAGTATCAGGAAGCAAATCTCAGTCAGCATAAGCTGTCATAGCTCCAGTGACTTCAGAATTGCTAAAATGATTACGCTAGAAAAGAATTAGACCCTACCTGCTTGCCTAGTTTTTCATCTCAAAGAAATCAGACAGAGCCTTCACAGACTACACAAATGAGAACATTTTCCACATCCACATTTAAATGCATCTTCTTTGCCCATCCCCTGTTATAAATGGAAATGGTTGACATTTTTTATTCACATTGCTTGTCAATAAAAAAAATGGCCTTTCAGGTTTTTCCACAATATTCTAGCCCTGTTGATGTTTTGATTTGTTTGGGTTTTATTTCACCATGCTCTCTCAAACAAAACTAAAAGCAACCTCTCCTCAACACAGACTTTTTTGTTTAATCTCTGCAACATGAAAAGCTTTTATTTTTTCACAAATGTTTAGTTTCACTCATCAACACAAGATGATGTAGAGCATTTTCCCGTAATTCCCTAATTGGACAGATCACAAATGTAATTCCAAAAGGGACTAAACATTTGGTTAGCTAACTAGACCTAGGCTAATTTAATCATTAGCAATTGATGATTTAAACTGGCAATTTCTAGTGGGGATGTTAGTTCATATCAGATATCAGGAGAAAAACGACTATGTGATTGGATTCTGGCTGAGGTGAAGTTTTCTTCCTTGACGCCTGGAGGGCTGGTGGTCCCAGATATAAAGCAACAGAGAAGAGGGATGATATGTCTGACCCTGAATAGTATTTCAGATCAATTCTTTGCAAGACTTGTATTTTTTAAAAAGTTAAGCTGCCTTATCTTCTGACCAGTTCTAATTGCAAATCTCAGTTGTGTTCAGAGCAGAATCTGTTCTGTAAACTGTTTTAATCTAAAAAACAGCTTTAGCAGTTCTGACTTCTCTCCTTGAAAGCTTGAGTTTCCAGTTTTGGTATCTTTTTGTTGTCTTCATCTTTGAGCTATTCTTCACAATTTCATTGCCAGAAGAATCTTCACATATTTTCCTTGTTGTTTCTTTAAGTCTGTGCCTCTCACGGTATTTCTCTATAATTATTTTCTGGCCCTTACAATATAGCAAATTTAGCAGGGAGTCACCTGGGAGAGGCTCTCCAGGGAAACACAACTCCTGTGTGATGGGGAGAAAACAATGTTGTTGAAATTGCATTGAGTGATACAGGAGTGTGTGCACACACCACCTGCAGATGCTGGAGGCAGGGGCTTTCTCCATTACCCCATCCTTCCTCACCACCTCACAAGCAGACCCATGCCCCCTCAAACTCCCAGATTAGCATGGTTGAGAGTACCTGCTTCTAGAGTTTTGTACATTTTGTAGGTTCAGCCTAGTTCTTTCTCAGTCTTTCCCTTTCTGTTAATGGGAGGATGTTGGGGATGAGTTTACCCTTAACACGCCCAGATCAGTTTTTGTATTTTCCTCAATATCGTTTAATTGTTTGCCTTCACATGTTTCTATTCCCTCAAGCTCCTTGCATTATTCTCTTGTCCTCTCTGGTGTCCATGTTTCCTCCCCACTTAACAACACCTTCAGATTTCATTAGGGTGCCTTTTCTCAGTTTCTGAATCATACAGTGGGGACCAAGACCATTTGCTCCACTGCTGTAATGGGACAGTTTACCTAAACTCATAACTTTGGTCTTTACCCTTCTTTACCAATTCTTAGTAAGAGTTCAGAGACAGATGTGTTTGACAGCCTCAGAGGAAACCCTCTGCTTGAGTCTTTCAGTAAACATTGCATTGTGTTCATGAAATGTGGCATTTACAGCTTGCTTTTTAGTCCTTGTCAGAGGAAAGAGTTGGCAATGGATACACCTAGGAAGCGAGATGATGGCAGGAGGCATGTATGGGGGGTGGGTGGGGGTGTCACACTGGAAGGAGTTAAGGGGCATGAAAGCAAAAAGAAATTCAGTATCTAAAAGGAATATGGAAGTAGAGCTCATTCATATACAATGATGACTGTCCTGGAGAGCAGAGAGGAGCAGGTATGTAGCAGTGTGAAGGTAGGAGGCCTGGAGGCAGCACATCTCCACCAAGTCTACCCAAGGAGCAGCAGCATGTCAGGGCCATCGGTGGGAATGCCTCACCCTGGGGGGGCACCTAGTGACCAACACCAGCTCATCGTCTCTTTGGAAGTGCTGACTGACAGCAAAAATAAACTTTCACTGTACTCGGTTGACAGAAACTCCTCAGCTTTGCTTTGATATATGGGGTGTCCGTGCCCAGGCGCTGGCAGTGGGGCTGGGGGTGGCCTCTGTGAGGCCAGCCCCTGCCCGTGGGGGGAGAAGGGCCGGGAGCCTGGAGGCAGCTGGGGACAAGAAGGGAGTGGAGGGGAAGTGTTTTTATTTTGCCTTTGTTTTTGACTGCTACAATCTATTTTAACTGACAATAAAATAAATTACTTTTCCCCAAGTCAAGTCTGTTTTGCCTGCGGTGGTAACTGGTAAGAGATGTCCCTGTCTTTACCTGAACCCATGAGCTTTTCCATCCTATTTTCCCACCCCTCTTCGGTTGAGAAGAGGGAGTGGGAGAGCAGCTGGGTGGGAGTTTGGTCCTTACCCAGGGCTAACCCAACACAGTGTTACTCATCTCATACTTAGGAGCAGAAAAAAAATTTATTTACCTTCCTCCAAAAGCCTTATAGTCTCAAACTAGGCAGCAAGCATCACCCCAGGCTATGAAAAATGGGAAAATGAGGAACTGAGGGGGCAGTCTAGCTGTGATGAGCAAATGCAGGGTAAAGCAAATGTGTCCAAGGTGATGGCTTGCCTGATTCATCCAAGAGGGCTTAGTTCCTCTTCCAAACCCTCTGTCAGAATATCAGTGCCAACCCATTCAGTAATTCTGCTTTACCCTCAAAAGCCAAAGTGCCTGTTGCTATTGCCAATGAAAGATAGCAGAAAAAATCCCCAAACTGTTGCTAAAATAGAGGTGAGTTGGTTGGGCACAACTTAAGAAATATCCCTTAAAAGGAAACGATTCAGAGAACAGTGTATCCTTGCTTAATTCTGTTTATTCCACATCTGAAAGGACGTTTGCACTTTGTCTCCACAATGTTAAATAACGTATGTGAGAATATACACCAAGTCATGTCCTGGAGGTCATCATTGTCTCCTCAAGGATACTTCAAATACTTCAGATGTAATTTGAAATCATAAAACACCCATTTCAGCCACTGGGAGACTGTGTTTATGGGTTGGAGCATCCTGATGCTTTCCCGTATCACTTAGTGACATACTTGGAAAGAGATACCTGTGTTGGCACCCAGCAGTCACAAGTATTTACACATCTGTACAAGCAGGTGTGGGGTTAAATCGCATTATACATATTATGCAAGGCAAGTGATACACCAAGACATATTTGTTTCCTAACTCCATAATTAGGCTCCCAAATGAGTGACTGCTGATTGCTTAGCACTTTTTAAAGCCTTGAGGCTGCAACTTCTGCAAAACTAATGAAAGTGGTTTCAGGGGAACTTTACAGCTTGCACAGAATCTGAAACATTGTAGTCCTCAGGAATTTTGTTTCCTCTAACCAAAAGCAAAGATCTGGATCTACAGAAAGATAAAATGTAAAACCAATTCAGAGAAGCTACAGAATCTTTAAATTTGAAGTCAGCATATAAGGCTCAAAAAAAGAGTGGCTGACACAACATAACCTTGAGATTTAATTTCCAGGTATCCAGAATATTACTTCAGATTATGATTTTCTTATTTTGATTTATTTAGTCATAAGATTTTCATTGACATTGTTCTAGAAAGGTTTAAACGGGTATCTTTCTACCTCAGGACAGATATAGCAGAGTAGGAGACCTAAGTTGTTTCAGTGCTGTGTTTAGTGACTCATGTTTTCTTAGAATTGCAAACCTACCATTTTACCCAAGAAGGGGCAAGTATCCCTGAATTTAGACTTGTGAACTGTAATGAACTGCAGAGGCCATGTGTTGCAGATTTTTCTTTCTTCTGCCATGTCAAAAATGAAAAAACTAGCATGTTTCATTTTGGCATTCATTTATTTATTGTTTGACAACCTCAGAAGACCAATATTAACACAGGAACTGCCAGGCTGAATCAGCCCAGCAATCTCTCTAATTCAGCTCTGTCTCCAGGGAAGCCCAATCCCAGAATAGGAAGGTACAAAAACTCCTACAGCAGGAAGCTATGGAATAAATTGCCTTCTTTTTAAATACATGTTATAATAAGAAGGTTATCAGTGATATCTAGCCAAAGGTCTGTATATTCAGTAGATTATCCCCTGCCTTATTTTTGTCACCAGTGTTCCTGGAAATCAAGAGAAGGAACGCAAACTAGAATGCCCAGTGCAAGTACCTATGACCTTTGGAAATAATTGGATATGGATCCAAACCTGGCAGCCCTATCATGTACTAAAGTCTCTTAAAATCATCCTATCCATCAGCAAGACAAGGAAAGACAAACATGGAAGAAAAGGTCACATTATCAGGAAGCAGCTGGCACGATTCCATGAGGTTAATTTTATTTAGTGGGACCAGTTTCTGCTTTTCAAGTTCCAAATCCATGCCAAAATTTGATGGCACGAAAATGCAGAGAATTTCACACTTAGATATATACTGTATCAGGGTGACATTTCAGAAATTATATGCAAAGGAGTTACACTCACATGACTGTAAATAATAGTGGTCCAATTCCCCAGAGGTGGCACTAAACTCCTACTACATCCTCTGCAAACAGTGCCACAAGGCAGTGCAGGCTGCCTCTACAGTGTACACACACAAAAAAACCCTTGCTTTAGTAGAAAGGCTGAAGCATTTATTAGAGGAAAAGGTTATAATGATGCAGTTTAAACACTACTAACTAAACAGGAATTGATGGTTAAAAATCATCTTAGTAAGAGGCAAGTTCTTCCTTCATTGTACTCACAGCAGTGCTTCTAACGTTAAATAAAAAATAATCTTTGTGTTTCCACCGCTGTTTTCTTCTTGGGCTCTTAAAGAAAAGGGATTTCACAGAATCACACACAGAATCACAGAATAGTTTGGGTTGGAAGAGACCTTAAAGATCATCTAGTTCCAGCCCCCTGCCATGGGCAAGGCCACCTCTCACCAGACCAGGTTGCTCCAAGCCCCGTCCAGCCTGGCCTTGAGCACTGCCAGGGATGGGGCACCCACAGCTGCTCTGGGCAGCCTGGGCCAGTGTCTCACCTCTCTCATAGTGAAGAATTTCTTCCTACTATCTAATCTAAATCTACCATCTTTCAGTTTAAAACCGCTCCCCCTTGTCCTATCACTACAGCGCCTACTGAAAAGTCTGTCCCAAAGAGTAAAACCTAAACCACTCCTACATCTTTAAAGATCACTGTGTACCCCAAAATAGTCCTGTTTTTGAGCTGGCACATGAAGCACTGAATAATGGCCCACAAATCTTCTGGAAGAAATACATGGATATTAGCGTGGAAATAGCTCAGAAGGTTTTACAGCTGTATTACTGCTGGGGTGCAGACACTTGGAGGCTTTCTCTGAGACCAGAATATTCATTGCAATGGGAATCTTGCATGCAGAGAGCTAAGAGTCTGAAATGACAATGTGTGAGAGAAGGAAGACCAGAAAAGTAGATCAAGACAGCATCCAAAAGACAGCAAATCTTCAAGGGGCTTGCCAGTATACCTCATTGACTTCATTACTTCCCATCATCAAGATTTATTATGCCCTTTTCCAACAACCCATCTCCAGGAAAGTCCTGAGCACAGTGGGGCTATCTGCGTATGGGCACTAGTTCTGTTCTCACCACAGCTGGTTACAAATGGTAAGTAACTGCCCATATCAAACTCCTCATTAAAAAATATGAATGGAGGCTTGAGATCTTCATCTAAACATCTCTCATTTTCCAGATGAGTTGTAGGCAAATGAACGAAATCAAACTCAACCATCTCAGAACACCCTTTGCAAAGCTCCTTGGGTTTGTCTTCCTGACTTGGTATTATATGGATCAATGGATCCAAATACGTAGAGGTCCTTCACAAGGGCCTCCACAAGACCTAGCTTTTCCACCAGTCTCAAAGAACTGCTTCAGAATGATAACTGCCCCATTGCTACGGACAAATATAAAACACCTCCAAAAAAATCTGTAAAGGTAATTTTTCAGCAGTGGTTCTCACCTTACTTTCCTCTGCAGATTTGAACCCAACACCTCTTAACAAATAAAGACAGACTCACCAGAATTTTGTCCACCACACACCCTTCTGAACACCATGACTTATCCCCATAGCAGCTTCCTGATAAGAAAAGACATCTACTTTTTGGTTTCCTCAATTAAAAAAAAAAAAAAAAAGTCTCCTTTTGCACTAGACCATTGATGTTGAGTAGTGTGTGTTCTCAAGGAAATTTCTCAAGAACAGTCTATAGAGTTAAGGTTTGTTTGGTTCTGTGGTGGGTTTTTTTTCTCCCTTTCCACAAACTGTTGGGAGACAAATCAGTCTCAGGAAATGTGTATTGTGTCTGAAGACACTTTACAAGCAGAAAGAAAAATTAATCAGTCACATTATTTGCTCTGAATCATTCACTCAACTCTACTACTGACAACTTGGAGTTCATCCAAAGGGTCCACGCTCCATATTGTGTTCAGGAGCAAACATTCTCTGAAGAAATGTTTTTGCATGTTAATGACGCATTTGCTTTCAGTAACTAGCTACACGTGTCTATAGAAATCACACCAAGTATAAGATTCAGTTGCCTAACAGCTTTAATACATCATATTTTCAGATGCAGCAATCTGTCTCATCCTAATTGTGAAACTGCTAAGAACATCCTTACTAAGTCTATAAATCACAGCACAGGTGCAGTCATCAGAAACACAAAGGCTGGACCAGAGCTGCATAAGCTTCTCCTTCACAGTGCTGCCAATGCACCTCAGAACCTGCTTCCAGGTAGAACCGAGAGAAACCCACCATCCTTTTAAGTTATAACGTGTGCTTTTTTATTGTGAGAAGATAGTTCTGCAAAACTTCTGGATGAACAAAACCAACCAAACAAAAAAACAGTTGCTTTGGGTTTTTGTTTGGTTTTTTGTTTTTTTTTTTTATAAGGGAATAAGCCTATCTTGCAAGGCACAGGTGTAACAAAATCATCAGGGAGTTTTAAAGGAATGGGGTCTAAAGGAATGGGGAAATGCTTCAGTAAAGCTGATCAGCACCTCTGGGAACACTCTCAAGAGGGAGGGGAAAAGTATCCAGGCTGGGAGGAACTCTGAGAAGATGAAGACCCTCCTCAACAAATCTCAGCTAGCATCTGGTCCTTGAGGACAGCATCATGAAGCCGCACAGCAGTCCCTCACCTTTCAGGACAGCAAGCAGCCTGTGGAGACCCACCTCAGGCTCCTCTCTGTCATGTGTCTGTTGCTGCAGAGGGCAGTTTTGCTCACATCTTGGAGCTGATCTCCATTCCTTGCACGATTTTCTTGACAGGTGGTTTAATGTGAGACATTTCTGAGGAAGCCAGAATTTATTTGTGTTTCGTCAAATATTTTGATCCCTGGAAAATAGGCTTTGAGTTGGGCTGAAACTAAACCCGAATGTAAACCCACTCTCCGGCACATTTAGACTGATGATTTGAACCCATTTATCCATCTCTAGTCAGCTGACTTTAGGCTAATCAAAGAATCTCTCTTTGCTCTTCTCAATGGAGCAACTTCATTTCTCATGCTTTACAGAGACAGTGTCCCAACATATGCTATAGAAATCAGTGATAAATATTCACCAGCAAAGAACTGTGAATAAGGCTCAGCACACCTAATTGTAATCCTATAATTGAGTCTTCTAGGTATCTGTAGCCGAAAATTCACCCTATAGGGGAAATCTAAACAGAAATAAAGGGGTTTGTCTTTCTCCATGAGCAGATAATAGCTCTACAGATGGCTCCATCTAAGTGAAATGTACACTGTAAAATACAGGAAACAGTATCTCTAGCCTTATATCCAAAGATAATAATTAATATAAGGAAGGGATTAAAATACTCAGCCTCTTTCAGTTTATAAGCAAGGAATTACTTTCCCTTTGGATTGCTCTTTGCCCTTGTCAGCACTCTGTCAGATATGTCGACATACTTTTCCCACACCTTGGTAGCATTCTCCTTTCCCTAGGCAATCCATCCGATGCGTGAAAAATAGCTTATACTCTTCCTTTCTTTACAGTAGGAATATTTAATAAAAGCAGTTCATAATATATATGTAATATATTGATCACATCTATACAGCCTAGAGAGGCTCATTTACAGCCACATAATGAAATGTCTTTCAAGCTTCTGGTTTATTCCCTGGAAGACAATGAAATGTATAATTAGGGTTAATTTTTTAAGCAACCTTTCTGAAATATTGTTATGTGCAAGATAATAGGTTACTTTCCAAAAAGGAAAAAAGAAAGATGAGTCAGCAATGAAAATGGAGATTCATGTGTCCTAGAAGTCTTTTTCTAGGTCACTACGAGAGGACAGGACATACAAAGGCAAAAGGAATATTTGCAGATTTCTTCAGGAATTCCCAGATGTGTCCTCCCAGCACAGAATACCTCATTATATTCTTGCAGCATTATGTGCATGTGCGGAGGGTATCAAGGTATTCATACCATTGCTGGAACAACTGAACAGTTTCTCGTATCACATTGTTCATTCCCTAGACAACTACTCCAGTCTTATTCTCTGCTAATGTCCTGAATAGTCGGCTAAACACCTGCTGTAGCATATGATTAGACTGTACTGTGTTGGCATTAAATCTGCAGTGCCAGGAGGGGCATTGCAGATGTTTCTTTTAAACTAATCAGAAAGGAGAAATATGACACATACAATATAACCAATATCTCCAGTGTACTCTTCCAAGCCCTGACATAGGTTCCTCTTGAAAATTTGTTAGCATGCTGCTTTCAGTAACATCTAGAGGCCACATCCAGAACATATTGAAGGGTAATGTTTTTCCTTACTCTGAAGAATTATTAATGATTTTCCAGACACTTTCATATTCAAGGTAGAATATTTTTTATTTCTTTTATTGCATTTTGTTTTCAAAGTCTAGTTATTCCTTTATTAGTAATGCCCTGGTAAGTCTTACTAGTAACTTTATACATTAAATAATTATTTAGCCTTAGTAAAATTTTGTTCCATCCAGAGTTTTCTGATGCCCAGGACATGATTAACTCTTTGGGCAACTGCTGACTTTTTTTATTGCAGGTTACAAAAGAGATTATGTGGGGGGAAAATTGTCACTATTATATATAGTATATAGTATATATACTATATACTACAGTATATATATATTATATAGTATACATATCTATAGATATTCTGCTCATTTAGTTTTAGCAGATCGTCTATATGTAGTCTAATTTCATCCCAAAAGTTAGATCTCAACTGCAGACTCCAAGTGCTAGTGTTACGGATTTTGTAATCCCTCAGCTCAATGCTGTGTAAGTTTTTGGTTTTACACTTCTGGGATGAAATCCATGCTTTACTGAAGTCAAAGCCAGGGCTCCCTCCGAGTTTGTCAGAGACATGGTGTCATACCCACAGAACAGTGAAGCAGGAGATACACTGAAGTTGCCTGAACCCTGATGTTGTTTCTCCTCAGTTCCCCTCCATGAACACTATCATAGAATTATAGAATCGTAGAATGGTTTGGGTTGGAAGGAACCTTACAGATCACCTAGTTCCAACCCCCCTGCCATGGGCAGGGACACTTTCCACTAGACCAGGTTGCTCAAAGCCCCATCCAGCCTGGCTCATCTCACCCAAGGAAGGTTTTCACTCCCGTGTGCTTTGAACAGACCAGAGAGGAGGTAGATGAGTCACCTAGATCTATTTATTTTGCTCTATGTATTCAATCTGAATAATTTGAATCCTTTCCATAATTTTGACTGTCCAGAGCTTAATGAGGGTAACAACAAGTTTTAATGTTTATAGGTAAGGATCAGGGAGGAGGCCAGCAAGGCTGATATCCTGGTGGGAATCTGTTCTAGACCACCCAACCAAGATGAAGAGGCAGGTGAAACATTCTACAAGCAGCTGGGAGAAGTCTCAAGATCACTAACCTTGTTGTTGTGGGGGATTTGAACCTACTGAATGTCCGCTGGAACATTCAGTAGCGGAGAGGAAACAGGCTGGCAGGTTCCTGGAGCGTGTGGAAGGGACCTTCCCGACACAGCTGGCCAGTGACCAGCCAGGGGAGGTGCCCCGCTGGACCCGCTGCTTACAAACAGGGAAGGGCTGGTGGGTGATGTGGTGGTTGGAGGCCCTCTTGGGCATAGCAACCATGAGATGATAGAGTTTTTGATTCTCAGAGAAGTAAGGAGGGGGGTCAGCAGAACAGCCACCTTGGACTTCTGGAAGGTAGACTTTGGCCTGTTTAGAAGCCTCCTTGACAGTCCCTTGAGAGGCAGTCCTGAAGGGCCAAGGGATCCAGGAAGGCTGGACATTCCTCAAGAAGGTAGTCTTAAAAACACAGGAGCAGGCTGTCCCCATGTGGTAAAAGATGAGTCAGTGGGGAAGAAGACTGGCCTGTCTGAACAGAGCTTTGGGTGGAACTCAGGGAAAAAGGAGAGTTTACCACCTTTGGAAGAAGGGGCAGGCAACTCTGGGGGACTATACGGATGTCACAAGGTTGGGCGGGGTGAAGATGAGACAGGCGAAAGCCCAGACAGAACTCAGGGTGGCCACTGCCATAAAAGATAACAAAAAATGTTTTTTACAAATGCATTAGAAACAAAAGGAGGGCCAAGGACAGTCTGCATCCTTTATTGGATGCGGTGGGGAACGCTGCCACGAAGGATGAGGAAAAGGC
The DNA here is from genome assembly GCF_015220075.1 of Falco rusticolus. NCBI lineage: Eukaryota > Metazoa > Chordata > Aves > Falconiformes > Falconidae > Falco > Falco rusticolus. The sequence goes on along the minus strand of NC_051189.1, from coordinate 1,396,791 downwards.
TGAGGTACTCAATGCTTTCCTTGCCTCAGCCTTTAACAGCAAGACCAGTTATCTTCAGGGTACTCAGCCCCCTGAGCTGGAAGACAGAGTAAAATTCCCACAGTCCAGGAGGAAACAGTGACCTGGTGCTCCACTTAGATGTGCTCAATGAAAATATTGAAAGGAAACTTCCTCACAAAATGAAAAATCTAAATATTTGATTCTGCAATTGTCAAAAGGTCAGAAATTTCCTCCTGGGTTTTCTTCTAAAAGTGAATTCCTGAAAAGAAATCTGAAAAAATTGATCTGCAAAGCATTTCAAATCATAGTGTGTTCTGACAGAAGTTTTCATCAAGCTTTTTCTGATCTTCTTTGCTGTTTGCCTACTTGTATATCTCTCTTCTTAATATGTAGACTTGTTATTATAAGTTAAATTAATATTATTGTTAAGGACAACTTCCAGGCCTCCCTCAGGTAGGCTGGCAGCTTGCAAAGCCAGCTTTGTTCTGGCCTGTTTATGTAGTAATTTCATTTTGATTTATTATTATCTGTGGTATTTAAGCAGGACTTGTTCCAAGCAAGTCTGTGAGTCTGGACTTACTGCACTTAGAGGGAGCAGGCGGAGAAAGGAAAGAGTGAAATTTGTTACCAGCTAAGTTAATTCAAGCAGGAGATCTGCAGTTTCTGATTACTCCACACATAAAGGAAATCCAGTCTCTGAGATCAATGGTTACAAATACTTCTATGGATATAAGACATCTAAGAAAAGACCTCACTAGGAGATAGAAGTGCTGGGACAACAGATAAGCCCTATGAAGGATGAAACACATAATACTGAAGAAGAGATGAAAGGAACAGAGAGCTTTCAGCCCAACTGGACATTTTTCAGCTTAGAAACAGTACTTCAGGATTTCAGAAAACCTGAAGAAAGGGAAAAAAAAAAAAAAAAAAAACAACACGCCAATTCATTTGCACTGGAAACATAATTTTAAGTACCACCTAGTGAAAATGCCCTCTGAAGTGTAAGGGATCCCAGAAGGTCCCATTGATGCCTGAAACAGTATCAGCATAACAGCTCGTTTTCCTCATTCTTCCTTACCTGCTGCATGTCTGCGTAGTGGACTCATATCATCAAAAGTGAGAGACAAATACCAAGATCTGAGCCAGTGCACCAGGACAGAAGGAATAACATTTGTCTGCAGTCTGTCCAACACAATGAGAATGACATATTTGAGGTTTCATTGTACTGCTGGTTTTCCCACATTACAATCCCTGGCACAGCTGTCCCCGTACAAACCATCAGCCCAGACAGGCACAACAACTGCTCGTACGAAGTTTGCAGCTGCTCCCATTGCAGCAAGTAGCAGAGCTCACATCATCTCAGCTGCAGTGGCTTGAGCCATTGCCGCTTTACTAGCGTTTTGGAGTGGTACAGTTTAATGAGCAGATGGTGGCCAGCTGCTAATACCAGTGCAAAGCTCTAGCATGAGCAGCACCTTCCTTTTGAAACAACGCAAAAAAAAAAAAGTAATTTAAAAATAGAGAAAAGAAAGCTGCATTGGTGAAAGAGTAATCGTTAGGTCAGCAGTGCGTTCTCTCCAGTCATGAGACCATACTTCATTTGTGCAAGTGAAGCTCCTGCTTCCAGAATCAGGGTTCATCTCATCACTTAACTCGTTCCAGTCTCACATCGATTTTTCCTCACATGTTTGTTGGGTATCAGCAGCCAAGCTTGGAACTGAATATTCAGATGATATTTTGCTTAGAATAAACATCTAGGAATCAGGATACATAAACTAGATATATACTAACAAATCACATGTGCTTAGGACCATTCTCTGGCACTGAGGCAGCTGGGCATTGGAAGGACCACTCCAAAGTGTCCAAACTACCTCACTTGCTGACTCTCTAGGCCAGTGTAGCTGCATGGAAACTGCTTATTGGGAATGGTTGCTTGCCTGTGCTGATTACTGAGGAATGGTTTGGGACAGTGTTGGTTGACTGAAAAGTTATCAGGAGCAATTCCAACGATTTAGAAAGGTAGGTGATTGAGTTTCAGTGCCAAGGGACATTTCCTGGCTCCGTTTAATTTGCTAGCATAGATGTACTCCCAAGTTCTCTATTCTTGATTCACACAGGTTTGTGTGTCACGGTGTGCCTTGGCTGGTGGGAGCTGCATGCCATGCCACCTTACGAAGCATTGCAGTGCTCAGCCTGCACTGAAGAAAGAGCTCCCACTTCTAATTTTCCTAATATCCAATCTAAACCTCTCCTGGCACAACACCACTTCTGCGGGGGGAAGGCCTTACTCTGGTCCAGCTGTGGTCTGGTCCTGAGGGCTGAAAGCTCAGTAACGGTAGGAGGGCATGGGGGCATCTTCCAGAGACTGTCTTCTGGTTCAGTTTCACCTGAAATTAATCTAGTTTGCACACTTGAGGACTGCTCTAGGATTCAAAATACAGGGTGGTAAATGGGGATGGTTGGAAGAATTGCTTCAAACCTGCATTTCAGATCCTAATTAAAGTGCTAATGTAAACCTATACACATTTGAGTCTAATTTAAGCTGGTCACTTCCTGATTCTTTGTGCCTATTTTCACGTGTTCTTTTTTTCAAGTTGTGATCAAATTCTTTGTTTTTCTTAGTTCTTGGTGCATTCTGTTATGATCAAACTCTGGTTCTTGGTGTATTTTTTTCCTTGTGAAATACTGTTAATGCTACGACTTTTATATGCCCGATTGATTATATACACTACAAAAAGCAAAATTTGCGTACCTGTAGAATACTGCACTGCTGACTTCACCTTTGCTACATTTGATTATTGACATGTAATTATTAAACTAAGCTGTTGTTTCTTGCTTTTGACAATGTAAGAACAGCTTTTTTGTAATTTTTCAACTCTTGTAGATTTGCCAGAGATGGTAGGGCTCACCCAGTTTGTGGGACAGTAGTTCTTTATTTTGATACCATATACAAATAAAACCAAAAGCCCCACTACAGTAATGAACAGGATCAGTTATTTTTTCATACAAAGAGATCCCATAAACAATGGTCTGAGAGGGGTCTGTCGGGGTCTGAAGATGTCTCATTTTTTAATAAGAAAAAAGCACATAACTGCTTTCTGACTTTTGGATTGCAAATACATGGTGAAGCAACTGTGCTGACAGGTGCCTACAAACCCCTCATTGACACTTTTTTGGAAAATAAGCATACAATTTGATGCACAGCTTGCTCTGTGACAGTGCCTCAGGAGTGTATGGGTGGAGCTGTTCTCTTCCAAAATCTAACTCACTGGCTGCTTGGCAACGGTCATGGGTAAAAGGCTGCAGCCCTGGTGGAAGAAAGCAGCTGCCAAAGAGGCTGCTACTTTCCCCTGATCGTGAAAACTTTTATTAAATTATTACTATACAAATATGCAGTTGGTGCAAGAAAAGTGTGCATACTTCAGTTTCTGAGTCATAGGTTGAAAGTCCCATTTGTCAACCATCTGTTCTCTAAACTGAAATGGTGGGTCAGATTATGAGGCTTATTTTGCTTCTTGGCTCCTTGATCACTTTTTTCAGGTCACAGTTGTGAGGTTTGTTTCCACAAGCATAAGAGAGAGAATAAAACATTGTAAATTACAGTTGCTACTTATTGTTGATCATAGGCCCTGGCTAACTGAGGAGGTCTCAGTTGACTGGAGGTTAACAAATGTGATGGTTTTCTACAAGAAAGGCTGGAAGGAGGATCTAGGCAACTACAAGCCTGTCAGCCTGGCCTTGAGGCCAGGGAAAGTTATGGAGCAGGTCATCTTGAGTGCCATCACACAGCATGTACAGGACAAGCAGGTGATCAGGCTCAGTCAGCATGGGTTTCTGAAAGGCAAGTCCTGCTTGGCCAACCTGATGTCCTTCTATGACAAGGTGACCTGCTTAGCAGATGAAGGCAAGGCTGTGGATGTTCTAATAAAGCCACTGACACCATCTCCCACAGCATTCTCCTGGAGAAACTGGCTACTCATGGCTTCGACAGGCATACTCTTTGCTGGGTCAAAAGCTGGCCAGATGGCCGAGCCCAAAGAGGGGTGGTGAATGGAGTTACATCCAGCTGGTGGTTGGTCACAAGTGGTGTGCCCCAGGGCTCAGTACTGGGGCCAGTCCTGGTTAATGTCTTTATCAATGATCTGGACAGGGGCATTGAGTGCACCCTCAGTAAGTTTGCAGGCAACACCAAGTTGGGCAGAAGTGTTGATCTGCTTGAGGGTAGGAAGGCTCTGCAGAGGGATTTGGACAATGAGCTGAGGTCAACTGTATGAAGTTCAACAAGGGTCAGTGCTGGGTCACAACAACACCACACAACACTACAGGCTTGGAGAAGAGTGGCTGGAAAGCTGCTGGGGGAGGAAAGACCTTGGGATGTTGGTCATGAGCCAGCAGGGTGCCCAGGTGGCCAAGATCACCAACATCACCCTGGTTTGTATTAGAAACAGTGTAACCAACAGGACCAGGGCAGTGATTGTCCCCCTGTACTGGGCACTGGTGAGGCTGCACCTCAAATCCTGTGTTCACTTTTGGGCCCCTCACTACAAGAAAGACATTTTGGTGCTGGAGCATGCCCAGAGCAGGGCAACGAAGCTGGTGAAGGGGCTGGAGCACAAGTCCTGTGAGGAGTGGCTGAGGGAATGGGGGTTGTTTAGCCTGGAGAAGAGGAGGCTCAGGGGGAACCTTATTGTTCCTCACAGCTACCTGACAGGAAACTGTAGCGAGGTGGGGGTTGGTCTCTTGTCCCAAGTAATAAGTGACAGGATAATAGGAAATGGACTCACGCTGCACCAGGGGAGGTTTAGATTGGATATTAGAAAAAATGTCTTCACTGAAAGGGTGGTCAAGCACTGGAACAGGCTGCCCTGGGAAGTGGTTGAGTCACCATCCCTGAAGGTATTTAAAAGATGTGTTGATGTGGCACTCATGGACATGGTTTAGTGATAAACGTGGCAGTGCTGCGTTTACAGTTGGACTTAGTCTTAAACGTCTTTTCCAACCTAGATGATTTCCCTCTGGTAGCCTTCAGTATCACAGGACTGACAATAAAATTTTGAAAATTTTGTGTTTAATTTTGAGATCATTTGGCCTTGTTCCATGCTTACAAATGATCAGACACCAGTGATTCTCTCATTTAGGAGTTACCTTCTTATGCAGTCTGCAGTCACCTCTGGAAGACAAAATTTTCACCTGAGCATAGTCTTCTAGAAACTGCTTGGCACATCACTTCTTCTTGAAAATAATAGATAAAATACTACTGGGTGGCACTACTCAGAGTAGTAAGCCCTGAAATTGGTAATAAGTGTTTGCAGTTTCACACTTAAATCTTTGAAAGACTGGTTATGTCATTCACACTAGAACAGCCATCTACATCTCCGGGGGCTGAGTGATATAAATGCACAGCAGTTTATGGTTGGGGTTTTTTTCCAGAAGGCTTCGATTTACTACTTCTTCTGGGAAGCAAACAGCATTTTCAAAGGCACAAAGAATTTGCAGACACCCATCTCTGACTGACGTTTTTGAAAGTCACCATTTAAGCAGAATGATTTGACAGCCATATTTTACTTGATTCTTTATCACTCAGCTGCATTGCGTCCTTAAGAACATTGCCTCCCCTTAGAATTAATTGTGACCTGGAAACACAAAAGGACCAGGGCATTTCAGTTGTTACCTCTTCAAACACTGCAGTCACATTAATCTACACTGTTTTCAGCTGTTGCTACAGAACGCTGAAGTTTATTTTTATAAGGTGGCTAGGCAGTTAAACCACCTTGAAAGAAACAAACTATCTGTATGGAAGCATGTACAACAATGTTATTGATGGAATACTAAATAAAAAAAGAATACGTGAGAGCTAAATCCGGAGATATTTACTGGCACACTGCTGTTGTATTCCAGCAACACTGACATTTCAGTCTGCAGTTTTCAACAGCCACTGTGATATAATTTAAGACCCAAAATCAAAACCGTCAGCGCTTTTGGACCCAAGAGAGGGGGAAAAACCTGATTTTAAAACAGCATTTTTCTTTTCTCCAACTAAGTCTCACAAGTATGTGATAAGGTGCACTTAGTCTTCCTCTTGGAAGCAGAATTCCTCACTGTGATGCAAAACTGTAGAACCACAAGAATAATTTAGGTCTCAAGTGAGCTCTAGAATTCATCTACTCCAACCTGCTGTGCAAAGCATGGCCAGCTTCGAAGTAAGACCTGGCCTGAAAGCTATCCCAAGCACCAGGAGTCCAGCATTGTCTTGAAACAGAAGGGCTGTAATTCACATGGGTATTGTCCACTTACAAATCTCCTAAATCCCATCATTTTTCTCTTTTTGTAATATTCCTTTTTGACCTGTCTGTGCAGAGCATATGTGAATATCAAATCTGGGCAAAACAAGCAGGAAAAAGAATTGCCATCTACTCTGTACCCCAGCCCTAAATTTATATACATTTATAGTAAGGCATATGAAAAAAAAACCAACAAACATATCCCCTTTCTCCAGGCTTGTCCCAAAAAGTTCTTACAGTTCTTTGCTTCAAATAAGTTAAGGGACCGTGGTTCACATCTAATATTATATTTGAAAATGAATCTATCAAAACTTGGCTGAAAGGCTCATGGAGGTCTATTTTCAATACAACAGTAATGTTTTATGTAACAAATGTTTCAACAATGGAATATATAGAAGGTTTAATTTGTAGTGGTTTTGTGACTTTAAAAATGAAAATTCTTCATTGAAAGCCAAATATTGAAAAGAGTTCAATGTCAATGTTTTAAATTAAAAACAACTTTATTTTCTAATTAATAATATCCATTTAAAAGATTCATTAAAAAAGCATGACGTGGGGTGTGGAGACAATCTAGAATGTAATCTTTGTTTGGGGTTTTTGGCTGCTAATGTATCCTTTGGTCACATTTTGAAATTTTCAGATCCTCAGCTGATTTAATGTTCCATGGAAGTTAGTAGAAAAAAGCAGCACGATGATTCCATAAAGGTAGTTCTAACTTCTCTTTTTGTTATTTAAATTAATAATAAAAAAAAAAAAAAAGGAAAAGTGAGGGAAGCAATGGAAGAAAGATATATATGTGTGTGTGTGTGTGTGTGTGTATACACACACACACACACATATATATATATATAAAAACATTTTTAATAATCCCAGGACTCTAAGGTGTAAATCTTTTAAAGGAAAAACTTCCCCTAATGCAAGATGCAGGTTAAAATGAAAAAAACTTGGCAGCAGTTTGTACTCAAAGCGCTGTATATACATTTTCTGGTTACAGCTGAACAGATAAACCCAGCTCCTACCGAAACGAGTAGGAGCTGGCATATAAGTACCTTTTAGAATCCACATCGCAGCCCGTGATAAAACATCTGGTTTATCAGCAGCAGCAGAACCAGTAGAATTAAGTAGTTAATACTTCAACGTGATACAAAATGGGGCTGTAAATTCAACATAACTTTCTACTGGAGACCACGTAAAGACACAATAATAACAGCAAATTGATTCACCTAAACCTTTGCTTTGCATTTGCTGTAAGACAGGCTTTCCAGTAATCTACTTCAGCTCTGTTCTGCGTTAATAATAACTACCTCACTGGCTGTTGAATGAGCTACACTTACAGACAAAAAAAAGAAAAAAGAAAAATATTGCAGACATGGGGGAATATATTCCATGTTGGAGCTCCCATTTGTCGCAGCTTTATAAAGATACAGAGTTTGGGTCAATGTAATACAGCAGGTTCGTGTAATGCCTTAATACTATTGTTTTTCTCCTTTATAGCCTGCTGAGATATAAGTGATTGAAAAACTACTCCACTAAAACCAAGTAAATGCATTTCCCCCTGACTTTACTCTCTCACCCCTTAAAAAAACTATGACTGGTTTCAGTCTTGCAGGAGAATTAATTGCACTGATTTTATAAAGTTCATTGTGCCAGACACTGCCACTCCTGAAGTTAATGTCAAAATGGCTCTTTTTCCACAGTCCCCTCCATAAGGATGGTATCCCACTGATTTAGAGGGCAGCACGTCAAGACCTTTCACCCCATGGTGCCACATGCACCTAAGCAGCCTGAGCCATGATGCTCCATGCACCTCGGCTGTGGGGTAGGAAAGCAGAAGTGGTGCCTGCAGCATGTGACAAACAGACTTCTTGGATGAGCCCGAGTTGGAGAAGGCCTGTGACAACATCTTTTCCCAAAGGCAGCTAGCACAAGGATCCTTGGACACCATCTGAGCCCCTACACATGCACACACACCTTCCCATGCACATGAACACAATAGTGTTCCTACCAGCTGACATTGCATATAGGCTTATGTCTGTCTTCTGCAAGGATCTGCAAAGAGGGAGACTGCAATTTTTTTTTTTTACTTTCATGGTGCTCCTTAGCAACCTTCCTTGTCTGGGCAGCCCACCCCATATTTATCGTGCAATTAGGACTTTATCCAAGTGGGTAAGTTCCCTGCTCCAGCTCTGTCTGGTCACTTCTGAGCTGTTTCTGCAGCACTTGGTTCCGCAATGAGCTGTGAGTGGGGCAGTTGCATTCTAGCTTCTAAATAGCCATTGTGTTTTTACTGCGATTAAGGTCTCAGCATTTCTGAGGTTTTACAGATTGCATGCAAATATCGGCAGTTGTAACAATAAAAAAAAGCTGAATTGTAAACTTCAAAGTTCATGAGGTTTTTCCTCTAATAATAAAATCATTTATCTGATTATGAAAGGAGGTACATTCCTTTCCTCAGAAATAGCCTTCTTTGGGTCTCAAAACCCCTAAAACCCTGAAACAAAAATAAAGATGCAGCAATCTAAAACTTTGCTGCAGAATCTTACCCTAAGGTAAAGATTGATCCACTCTGCTGTCACAGAAGCCAAGGGAGGTCAGATACTTAATTCCCCAAGTATGAGGCAGATCGTGATTGCTGTGACAACGTTCACAACATGCTGGGTTTTGTCTTTATATGGGTTATTATTTCTCTTCATGTTATGCACTACCATCTTTTTAAAAATGTAGCACCTAGATAATGCAGAAATGCTACCTTGAGGGTACCACCACCAGACTTCATCAGTTGCATTCTCTGGTCCCTCTTTGCAGTCGTTGTAGCATCAAAAGGCAAAGCAAAGGAGGAGTTGAGGGAGGAGACGTCTTCCGTGTGTCTGCCAGCTAGAATAAAATGTGAGCCATCTCCCTCCACTCCTTGGGTGATAACACAGGTGGCTGTAGATCTTCATCTTTCCACTTTCTGCTGCAGAAGGCACTGGCTTCACCGCCATAAATCAGGGGAGGTGCAGTGCATGAGTCTTTCTACCCCTCTGCCATGCCTTTTCCTTAATTCAGATCAATCACTTGAAGTGTCCATAGAGCTAGTTTACTGCTCCAGATGCCGCCAAAGCAAAAGTTATGGGCAAAATTAAGGGCATTTGGTCACAAGAAGACGCTGCGCTTGCCTATGACTTGTAAACAACCTGGATATGCCTCTACAAGAAACCTGGTTTGGTGGTTTAACCCCAGTAGGCAGCTCAGCCCCACACAGCTGCTCACTTACTTGCCCCAGTGGGATGGGGGAGAGAATTGGAAGGGGAAAAGTAAGAAATCTTGTGGGTTGAGATAAAGACAGTTTAATAGGTCAAGCAAAACCCGCACACACAAGCAAAGCAAAGCAGGGGATTCATTCACCGCTTCCCACGGCAGGCAGGTGCTCAGCCATCCCCAGGGCAGCGGGGCTCCGTCACGTGTAACGGGGACTTGGGAAGACAAATGCCACGATTCCAAACATCCCCCCATTCCTTCTTCTCCCCCCAGCTTTTTATGCTGAGCATGATGTTATATGGTCTGGGATATCCCTTTGGTCAGTGGGGGTCAGCTGTCCCAGCTGTGTCACCTCCCAAAGTCAAGTGCACCCCCAGCCTGCTCACTGGTGGGGCAGCATAAGGAGCAGCAAAGCCCTTGGCTCTGTGTAAGCACTGCTCAGCAAAACCAAAAACACCCCTGGATTATCAACATTGGTTTTTCATCACAAATCCCAAACAAAGCACCATACAAGCTGCTATGAAGAAAATGAACTCTATCCCAGCCAAAACTAGTACACCTGGCCATATAAGTTTGAAAGTCATTAAAAGACACATGCTTTAAAAAAATTAAAAAAAAAAGAAAAAAAAAAGCAGCAACATGCCTGGGACAGAGCCGCAATTGAGGAGTCATGCACTGGCCCCTCTGTGTCAAGCTTTCAGCAGGAATATCAATTCAATTTTAAAATATCTATCAAGCAGCCATAAATGCAAATAAACCGGTATCTTTTTTTTGGATATAAAGAGAGGAGCCCTGTGAAAATGTCAAAATGTCACTATGTACCTGATGTCCTCTGCCCCTGCTCAAGCTCTAAACTTAAAATGGACCATCCTGATTTCCCCAGGTCAGGCTGGACTTTGAATTTCAGATGGGGCAAATAAAACACTACTAATCGCAACATTTTCGTTGTAAAGGACATACCGACTTCCTTCAGGTCCAGGCAAACAGTGGAGCAACTTCAGCTCCTGGAAGGGACCCTGTGACCCTCTCATTCATAGCCCAGATCTGGTGACAAAATCAGCATTGACAGAGAAATAGGTGTTTTGTATCTCCACTGATGTTCGAATCAAGCCTCTATAGCAATTAGTTGTGGGGTTTTTTCTCTTCTCATCACACTCAGCAGACTGAGGATGCTGACTGAAGCCAGTTTTTAGAAAGGTGAGGAAAAGAGTTGGCCTTGTCACAACTCACTGGTCAGCCAATGTTCCACACCATTTATTAATGTTAATCTGGGATGTCCATTCCCAGATGTGAATTTCTGAAAATTCATATATCCTGGCAGTGCTTTCTCCAGGTACCTCAGCTAAGCTGCTGAAAAGTGTGGGGGAAATACATGCCATAAATTAAATCACACTGAATACTAGGGGAGGACTTTGGGAGTTTACTGAGGTCTATCAGAATATTTATGTAGCACAAAGATGCTCAATAATGCTCAGGGTTTATATATAGTACAACTGAGTCCAACATTCTTGATTTGAGCATAAACATGGGATGTATCTTTCCACAGCCAAAGAAATAATGACTCCAACTGGAAATATGAAATCAGCTCATGGGGCCAGATGCTCAGCTGCAGCAAAACAAGATCACTTTTAATGAAATATGCAGAGTTATGCTATTTTGCACCGAAGTATTTCAGGACTCTAATGTTTGTTATTATAATGTGGTAACAGCAAGGGTCTCTGGGCAGCTGAAATAAACTATAGTACTTTTGATCTTCATAGGATCTATCTTATGATGCAGCCTTTTGTCTAGCTGTCTTTACAAACCCACTTCTACTAAACAGAAGATAAACAGGACTTTATCCTGCTTTCCATTTTGCCACTGAAATAACCTTCCGCTTACACCCTGAGAAACTGATATAGCCAGAAGCAGCATTGGAAGCAGAAAATAATGTTTATTTTCCAGTTCCAGGAAGAGTTTGCAAAGCCAGCATCTTTAAAAAAAAAAAAAAAAAAAAAAAAAAAGCTACCAGAACAAAAAAAAAAATACAAAACACATACCACCCCAGATTTTAACTTGTAAACTGAGCACATCTCATATGTAATTAGGGAGTGCAAATAAATTAACTTTCTAACCTAAGGGTGACATTCTTAAAGATTATAAATCTTCTGTCTGAGATCTGTTGGGAAGATGAAGACGATTCCAGGAGAAGAGATGAAACTTTTCCTCCCCCTTACCTGGAACATAGGAACACACTATCTTGTCTTGGGAAAAGGTTGACCAGCATGCTAACAGTTCTTCTACTCTCTTAATTTCCTGCTCAAATATCAAATATCTCAGAAGAGTGTGCATCCACAAAGGTGTGTATTTATGTAGTTATAAAATTAATGTTATTCGCTGGCTTCCTGAATACCAGCCACTTTTTTATCTTTATTTCTATATAATAAGAAATGGCAAGCCCTGAGCAAGTCATTACTATTTGATGATTATGTATTAGCTGACCTCAGGCCACAGAGAAAGGTAGCACTGTCTGGCAGACCGCAAGGTGTTTTAGTCAACAAACATATCGTAATGTTCTGATCTACAGCTGGACATTTCTGCTAGCTTAGGAGTCAGGTGTTTCATCTTTCCAAAAAAGAAATGTTCACCTAAGGAAAAAAGAGAAGACATCTTCCTACACTTAGCAAAGCAATACTATTTGCTAGAGGCTGTCAGTGCAATCAGAGCTTTTTTCTCTTCTGCTGACTGCCATAAAAAATACTAATGCAGGAAACATTAAGAAAGCCCATTTCAAGTATAATGGAGCATAGGCTAAATCAAATACCAAGGGCTGCACTGTGTAAATTCCTGTCTGCTTCCAGAAAACAAGTAAGGGCCCACCAACATTTCCCTGAATCCCTACAGGAAATACAAGGCAGAAGCAGCAACATCTCCAAAGCAGAAACACCTGCATCCTTCCCTGCTTACACCTCTGACAGCCCTTTCCCTGCAAAATCCTCCCTCCAGAGTTTGGAAGAAACCAAAGAAATAAAACTAGACTCTGAAACAGACCTTCAGGTTTAAACCACTTAAGGGACTAAAATCTAGCCCCTCTCCATCTATTCATATTTTATTTAATCTCTGTTAATCAGTGTGTTCCTGCATCTTGCAGGCCACGCTGCAGCAGCTGGCTCAGCTCTGCGCCATGATGGGAGGGACTGGTGGGCTCTGAGCAGGGCTGGGGCTACCTCGGCCACCAGACATGGCACAGCACAGGCCTGTCTGCCAGACCTTCCCAAGAAATGTTGGTGAACAGACAGAGCAAAGGAGGAGAACAGAGGTCACCCTCTGCCACTGCCTTTTGTAGGAGATAGAAGGAGAAAGGAGCCCCTTTCCTTGGAGGAAAGATGGTGTATTGGGTCTGTCTAAGCCCCGTAGCAGACCTCCTGGTGCTGTGCTTGTGTGGGTAGCTAGAAAGGTGGTGGTAACACACCAGGGGGGTGGCTACTGCTGAGTAGTGCTTGCACAGAGTCAAGGTTGGCTCTCCAACATTCCCCCCTCACCAGTAGGCGGGGGGTGGGAAAGATCTTGGGAGGGGACATAGCCAGGACAGCTCACCCAAAATGACCAGTAGAATATTCCATACCATATGATATCTGCTTAGATATAAAAGCTAAGAGAAAAGAGAAGGAAGGTGGGGGCATTCATTATTTATGATGTTTGTCTTCCAGAACAACCACTACGCATACTGAAGCCCTGCTTCCCAGGAAAAGGCCAAACATCACCTGCTGATGGGAAGTAGAGAATAACATCTTTTGTTTTCCTTTGGTTCTGCAAAGGTTAGTGCACAACTTTTGCTATTGCTTCATTAAACTGCATTTATCTTGACCCACAACTTTTCTTCCCCCCTACACCTTATTTTCTCCCTCCTTCATGTTCTGCTGAGGAGGGGAGTGATAGAGCGGCTTGGTGGGCACCTGGCACCTAGCCAAGGTCAACCCACCACAGATGGCAATGCTTGAAACCCACCATTCGTTGCAAAGACAGCAGGAAGTGCGACTGAGAACTGTTCTTTCAGAAGGAAACCCTGAGAAACCCTTTGTGGCCTAAGAGATGTGAAGTAGGTTGGATACTCCTCCTCCCTCCTACTTCCAGACAGAATGGAGGAGAGATGAAATTTATAGTTTGGTTGCTCTGGAAGTGTGGGACACCGAGATGCCCCTAAGATGTTAGAAGTTGTCTGTGTGGTGTATTGTGGGCAGATGCACGGAAAAGATGAGTCAGATCACATGCAAATGCTGTGTAATGGCAAAATAAGTTAATTCTGCTTTGCTGAGAGGCCAGAAACTTTGTGAAGGCTGAATGCATTGGCTCAGGGTCAGTGCCCTGCTATCAGAAGCACGCAGTTGGCTGATGTCCCAGCACAGGCAGACGTTCCTGGCATTTGTCTGTACTTTGGTGTGGAGGTACACCTGACTAATGGATTAGTCTCCAGAGATGTCCATATAGACAGCAATGGATCTGCTGGCGAAAGCATTGGGGGCTGGTGAAGAGTGGGATTTCTTGAAACAACCATTTACTTGAATGGGTCTAGACTTCCACCTTCCATGAATCAGTAGATTTTTATGTATTTTAGCACTTGTGACTCTGTGCGTCTTCTGTGTTTTGCAACCACAGTTCTCCTATTCTTTAATATGATTTTGCAAGGTCGCCAATGGATCTGTCACAGGTCAAAGAGACCACCACTTCCTTCTGGGGATCACAGTAAGTAAAGGAGTTTGAAAAGAAGCAATATTCAATATTCCTACATCATTAGACTAAGCCAAAATGCAACGTGGTTTCTGCAGTATTATGTCAGTCTGATGTTGCCACCATTTAAATCATCATCCATCAGTAGTGAGAGGGTCTGAGTGATATTGGTTTTCTCCATCAAAATTTAAGTAGACCAGTGCCAAGGCATGAAAACAACCATCAAATCCAGCAAAAGGTTTTCCTGAATAAAAGGCATAGCTGATAGGCCGGAAGAAAACCTGAAAAATTAAATGAGTCTTTTTCCCCTTTTTTGTGTGGTAGGCTTGAAGCACAAGCCTGAAGGGAGGATGGCCTCTATGACCTTCAGCTCAAGGAGAGCAGAGCACCCAACTTCATAACTGCAAATATGTTACATTTCATTCATGCTCAGGTCACATCAAAAGTTTATTAACATTTATGTGATACCAATGGAAACAAGGGAACTTCACACAGCGTGCTTATCCTAAACCTACTGCAGCAAGACCCTGAGCTCAGTTGAAGCCTCTTGGTGCTACTGTAATTCAGCTAATTAATGATAATTTTAGTCAGTTGTTCCTGTGTATCCTAGAGAATGGAGTGACGATTCATTAGCCTTGGTGTGTACTTTGAAAACAGCTACAAATTAAAGCTCTTTTAAAATGCAAAATGTTGTTTGCCTACGTGCTGCTTTCATTGAGCAAACTGAAGTTACCGGTGAGGATGAAAGAGACTGCTGTAAGTAGATTGCATAAGAATGAGGTGTAGCATCTAGCTGTGACAGTGCCAGTCCCCCCAGTGCACCTGGCTGCAGCCCCGTTCATGGCAAGGTGGCCTTTATCAACAGTGTGCCAGATACAGCTTGAGCAGGCAAGTGCAGTCCATGGTGTAATGGTGTAAAGTTCAGGTCTCGATCTCAGACTTCAATGTTTGATATTGTGGTGTGTATCCCAGGGGACACAGAATCCTATGTAACATGTAAATTCAATATGTGATTTCATGCCTCTCACTCCTGGCTCTGGAAAAGATGAGAAGTGGTTTCTTCTGCTTGGGAGGAATGCTACTTCCATTCCAGGGGAAGAGAGTGATCTTAGTGTTGCTGGATTGCACCTCATTTCCTAGTAGTAAAAAGAAGTTGACAGCTTTGTCCCCCGGTATGTGACACAGTGAGTGTACACTTCCAATTCTTAAATCAAAGTCCAAGAAGTCCACAGAGGACTATTAAACCAGAATTGTCTCAAGGCACAGGCAAAACAGGTGACTGCACAAAGGTGTTCTGCTCTTACTGCCAGGGCTCAGGTTAGCAAAAAAAGATGCTGCCAAATACCTCAGATGGCAAAAGCAAACAAGGTTTTCCACAAAGTTTCAGCCTGCTCCTCTTCTCCCCTCTTTTCCTAGAAAACACACCTGACTGCAGTCAATATCAAAGCCAACCAGGGAAGAGAAATGAGCTGTAGAATTGCTGGCATGCAGCACAGAAGTGGGTGGAAGTTTGGAAACGTGCTTAATGAGCCTTTGAGTATAGCAAGACCTATAGAAAAGACAGATGCATCAGTTGCTGCAGGATGGGGGCTTGGAGTGACAGCCTTATGTAACAGTTACAGTGGGGATAATCATAGAATCATAGAACCACAGAATTGTTTAGGTTGGAAATAACCTTTAAGATCATCAAGTTTAACTGTTAACCCAGCACTGCCAAGTCCATTACTAACCCATGTCCATAAGTGCCACATCTACATGTCTCAAATGCCTCCAGGGATGGTGCCTCCACCAACTCCCTGGGCGGCCTGTTCCAATGCTTGACCACCCTTTCAGTGAAGAAATTCTTTTCCTAATATCCAGTCTAAACCTCCCCTGGCACAACTTGAGACCATTTCTTCTCATCCTATCACTTATTACTTGGGACAAGAGACCAACACTCACCTGCCTACAACCTCCTTTCAAGTAGGTCTAGAAAGCAATAAGGTCCCCCCTGAGCCTCCTCTTCTCCAAGCTGAACAACCCCAGTTCCCTCAGCCACTCCCCACGGACTTGTGCTCCAGACACTTCACCAGCTTTGCTGCCCTTCTTTGGACACGCTCCAGCACCTCAATGTCTTGACCAAAGCCATGGAATGCTGATGGTCCCTGTGACAGAGAGTAAGGAGTTCACCAGGGCAAAAAAAGTGGCAGCATGAGATGTGACCAGAAAATACTACTCTTATTAAGGCTATTGGCCCAGGAACCACGAGAGAGTATTTTCCCTATTCCCCTTTCATAAAAGAGAAAGCTCAGAGATTCAAGAAGCAGTGGTATCAGAAATGAAAGACTGTACCACCCAAGGAATATAAAAAGCAATTTTGCATCTTATGAATTAACTCTGATCAATTCATGTATCTGAAAAAAAATCTCTAGCGAGTGCATATGCCACAGGGAGGAAGCTGCAGCAATGCCTGGTGACTTCTTCATAGATGGTGCTGCAGTAGTCTTCCAGAGTCTGACACAGTAGTTTCTGGCCTTAGAGTGAAAAGTTGCAGTAGGTCTCATTTTTCCTTTCTCCAATGACTTTGGATGAGGGAGAGGAAAAATCTATCCATCAAAACCATTCTTCCTATCAATGTGAAGCACTGTGTTGCAATCTGGAGCCTTTGTGAAATGCCAGTGCAACTTGAGAAGAAGCCTGAGTTGCTGTGCTCCAGAGGCAGGTTGTGAAGATTCCCCATTAGGGTAACACCATTGACATGGCGTGTCTAACCAACTGATGTGTGGCTTGTGCCCTTTAATGACATTCCCTAGTGGGTTGTGTGTACCAACATATTTAAGTCTTGAATCCTCTGAATACTGTAGCTTCAGAAGCTGGCTGAAACATGTAGGCTGATAATATGGGGGAAGCTTCTGAGTCCCTGGATCTGGTCTTTTCAGAAAGGTACAGCGACAACAACAAATTTTGTTTTGAATTGAACGTATTTTCCAGTTTCAGCATGAGCTGAAATAACTGCATAAACACAGTATATCAGCAGACATCTGCTAAACATGTCAGAACCACGGCCTTCCTATCTGCTGGGCAGGAACTCGAGGCAGCCTCTTTGGCACTGGATCCCCTTACCTCAGCCCAGAGGGTCTGTGCTTTCCAGTGTACCCACTGTCTGGATGTACAGCCCTTCCGATGTCATGCAAGCTTTAGAAAAAAACAACAGATGAGGTGCCTTGCAGCCTCCAAGTCTCCACTGAAGCATACATTTTTCTCCTGGAAAGGCAATAAGGTGTTGTGACTCATATCAGCAGCAAACACATCAGAGGTCTTTTTCTGTTTTTATTTAGGTAGAGGCAATTACAGTGTATGAGAGAAGAAAGAAGCATCCTCTGTGATATAAACCAGCCATCCACAAGCCAGCTCTGATCCACAAACTGTGTTAGCTCGGTGTTGTACCCAGGATAACCGGCTTTGCTAAGAGCTTTGCCACCAACACGACTACACAGCCTCCATCCCAGAGTGAGCTTCAGCCCAGGCTTTTTGAAAGTCTTTCATGAGTAGCTCCCACCTGCCTGTGTGTGTACACTGCACAGCGAAACCTTCCCACACCAGGTCCACCCAAAGTTTGAGGAAACAAAGGCTTTAGTTTGGAGTATTCTTTCCCATATTTGGCTTCATTTATGACAAAATGAAATCTGGAAAGACAAAATCAGGGTGTTTCATGTTTAAAATAGTTTTCTGAACTATATAAAAGCTGTAAAAGCAAATGGTTTCTTTCTATCTCATCCCACTAGGTATTAGCTGATTCCTTCTCAGTGACTTAATTTTTTTGAGTAGTTTTTTGGAGGTGGAAGGTGGGGGGGATAGATAAAACAACTGCCTTTTATCTGTCTAGTAATCATTAGTCAGAACAGGTAACCCCAAAAACCACCACTAAAGAATTTACAGAAAGAGCAACAGATGCTCATCCCATTCACATGATCTACTCCCAGATATGGCAAGTTTCAGAAATTTCAAAGAACAAAAATATCACACAGCTGTTTAAACAATATTCACCAGTCCAAGATAAAACACTTCAACTCTGATTAAAATCCAGAGCCAGGAAGATACAGTTAATGCCACTGTAAAGCAGAAAAGTCTCATTACAACATGATCCTTTTTAACATCCTGCGGTTGCTTCTTCCCTGCTTCGTATACACGTAGTGTCTGCTTGTTTATAATGTCAGCAAGATAATGCTCCTTGGGGAAAAGAACAGGGAAAATGCACCAAATTTGGCACATCAAATCTTTCACACACATATGCGTCTAGTTAGCATGGTGGGGCAGGAATTTTCTCCTGTGCTGAGGACTACAAGGTCCTTGTGCTTCCACAATACTTTGAGAGAGAGAAGAATGAACTGAGACTTGGAGGACATTCTCTGGCCATTCCTAAGGCAATAATTCAAATTATTATTTTCTCCTCACCTCTGTTCCTTCGTCACAGCTTCTGTCTTTTTTTGGTGATCATAAAGCTTTCCCGAGTTCACTGTATCACCCTCAAAGGAAAACCATTCCACCTAGCAATCAGAAAAGAAGAGAAACCACTGGGGTACTTTTGAGGGGAACCCCCCTTCCCGAACAGCTGCCCGAAGGAACAGAATTACACAGGTCTTATTTACAGAGGTGATTGTTAGGGGTGTGAAAATGTAGAAATAAGGCAGCAAAACATTTTTCAGTGAGCACTACTCTTGTTTCTTGCTGTAGATTCTGCAGAGGAAAATGTGTTTAGAATCTCTTGTTGGAGAAATTTTTTTCTCAGCATGCAACTCAGTGCCCTGGTGCATCTCTGGAGAAGGGGAGACATGTACAAGGCCTACATACAGCAAACAAAGTGCTGTTAAGATCCCTGCTACAAAGGCTGTGAAATTGATGTAAAAATGGCATTTATAGAACTTTTTACTCATGCCAACTTTGTGAGCCATTTAGCTTCACCACAAACCCTTTTTCACTGCCCTACCAAAAAATATTTAAGTTGCAGTAATGTTACAATTTTCTAGGACATGGAGTAGCAATCTACATGATCAAACAAAGCCAAGACACTGCCCTCGGTGCCAGCCAGTTCCCTCTGGACTTACGGAGATGCAAAGCCCTGGGTGAGGCTCATGCCTTCTGCTCTCACTGTAGATCATAAGAGATTTCACCTACTAATAAGGATCCCTCTTCAGAAGTTGATGAAGACTACAGGACCAAGCCAAACCAGTGCCTCTTTTCTTGTCCTTCTCTTATTTTTATGCTTCCCTTGAGAGCCTGGTACCTCCCCCAGCCTGGTGCCTCTCCAACCACCGCTTTATCCTGTTACCCTCTGTATCATCATCCTCTCAGGGAATGCCTTGCTCTTGTGAGGCAGGATGGTGGGATAAGAGCTATGCAATTCATAGCTGTCCTGAATTAAAATAAGAAAATTATCTAAGGTCCCATTTGTTTCCTTATTTCTTTTCTCCCCTGCTCTATCACAAATAGGCCTACATTTGCCACCTCCTTTCTTTTAATTGAAACTGGAGAAGTGGAGGCTTCCCCTGGAAAGAGCTTCCAGGTATTCACTGAACACTTTCCACCTCCCTTAAAGAGGCAGAACAATTCTTGCAACATCAGAGAAGCGTATTTAAGCTCTATCTATGGTTCACCCCTGAGACCTGTTAGATAAATCAGACGGGAAAGCAAAGGCCCTTTGTATTCCCAGCACTTCTTCCTGACCTGGACATGAAAACAAGAGCCAGGGATCACTCTTATGTTTACGTCCTGCTGGATCTTTACCAGTAAAGTTTCCTTTACCCTCAATTGTGGTGCATCAATTCCCTTCACCTCACTTCTGCTCTGTAGATGTGGCAGAGGGGCAGGGACAGAGGTGACATAACACCACCATGATTAAGGCTCCTGATGACCAACAGGAACTTCACAAATATATCTGGCATTGTAACATCTTTTATTCACTGCCAGCCTTCAAGAAGCTTCTTCACTTCTGCCGCAGTGCTTACATGCCCCTTCCTTTGCCATTTTGTCCCCGTAGTGAGCGTACACCTAGCAATTTACCTAACAGTGCCTGGAATTGCTCTTCACAAAAGGAGACTGTATTTTCCCTTTGCGTAGGGTTTGCTTTAATCAGAGTCTTCAGCATGAAAGCCTGTACACTTCCCTTGCAGCTCACAGATGTGCTGGGAAACTCACTCAATTCTTTGAACATCCATTGTGGCTCAGGGCTATGGTCAGGCACCCTTAATGAAAAGCTGTTTGTGCAATCTATTTCCTGCTGATAACCAAGAACACCTCCTTGAAAAATAGACACACTAAAATAAATATCCCAGGAAGCTGTCAAGCCTGCTCCCCCATTTCTAGACTCTTCCATGGTACTGAACTTAAGAAAACTACAAAATCCACCTCAGAGCAGCCAGAAGCCTCCAGTGAATGACGACTGCAAAGTGTCTTCGTTAAGGCTTAACTGTGTTGGGCAGTTTGTACATTTTCCCATAGCAGAATAGTTTCCAAGGACAATAAAAGAAGTGTGTTTCCATTTCCCTTTCTTTCTTCTCCTTTCATGCCTTTCAACACCCATATCACAACTGTCTAACTCCAAACAGGACCAGCACTGGGTTTCTCAGAGCTGTGGCACTTCCTACAGCGGTTTCCTGCATATGGACATTTGATTAATTTTTTTCTGCTTAGCCAACAGGAAAGGATGTGGCACACACTCCTCTGAGCATACTCGCTTTGAGTTGCATCGAATGGGAAGCATTATCATATGTGCAGCGACAAGCAGAAACCTTCCCTCAGCCCTGTACAAGCCTTGCAATTCGCCTGAGGCTCTAGTGGTGGAACAGCTTCTGTCACTGCATCCTCAGGAAAACAGCAGTGCAACCTACAGGACATGGACTTTAGCAAGCAGGTCATGTTAAAAAATGGAGCCTCCAGCACCCTGTCATTGTGCAAACCCTCTTCTCTCCTAGCTGAGGTTTTACGAGAACACGTCCTTTTGCCTTCAAGCCTCTCTAACTTACCAAACACTTTCTGAAGGCACAAGAAGAAGCTCTTCTAATGAAACAACTTCAAAACCTGAGTTACAAGTTTCAAAACACAAGGGAAAGTGGCTTCCTGAAGCTGAAAGTGAGGGCCGTGAGTCAGAAAGTTCATAAACTTTTGTTCCAAGGTCTTCACAGTGAAGTATTGCCTGGAGACTGGAAAGACTCATCCACTCCTATAAATATATCCTCTTACTGACAATGCTAAGTATATACATAACATGATAAACGCTTCTAGGTACTTTAGACAATAGTCCTGCACCAGAAAAAGCTGGTCAAAATGTGGAATAATAGCTTTAAAAACTGACTAACCTGCTTCTGTTTTCCCAGCCCAGACTTCATAGCTAGGGAGACTGATTTGTCAGATACATAATCCATTTCAAATTCTTTACCTGAATTATGCAAAAGCTCCACCTAAAGAGAAAAGAAAGGAGAAAGGACAGACTTTGACGATAATATTGCTGCTAAAAAGCATGTGGGTGAGTCAACCTGCTACACTTGAGGAGGCTGGCCATCAAGACCTGAACCACATGAAGTAAAAATTGCTGCTGGATGGGGGCAAGTGGAGACACCAATATCCTTGCAGGCAGCTGTGTTTCCATAGCTGTGACCGGACTGAACATGTTTGGTGCCCACCGCCTTACCAAGGACTCTCTCCAGAGTTTGCTTTTCTTGCTGCTTTTCCCCACAGACTGCTTTTGAAATTTTCTAGACTTGACTTCAACTTAGTTTACACTGTCCCACAACCGCTACTTGAACAGGTGGGAGAAGGGTTTGGGGGTTTTGTTTAGGTTTATGTTGCTGTTGTTGCTGTTTTTTAATTTTACACTCATTAGGCTTTGGCTCTTAAAATCCCTGCTGTAGTCTCCCCTTGGTTTTCCTTGTTGCCCGGGAAGGGGGGCAGGGGAAGAGAACTTGAACATCAAACAGAAACACTGCAGACAGTGTGTGGCTGGCTCGACTCATTCCATGGTTTGGTTTGAAAGGAGGAAGGGAACAGTTGGACTGCAATTATCATACTCTGGCAAGTTTTGTGTTTTGCTTTCCTCAACTCCTGAAATGTAACTTTTGAGAGATGTAATTTAGCTGAGAGCTCTGCATCTGTAGAGTGCTTTCGCTTCAAACAAATCCCAGAATTTAATAGATTGGGTGGGGGCCGATCTGTAGAGAACTAATTGCAGGAGCTACAAATATAGACATTCAGCCCTGATTAATTAGAAGAGCGAAAAAGAACACTCTAATTCCATTTCCAAATCAAACCAATTGTACCACAATTATCTCAGTACCTCAGAGACGGTTGAGTTCACAGTTAGTCCCTCCCTTTCCTCAGGGAGGGATGGATAGCTTTGTGCACAAGGAGAATCAAAAACCCTTGAGCTCTTTATTCACGGAGTTACTTGTCTCTCAGTAATACAGTATTTTAAAAGGCATGGTTTGTATTTGGGACCAATTTCAAAGGTGCTCAGCATGCATGTTCAACAGTGTTCAGGTCCTAGGGAGCTGCAGTTCCCCTAGAAATCTACCCATTTATTGAAATAGCTAAAAAGGTGCTTTTCTGAAAATGTAGCTTTGATAGGCTTCGTTTCGAAGATGGGATACCTCAGAAGTCCGTATAATGAGTCTGGCCTTCCTCAGCTTTCCAAATGATCTGGGTAACAGGATGCGTAGTATCACCAAAGCAAACAAATCTAGTTTTCCTCTGAAACTAGAAAAAATGTCCTCTCCTGGAGATCCATCTTTTCCCTTGAACAACTCCCATGCCTGCCTCATTTCTGCAGCTGGAAAATTGTGGTACCAACCTTAATGTTTCTGAGATATGTTAAAACAATGACACTGTAGTCCCTTTCTGACAGCACTGTCTTTCTACATTTTCTCATTTTAGCTTCACCACCATCCACCATTAAAATGTACTTGACTTTGCAGCAGACAGAAGCTGCTTTAAAAAGCTGCAAACAGTACACAAAATCTCTGGAAAAGAAGCAAAGAACTTTCTCCGTTTGAATCTGCAACAAGAATTTCAGGCCAAAGGGAAGCAAATGGACCGTTGTTTTCTCAGGTAGCAATGTGAGCTAGTCTTCAACAAACACAACTGGTCAGGGCCTCTCATTTTGTATTTCAATTGAAAGACAGCTGTTCTATTTTTTAAATGGGAAGATTGTTCACCTTGAGCCCAACTTCAGCTGCTGCAGCTTTTTTACCATTAAATATAATTCAGAATAGATTATCAGCACGGGGAGAAGACAGAGAGTGTTTGAACAAAACAAGCCATTAATTTTCTACGTAGAAGAGAACAACTCTAATCCTAGAGACACTGCTGTGCTATTGTCTGAAACACAATTTTCATCTGAAATTGGACAAACCATTTGGAAAGTAATTCAAGTTCCTCTAAAAGGAAGATGTATTATACACTGACAGTGGTGGAGGATTCAGTACCCACAACTATGTTAACTGTACGCAGTGAATTGGAAACATCTTCTTTTAATAGGTCCTAATTGCGGTGCTCTGTCCCTACAGCTCATTTGCAAACACCCCAGGTGTTCCATCTCTTTAACTCACTGTCATCAAGCTTCACTTTGTTAATTCTATTCCAGTGGCATCACTACCAACTTGTCCCTTTTGTCTTGCAGCTTATTCTGAGTCGTGATCTAAGTCAGGGAAAGGTTTGCCAGGAAGACCTCCAAGGAGGAATCTGGCTCTGCACACACCACCACCCAGAAATGAGGACTCCCACATTTAGAGTGTTATGATTGAAATGTCAATGACTCTCCATGCAACTCATGGCATGGCCACCATTTTACTGCAGATCACTTATCGAACTAAAGGCCAAGTGGGGCAATGCATGAATCCATGGCCAACAAATATTTTTTTCAAGACATAGACATACACAGAGCTTTCCACCTTCTATACTTAAAAGAAAAAACAACCTGGGGACTGGAAGCCTAGGAGTGCTCCATGTGAACAAGTTTGCCCAGTGTTTGACCTCTATGATGCCTCTTATTTTGGATCACAACAGCCTCCTTCCCCCCACAAAGAAGGCTGAACACTCCGCCTCCCCTCCGCTCTCAGCTAGTGTGGTCACAGACTGATGCAGGCTCAATGCCGACACACTTGTAAGTAACATGCAGAGATGATGCAGAAACTCCGCCCGGCCAGCTGTAGACTGTGAAGCACCAGTCTTTGGCATTCCTTTTCTGAGTTAATTTGGGAAAGGCATCCAGATCTGTCCATGAAGTGCCACGGGAGTGAAGGATAAGACTCAAGATTATTGTGTAAACATATATAGTATGTAAGGTAAAACCAGGGTTTTGTTTTGCTTTACCTTAGTATCTCCAAACAATGAAAGTTAAATTTGAACATCATTTTTGAGAATGCATGTGATCAAAACTTCCATGTTTCATGCAATGCTGACATAAAACAGTAATTTTAAGAGATAAGAATACAGTATGTATAGAGTGATAGATGGTCTTCTACTATATTACTTGTGATTTTCTCCTAAACAAATTGCAAGGGTTATTCCACCCTCTGAATATCAATCAAGCCCAGGAGCAGAAAAAGGAAAGAGGATGAATGAAGGAGCAGTTGGAGTAACGCACTTTTCTAGTGTAATCTCAATAACAGATGAAATTGCATCTGCTCCTTCGCTGGACCCTGAGCAAGTGTGGGGGAAAGAAGTCTCCTTTAGAGTCAAGCAAAAACATTGGGTTTGTGCACGTGAAGACAACAACAGAGAAGAAGGCAGCATGCTGAAGACAAATTTTAACAGCTAGCTTTGGACCAGGCTTAGATTGCAGATGTAATTTAAATATAAGCTTACTGAATTTATTTCAGCACAGCTCTGGCTAGATTTCACTATACTTTTCATTAACTGGTTTGACTATAAAGGTATTTTTCCAAACCACCCTAACTATTTTTAATTTGAGACAAAGTATCTTTAGCAAAGTTAACTATAAAATAATGAGTAGCCTTTTGGGGCTTAAGAAAGGGTTTATTTTGGTTTAGGTTAAGTCAGCAAGGAATAGGTTCAAGCTACATGAAATAAGTCGTTCTTAAATCAGAATAGACACCTACACAGGGGTTCATCCAGACATAATTAAAAAGAGCTGTACATGGGTACAGTCTCAGCTGGTCCAGCCATACACGTTGGATTGATTTAACAACAGCAACATAAAATGATAGAGCCTAAAACATGGAGAGACATAATGCCTGGTAAGAGGCTACTTAAAGCAGTGGGTCTCATTTCCAGGGAGGAAATTTGTCTATGCATTTTTTAAAATTAACCCTTACCTCCAAAATTGTTATGAACACAAAAGCTAGGTGAAGCAAAACTGCACTTGGCCACCCTTCATGGATTAGTGCTAGGTGACAGCACAGACACCCAGAGGGACAGCATGGTGCTGTGGAAGTGGTGATGTCCACCATCATCGCTCAGCCAAACAGTGTGTTGTGGAAATACTCTCCTCCCTCACTCCCTCCCTCCACCCCACCTCCCATGGCTTAGTTATAGTGAGTTATATTGTTCTTTGCCACCCAGACACCTGGACAAGAATTAGTGCTGCCTCATTGCATTTACATGCTTAGCCAAGCCATCTCAGTATTTTCAAGGTCACCATCTCCCATCTCCTGAGGTTGTTGATCCTCTGGTTTACCTTTAGAGAAGCAGGGGAGATAAACTTCCAAAATGGAGATAAAGGACAAAACTGAAAAAATCAAAATATATGTAATATTTACAGAATGCAAAAGATAGAGGTCAGTTAACCTTGGCTGAAATGTACTGCCATTGCTCACACACACACACACAATACCACCTTATATTTCGTAGTGATGGATTGGTTGGGGTGTTTTCTTTTATCCACAATGCAGGCAAGGACACCTGCTAGAGAGACTTTCTCTTCCCAAAGGCAGTGACTTCATAATTTTAGCCTGAGTAAGCTACTGCTGTCTCACCCCATCCATTTGTGCAACCACCTCTATCCTCACAGCTATAATGAGCTGCAAAGAACCTCCTGGTACATGAGAAAATGATTTGGATTTGTGCATTAAGCAGAAATGGATTTTCTTTTGTCTGTTCCTTTCCCCTACTCCATCCTACACAGACAAATCTGCATCGTGGTTCACCAACTGATTGCTCTTCATGGTTGGTGCACCAAATCACAGCATTAGCCCCGTTATTCTTATCTCTTTCTCTTTTTAGCCTGGTAAACATCCAGAGAAAATGCATCATCTTGAGTCAAAATATAAGAGACTGGGCAGGTCATTGAATGGGAGTCGAAACCGTTTGCCATGAGGTCTTTAAAACCATTGACAGCTGTTAACTGGTTGAATGTCTGATGTTTGCTACTGAGGTGAGTTGACCCTAGCTGGGAGCCAAGCACCCATCCAGTCGCTCACTCACTTCCCCTCCAGTGGGACCCTGGGGAAAGAATCTGAAGAGCAAAAGCTGAAGACTCATGGGCTGAGATATAGACATTTTGATAAGTGAATCAAAGCTGTGCACAAGCAAAGCATAGTAAGTAATGCATCCATTACTTCCCATTAATGGAAGTCCAACCACCTACTAGAAAGCAGGGCTTCACCACATGGCATCATTACTCAGGGAGAAAAACACCATAACCATGAATGTTTCTTCTTCCTCCTTATTTCCCCACCTTTTATTGCTGAGCACGATGTCATATGGTATGGGATATCCCTGTGGTCAGCTGGGATTCAGCTGTCCCAGCTGTGTCCCCTCCCAACTCCTTCTGCACCCCCAGGCTGCTCACTGGTGGGGTAGGGTGAGGAGCAGAGAAGCCCTGGGCTCTGTGTCAGCGCTGCTCAGCAATAGCTAAATCACCCCCGTGTTATCAGCACTGTTTTAGTCACAGATCCAAAACACAGCCCCCAGTGAGCTGCGGTGAAGAAAGGGCCAGCCAGACCCAGTACAGTGACAACATCTGTATCTGTTTCCCCTCTGCATTTTTACTTTCTGCCAGTTCTCATCTTAAATTAGTACCATCTCAGCTGTTTTAGACAAGTTCTGTCTTTGTCAGATATTTACCTTCAGACAAGGTACTCAGTACAAAGAGCTGACAGTGGCAGAAAAATTACAAACAAATAGTGAGGAGAGTTATGGTTTACACTTTTTTATTTGTTTGTTTTATTTCCTGTTATTTTTAGTGCATGCAGAAGTGTCTG
The DNA here is from genome assembly GCF_015220075.1 of Falco rusticolus. Lineage (NCBI taxonomy): Eukaryota > Metazoa > Chordata > Aves > Falconiformes > Falconidae > Falco > Falco rusticolus. The sequence goes on along the minus strand of NC_051189.1, from coordinate 1,369,370 downwards.
TTAAGATCAGGAACAATGTTGTACTAGGTGATATAGAAATGTTTACTAAGAAAAAGTCTGTGCTTCAATGCAATTTTAATCTAAGTACACAACAGGAGAAAGGTGAGCACAGCAAGTCACCCAGCAGAAAAGCCACAGTCCCAGTTCAATGCCTTACCCAGTGAACCATGCTACTTCTACTCTGAGCAATGCAGCAACCTCCACATTTCCCCAAAGATGCCACTTTTCACATTTCTTTCTCAAAGGACTTTGGTGTCTGGAGAAGGGATTTAGAAGCTATTTCTATATAAGTCACCAGAATGGAGAACTCTGCTTGAGAGGCATTTAAATTTCAGGTTCATCTCCTTGGTGAAAAATAAGACACTATGTTTAAAAGAATCTTTGAGGAGTTTTATCTGTAGCCAGCCTTGCTAGGTAAATGAAGACTTACCTACTGATATTTTCAAGAAGCCCCATGCACACTATTAGCTGATAACAAAATCTGTCTCTTTCTTCCCATGGAGCTGTAATACTTTTTTTTCCCTGAAGCAGAAAACTCTTTGCATTTGGAAAAGTTGGTTCACAAAAATGAATTGGGAAAAATAGTGTGTAGAGTCTAATCAGAGACAGAAGTTTAACACACTGGATGAGTTTCTCTGTGGATGCTGATTTTGACTGCAGATTTACCTGGGAAAAGAAGACCTCAAGCCAGCAAAATGCTTAAAACCACATTTGGAGCTTTAATCATGTGAATAGTCTTGTCTAAGCCTTGGAGTTCTCATCCTGCACCTCTGAAGATAATGAGAGTTTTATTATGCTGAAGGAAATTGTGAATACTTAAACAACATGATATAGGGATGCTGCCTGGGACTTGGGAGTTAGATGTATTTCTTCCTCCTGACTCTGTGACCTCAGGCAATTCACTGCATCTCTTGGCTCTGCATCTTTAAAAATGGAACCAGTGGCTCATTCCTTCCATCTCTGGAAAGAGACTTTCTAGAAGAAAGTGTGTCAATCTCCATAGCCAGTTAAGCCTGAACTTCTGTTACAAAACTACCTGTAATAGTCCGTAACTACCAGTACCTGTGATGTAGAATTTAGCCCATTAGTACCTGAGCTGTACCATCAGCTCCTTTTGTGTAAGTTGTCAAAGATCTGTCAAAGCAACCTCCTGCAGAGCAAAACTCCCTGCCAGTGCTGGTTTCCTGGGTCATCCCACCTGTCTGTCCCCTGCCACCCTCCAGGTTTCACTCTCGCTGCTATATTTCTGGGTTTTATTTAGCAGCTAGACAAGAAATGGGACTGTGCTTCTGGGCAAATTCAAAGTAGAGGAAATAATGCCAAGGGGAGACACAATAACTGTCTGCAGATAAAGAAAAGAATGTTGCACCAGAGGACAGGAAGCAATTATTATCATTAGTCAGCAATGATGAGAAAGACGCAATTAAAATTCAGCTGCATCAGGGAAATTTTTCGACAGAATATTAAGAAAATAGCTGGAAAAAAGACTAGGCTGAGCTGCCAAGCGAAGAGGTGTTGTAACTGCTGTATTCAAAGTCACATCTCATGAATGCCTCTCTGTAAATAGAGTAAGAACACACTAGTCCTATTCTCAGCATTCTTGGCATCTGAGATGGGAAAACATTCCTATTCATGGGAGTACCTAAACATGTTTAAATCCCATACACATAAACTGAAAAAACCAGGATTTAAGCAGAGCTGGAGCTACCGAAGGGCACTGGGCGTAGATGTAAAACCTCCTCAGACACCAGTGCTGTTCCCAGTACAAGACAACTAGAGAGAATCTGCTGCGATGAGACTTCACCTTGAATAAGATGCTTGTAGAGCCCGAGAACCTGTTTCTACTCAGACTGCCGTCATACAGTTGAGACTTTTATAGTCTCGTGACAACCAGGAGGTCACAGTATAAAGGGAATTGAGCCCCTGACCCAGTGCAATGTGAGCACGGGAGGGAGGGAGCAGATGTTCCCTGTGGCAGTGACAGCAAAGAAAAGCCTGATCACAAGAGCAACAGGGGACAGTCGTTCCTTCCCACTGCTCAGTTTGCAGGCAGAATTACACCCAAGAGTGACTCCAAGCAGAAAATAAGTTTATATATTCTGAATTCTCCCTAGAAGAGCCTCTATCCCCAGAGAAAATGCATGAAAGAGAAGGACAAACCCTCCTCCCTGCCCCCCCAGCCCACCTGAAGCCCAGTGAAGGCTAGGTCACAGCTTTTTTTCTGTGCTGAGCGACCTTCCAATTTCTCACACAAAGCAGGACACAGAGAGAAATTACAAGGAACTAGAATTAGTGTTTAGAGCAAAATCAGAAAGAAGGGGAGAGAGAGAGTGTGTATGCCTAATGGCACAGTTTTTACTGCCTTCCCGTCTCTGTATTTCATTCATTTTCCTAATCCGCTGAAGAAATGGCTCACTGGCAGGCAGAATCTTGAAGTAGCCATTTAAATTTGCTTGATGGCCCCCAAGGCAAGTCAATTTTCAGTCTGACTGGCTTTAATCCCAGCGGAGAGCCTCGCCATGCCATTACATGGCACAGCAGGAGTAAGAGTGGGGAGGTAATCACATTACAGCGCCGTTCCATTTAGCCGTAATCTGTAAAGATCTCATGAAAGCATCAACCATTATTATGACTCCTGATGTCCTTCAGGCAAAGTCTTTGTGGGGAAAAGGCAAAGAAAAAAAAATCTCCACCTGTCAAAAGGAGACAGGCACTTTCATTCAAAGGAAAGGGAGGTGAGATGTAAAAGTGACACAATATTATTTAAACATCCTATTACTAAAATTACAGTTCATCTATATAAAAGTGAGCTATAGGACCTTAGTCTGTCAGCTAGATCAATGTACCTGCCATGGTCGCAGAGATGCAACGAGCTGAGGAAGCATTTGGGAGACAGAATTTGCTGTAAAGGCTTCCAGCTCCAGTCCATCACGCCTGGTGTCCTTCCTGCAGCGCTAAATAGCTGCCGCAGAAGGCAAGGCTGGGGAGGGCGAGGACGGCTCTTCCTCAGCCCATTGCTGCTGCGCTCGTAGCTAGAGGCTTGAGGCAATTTTAGCATAATCACAGCTGGTTTGGGGCTGGCAGCGTTGTTAAAATTTGTATTTAAAATCCAGCTCTGGTGTCTGACTCTTTGACCTCTTGTGGCAGATGCAGGATGATTACACTCTGCGTGAGGAAATAGTTGTCATCAGTGGCTGGAAAGAAAAAAAAAAAAATAAAATAAAAATAAAAATAAAAATAAAAATAAAAAGAAAGAGAAAGAGAAAAAGAAAAATAAAAATAAAAAGAAAAAGAAAAAGAAAAAGAAAAAGAAAAAGAAAAAGAAAAAGAAAAAGAAAAAGAAAAAGAAAAAGAAAAAGAAAAAGAAAAAGAAAAAGAAAAAGAAAAAGAAAAAAGAAAAAAATACACAGCTATTAAATTAATTTAAATTAAATTAAATTAAAGTGGCCAGCTCCAAGATGGAATGTATATGGATCAGATAGAGCATTGGAGGAATCGCGCCTATTTCTACACATGCTTTTGACATCTGGTAGATCAAGCCAGCTTTTTGGCTTCCATTTCTCTCGTTGTAAATGGAAACTCCTGGTCATATATGTATGTATGTAAATGGACAAGCAAGGGGTCATAGATACAACACGCCACCATACCATGAGGCAAGGGAGAACACTTGTTTTCCATTGGCTTTTTCTCCCCATTTTCATCCTCAATACTTTGTGACCTGCCTCACAGAGTATCAGAGAGGCAGGCAGGATGAAGGAATCTCAATTTGGGATGGTGGTAAACAGAGGAAAACAAACAGAATCTAAAGGAAGGTCAAATGGAGCACATCTGTGAAGATGACCGTTTTCCAGAGGTGCAGGACAGGACCAGGGAGAAGCAAGGATAACACAGTGGCAGGACTGAGAGCATTATACCTTGGCATTCAGCCTGTAAAAGTTCATGCCAAGAATGGCTGTATTTCTTAGGAGGGCATCGATCCAGGAGGTGATGTGTAGTAACAGTGAATCTGTTGACAGCAGGCCAGGGCATCTGAAATGTGCTGGGACTCCTGATTCTCAGGGTAGGATGCACATGGAAAATCAGAGCATGGAAGCTAGGTATTCCACAGAAAGTAATGCTGAGGGTGCTGAGATACAGCTGTGATGTCCAATGTTAGTGACAGAGTCAAGAAGAGCTCAGAGCACTGAGCTTCACATGGAGGACAAGGCAAGACTCCCACAGTACCATACCCAAGAACATGGTTGCTGCAACATAAGATGTTTCTGTCAGGCATAAAATGACCAGGTGTCCTGGTTTCGGCTGGGTTGGAGTTAAGTTTCTTCTTAGTAGCTAGTACAGTGCTGTTTTGGCTCTGATGTGAGAACATTGTTGATAACACACTGATGTTTTTAGTTGTTGCTGAGTGATGTTTATACTAAATCAAGGACTTTTTGGTTTCTTGGGCTTTGCCAGCCAGAGGGCTGGAGGGGCACAGGAAACTGGGAGGGGACACAGCCAGGTCAGCTGACCTGAACCAGCCAAAGACATATTCCATACCATGGGACGTCATGTCATATATAAATTTGGGGGGTGAGGTGGGACCTGGGGATGGTTGCTAGGGCACTGGCTGGGCATCGGTCAGTGGGTGGTGAGCAGCTGTACTGAGCATCACTTGTTTTCCTTTCTCCCTTTTCCTTTGGATTTTATCCTTTCCCCCGCCTTTCTGTTATAACTGTTGTTGTTATTGATATTCTTGTTGTTGTTCTTTCCTTTTATTCTGTTTAAATTATTAAATTGTTCTTATATAAACCCTTGAGCTTTGCATTCCTTCCCGATTCTCCTTTCCACCCCTCTGGGGGTGGAGGGGGAGCGAGCGAGCGAGCGCATGGTGCTTGGTTGCCAGCCGGGGTTAAACCACAACACCAAGGAAAGAAAGGCTTGGATTACTGGGAGGATATGGAAGAGCTGGAACCCAGGTCAGTCTCAGATTAAGCTTCCAGAACAGAATTGGGAAAGGTCACACCAGGTTCTTCTCCTAAACGGCAGATTTGATTTCTGCAGTGGACTCAAGAGCGTGGCAGAAAAACAAACTGTAGAGGAGGAGGTGATAATCCCTTGCAGGGAGGCAGAAAGAAGTCATAAAAAGAAGGATGGACTGGGTGAGACAAAGCCCAGAAGAGGGAGCAGATGCTTGAAAGAATGTTTGATCTACCTGCCCACCGAAGGGATACAAGGAAAGGCCTAAGGTGCCCACCCTACAGAACCATGTGGCTTTTGTTTGCCTGTTACAAGTGGGTCATGATGTGCCCGACCTAGCCAGGGGAGAATGGGGCACCCATTCTCCTGGAAAGAAAAGGCATGCAGTCACAGGGAAAAAGCAAAATAAGAACCTGGACAGATGCAATAAAGTTCTGTCAGCTCACTGAGAAGGTGGCATTTCAGACTGTGCAGGGATTTTTTCTTTACAAAAAATATATATCTATATAATCAGAGATTTGTGGAGAGAAGGGGCATGGGAAGTTTCACCCCTCCTGCTGGATTTTAATGTGGTAGTTGATGACTTGTAATGGAAAAAGATCTATTGTTTCTCCAGTAGCGATAAAGTAAGGTTAAAACAAACTCAAACATAAATTTTACAAACAACCCCATATAAACACAGCTGTTCAATGAATTGATAGGAGTGGTTGCTAGCTGAGTACTGCCCCCTAATGTTGTCATCTAATGTAAATGTCCTTTACATTTTTTTTTTTATTAATGAAACAGCATTTCCCTGTAAGACGATGGAGAAAAAATGATCGCTCTTGAGATTAGGCTAAACTTAACCTAAATGTAACCTTGACTTTAGCAGGTTGGGTTTTGGCTTGGTTGCCTACGTTGTTAGTTACTTTCTACATCATCAAATAGACAGCTGAATGTTTAATAACGCTGTTTGGAAACCTTGGTTTTGCAGAAAAAGCCTGTTGTAGTTAGATGGAGTTGGTTGGAAGACGGAGCTGGGAATTAGTTCATAACTGTCTTTTTTCTGAAAATGTTCAGCCTGAATGTACAGCATCTGGAAGTAATAGATTCTGCTCACGGTTCTGGTGCTTCTCAGGGGCTCTGGGAAATAGAACTCCAAAATGGAAAGGATCTCCCACAAGTTTCTAGTGCTTTCAACCTCTTAGCAATGGGGCTGTCCCTTATTCCAAGGTTTTTCATATCAGCCCCATACATAAAATTCACCTTTCATACTACTGTAGAGTGTAGAAGGTTTGTTTGTATAGCCATCCAGGCACACGTGTTCCTGTGTCAGTCCTAGAAACGCAGCATCACTGGAAATAACTCATCAAGTTAAAGGCTGGCTTTTGTCCCAGTGGAGAAGATCTACATTCCTTTTGGTCCTTTGTTTTAGGATTAGCTGATCAGCCCCTTGCCTCCATGGTGCCTGGAGGCAGTAAATCCAGATGCAGAGGAGCCCACGTGTCCTGAGGCCAGTGCAGTGCTTTAAAACATACTAGAAGGTGTGTCTATCATCGCTCTCCACATCATTCACTGTTTTCCAGGTTTCTTCAAGCCCTTCATTTTTTCACCGATGGCACCAAGCTTAACCTTTTTTGCCAGTGCCACTAGTGACTCTCACTCAGGCCCTCTATGTTCATCCCCACCTGGCCGAGCATCCCATCCTGGCCCATGCAGGACACAGTATGCACAGATAGCTGTGCTTTGCTGACAAGTTGTAGTGCAGCTGCCTTGCAAGAAGGCACCAAGAAACGGATGTTGCTCATGGGTCAGGCACTTATTTTACCCACGGCAGCTGGGTCTGACTCACCTTTCCTGAGTCACTCTTCGTGACACTGTCATACCTACCTGACAGTGTTAAACACCCCACTGTCACTATGGTAAAGGATTAGAAATCTTTCCACCATCATTTGCTTGGGACGGAACAATTTTCTTTGAAGGGGTATTTTTCATTCTTCCTCCTCTTATTGCTGCTTGACAGGAAACCATCTCATGCTGTTCTCCTCCAGAATGTCACCTGTCTGTGGAGCAGCAGTCCCCATTTCCCTCCCTTCCTCCGATCTCCCGTACCCTGATGTTTTACCTGACTTTGAAATGGCAGCTCAGCAGACATTATAGAATCCTCTTTTTTTTTTTTTTTTTTTTTTTTTTTACAGCAAACTACAAATCTATCTATCTATCTATCTGCTGAACATGGGCATTTGATCTGGGAATAGCAAGAAGTTGTTTCAGGGCAGACCCCCGTGGTGTGAATTAATAAGTATAAAACCAGAAAGAAAGACTGAGGTGATAACTAGGTAGATAAGATAGGGTTTTTTTATTTAAGTACTCCACCTGTTACAATTTAAAGGCAAGTACCTTTATGCAGATGTAAGGGCTGCTGTCAGTTCAGAACACAGAAGGCTACGTGCTCTAAATTCTTGCAGGAAATAGAAACACAAATAGCACTGTCTCCTGTATCTGGACAGATTCCCTTTTTATTGTCACCTGCCTGACAGCCAGGCTGTTGTTGCTTACTAAAACCTGTCTGTAACTGAAATCCCTGGGGTAATAAGCTCCCTTTGAAACAGGTTCCTGACTGGAAAAATCTGAACATCTCCAGATTAAATCAATAACAATTAAGAATTCTTTGAAATCTAATTGGAAAGGCAGCTATTTTGATCAGCACCATGATGTTATCTGGAAATTGTATTTTGTTTATCTACAGCAGAAGGTTTTCTTCTTTGTAGGATTGGTTTGCCAGCTTCAGACACATCCTTTGATCTCTTAGATGATACAGTGAACTGAAACATGGGGGCAATCAGAGGGATTATCACGGGATGGGGAAATCATTTGATCTATTTTTAAAAGTATTTTTTTTTATTAATAACTTTGAGGGTTGGTTATCATTAAGAAAGGAAGAGACTGCTCTCGCGTCTTTAACGGTGTTAGATTTCTCTGAAGATGACTGATTCATGTAGTTAATAATGCTTAGCATTTATATAGCACTTCCTAACTTCAAAGCACTGTACAAATATTTCTCACTAATACCACACACCAAACTTCTGCGTTATTACTTTCTGGGATGGATGAGGCTATTTGATATCTCTCATATTCCTGTGGATGGTTTTCTGTTCAGGTCCCTCTTTGGTTGTCTCAGGTTAACTGGGACAGAAAATCTCAGTGAGAGGAGAAAATCTAAAGTCCTGGTCAAGAATACAGTGAGACTCTTTGAAGCACATCATCTGAAAACTCTCCTACTTACCTTAGAGAAGGTCTTTTACACCTTGTATGGACTATCCTACCACGTTAACTGAGTTTCTAAGTGCTTATTGTAAAGGACAGTCTGAAGATCTTTAGCAATAGAAATGCTCAGAGGAAAAAAAAAAAAAAAAAAAAGAAAAGAACATAAGCACACAATACACACTGTGCTTTGTGTGAGAATATGTGATGTTTAAAACAAAACAAAAAACAAATCCTAGACTGAACTTGAAACTCTAAAAGGTTGGTGAGGCCCTGTAGTACACACTCGTGCCAACAAATAGCAGATGGTGATGGCAGATACATACTAAAACAGCTAAAATTGTATTCCTTGCAGGAGTATCTATCATGCTGATCAGGCTGAACAGGCTGTGCTGGCAGCAATGTCTGGTCCACACTTGGAGGGAAAGATCAAAACCTTCCTTAAGATCTCGCTGCATGGTATTTCAAGCAGCTTGCTTTACAAACAAAGGTAGATTTGCTCTTGTGGCTCCTGGGAGCCACTCAGGATGGGAATATCGCTGTGTTAGCCATGTGTCTGCCCTGAGAGGGCGGCTGGAAGTGAGCCAGCATCAGGGATGGAAAAGAGGGACCTCAGGTGCGCGGTGCTCCCCTGCTCTAGCCACTGTCCTTCCTTACATTTGGAGTTGAAAGGAGCTTGCAACTCTGACAGCTGGGGTCAGCAGATGAGCCAGGCAGACCAGATGTTCTACTTGGGCTCTAATATAACTTTTTTCTCCTTTCCAGGAAGATTTCCTAAGAGATTTCTGAATCTCCAGGTCTTTGGCTTCTGTCTGGCTCACTGCAGACAGCTGTGACAACGTTTCTTGCAGCACAGAAATCTGTTCACCGGGAATGGCATGAGACCCATTTTGGAAAGGACACTAAGGCCATCAGAGATAAGAGAATTAAGGGAAGCTTACATATGCAAGGAGCTCATCAAGGATCACAGTTGCTCTGGCCTATAGAAGACCACTCCATCTGTGCCACCACATTAAAGAGGGGCCTTTGAGGGGTTAGCATTTTTCAGACACTAATAGTTTTCAGCCCAGTTCCCCAAAACTTCAAGTGGCACAGACTTTACCCTTTCCAGTCATTTTCCTTCTCCAAACACTTTTTCTTAAGACTGTAGGATAGGATTATCTTAGAGGAAGAGCAAGTGACCTGACAGTCACAAGTCCTGAGCTCTGAACAGATCTGTCAGCAGTTTGCAGTGTGATCTCAGGCCAGTTACTGAGGGCCTGGTGCGGGGGCACACTGGGCACCCACATCTCCCACTGACTCCAGAGGAAGCATTGTCTGTTCGGTACATTGCAACCAAAGAATCTTGACCATCTTGACTCTTTAATGTCTGTGACAAAAAGATGTGATTCCTCATACCTACCTCCAAGGTGTATTGCTCTGCTTTGCTGACAGTTCAGTGCGAATTACACACTGTGAAAGAAGCTGCAGAAACTCCACTATGGTTCTCACAGTGCTGGTGTAGCACCAGGCCTAGGCTTTGAGGCATTGCCCAGATTTTCCTCTACAATCCTCCAGGCACCTCAGCAAGCTGATCTCATATTTGACAGACCTGGCTTTCTCCAGGCATTCTGGATGGTAATCCTATGTGGCCTTTTTGTAGTGATACTAATTTTCCCCTATTCACAATGCCTACTGATGAGCTGAGTTGAAGTTACCTCTTGCTTGTAGGTTCAGCCTCTTGCTCAGTCACTTTGCACTCTTTTATCTGATTGCTGGAGTGGAAACTGGGCTTTGCTTTTAGGCAGAAGCAAAGCTGCAACAGCAACACCAGAACCTGGCATGCATGTCCAGGCTTTGAAAAATGCCAGTGTGTTGGGCTCTAATAGAAGAGAAAGCAGACCCTGTGCCTGCAGGGAGCTCAGCCAGATCCAGCATTTTTCATAGATGCCCCATGTCTTCATCAGTATGCAGATCCATCTGCGCTGCTGAGATATCTGCATGGTACAGACAGGGAGTGGGGGAATACATTTATAAATAGGATCGCTTCATCTTTCCCTTTCCTGCTGTCCCCACTCTCCCGTAATCCCCACCAATGGAGGTACTTCACTGCTGAGAGCTGTCAGTTCCACCCTACCTTCATACCTGCTCTAATGTCGCCAAATACTTCCTTCTTTGCATTGTAAATAAAGAAGCAAGGGGGTGAGAGGCAGGGATGGGGAAGAAGAGATAGACTCCAGTGGCTGTAGGACTCTCAAACTATCTTTTATCTTTTGATTAACAACGACAGGTACTAGAAATTATGAGAATCTGACATTACAGTTGCCCGCATGCTATTTCTAATGGGTGTCTTTTTAAAACCAGCAGGTAGATAATCACATCTTCTTAGAAAGGGTGCACACCAGAAATCTACCCTCTGCAGCACAGCATCCTGCACCAAAATATCTCAGAACACCAGGCAAAGCTCACTGTTCTGCTCACTGCGCTAGAAGGTTGTTAGATGTTGTATGGTCACAGAGAAATTAAACATTGCTCCTACTCACGCTTACTCACATGAGAAGCTGTTGAAGCTGTAGTCACACTGAATGCAGCAATCATGTTAGTACATCACAGTAACAGTTGCTCGGAAGAAAAACACAGCAAAAAAACCTATATGAGACACAGCTTCTTTGCAATTGGGCTGAAGTTTTTTTCCTGGCATCTCAGTGTGATTTTCTGGCAAAGTCAGTAGCAGAGTTCCAGAATCCCAATTTTCTTTTCCTGTGCCACAACAGATGAAAAACCTCTAATGAAATTGTCCCATGCACACAGTCCTGGCTCCATTGTGGTTTAGCTGTATGGCCTTTGTGTGTGTTTTCTTCCTTCCCCAAGTTCACACTGCCTGTTGGTGGGGTGATTTATCCTCATTTGTCTGACTGCAGATATAGAAAGTGAGTTTTGCCTTCCAGCAGCAGAGAAACCACCCCAAATTCCCTGGGAGAGACAAACATCCTTCAAAAAGCTTAAAAAGTCACATTTTCTATCTTGAAAATTTTCTTTTCTTATTAAGGAAGTAATAGAGGAAGCTCTGGAAATTTCATCATCTGGCACTAAGGATGTAAATGTTCAGAAACAGACAATGCAGTAACGATTTGAGTAAAATATTACTTTTTAACAAAAGATGAAAAAGATGCTGAACCAACTTATGCTTTAGATAGATGACTGACAGATTTATCAGAAGGCAAAAGATCAGAGCAAACACTTAGGGCAGTTTGGCTATTTCCTCTGGAAAACAGATGCCCTTGTAATTGTCAAGCGATGGCAATTGAAACAGATGTTTTGAAGAAGTGTATGTACATCAACAATCACAGCCATGAAAGCAAGGGAGATAAGCAAGTGTTACACAGGCACAAGTATGGAGAAACTCCATGGATTGGTAGTACAGTGCGAAGCAAGGTGACAAGTGGAACAGATCAGCAGACCTGGCCTTTCAACCACAGGCTCCCAAAATGTCTGTGAAGAAAATGTTACTCCTTACTGTTCACACTGCCAAATAGCTGCAACCTCGCCAAGGAGTCTGGGACAGCAGTATGAGCTTGCGTTAGACCAGGGGAAAGTCCATTCCCAAAGTGACTCCCTCAACCCAGAGTGATACAGATTGCCCCTCATACACAATCTGACTCAAATATATTATTACAGGCCAACATTTCCTAACAAAGCACATCTCCTTACTGAGACAAAGCTCAGTGAGACACTGAGATCAGAACAAGCTCTACGCGGTCAGCACAGACTTTGGCAAGCTCCAATGGCTTTGCAACACATCTCAAATCCTAACGGCCCAGAGCTGTTCTGGATGGAGTTACCCAGGGGCAATTAGATGTGCTGCCTGTTTTCCAGCCCAGGAAATAAAAAGAAAGCAGGGACAAGAGATGTAGTAAGGGAGAAGCAAAGGTACACGTGAAGGGACAGCAAGGTGGGAGGCGGAAGAAATCCAGGAGGAAAGGATGGGATAAGCAAGAGGGAAAAGGAATGGGCATCAATCACAGGAATGGGAGATAATGGCAAAGGTGCAATGCTGGAGCTCTGAGAGGAGAATCTGACAAGAGTGAACCAAGGGAACCCACTGGTTTGTTGTACTGTAGCTCATGAGCTCTTGAGCCCTCCTACACTTCTGCATTACTGCACAGCTGCTCATGTCATCCCTGCTTATTAGTCTTTCATTCACCTTGGCTGATGAAAGTGATCTCAGCAGCCCAGCTCACCAGGAGCTGAGATGTCTGCAATGCTGGGTATCTGGTAACTCTATCAGGTAGGGTGTTGCTGTCTCTGTAGCCACAGGGTAGAACCTCAGTATGACCACAGTATATGTGCTGAACAACCCTATAGTGTGTGCCTAGCATGACTAATGCTTCCTAGAGGTGCTAGCTTTCACTCCATATGTGTTTGCAGGGCACCCACTGTGTTTGCACAGATTTCCATCCAGGAAAACCCAAGAATAAGTATGGCAGCCTTCACTCTGCTTGGGCATTCACACTGCAAGGCTGACACTTCAGGAACGCAACAGATGGGCTGACTGCACATGCACTACACAACCTGTGTACACTCATTTTTTCTCTGAGAAACCCTGACAGGGAAAATGGCAGCCCTATGTGAAGTCGAATTTCAAGCACAAAAAGAGTTATTGCACCATTTGCTAATGTTTTGCATTAAAAAGTGCTTGTGGACGTATGAAGTAATAGAAAATCTGGGCTTCAGGTCTTCAGGTATTCAAACCAGCACCTCTGCAGTGCAAAACTATGACATTTTTGTCCATTGACACTTGGCTGTGGAACAGCAACTCATTCCACCAGCGTGATTGCTACACCAATGGTTCTTCCCATGCACCTTTTCATGGTTACGCATGCACCTTCTCAAGCACTGAACTTTAGCACAAATGTACCCTGAGATAGGGGCAGCCCCCTAGACACCGAGGGTCCCACCACTATCTCTGTGAAACAAAGCAGCAATTATAAGAAGATGCAGTTGATAGCACGCCGACAGGTCTAAGCAGAACTTTAGGACTTGCTGAAACATTGCTTTAAGTCTACCAGTACATTTTCAGGTTGGTACCCAGATCTCACAACTTTGTGGTTGTCATGATAAGATAGACCCTACAGATCAATCACCTTGCTTGGCAATGTCATGTCAGATCGAGATGACAGTAGATTTCATCAGAACCTGGCGTGGGTGCTTTTATCACTTACAGCACATATGGAAAATCTCATCTATTTTTGCCAAAATTTCCTGTGGAAGAACTGGAAGGTATGAGGAGGAGTAGAAGGGGAGAGGTGTGACAGCAGTATCAGTCCATCCCATTTCTGACATTTGAAAAAAAGGAATTTTCATTCTCATTCTGCGCTTAGTTCTGACCAAAATGAGAAAAAAAAAAACCAGGGAAAGAAAAAAAAAGATTAAAAAAAGATTGCAGTGTATTAAAAAAGAAAGTCCAAACAAAGCTGCTCTATTCTCAAAAAATACTTATTTTCTCCCTGAACTTCTCATTCATGGAGATTACCAATATTTATTTTTTTTTGCATTTCATTCTGACCTGGAACAAAACTGAACTTCAAAACCATATTCCACCCTGGAACAGAGTTCTTGTGGTCCCCTCCTGCAGTGCCAAACCAGCGTGGGTTCAGGAGGATGGCACTGCCAAGAGCACAGTTGCTGACCCCACATTTATGTATTGGTCTCACCTCCTGAGTCAGAATGTTAATTTTAATAATTTTATAACCCCTAAAATTTCATGATCTAAACTAAGGACACATATGTAGAGATGTGACATCTTTGTTATGCCAAAATCAGGTGAGATAGAGAGCGTCAGACGTGTGGATACCTAGAAAGCACTGTGCCCACTGCTACCTCCCCATTGGCAAGCCTGGGGTAAGCAAGGGAAGAAACCAGGAGCACATTAAGCTGCAGGAAAGTGGATAAGGCAGAGTTTAAGGCGCAAGTAATGGGAGAAGGAAGCAGGCAGCCAAGAGGAATAACCTTGACTGATGAACAACAGGATGTGTGATGTCCTTTCATGTGGAACAAAAGGCAAACATGAGACTTTACCCGTGTTCTTTCTGCCTGAAAAACACTGCTGATTACACAGAGCAGAGGTGAAGTTAGAAGTCAAACGCAAGCCCTCAGTCTTCTCTTTTACAACCACAATCAGACAACAGATGGAAGGGGAAAAAAACATGCAAAATATCACAGTTGCAATGTAGAGCCTTGCTAGAGGGATCCTAAATACAAAGATGACACTATAGGCACTTTGCAGTTTTCATGTCCTCTTGGGACATGTGTTTGGGAAGGAATCACCAGAAGGAGGAACTATAAATTTGTGAATTTCTGAGTCTGTGTCTTAACCTAGAGTACCCCCTACCTTTTATTTTTTTCTTTTTTCTTTTTTTTTTTTTTTCCCTGGGGATGGGGAACGAGGGGGGGGCATGTTGTTTGAAATCAAACCCTGAGTAAAAACAGATATAACTAAATCACATAAGCAAATCAAGAGATTCCAGCTGCTAACTGGCTAGGAGAGACTCTCCAGAAAAGCAATGGGCTACAACTGCAAGTCTTTCAAAGCCCTTCTTGATCGATCCGCAGCAGTCAGCTGCCCATGGTGACACTCACAGCATAATACTGCACTAACAAGAACAACCAATAGTCCAAACTGGGTGTAGAAGGGATCTTGGTTCAGTCTTTCACTTGCTGATTTACAGCACTGGACTGTGAGGTACCTTTAGATTTAGTTTCCAGCTGGTGTCATTACTGTCTTGGTTGCTCTGCACAGTTCTGTTTCTCTGGTTTTGTTCAGAAACATTATCTGAGGATCTGTTCCACTGAAGCATCTAAGTTCCGGGGAGGAGGTGGGGGGAAAGGAAAGCATTTCTGATGAATTTTCATTTCTGAATAGAAAGCTAAAAATAATTCCCAAGTAGCTGTAATCAGAGCACAAGTATAAATCACACATGATCCGTGGTACCAGCATCTAGTGGGAGTTCCTCAGGAGGGATTGCTTCCCCAGGACCCTGGTTTCAATGTGACACTGGTGTGTTTGGCTTCTCTCCCATTTTTGTAGAGCATGAATAAAACTCCAGCCTCGAGACTACAAAATCGCTTGGGATGTCAACATCTGCAATCAAATTGAATTGTTTAAAATGGTTCTCTTCATCCGTGTAGTATTTCGTTTATTCTGATCTGCGGTAGGTAAGATACCTTGCCCTGTTTTGGCTAATACACGAAAATAATAACACATTTTTCACTCTCATTTCTCTTTCCCCTTAAATCTGCTACATGCTTTGAGCTGTTATGGACTTGAGAAATCGTTGCTAATGCAGACCCAGGAACATCTTTGCATCTATACCGTTATCCAGAGATTTCTTTCCCTTTCCTTCCACATTTCACTATGTGTCTAGGGTATTGTTCTACTTTCCCAGTTAACAATGACTAATTTAAATTGTCCCAATTTTCAGAGCCATTCTGGTAGCCTCCCCCACTGATCCCAGAGGAACTGCCAGAGACGCTTCCTCTCTTTTCTTTCTCTCACTGTCTCCCCACTCAATATCTAATAATTTATGTAAATGAATTCATCGCTATCAAAATAATGTTGGAGGGAGAAGAAGGGTCTGACTGATTATGAAAAATATGTGAACAGCTCTGGGAAAACACTGTTTTCCTTTAAATCTCTATACCCTGCAATGTACCTCTTTAAAAATGCCTTAATCAAGAGTCAGGTCACATTAGCCAGTGATACTCAAGCAATCTTAAGATAATAATTTTCAGGTGAACTACATTTTCCAGGCAGTAACCATAAGTCACTACTTGCAGTTCAAGCATAGTATACCATTTCTAATCCTAAAACCTAAAATCATCTTCACTTACAAGAGCTGCTTCTTTAAATGGGTACATTCCTTAAAATGACATCTTTCACAAGTGTCTTACATGTTTTATGTAGTAGTATGAAAACAAAGATTGTTTGCTGATGGATCTTGGGCCTTGGCCAACTTTGAAGCCACGTAATTGCCAGGAAAAGGTTTTGCTGAGGGACCTGGGAGGCCACAATCCATTTTGCCTACTGGCATCGCTGCTATGGCTGAAAATTTGTTCATTCAATTACACAAGGTTGATCTATTTCACTGTCTGCTATGGTAGTTTTACATCCTTTTGTATGCAAGTTGTACACTGCAGACATATAAGACTTGAGGAATGCAGGCAAGAATTTTATTACATTATCTTAAAATCTCCAAATTACACATGCACAATAAATATTGACAGGGAGGTGAAATGAAGACTTCGCTGCATCTCACAGCAAGAGTTACAAATGTCAGAAGAGAACGTGTAGGGGAGGTGTCAGTAGAAAGCCTTGTATCTTTTACCAGTGCACTAAGTGGGGGCTGATACTTGCTAAATCCGTTAAGAATCATGGCCTGCATAAAAGGCCTGCTCTCCTCAGATCAGTCTCCTGTTTCCTCTAGGGAATGGGGGGATCTTTCACGTTTCTGTACTCATTAGCAATACTAAGGGACCATAAGTAACTGCATAAATTCTCTTACTCAAAATTTGGCACTGTTTTGCTTTAATTGGTACTAGAAAATAAAAATAAGATCATAAGATAATTCAGCCTAGAAAAGACCTCAGGATCTCTGTAACCCAACTTCTTACTCAAAGCATGGTCAGCCATGGGATCAGAAGAGGTTGCCTGGGGCTTTCCTGAGTCAAACCTGTCCTTGCTTCATCTGGGACAGAGTTAATTTTCTTTTTTGTAGCTGGTGCAGTGATATGTTTTGGATTTGGTGTCAGAACAATGTTGATAACACACTGATGTTTTCGGTTCTTATTGGGTAACGTTTATACTAAGCCAGGGACTTTTTGGTTTCTTGGGCCCTGCCAGTGAGAGGGCTGGAGGGACACAAGAAATTGGGAGGGGACACAGCCAGGACAGCTGACCCGAACCAGCCAAAGATGTATTCCATACCATGGGATGTCATACTGAGTATATAAACTGGGGAAAGAAGAAGAAGGGGGGGACATCCATCATTATGGTGTTTGTCTTCCCAAGTGACTGTTAGGTGTGATGGAGCCCTGCTGCCCTGGGGACGGCTGAGCACCTGCCTGCCCATGGGAAGTGGTGAACGATTCCTTCTCTTGCTTTGCTTGCATGCGCAGCTTTTGCTTTACCTATTAAATTGTTCTTATCTCAACCCCTGAGTTTTACATTCCTTTCTGATTCTTCTCCCCATCCCTCCTGGTGAGGAGGGAGTGAGGGAGCAGCTGTGTGGTGCTTGGTTGCAGGCTGGGGTTAAACCACGACAAAGCCTTAAAAGCCTCCAGGGTTAGAGAATGCACAACCTCTCTTGGACAGTCTCTCCTTCCAAAAACTCACCTAGCCTTACATCTGGTTTAGCTGAAGAAAGTCAGGTTTTTTTCAGCCCCCAGAAGCTACAAAAATACTATATATTTGTCAAGTAACATTTTCTAGTTGAGGGCTTTAAGCAAGTTGCAGTCTACAAGCTGACGTTGTCTTCCAACGGTGGGTTTCCAAAGCTGTGCCATTACAAACCCTGGGCAACCCACACTCCCTGGTGTGTCCAAGGTCCTGTCTCAGAGGTCCTGCCGTAATGCTGCAGCCACGCTTGGCTCGGTTTTACTGCATATTTCACAGTCAGGGAAACTGATGCGTAGAGAAGTTTGTGACTTGTACGTACAGTGTAAAGTCACTAAAAAAGATGGGAATTTCCATTCGCTGCCCTCAATGCCATTCTCTAAATTTTTTCTCTGGCTGTCTGAACAGCCTTCAGTCATAGTCTGCTCCTAACAGCGTGGACATATGCCATATGGGATCCACAGTTAACTCATTAGCAACCACTTCCTTTATTGCTTCATCTTTTCAACTGCAGCTATTGAAATTTACAGTCAATGTATAGATCTTGTTCCTAAATCTTATCTGTTTTGATCCTGGTCCCTACAAGACCATCATTCCCTGCTCTTCAAAGCTTTTCTTCAGTGTGTTGTAGGCTGGTATGAATCAGACCAACTCCAAGAAGCTGCCGGGAACAGCATCAGGGTTTACATTTTTATGTGCAGTTCTGAAATCTGGCAATTAAGATGCCAATAGACAAAGTCCTCCCTCTGGCAGCCCCCTCTGCCCTTCACAGCAAGACAGCTGAGCTGCTCATCCATTAGACTTCCTTATCATTGCAGCCATCAGCATTACATTTTATGTAAACTCATCGCCAACTTTACTTTCCTTAAAATTCTGCCCTGTAGCCCTGGTGCTGCCTGAAAAGTAGTTTAGGTATTGGTGAGTGGCATGAAGGTAAAGTAGGGCAGAGGGGGGAGGGAGGAAATGGGCAGGAACTGGCAGTGATAACCTCATCAGCTTTTCAAGATAAGTTGCCTCCACTCATCACTCAGTGTCCCTAATCACAGAGGAGCACCAAAGAAACTGCAGAATTTATCCACGAGAAATAACCTTTCTTTTGCAGCCGTCACAGGACTACTACCCGTGCTCAGGTAACACAGGTCTGCGCTAAGGGAATATTTCTTGCCTGTGAGGAATTTCAATAATAAAATTTATTTCCAATTGATGTGAAATGAAGAAGTAGATATTCTCACTGAAAGCAAATTTCGCTCTTTCCCCAAAGCCAGATTGCTTTTGGGGTGATCCAAAATCTCCTTTTTAGCCAGAAAACCAAAACATTTAATCAAAACAACCTTTTTTCCAAACATTTTTCTTATGTGTTATAAATTATTTTAATTAACTTTTTTTTTTCTTTCAAAAATATTTCCTTTGAAAAATTTTGGTTCCAAAAAAAGAAAGGAAATTGTGTCCTGATATCATTGGCATTTTATGAGTTTTCTCCAAAATGAAATTCTCATTAGCTCATCTAATTTCTATAAATATTTTGGTTTATTTTAATGGAGTCATATATTTCAAAATAATATGATTCTACCCCATGTCTTCTGAATTGCACCATACTAATTATAAAGATGTTTGTTCTAGGATATTTTAAGAAGAACTTTGCGAGGTTTGGCTGTAACATTTTCATGGACTACAAACTGCCAGAAGTAGGTAACTGATGGAGAATGTCTTACTGACCACATTTGCCGGTCCAGCCTCCTTATTATATTGTTTGTATAAGAAGGGGCATACGAACTGCTTTGATTTTGTAACAGGTATCCAGACTTTGCCTGAAGTAGGAAGTCTTAATCTGTGTGAAATCTTAAAGCCTTATTTCTCATACAGAGGCATGCACAGCTCTGGCCACGTAGCTGTCACCAAGTGCCAACGGGGGCTCTGTGAATCACATAGGCCCCCCCAGCGAGCTGAGAGCAAAGTTCCCCCAAGCAGCCTCTTTGAAGTGTTGCTCAAGCACGGCCTTCACAGGCCACAAGCGAGCTGACATTTTGTGCAGCTCCTGTTTTGCAAGCGGGCTCAAAATAACAGCAAAGGAAGATCTTTGACCCTGGCTGATATTGCATATAACTAGATATACTTCTAAAAATGGAGAGTTTTTTACCGGCATGATTTGGGAGAAGGAGAAAGAAGTCCAAAACTTTTAATTAAGAAAAGCATAGGTATTTGTTTAATACGTGATTTGCCACGTGAAACTGCATGTGAAAAAACATTGCTGTTTGGCTGAGCTCTAGTCCTGAATCTGTTTGCTATGACATTTACTGTTAAATCACTACCGGATTATCTTCACTATTTAAAGAAAAGTTAAAATCCACTCACTTTATCTCAGAGTAATTAGTCTGAGGGCTGTGAAGCTGAACTCGGTACGTTCATCTCATAAAACTAGTGTCCTCTTCCAAATTTTCTCTTCTGTATCTTGAAGCTGTTACTGTTCCTAGCCAAAAATTACTTTCTCTCCACCCCCATTTCAGCACTGTTATTTCATCTTCAACTAAAACTAGCTAAAATAACTCTAATCATCTATTTTTACTGTTTGAGTTAGGGAGTATTTACAGGACTCAATCTGCTGGTGAAGCTGAAGGGCTTGCAGAAAGGGAAAAGGAAAGGAGTTAAAAATTCAGAGGGCAAAACAGCAGCTGAACACAATAATGTCATCAACTGGTGGAGGTGTTTGCACACCAAGCATCTGTCCATGGCCTAAAACGACTATTCTGTCTTAGGGATTTCTATTTTTGTTGGGGTTTTGTTTTGTTATACTGTAGGAACCCTCCTAATTGCTAATACAATTAAGAAAGACACTTCATAAAGAAAAAAACTAAATCCTGTGGTTTTTTTCATTCTCTATTGGATTTGTGGAAGAAGCAGTTCGTGGCAAACAAGGAGGACAAACCTGGAACCTCTGCTGCATCCTGTCTTCTATTTAAGAAGATTTTTAATTCTACATATAAAGAAAAGTTCAACAACTTGTCATGTGGCCCTGGTAAATTACATAATCTAAACTTTTTACAATTTAATGTCTAAAATTAATCCTTTAATCCATATTTAGGTTCCTGTAATGAACTAATCTTAAATGTTATCTGCAGGTGCTCAGACATACTGAAAAAATTGTTAAATTATATACTTATTCTTATTTAAGGCACCTGAATTTGAATTTTTTGGTCATAATGACTTCTTCTTGGTGGTAATGAAGACTTTCATACATTTAAGGGCTCTTCTGGTGTTCATATAGAAATTTTAAATCATACTTCTTAGTAACAGCTGAACATTATGCTTCAAGCACCAAAAGAAGTACAAAGTAGCAGGAAGAAAATTCAAGCAATTTTTTTCCTATTCCGTGATATGCATTTTTAGTCAATTTTTTTTTTTTTTTTGCAATGTTTGGAGGAACTTCTCCCATTAACTCTGTATGGAGCTGACTGACGCGTTTAGCACAGAGACTTGCTGAAGGTCATGGTATTGGGGGTAGAAGGCATAAACCTTCTTTATATACATATTGTGGCTGAACAAAAGGAAAAAAAGTTTATCCCTGTAGTTAAGGTTAATGAATTTAACTATTCTCTGCCTCTGGGATTACAGTTGCAAGGAGAACATGTCCTTAGAAACCTAAGCTTTTCAACAAGCTCCAATTATTTCAGAAGCAGCTGCAATAGATTCCCACCTGTCCAAGCTGCTAAAGTGTCCAAATGCTTTGACTCCCTTTCCCAGGTGCCTCCATCACTCTCTTCCCAAAGTTACCGGGCTGTCTTCCAGGAATAACCATGGGCTTCCAATATCTTCCCACAAGTAGAAGACAAAAAGGGAAACAGTACCGTAAAGCAGGAAACCAGGAGCAAACGTGTGCTGATTTCTTTTGTCATACCTTTGCTTCAGGTTTCTTCTTTCCATTTCTACTACAGAGGCACCATCCTGACTAGACCCATCAGGTGATGTAGGATGAATAGTAAGGGATTTGGTGACTAATTTTCTGTGGAACACTGCACACAATTTGTCAAGAGGGTGGAATTTGTGGTAGGAAGGGCCAGGTAAAATCTCAGAGCTGCACTCCCGAGTGCTGCCCATTATCTCTATCCCCAGGTCGGGCCACAGCACTAGCAGCTGAAGGACTGGCATGTCACAAGCTTTTGTCTCTGGAACAGAATTTCCCCAAGTGGCTGATAACAGGCTCAGTCTGTTCTGTGAGGATGTATTTAGAGCCTGCCCTGATACATTCATTATAAACAAAAGCCAAAGAATGTTAAATTTTGTCTCTAACAAAATGCTATTCTGGCTATTCAGATAAAACAGGTTTGGCTGGGGTTTTTTTAGATGCAGCGCTGACTTTGCTGTAGGAAATCTCACGTATTAAGGAAAGATCAATACCACAGCTAATGGCCTAAGGTATCAAAAAACCTCACTGGAGGAAATGAGAATGTTGTCTGGAAACCAGATGATGATAATCCTCAGGATAAATGGATTTAGAGATTTCCGAAGCCGTTTTAGTAAACAGAGGGCAGACTTAGGCAGTTATTTCAACAAGTTCCTTTACAAAAGAGAAAGAGATTGCTATTTTCCTGTTTGGTTTTAGTCTTGACATTGATGAGTCTCAGTGAATATTTATTAACCTCTTAGATGCAGAACAGACCTTTCGGTAAAGCACCCTCTTTATAGAGAAATCTTAGCGCTGGTCATTTTGTCTTGCAAATGTTGTCCTTGTACATGCTGTTGACAAAGGTTGGCAGAGAGCCATCAGTTTCCCTGGTGTCAAGCAAAGGCAGGTAGAAAACTTGTAAAGTACTCAAGGCAGAGCTCAGACAAGTATCACAAAGCAGAGATGCTTTGATTCTGCTCTCAGTTTCATGGCTGTGATCCAGAAGGCATCCAAAGAAGAGGAGTGTTCAGTGGGGCCAGTAAGACCACAAAAACAACCCTAGTGCCTGAGGTCCATCTAGCCCACCTAGCTCCATTCATCTTCTCTCTTATCACCCCTGCAAACACCTCTTTTCCAAGCTGGTGATTGATAGCCTAGGTCATGTCTTCTCCTGTGGAAGCTATTTCATGATTTAGTTCACACACATCATATTTTCTAGTTGTACTGCTTCCTCTGTGAGGATAAACATCCAAATAGAGCGCCCAAGACCTGGGAGCTCGTGATACTTTTGCAGCTGCTTAGAAGCATGCTCTGTGTTGCTCCCTGTTCTTCACCATATCTTTTTGACCGTTGCAGAGTGCTGAGCTTATATGTTTCATTTTCTCCCTCCTTCAATAGAAGCATATGATCTAATTTACAGGACTTCGATGGACTGTGGTGTGTCAGTTAAACTCCCATCACTGACTGTCTGCAGACCCAGACCAACAAAAAGGTGAAACACATAAGTCTAAACCACCGTAAGTGTCAAAGCAGTTTACCTTGCAGTCAAAGCAGGATCAGCTAGGCCCATTCAGCTGACTTACAGTAATTCACTGAGCCTTCGCAATACAAAAATGTTTGAGGACATCCATTCAAAAAAATGGGTCTGGTTTTGTCTGCAGTTGACCTACCCTTCACTGTGGTGAGCCTTTGACTCGTTTCAGTTTCAGATATACAGAAATACCCACCAGGACTCCAGCTCTGAACTGAACAGCTCACGGTTCAACCAGCTCCATGCTATGACTCTCTCCTAGCCACCAACTTTTACCAGGTCTCTGTAGGCATGCATGGGAAGCAAGATGCAGAGATGAGATTTGTTTCTGGAAGTTCACCCTGCCTTGTATCCATCATTCTTTCTTCTCCTACCATATGGCAAAAACATTGGCATCCAGGAAAAACTGCAATTAGGAAGAAGTCCACAGCTAGATCTTCAGTAGTGTCAGAAGGTACTTTGGAGAAGGCTGTGTCACAGGACTGCAGAAAAAGTCAGTTTGGAAGGGACCTCTGGAGGTTTCTAGTCCAATCTGCTGCTCAAAGAAAGTCTAGGAAGAGCAGGTTACTCTAGGCCTTGTTCAGATGAATTTTGAGTATCTCAAAGGATGGAGATCCCACTGTATTTTTGGGACCCTAGCTGACCGCTCTCATAGAGATTTTTTTCCTTTACACTGAGATAGTATTTCCTGTGTTGCAAGTAGAATTTGTTTCCTTTTTCTTCTGTTGCTGTAGGTCTTTAAGAAGAGTCTGGCTGTGTCTTCTCTACACACCCTCCTGCTACATACTCTTCCCTTCACCAGGCTGAACAAACCTGTTTCTCTCAGTTCTCTCAGTCTATCCTGCCATGCCCTGTGCCCCAGCTGCTGACCCACAAGGTACCCCCCTGCTAGACTCACACCCCCCCGCTAGACTCACCCCAGTTATGTCCATGCCTGTTTTGTGACTGTGCCAGTGTCCATACTGGATTCCCAGTGCTGTATCACAAGTGCCAAACAGAAGAGCACAACCCTTTCTCTTGACCTGCTGGCTACGTTCTTGCTTTCTGTGCAGCTGGCTTTTGCTGCAAGGACATGTTTCAGATTCACATTGAACTTATCATCCACCAGACCTGCAGCTGTTTTCTCTATGTCCTACTCTGTATGGATAGTTCTGGAAGCAGCAGCATCTTTCTGACAAACCCACCCTCATCCTGTAATTCCCTGAATCTCAGGCTGGAAGCATGCAAGGATGTGCCCAACTGCTGTCTACCCATGTGTATCCATAAAACGGCACACTGACTAGTCACACAGTAAGTATGTGCTGAACTCTCTGCACACCACAGGCACTCTGTGGTGTGTGCATACACCCACCCAGCCATGAAACAGAGGAGGAGACATTGATTTGTCCCCCCTTCAATTCCAGAAGAGGACACCTGGCCAACACAGCAGGAAATGAGCATCGGTGAACCCAAGCATGTCTCTCCGAAAGACATGCAGCTTTGGGTCAGTGTCTACTGATGACTGGAGAAAAGAATCCACCATTCAAAGGATCATATACACTTCATCTGACGTCTGATAAGCAAAACTTTGATAGTTTTGGTTCCATGTCATCTTCCAAACACTTTGCATTTGTTTGGGTTTTTGCTTGTTTTTAAAGAAGCGATAAATTTAAAAGGAAAAGAGGGCCTTTTGGCCAATAGCAGTTTTCTCTGATTGTAGTTCCACAAAGGCACCCTAAGACTGACTAACTCAGTTGTATGCGGGGAGGGGGGGGGGGGGGGGGAAGAAAAGAAAGAAGAAAAAATCACTGAGAAGTTGGCTTCTCAGACCTTTCCATTTTATTAAATCCTTTCTGACCTTTGTCACCACTTCCCAATGATTTTTTTGTTTTTTAGCATGACAGAATGGTAAGAAAAATTCCCCTGCAGCTTTTTCTGTCCATTCTAAATATTTCTCATTCAAAAACATGTGTAATTTTTAAGGAATGTTTGCCAGTCTTGATTAAGGGGAGAGGGAAATAATCTTGGAATAGTCCTTCTAATTTTACCCTTACAATCTTTCTTTTTTTTATTCATTTTGTTTGAAGGAGTTGAGCCTCAGTACAATTGATTTCCCAGCTCCCTTGAGTGGGTTCCAATGTTGCTGACAACAGAAAAATTGAATGATTTGTTGACTGTATCCATAGATGCAACAAACCTCACTCCATGTAGAAGTGTCACAATATCTTGCAACTTGAAGATGGTATTTTCTGCTCTCTGCTCATGAACTAGAAGGCTGATTAAAAAAAAAAAAAAAAAAAAAAAGAAAAATAAGAAGCAGCAGCCTGTCCTCCTGTCCTCCGCCCAAAGGGGTGTATCGGTGGAAATTAGGGGACACAGAGCTAGGAAACAGTAACTGGGGCAATGGGTTGCAGAAATCTCTTAGTTCAAGCAACACCCTTGTATTTACTTGCTAGACATGGGTCAGTGCTGCCATCGTCCAAGTGTACCACATCCTGCTGCCCACACGGTTACGGGGACAGTAATAACCCATCCTTCTCTGTCCCATAAGAGACCACTTTCATCAGCCAAGTTTTCTCTCAAACAATTAACATGATAATGTTAAATTCACAGCAATTACACCTTGCCCTACTTAGCTTCACATCTATTTTCTCTGTTTGAGAGTTGCAGAAAGGTCTTTGTACATGAAAGCCTGTCTGCTTTTTTCCAGGTGTCTCTGTTGGTCTAATAAATGGTATTTCTTCTCTACACTAACTTTTCCTTTTGTACATCTTTACAACTTTGTAGTTGTAAGAATACTATCACTACAGTATGTTATTATGGCTATTGTATTTCTGACTGAGTTGTGAAGTCAAGGATCTTATGGTCATTAAAAATCCCCCAACACTTCTTACAAAACTAGGAATGTTAGTCCAGATTCCCTGGCCCAGTGAGCACAATCTTTACATGTTTTTTCAGCTGAATTGTAGCTCCCTTTACTTTCTGTTGTAACTGTGGGTTGTTAAACAGCTGCCATGATTCCCCCCGCTCCCCCAAGAGATCAAGCAGCAAATGAATTATAGATATGAAACAAGCAGTCTTATACATGCATTACCCAAATCCTCTTACATGGGTCAGAATCATATGGTTATTGCTCTGACAGATCTTTGGAATAAAAATGCACAGACTTTGTGAGATGATCCCAGTGATCCCAGTGTATTGATTGCTATAAAGAAGACTGAGAGTCTTTGACTTGAAATAGAAAAGTATCAGACATCTGTGATTAACGATCAGCAAAACTAGAGTGTGACAGAGAGAGCTTTTAATTGATTCTATCAGTGTGCCTCTCTCTGTGTGTATATTTATGCACAGATGTGCATATGCAACATGTATGTGTCCCTATATAATATCTGCATGATGACTATGTGGCAAGGCTCTAAGAGCCCCCCGACACTGGGCGTTCCAGCTGCTGGGTCTGGGGGCCAGCTCAGTGCCAGCCCATGGCCTTGCCTGGCCATCTCAGGCTGTGTCTCACCCTGGATCCCCTCACTGGGCCTGATCCTGACTCCCACCCACAGGTTGACATCTTAGCCTGGACTTGACCCATTCGCATCCCGAGGGAGGTGTTTAGTGCTCAGGGCCAGGCTGGATGTGGCTTTAAGCAGCCTGGTCTGGTGGAAGGTGTCCCTGCCCATGGCAGGGGGTTGGGACTAGATGATCTTTAAGGTCCCTTCCAACCCAAACCGTTCTGTGATTCTATGATTTCCCTGGCTGCTTCCCAAGCCTGCCTCACTACTGGCTGGGCGATGGTGGTGATAGGTCCTGGCTGTGAGGTCCTGCCCTACTGCCCCAGGAGAGCTCCCATAGCCTCCAGCCCAAAGAGCAGCCAATCCACTCTGGACCCTGACACTGGGCTTGTCACAAAAATAGTAGAAATAGAAAATGAGTAAGAAAATAAGAATAAGAAAATAAGAATAAGAATAAAAGAGTAAGAATAAGAATAAGAATAAGAATAAGAATAAGAATAAGAATAAGAATAAGAATAAGAATAAGAATAAGAATAAGAATAAGAATAAGAATAAGAATAAGAATAAGAATAAG
Source organism: Falco rusticolus (assembly GCF_015220075.1). Lineage (NCBI taxonomy): Eukaryota > Metazoa > Chordata > Aves > Falconiformes > Falconidae > Falco > Falco rusticolus. The sequence continues at coordinate 1,342,331 of NC_051189.1, read as the reverse complement.
AATAAGAATAAGAATAAGAATAAGAATAAGAATAAGAATAAGAATAAGAATAAGAATAAGAATAAGAATAAGAATAAGAATAAGAATAGAAAAGAAAATTCTAAGTCCTAACATGGAAGAAAAAGAAATAGAGCAAGGGAGGGGGAGAGAGAGAGAGAGGGGGGAGAGGGAGGAAGAAAGGAACTGGGGAAGAGGGAAAGGAGAGAAAAAAGAAGAGAAGGAGAAAAAGAGAGAAAGAACTACAGAAATGTGCAGTGTGAACGTCTTACAACTACACTTAAATGTAGACTCCTCCAAAAGAAGAAACAAGGAGATGACAGTTAGGACTGAAGCTTGGACTCTGTCCAGAGGCTGAACTGACTTTGTCAGTCCTGTCCTATTTTGACCTTTCTTTTTTCAAGGGTAATTAAACACACCAGTTTCAGGTTGGATCTTGCTTCAACTAGTGATTCACCTCTGCTGACAAGGTAAAGAGCTACACAGGAGAGGTCCAAACTGGCTGCCCAAAAATCCATGTCCATATTGGTCTTATTTTATGTGACTATAATGCCACCAAGTAATTAGCAATAAAAATACTGTGCAAGAACTGTGTATGCCATTAGGATTGAGTAATTTGGTCTTTAACCCATCTAGCAGTTGCTGCAAGATGCACTAAGTGACTGAAACCCATATATCGCATTATAATAAATATTTTATAGATGACAACTTAGCCCAAATCACCTTCCATGACATTGTTTTTAAAGCCACTGACAGGTGACAGGGTGATTTTGGTGATTGGAAATTGGAAAGGAAATCTTCCATTGCCACGTTAAAATGAACCCATATCGATAACAAGAAGGATATTTCATTTGCTCCATGTCAAAAGTCAACAGTGCAATAAACTAGTGACCCTGCTTCAATTTCTATAGGTCAGGGGATGAAAAACCATTTTTTACCCACTTTGGGTGCCTATTCGCTATTTTTCACTCTCAGGGTGATGCTTACTTGTGAGAAAACTCTCACAGTGGACATCCTGCTATATTTGTTTTGTGGAGAGGCAGAAGACTTTGCTATTTAAAGCTATAAATCTGGCATTTTCATAAGTGCTGAAATTCACACCTTCACATTTCTTGCTAGATCCCTGCTATATAAGGTGAGCAAAGGTAACCATGCTGCTGATATTTGCGGTAGTCCTTCATCTCGCTCCTTTCAGGACTGTTCCCATGTACATAAGTACCCTCCATCTCTGACGTCTGAAGCCAGCTCCTTATCCATTCTTATGTGGCTGTGAGTGACAAAGCATCAAAGAAAGCTTCCTAACTGTGAAATTTATTAGACAGGAGAGCAGAGTCCTCTGGGGGAAGTGTTGGAACAACACTCCATCCGAGGAAGCTTTAGAGCTAAAGGGGATAAAATGTTGTGGGGGGAGATACAGTGTTAAATTATAGTCCTGCAGTGACAGGAATTGAGTGGATTAAATAAATCACCTACTTTCTTATTCTCCAAAATAGGGCAGGGAATGGGAAGAGCCTTCCCAGCTCATCAAGTGGGGTCCTCTGCCATCATGCTATATGACTTTTTTCATTATTTAATTGTATGTTTTATCTTTAAATCATTCAGGGTTCTTTCCAGCCCCCCCAAGGCGGGGTGGGGGTGGGGGGGTGGGGCCTGTGCCTGTGTGATTAAAACATCTGGGTCATGCATTCAAGTACCTCTGCAGACATAAGTAGAAGGCCATGCTTGATCCTCTTAGAAATGGGTCACAACTATTCAGGCAAGAGACTCAAAGGCAACCTGAAATGACACCAGCCAAGCCATTTCCATTTGTGCAAATTTTACATGCCTGATGCAATTGATCTCTTAGGCTCATAGGAAAAAATGAAACTTTTTTTCTTCAAAAGTAATAGATCTATTTGTACAATTATAGCTCAGTTAAAGCCAACTCATGACCAGAAGACTATCCCAGAGTCTCACTGTCCTCATGGCTAAAAACTTTCTTCTCCTTTTCAACTTAAATTTACTCATTCTTAATATTCTTTTGTTCTCTGGAAAAAATTTTTCTTTAGCTGAAACCACTTTTGCTTTTGACTGGTGTGTAGCCCAGTGCCCATTTATAGATCGCAGTCATGTTCTGTTATCCTTAATTGTGTTAAAATTAACAAGCCAAGCTGTCTTGGTGTAAGACAGGCACTTCCATTTCCCAGATTACTGTTAGAGAGAACGTAATGAACAGGGAATAATTGTTCATTGTCTTCTTAAAAACAAGAATTAGTTACATTAGAGGAAATAACAAGGATCAATTCAAAAAGAAGCAAAAGCTGATTGTTTTCCCACATCCTGTGAGTGCAGAGGGCCCTGCTGCCACAGAGATGCTGAAAGATCACTTTGGTTCAGAAAGCAAACTGCAAGCAAAGTGAGCAAAAGCAGGTATGGGAGCAAATCCAGTAGAGGGAAAAGTCTTCTGAAGATATTAAAGACAAAAGTAACACCTCTTGCTCAGGAAGCCTTTAAATTGAAATTTGCTGAAGACTGACAAGCATTTTGGAGGACTATTATGCATGCTTATTCTGTTTTACACTTCTTGTTAAGCTTTTACTCTTGGTCACCATCAGAGACAGGCTACTGCACTGCATATGCCTTTAGTCTGATTCCTTATGGCTTTTTGTATCACAACTAACTACCTGTTTTTCCCTGACCCTTACCCAGTTTGAGTGCATGATTCTTGCAGAAGCATAACCAGTATGGCAGTCAGAATTCCAGATGAGTTTTCATAGAGTCTAGTACAGGGCTATTAAATTCTTCACTCTTCCCCAATGAAAACATCTTCTCTGATACAATACAGGCTTGTGTTTTGAACTCATAACTTTCCTGTGATCAGTCACTATGTCTACCTCTTTGTCTTGCCAAGTCATGTCCCCAGCCATTGCAGAACTCCTTATCGGCCCAAACTGTGTGACTTTGCATTTTGAACTGCTGAATTTCATCCCACTGATGCTTCTCCAACACTTACGATAGTTTCAGTTTCCCTGTATAATATTTCAGCTTTCTTTGAACTGATCATACCTGCCTGCCACTTCTGTGTGATCAGAAGACATCAGTTAATTTGTGTAACACACTGACAGCATCCTCATGAGAGCTACTGTGGTAATGGCATGTCAACATTACTCACACCCCCTGCCACCCTGTTCATACTCAACATAGGCAACAAGTAAAACTGTATTTCATTGGAAAACTATAATTAGTTAAAAGCAAAAGCCCATGATGGCAACAATCAGGTTTCCTTGAAGAGTATAGTAGAGGAAATTGCTCTGATCTGGGGCGTCCCAGTCCTTCTCCTGAAGATAAAGCTGGCATTTGTAACCTAGGCTTCCGATTTCAGAGAGAAATCCTATCTCTGTCTAGGTTTTCCTCTGTATGTTTTGTGTGAAATTTTGCACATTGTTAATTTAGTCTTAGAGAAGGTCAGTTGTTGGAACCTCAGATTTTCATAGAACACAAAACCCATTTCACACCTGATTTTACTACTTCCTAAGCAAGCTGAAGAAGGATTTTTCATTACTGTACATATAAAGATGCCTTATAAAAAGCAAAGCAACTGTGTCTTATTTTATAGCATTTGTATTGTTTTTAAAACACCCTCTACCATCCCTTACAGCTGATTTCAAATCTCCTATTTTTGAATCTATAACCCTAATAAAATTCTAACTTTCCCCATATTTTCCCATTGTGTCCTTCAAAACTATCATTAGCCACATGCCTGAATTACTTTTTGTTCAAAGGAATTCATCAGAAAATGACAAGTTAAGGCTAATCAGTCAGCCTTTGTTCCCTCAAAGGCCTCCGGGTGTTGTTAAGTAACATCCCTTGTCATACTTTAGATAGCCCGACAGGCTGGAAAAATACCAAAAAATACTTTTTATAACTACAATGATAAACAAAATCTGCTCTAATGCTACTCTAATTGACTTTGGAGTCTAATACAACCCTCGGATTGACCTCTTTTGGGGCAAACATAGTAACCAGAGCTGTTATTAAAGTAACAGCCCAGGCTTAAATCTGCACACAGATTTCCAACTAAACATTAAACAACATTTGGTCTTTGAAAAACTGGGTGCTACAGTCTTCAGTCAGCTTCTGTCCCTCATCAGCTTTACAACACCAGGGAGATAAAGGACAAGAACTGGCTGGACATGACATTAGACAGGTGGAAAGCTGACCTATGCTTTCAGGGGCTGTTGCTCTATTAGCCAGGGTACCATCATTAAGAGTTTAAAACCCGTTGTAACTCACAGGAGTTCAAAGATGTTTCTTTTATTCCCACAAAGGTATTTTTACAGTGCTTTGCCTGCCATTTAAATTTTTTCACTCTGAATTTATTGCTTATTTCATCTGGTGTGCAGCATTAGCTGCTGATTTTTGCAGTTTGAGTTTCTTAGATTGTTAAAGCATCCAAAAATTGTTGTGCTGTACGTTATCCCAGTGAATGTAAATGTGTGATATTTCAGTTATGGTAGGATCAATAGTAATGAGACTACACATTTAAAAAGAGTAGTGTTAACTTTTAATCCTCATACAACCCTTAGAGGAAGATTTGCTAAACTGAGAAGTGCCTCCTGTTTCAATGAGACATCTTAAATATTCGTTCTCTTCTGAAAGCAATTTAAGGATTAAATATGTTAAAAGACCAAACTGCAAGTTCCAGTTTCTCATAACCATTTTTCATTACTATTTGTTCCTTACAAAACTGGCCCTGGGATAGACAGTCATGAAGGATCTGAGATTAGGGGAACATTCATAATAGTTTCTTCTTTCTTTGCTACCAGTTTGTTCATCCTGTAGCCTTGAAAAAGGCTCTTGAGATACAGTCACTGTTTGCTTTCTATATCTCACACTGGCTCAATCAGCACATTCAAATATGAAAAGCTCTCCTAACAAGACACTTATTAAAGGTAAAGTTAGAAGACAGTATACGTGCAAGGATGGGGACAAAGCAGAATCTGCAGTGGCTGGAGGTCCTTCAGTAGGGAAGGCTACCAGCCTGCATTGCAGTGCTGCATTTTCCCATGATCCCTGCACTTTCGGGTGTCTGGAGGCAACCATCGTCATGTAAGCAGCTGTTGAGAGCTCAGGCTTCCTCCAGCCTGAGGTGGAGACCGCAGGTGCTGCTATTTGTACAGTGTCCCAGCAAAAGGTGTAAGAACAGAACTCCAGCATGTACGATAATGCCCTATTGATTACAAGCACCTCCAAGGTAGTTTCCTTTTACACTGATCAGCAAGACTTTTTGAACAAGTGCGGCATTGCCTCCGTTTTCTAAGCTTTTAACTGGCATTTCATTTATGAAAATTAGTTTATTAATCTAGGCGAAATTTGCTGAAGACACAGCTGGTTAGGCACATGGATGTGTCTGTTCAGCAGCCGTGGATGGTATGAAGTCACAGCTTATCTGTGGGATACTTCTTTATGCATGGAGTTTGTCAAAGACACAATTATCCCTCCCCATTGCATGACATAGTGCAACCAAGACCTGAGGAAGGAATCTAAGAAAGAGAATTCTGCCCTGCTTAGTCCTGTGCTTCTGCGAACGACCTGCCTTCAAATACACAAATTGCTGCTGCTGAGGTCTCTTCTGTACATGGGTTTGGGCTGAACAGGGCTCAAAAAACGGGTTTCCCAGACTGTGTCGGGATGTCAACTACATGGAGAGGAGACCTGGGACAGGAAACCTATATTACACAGACAGAGACACATGGGCTTGGTTCCTCTGCACCACTGGAGATTTTTAAAAGAACTGATACTTTGCTAAAACAAACAAACAAACAAAAAACCCCAGAAATAATACACTTTTGAATTGTCTTATAGATGTAAAGCATCACTATAACAGACCTTTAGAGGATTATTTTTTTCAAATTATCTTCGTATTTGGAAATCTTCATTTGTCAGTTCTGAGGCTTTTTGTGGGAAAACAGGTGGAATGTGTGTATGGGGAGGGAAACACCTGTTAACCTGTGAAAACTCACATTCAGGTCTTCATCTTTGCCTGGGCCTCTTCTATCCAAAACAGCCCTCACCAGATTATGACAGGATATTTTGGGTTTGCTTATGCTTCTTCTCATGACAAAAATACATACTCAAAATAAATTAAAGGCCATAAAAAAACATAGGTTGGAAGGGACCTCTGGGTTTTATTCAGTCCTGCTCAAAGCTGAGTCTCTCTGACTAGAGTATTTTATTTTTTTTATAGCCTAGAGTTGTTTTTTTTTAAAAAAAAAAAAGTAGGGGAAATTCCTCTTTTTCTTGTTTGCTTCCCTAGAAATTTGAGTGAGCATCCAGCACTCATTAGTCAACAAAATTTGACTTCTTGAACTCTGGCTTGAATTCAACCCCTGAACCCTCAGCAAAAAATATCCACAGGCCCAGAAATCACAGGCAATAACCCTAACAGGACCTTTTTTCCTAACAGCTTCTGGCCAGAATCTTCTTCAGGAAAAGAGTTCCTTAGAAATGCCACACTACATCCAAACACAATTGAGGAAAGGAATTGGCTAGTGGCCCCCTCACTTCCATGCAAACATGTATATGTAGCTCCTGTTGAACAGACTATATAAAACCTAGGCAAAATAACAACCCTGAATTCAGGAGACCAACTATTTCCATTAATCACTGTAATAAAAAATAAAGCAAAATTAGCAACATCGTTTCACTCAAATGTGTCCTCAATACACACTGTCAACTCCACCTCCAATATTACTCAGACACTATTACTTTCACTATCGCAGGGTCTCTTAAACCGGTATCTCCTATACTGCCTTACAAAGGAAACTAACGAATCAAAGTACAAATGTTCTTGAAAGAGCTCTTTTAAATGAAACATTAGCTCAAAAGGCACTGTAGGACTGCTTTGGGCTAGAAGTTGACCTCCTGTTTGGAAAAATACAAGAACTGAATACCATAAATAAGCCTATAATTTGGGTTTAACAGAGGCCGTCATTTTAGGCTGCTGCAATCGTCTGTTAGAGAGAACCTTCAGGAGATTTAAAATGGGATCAATTCTGCTGTCACATAGTTAATAGAAGTGAATTATTGATTACTTATAAATTCCATGTGGAATTGGCATTTAACAAGGAAAGCTCAGCTATGTGATCAGATATTGGCTTCAAAGATGAATTGGCTTTTTAATACATATTTTAATTGATGCACTTCCAGTAGTGGATGGCTTCACAAAAATGCTAAGTCTTGCTCAGTTTATGTGAAGAAAGTAAACACACTGCACATCTGAGGGTAAACTCTGAGAGCTGCATCCTGACCACTTTCTTTGCAATTCCCGCTGCCTAACACATAAAAACAAAACAAGCTATGTGAAATCCACCTCTGAAGGACAAAGCACGTTCAGTCCCTTCTAACTTAAGCAACCACTAACAGCCATCACAGTCTTCTGGCAGGAGACTCACCAGCTTTGGAGTCACCTTTCTCAGCTTTGTCGTTCCACGACAAATTCTTTTGGTTCAAGGGAAATTTCATACATAGATTTCAATAGTAATGCCACTAGAGCTGTTATTATCACTCTGAGCAGTAATACAGGTAAATACAGCCACTGCAAAACCAGAAAAATAATTCTTACATGCATCTCATGCTTATCAAATCTCATCATGGCATACTATGATTAATCTCTTGCAGACAGTTTCTTTAATTCTCATTTAAAGGTAAACATCTGTATTTGTTCATAGTAAATAAATAAGTACTTGCACTAGCTTACTTGTGACACAACTGAAAAACGATAAGCCATGAACAGATAACATTTAGTTTTGTTCCTCTCCAGATCAGACATTTCAGAAATCCCATGCCAGATGAGCTGTATTTTGTTTGGCAGTTAGAGCTTATTCACAGGTTACTTTTCACTGTCTTTTGATCCCATTTTAAGGACTAGGTCTAAAGCTGTTTCTGAACATAGACATCTTGATGTCTAGGGTGTTGGTTTTGATAAAAATCTTCCTGCAATTAGCCTGTCATCCTCATTTATTACTGTCGCTGAGTAGAAAGCATGAAACTTGCTAGAGTTCCTACACTCTTGCATATTTGCAATCCCCTCACATGAACATTTCAAGTAAAATGGGGAAAGAAGGGTGCAGCCAGAGAGAGAAACTCATTCCTGCAGTTGATTATGGTATTCAGAGAAGTGCACTGGGATGATCTAGGAACAATGGTTAATGTTGTTGCCTGTGTCTTACTCCTAACCACAGTCTCTTTCTTCAGGAAGGTGAAATTAAAAATTTCTTTAGTCTTCTGCTCCTCTCTACCTACTTATTACATTTCATTAGTAAAGCATAATATTGCATAGTATTACTCTAGGAGTAAAACTTGCATGTCTTTTCTCCTAGCCTATGTTTTGTCATGGCTATGCTGCCTTTCCAAATGAACATGCCAGATCTATGAGATTCTCCCTGCATCCTCTGTTCTGATTGGTTGACCTCAGAGCCAAGCCATGAACGTAAGTATCCTGACACCCACTTACAACAAGCTCTTCCAAAGAAGCTGCTTAAAGCCACTGACAAAATGAGTCACTAGACCATCATCAGGATGGTGGCTGCAGGGAATGAATGAAACAAATTGCTTCTAGTAGTTGCCATTGTAGTTCAGGTCAGAACCATGGGTGAAGCCTGAGATGAAAAGGTGAAGAGGAACAACCGAGCAGCATGCATGATGTTGTATGGGTACAGAGGTGACAGAGAGGAGCACCTCCCTACATTCGCTCCGAGAAGTGCAGCACAGCCTCACTCTGGAGTGGTCTGGAAGAGGAAGGTCTAAGAGGGTCTGTTGGATCTCCTAGTATGATTCAACAGTGGTACACAAGAATAAAGTCACTGGGTCAGTCCCAATCCTACCGAGGAAAAATTAGTAGCTATTCTGATAGGTGCATGGTGGCCCAACACAGGAGGTCACATGAGAGCTGGTTCCTTGCCATCTTCAAATTTGTGGTACAAAATATGGCACTGAGTCTTCCTGGAAAACTCAGAGGAACAGAAATTAAGCTGGTAGCTTCTGCCCTCTGTCCTTTTCCCTAGTTCCCTTTTCCCTGAGAAAGTCCTCTTTGAGACAAGGATGAGGCATCCTTGGAGATATCAAAAAGGTTTCCTTAATGAAGGACCCTCATGAAGGACTTTTGTCAGGTATTCATACCAGGCATACTATTTTCTTTAATAATATATACAGACATGCCATCTGGAAATGCCACAGAAACTGCACGACGCTTGAGTGATTTGCCCACCCAGAGGACCAGCCTAGGGTCCTGCTCTGAGCCTTTGCTCTGGCTGTCAGCCCAGGTGAGGGTTTTGTTCTGGGTGTTGAATGACTCTGCTGATACTGCCCACAAACCAGGAAGCAATTGCTTTTTTAGCATGCTTTTTGCCTGATGTTAAGTAAAGCACTGTCCATAGCATTGAATAGCCTATGGAAATATTTCCTCTGTGTCATGGTTTCATGTATCTTTTATTAAAATTTTCCAGAAGATAAACCACAGGTATTGTCACTTGCTGTGAAAAAATATGGGTAGGAAATGCACCTTGGGATTTGTTTTTTATTTCATGTTATTTTTCTTCCCCTTTTAACAACCAGGAAGAAGAGTAGCCATGTGAGTTCAGCTCCTCTGCTCTCCTGTAATCTACCCTTTGATGTAACCAACCAGCAAAAACATATTTCTAATCAAATATAGTCTCCAATCCTTAATCAGCTCAGCTTTAAAATGCAGATCAATGAGATAAGAAAGAGCTGATTTAATTAGCCCAACCTCAGCAATGTTACAGCATATTCTCATTTACAGAAATAATGGGGAGCAAGAGGAAAGAGATTCATCATCATGAAAAGACTGGGGAAGGCAGAAGAAAGCAGGATATTTCCTATGTTAGCAGAGGCTGATTTTCACTCTGGCTAAAGAGGCAGCACATGCTTTATGAGCCATTTAACAACACTTAGGCCTTGCGCTTTGTCCTTTAGCCTAAGGATGAATTTCTTTCACTATGTAGCAATACCTCTGAAAATCATCACTCTTGGGTTTAATTGATGAACCAGAGACAGCTCCCACTACTTGGTGAATAAAGAAGAGGAACTATGGCAGGCAGGAGCACAGCATTAATGCATATTTAAATAGCTGCTTGGGAAAACTCACCACATGCACTTCACACATTGTATGCCTGGTCAGGGACTCCTTAATGGAGAGGCACTATGCTTTAATGGGGACAGCACAGGGTGTGCTTCCTCACCCTGCTGCTGCCTTCTGTGTGTCCACAGGCAAGTCAGTTCACTCCTTGCATTTGTTTGGTTTGGTTGGGTGGGTTTTTTGGGTTTTTTTTGGGGGGGGGGGTTGTTTTGCTTTCTTCCTCCATCTCATTAGGATTTGGAATTTCCTGCAGGGTAAGCCTCTTCCCCTCCAGTGCAGGTATCCCCCAGAATGGGACCCTGGCACAACTGGAGCTCCAAGATATGGCTGTACAGCTACTCAAAAAGCAAAACCAGTGCAAGTTCTCAGCTTGCTCTTCCTCCTTTGTGTCTTCAAAGCAGCAGACCACTACCTCCACCAGCCGTGTATAACCTGAACTCCAAGTGCTCCTCCACTCCCCTGGAGCATGGGACTCACTGGACCGGATTTGTCCAGGTTTGGTTGATGAGAGATAGGAAACACTGACACCACCACGCAGAGCACCCAGAATACTTCCACAGCCACAGCAATCTTGTAGAAACCTCAAGAAGAGGAAAAACAGATGAGTAAATGTCCAGCTGGCCCCAGCAGTGGACTTGGGCTGAGGACCTGAACCTTTGTGTGGTAGGCCTCAACATTTTCACTGTTGTGCAGTCAGGCCTAGTCCACACAGATAAGGGTACGTCAGCTCCTAATTTGAGTGCTAATTCCAGGGATGAAGTTTAGTTTCATGCCCATCCATCACTGTGAATGGAGCTAGCTCGTGTCATCCACATTTGGCAGTGACTGCCTGAGAGATAATTGCTCTTCACTAAGGGGAACTAACAGCAGCTGGGATAACCCTCAAGCCCTTTCTCCTCAGGGATGGGAGCACCAGAGGCAAAGCAATTAACAGAGCAATTAAGCCACTAGCCAATCATCTCTGTCTTTTTGTTTGTTTGCTGGGGTTTTTTTTCCATCTTCTCAGACTTGTGCCACTCTCCAATGTGTCTAAAAACAGCAAGAAAAGATCCTACTCTCTAGAAGGATTAGTCTCCTCGGTGAGTGGGGCTGAGGTTGGGCTGTAACCTGCATTCCTGTCCCTTACAAGAGCCCAAGGGCGCACCTCTGTGCTGCATGCTACCTTGGGGAGTGATGCCTTACAATGCTCTGTGCTGCTCCTCTTGCTGGGCATCTTTGGTGTCACAGGTGACCTTCAAGGTTGTAGACACACATCTGTTTGGGGGCTAGGTAGGTGGAAGAGATGACTGCCTACAACTCAGCCCCAAGTGGAGACATACTAGCCTCCTCACACCTCTCCTGCCTGACAAACTGTTTATGTGATCATCCTCTGGCATGCTTCACTAGCAATGAAATGGGTTAGAAAAAAAAAAGCCTACTGTTTGGACTGATGGAGTTGGGTCTACAGCCAAAAACTCATCATCAGCCTGGGCTCAATGGACACAGCTTGGCTACTTTAAATAGAACCAGTGCCGTTGCAGTTCCTGAGAGCCAAGAGACAACAGTGGTAGCTGAGAGCTTTTCTCTTCCCTGCATTCTTCTCCTCTCCACAAGGTTTGTCTCCCAGAAGATGAATCAATCTTGTCATAAAGATTAGACTAGCTATCCCAACTCTGTGGCTTCATGATAAAGGTTTGCAAAAAAGATATTGAAACAAGTTCAGATACATGAAGGTTTCTTAGCTGGGTCTATAGCTGATGGTGTTCATCAACCCTAAAAGTGAAAGTTAGGTTTGGTAGAATATAAAGACACAAGAGTAGAGAAGAAAACTCTGTTACAGTCAGCCCGTGTGAGCCCCTCAGCCCCGCTCCTGCCTCCTGCCCCGTCTCCCTGCTCCAGCGCGGGCCCTGCCCCGGGCTGCAGCCCTTCAGGGACCCCCTGCTCCCGCCGGGGCTCTCCAGGGCCGCAGCTCCTGCAGGAAAGAGCCCCCAGCTGCGGCCTGGGGCCCTCCCCGGGCTGCAGGCTGGGGCTCTGCCCCGGCGGGGGCTCGCCAGGGCTGCAGGGGAGCCCTGCTCCGGGCCTGCGGCACCTCCTGCCCTCCTCCTGCTGCGGCCTGGGGCTGCCTCTGCTGCTGCTCCCCCCTCGGCTGCCTCCTCCTCTGCCTGGGCCGCCTGTGGCCCTTGCGGAAACCTGTTGCCCCCCTCCCCGGCGCCCCCGGCTTGGCTGAGGGGCTCAGCTGTGCCCTGCACAGAGGTGGCCCCAAGTCCCGCTGCATGCTTAGCTTATGGCAGACACTGCCTGCCGCTCAGTGCTGCAGGTGGGTCACCGGATCCCTGAACATGAACCAGGAGCTGCAACCACAAGGCAAGAAAAGGGAGGAAGAAAGCAGTGAGTCCCACGCTGGGGGTATTCATCTTCCCATGAGAAACCACCACAAAAGCACTGCTGGGGCTTTAGAGGGCAGAGGCCATGAGGGTGACAGCAGGGGAACAACAGTGTGAGAGCAACAAGAGGGTAAAATATATCCTAGAGGCTCTGGGAAATGCTGCTCCAGCAGCTCGGGTCAGGGCACCGCGCTGCAAGGGGAAATTGGGCTGTGGAGCCTGAAGACCTTCAGTGACACTAAAGGCCAAGGCCCCTTGGCACTGGGGAGGCTTGTGATGGCACGGGCCTAAGGTAGTTCCCCCCACCTCATCCAGAAGCTGGGCCCTACATTATACAGGCCTGAAGTACATGAGGCCAGGCTGCCAACCCTACCAGGAGGCACTGCATTTGTTCCTCCAGATAGCCACCTTTAGTGCCAGATCTTAGATTTAAGTCCCCAAACAGCATCTTGGACAGCCAAAGAAAAATCAGCTTCCTTTCAAAGCCTTGAAATAAAGCTCCCCATCAGTAACTCCTCATCGTCAAGAAATCTGCAGAATAACACTCACTCTATCCTTAGCACCTGAAGCCTGCACGTCCCTCCATTTAGAGGATGCACAATGCTTTTGTTAATTAGAGCCTTAGTTTAATATGAGCTGTCAAAGTTCACTTAACTTCAATTAATTGTTTCTCCTGAGCTTAATTTCTTTAGTTAAGTATTGATTAATCATTGCTTAATTATGCCAGAGTCTCACTGGGTGATATTTCAGTCGCACACCGCAGCAATGCATTGCTTTCTAAAAATACCCTAGGAATCATCAAATATCTTATGCATTGCTATTATTGGGATGACTTTTAATATTTATCTTTTCATCCCTTATGTTCCAAAATGTATATTTAACATGTTGTGTTTCATTTCAGTGGTTTACAACTCATTTTTCACTGTGAGAGTAGGTTTTATGCCAGAGTTTTGCATTGCATAGTGTGGGGAGAAATGGCTTAGTGTCTGGCATCCAGCTTCCTCTGCCAGGAGGAGGGATTAGGGACCCTCAGCAAATGGTCTGTACTGTGGCAGAATACTAACACATTTAAACAACCAGAATATCGATCATGTGGGGTTTTTTACTTTTTTTTCTTTTTCTAGTTGGCATACAACATCAACCCAAATACTATCTGTATTTCCCCACAAATACTACCCGTATTTCCTCTGAACTACAATGTCAGACCTTGACTTATGAATACGGCCTTCAGAACAAGGCATCTCCAGTGTGAATTCTCAGTCCGTTCTGCAATATCAGGAAGAAGAAAGTATGAAGTCCTCCATCTCTCTGTAATGCCAGGTTGGATTGTAAGTATCTTAATTTTCACAGCTAAATAAACTATTTGTTTTCACTGAGGTCTCTCTTGAACATAGATATTTACCCAAATCAGATGTTAGATTTGATCTGTAGTGAGAAATTAAAAAATTACTTTTTCCCCAGCAATAATTTTCCTGGAGTCCATTTAGATGTCTAATTTTGCCTGCTTATGGAAACATTTTTTTAATATTTTTCTAAATGACAAGGAGTCACTCCCCAGAGATCGTTTCTTGGCTTGGCGTGGTTTTATCACAGTCAAGGGTTAACTTTCTTCCTTCAGTACATATTCACTTTTTCAGAGATGTCTAAAGCTACTACTACCACTAAAAATTCGTTTTTTACATGTACTATGCTATAGAAGTACTAAGCATTATTTACTACTGTCATCCCAGATGCTCGAATGAGCACTGGTAGGAATATGCCATAAAGAGAGTCATCAAAATGACATCCTTTTCTACTACATTTCACCTGCTTGGGGGGGTGTAAACATCTGGCATCTTGGGAATGCACATCTTTGCTATATGAAAAACAAGATAAACTGGTAAAAACATTGTTTATTATATAGATCATGAAAAACACTGGTGTTCTCTGATGCTGAGTGACACAATACAATAAATTTTCCAGAAAGGGATGGATGAATTAGTCCAGGTAAAAAAAGTACTGACACAACCATTGCTCAGAACCTGAACAAGTGCTAGTCAAAACAGTTCCAGAGTTCAATTAACCTGTTCTTTGTTATTAACTTCTTATCACAACTCTGCATTTCTGGATTTTGACCACAAACAGAAACTAGAAGCCCTGCTTCCATAATATAGCTTGCTTGTATTAAATTTATAGCAATACTCAGCCAAGAAGCTGAAAAGCAAATCTGTTGTCATGACTCTCATTACAACTTCATCTAAACACTGTATCTGAGTCCAGGTCACTACTATTGTAGGTGCTGAACAAACACGGTCCTGCCCTGACATGTTCAGTGGAGAAGAAAAAAAAAAGAATTGGAAAAAGGAAGTTTTACCCTCCCTGCTTTCTGTAAAGGAAACTGAAGCATTGAGACACAATGTGCAAAATTTCCCAGTGTGATTTGGGGCCATATTCATTAAAGTGATTAGTCATTGATCTTAATTACAATCCCCAGGATCCTGTCACATGGAACCCAAACTCTGTTTCTGGAAGTCTATGACAGCAACTGGATGCACATCCGCAACTTATCGTGCTAATGCCTAAACACAAAAATGTTCCAATTTCATCAGCTTTCCTGGCTTCAGCCACATCCTCATTGCTCACTATTATTTATTTATATTGTAATCAGACTTAGCAGACACAGTCATCAACCACAGCTGTATCAGAGGCTTTACCAGCACAAACCAAACTTCTAAATCCAAGTATTTAGATGAGACCACTGAGGAGAACAGATAGTTAAGAGGGAAGTATGAGTTTATCAGGCAATCAGCCTGGTCAGAAGGGATCAGATCTCTTCCAGTCCCCTACTGTAGACTAAACCTAACCCAATTAAGAATAGGAGAGGTGGCTAAACGTTATACTGTTCTGAGTGTTTAAAACATTCCTGTTCACTCTACCAAAGAAGTACACACAAGGTCCACAGCAGCTCTTCCATCTGTCACATCCATGTTGCAAAACAGAGCACAATACCATACAACCTTATACTCAGCTATCTGCTGGAGTTTGGAAGTTTTATCTCCCACTGCATAAATAATGTGACATGTCCCCATTAAGATAATTTTTAAAAAGATAAATAAATAAAAATAAATTAAAAGTTCCAAGGCTTATTTCTTTCAGCATATCTTCAATTGAACAGAATCATGTAGCTCCCCAGACTGGCCTGCCTTATGTCCTCTCTGCTCAGGTCTCTGAACCGCTTTCTTCGCCCTTCCAGTTCACCTGAGAGAAGAGAAGGGTAAAAAATCCCTACTTTTGCTTGCAAACACAAACACTGAGAGTGGCATGTGGGAAATCTGCAGCTCTGCTATGGATTTATGGTCTCTTGGGATCTGGGGTCTGCAAGGTTGGCTGGATACAGGATATGACATCTTGTAGAGGAAATACTGTGATTTGTTGGGAGAAAATCATTCAGGCATGAGAGCAGAGAAAGAAGTTGTAAAAGTCGAAGAAGGGTCCTTGAGGGACATCAGCAGTGCCAGTATGTATGGGTTCAATGTGTAGTCTCTTTTCTTGGCACATTTGCTTTGGACGAAACCATAATAGCAACTTCTCAGTTTAGACAGGTAAATGTGCCTGTTAGAATATTTTTCCTAAGATGCTTTTGTTATTAAAAAAAACCAAATAAAAGCTGCAGGTCACCATAACTTTGTCAGACTTCCCATCCTAATGTTTTTGTTCCATTTTGATTGACACTGTGGAAATTGTTGTAGTGCAATTTCCTTCCTTGGTTTTGAGCAAAATAATTGCTTCATATGGATTTTTCAGATTGTTGATAACTAAATTAGTGGTTCTTCTGTAGTTGTTTTCCTTTCTCTATGTCTGTCTTTCACTTTAGAGGGGCTACAGTTTTATTTTTAATCCTGCTTTCCTAGTAATAGCAATATTTTCATGGCTGGGGCAGAGTGCTGGTTTATGGGTGTTCTAATAAAGCTTTCTCAAGCAGACTAAAAGGAAAAGAAATGCAGATAAATTCTGAGGGAGCAGATTCTGCCTACCTCAGACATATTATGTAACTCTTCATCCTTTGAGTAGTCTCATTGATTTCAGTGGAAGAAGAAGTTATTGAAGGATGTGAATAAGATGTCAGAACTTTCCCCTAAATATTTCACTTGGCAAAGAAAGCAATGCTGAAAAAGATAACAGAGCCCAAGCTGCAGCAGGATGCAAGATTTGCAGTGACAATAAGAACTGGATAGCCTTTTGCTTTTTCGTGATGGTGCCATATTATTGAAAGCATTTAATAAACAGCATTAGCTGTGTCTGAATTAAATGAAAGACTCTGTTGTACAAACTGAGAGCCTTCTTATCCTTGCAGCACCACAAATAATTCAAAGAAGTCTTGAAGTACCATGATAATGGCACAACAAGATGGATATCTCTGTATTATTGTTTTTGTGTACCTCAAAGAATGCTCTGCAGGAAAAATAATGTTGCATAAAAACCCAAACGCATCTCCTTCAACAAAGCAGACAATTAAAATTATCCAGAAGTTGAGGAAAATATGAGTTTAAAATATTTTGCAGTATGTTTTCCTTTGAAAGTCTACGTTGCCCTTAAAACAATTTTATGGTGGATATTGTGGGCTCTGGATTAACATAAATGACTGATTAAAAATCTTTACAAGGATGTTAAGATTAAGGACACAGCTCTTAAGTTCTACAAATGCAAAACTGGTTTCAAAGGAATAAAGTGATGACAATGGATGTCCATGAAACAGAAGTAATGTATTCATAAGGCTCTTTTTCAACAGTCAAGACATAAAGTGACAACGACTGAAGTTGTCATCTGTTTTAAAATTGTTTAAATTAAAGATTATGGGAAGAACTGAAAAGGGAAAGAAAGAAATACAAGCCAGCTGTACCTGTGGTGTGATTACACTGTCTTCAGTATAGAGAAGGCACTGGTTGGTCGGCTTTTATGATTTAATTTTGGATATACATGAAGTAAAGAGAATGTGGTTCTGAATGAACGACTGGAAAGTGTACAGGGCAAAATCTACCTGATTCTGTGCCAGCAAAGCTTGGGGGATAAAAAAGGGAAAGAAAGCATGTTATTCTGTATGACATTATAAAAGAAATAATAAAAAATAGGTATGCTCCAAACCCATGGAAGCACAAAACACTGGGCAGCACTGTCTCCCAGATACTCTCACCTACCCCAGAATAATTCTGTACCTTTTCTAGGTGTAGAAATTCGAGTTCCTGCTAAGGCGGGGCTTCCTGAAGCCTTGCACAGTCCCAGAAGCACTCAGGGTGCAGGTGAGGTGGGACTGCCTGACCCTCATTTCTCCAATAAACAAATCACTGGACACAAAGCAGGAAAAATTCCAAATGGTTTGTGCCTGTCTTCTGCTCAGGCAGAGAGGTGCGTCCCTTACACACATGGAGTCATATGCCCATATACATACCAGGGTAGAAACGTCAGCAATATATGACATGGGTTACTCCATATGAAGAGACACCGAAGTATAGCATCCACTTATTTGCCATCATACCTTTAAATCAAAGCTAAACGAGGTGAAAACCAAAAAGATTTTATAAACTCATAGGGCAAATTGAATGGATAAACTAAGATGATTCAACATCCTATATTATCCTGGTGTGTTAGAGTTGGCTATATATAGTAAGTTCATGGCCATTTTGAAATGAGTGGAAAGGTGAATGCTTCCATTATGATTACTTGTCTAAAAGAATACATGCCAGTAATCCCTCTTCTGCCCTTCCTTAGCATTTAATTGCAATATTCTAAGGTTAACAATGGGGAAAATGCTATGTACTTTTCAGGGAAAACTGACTATGCTTTTTTCAGAGATAAATTACTTGGAAACAGAGTATTGAAAATGACTCCTTAATGTAGATGTCCCTGTTGGGCCAGGTTAAAGGATGGGTAGGCATACTTGCACAGAAAGCTGCAACTCCTGCAATCCCATGGCTGGAGGAGAATCTCAGCTTCTCTCTGTCAAGTTGAAAGGAAAGATTCAGTAGAAAATTTTAGCACATCTGCTTGGCTGGGAAGAAAAGTTCCAAGAAAATAACCTGAGTGTGTCTGCTAACGTGCCTAAATGCATAGCCAGTCTGAGACAGCAGCTCAGATTCGGGTCACCTGGCATGTCCTTTTCCATAGGGTCTTAATTCTATGTGCAGCTGTCCTCAAGGGCCTTTAAAAAGCTAGTCCCCATCTTTCCTACCATATGACTGTGTAACAGAAGAGGAGAAAGAAGAGAAGGAAGGATGCAGGAACAGATTCTCTTAACACTGAGAATTTCTCAGCTGCCACTTCTTCCTTCTCTGGGAAGTCTCTCCCAGCCCACCTTTACAGTGGGTGTGAAGAGCAGGACCTTTTCAGTGGAAAAGCATAGCTGTCACCCAAAAATAAGGTCATAGCTACAAAGTCTAGTTCTAAACCACTGTTTAGGAGTGGGTTGAACTACTTACGAAGCTAGACTCAAGTCACATTTTGTTGCCCAACTTTGTTATTTGGCTTCTGGAGCACCCTTTGCACAGATCTGGTGATCTAGCTGATGGTTCTGAGTAGGAAATCACAGGTGTAGCCTTAGCATTACAGTATATCCAGGGACCAATCTGCTGTGTGGCTAGACAGTGTCACTCACCTGTCAATTTGACTGATTTGAGGCAGACAAGGTAGTCTGGGCTACCTCTTCAACTTCATCTATTATACAGATTCATGGACAGTCCAGTCTTGAGCTTGGTTACGGAAACAAGAGTGCTGATGAGAGGCTATCATAACTTATGTCCATAATCTGGTGGCCTGAACGGAGTTGCATCTTGCAAAAGCAAAACAGAAAGAACCTTTCAGAAAGTACCTGAGAGCACCTGCATGCACAGCAGAAGTCGTAGCTTTGTAGGGACTGCTCATGAGTCTGAACTTCACAGCTGGGGAGCATAGTGCCCATGGAAGAGCAGCCTGGCAGTGGTCCACCCATTCTGGGTGTGACTAAAGAGCTGAATGAACTTCTCAGGTAGACCCAAAGAATATTTTCCACTGCTTATGGATCTGGAAGAATGACCACGAATTCATTTTAAAAATTGTTTTTTTCGCTCCTGGTCTCTCCAGAGAAAAGGAAAGATCAAAGCACTTTGGAAGACAACCTGTTTCCATGTTCCTTCTATGCCTCATTCACAGGTTCAAGAGGATCAGACAAACCTTCTGGCTTTTCCATTCTCCTCTAGTACCTAATTACAACATGTTGTGTCTTCTTTTTTTGCCTGTCATCTTTTGAGCAGCTTCTCATGAGAGATTAAAATCATTTCTATTATTTATAACAGTTGCAGTAAATTTTAGGGTAAATCAGGAGGCAATTGGACAGGAGTATGATGTTTCCTTCCTTCCTTGAGTTAGGGCTGTGGAATATGGGAAGCCGATATTAGGTTCTGGCAATTTAAATCTGTTTAGCAAGGTTCTTAATAATCTCTGCATGTATATCAGAGAGAACCTTTCGCATATTGCTTTAAATAATTCAGGACTGCTCCAATATTGTATTAAATAATTCAAGAATAGGACGGGCTTTGTGATTAATGATGTGTACCTGGAATTTCTGCAAATACAGCAAGGAGTCAAAGTATGCTCTAGATACAAGTGTCCTGGCACCAGATCCCATTTACTCTTTGCCAAGGCAATAGTATGTATTAGGAAATTGAAAAACGCCTGCTATTCAATGGAAAACTGACTTAGGCCAATGGTTAATGTGGCGGCTGCTGAAAGAGTCTGTTCTTTCTGACAGACAATACTCATTTGGCTGAGAACTGCTATTGTCTTCTGACTCCTATTTTCAATCTTCATGAATAGCATTTGTGCCTGATGTGAAAATTAAATGGAGGTATAAATATTTCTGCAGGAGCTGAGGGTTTGTCCTGGTGTCTTACCAGCCCTGATTTGAGAGCATGGAAATGATGTGCTTTGTAAAGCAAAGCTCATAATCTTGTTTTGCATGTTAACTTAATCCTAAAGGGCTCGGAGGTTGCTGTTCTCAGCTGTGCTTGTGTCTGCAGTCATGAAAAGTACCTGGAGAGTCTGTTGTCCTTCTCCATTTGTTTTTGTAGGGAGATGCGAGTGGAGCAGCATTATTAAGGCAAAACCCTAGATACTAGAATTTCTGAGTTTTCAACATGTTGACAGCAACCACTTTCCCTCCTTAGTAAAGTCAAAATGATCCCAGTTTTAGAAAGTACCATCAACAATATTTCCTTAAGCTCAAAGTATTTTTTTGTTTAAGGGATTTCTCTAAGACACAAGTTAAATAAATGCTACATTGAACTAAGAATAAAGCAAACAAGTTCTCCTAAATATCCTTTTAAAAATAAAGGATATGCTAGTGAGCAGAGTGGAATACCTAGCAAGGGAATTACAAATATCAGCGTTATTGGAAATGCTTTGTAGATATCTTTATAGAAGTCTGATATTGGAATCCCTGACCGGTGCCTCAGTGAGCAGCCGCTTTACAAACATCAAAAGGAACCAACTGATTTTATTGGATTTAGGGTGTCTTCAACAGAAAGACTCCACAGGGGTTACACTGAGAGTGTCCAGCTTTAATACTTCAACACATTCAAGATTCCTAGAAGAAGAGAGAGAGGAAAAAAGAGGGCTGCTGCTGTGGAAACTGTATTTGGTATGCCATGGACGGTATATTCCATAAATATATATGCCTCTCTGCCCAGCAACAGCCGGTGGCCTCAGGGCCATATGGGTAAGGCGAAGGACCAGCCTGGATGAAACACATTTTTACAGATGCTGACCTGCACAGGTGATCCTGACTTTAGATATACAGGCTAGGTTGGTGGTTTGGTTTTTGTTCTGTGGTTTTGGACTTGGTTTGTTGGTGGTGGTTTTTTGGGGGGGTGTAATTTTTTTTAAAGGAAGGTGAATCTCAGAAAGAAACTCAGGTATTTAAAGACAGGGACAAAAGTCAAGGCATGTCAAATGACTGTTACCTAGAACAAAGCTCTGTATACACATTTACATTTAAATAGTGGAAGCCATTGCAAATTGGCTGCACAGGTCTTATTTCAGTGTTTTTGAGATCTGTGCGACAATAAACTTCAGCATCTTTTTGCTTAGGCTGGCTGCAAAATGCTGCTTACTGTTTATTAAAATCAAAGCTCTGAAAGACGACCAATTAAAGTGTCTTTGGGAAGGTCTCAGGGGTGAAGCATCTTCCTTAAATAAAAGGGGAAGATGCTAATTTTCCATCCCTGCAGATTAACTGAAGGAACCATGCTACTCCTTTTGTGTTTCAGGGCACCAAAGGGAAGGAAAGATAGAGGATATTGTGTGTCAGCCACTTTGGGGTTCTGATAGCATTTGCCTTCTGTAAAGAATAAATAATTTAGCCACCCACTCTCCATAACGATTTAAATTTGTCTTCCTGTTATTATAAAGTGATGTCCTAAAGGAGTAAATAAAGTTGACAAAAATAATCTTCGTCATGGTTGACACTGATTACGCCAGACTGAACTCCCTCACTCCTGGGGCTCGTCCACCTTTAAATGTCATCATGAGATGACACCTGTCTATCCCACTGTCAGTCTGAACAGAGAGTAAGTCTCTGTTCCCAGTGGCTTCTCTTCCTAGCAAGACCAATTCTAAGTCATAAAGCACAGGGTGACAAGTCTTAAACTAGCAAAAACTGAATAGTTTTGGGGGAAAACCACTGAAGAGGGGAAGTGAGGAGGAACTTCATGGGATTCATGGCAAATAAATTTAAAACAAAATGCTGGATTTTGCTTCTGTAAAATTAATTTCATCAAAAGACTGTAGAACAATGCTGTGACAGAAAGCACTGACTATCAACGCTTTAGATTAATCAGCAGCTGTAATACACTAGCCAGCTACTTCTGCTGCATGTCAAGGACAACTGGCCATGTGGCTCTGTGCTTCACAAGACTGGTCTGCTGACACATATCGTCTTTTTTTTTTTTTTTTTTTTTGATTGTCTGTCTTTCAGAATAACAGGCTCAGAAGACCATAGGTACTGCCATATCAAGTGAAATCAGATGCCTAACTAGCCCTGAAGCCCCTATCATAAGCAAAAAAAAAGTCTGAGAAAAGGAATCGGCCGGCTGAGAAACTGAATTGTGGCTGGCTTCTGTAGCATGGCTCATCTGAAACAGAGATGAGAATGATATTCAGATTTTCTGAACCAGCCAAAAACCTTCTTCCTTAGTCAGAAAATAATTTATTATTTCCTGATGACTTGAAGTCATTTTATTAAATTTCCACCACCAGGAAAAAATATTCCAGAATATGATTGTTCACTGAAACAGAGGGTGGTTGGTTTGGTTTTTTTTTTTTCTATTCCTGCTGTGGTTCATATTTCATTGCATTACAACAAATTGATATAGTGCCCTCATGCCTCTTTCTGTTAGAGGGTGCCTTGGATATTAACAGTTCATCTGCCACAGAGCAGCTTAACTGGCCTCCCCTGCCCAACAGCACAAAAGTGAATGGTTATGGATACTCTGTGATACAAACTGACATACCCTCAGGGCAGCATATACATTTATAATTTAATTCCACATGAGTTATTTCTTAGTATTAAACCAGTTTTCTGTGCTGGTAAGAAATCTTATTTCTGCTCCCAGATGGATAGCTCAGATAGAGTGCCTGCCTGCCTATATAGCGTTTGGCCTGTGCTCAACATGTTGGGTAGGACAGCCTGCTGCCACTGCACCCGCTTGCTACCTTGGACAAGGTGGAGAGAGGCGAGGAACCAGACTTCGGGGGTCCCACTTTACAGATGCTGCCAGACACATTCCTGTTAGACAGTGTGGTCATGACACAGTAAAAAAAACACATATACTTATATATGCTTATACATGTATACATAGGATATTACATTTATTAGCTTAGAGGAGACTTCAGACATGTATGGTGTGGCGTTTTGCCATTATCCAGTATCTGTCTGCCATTTAATTTATTTGAAGCACTGAAGGTGCACTGCAATTCAGACTGGCCTATTTGGGTGCTACATTAGTATAAATGAAAGAAATAGTTCCTCTAAGCTACCTCTAAATGTAAATTAAACTGCACTTACTGAAGAACACGTTCAACAGCAGCAGGAGTACCTTGTTCATATTTTGCATGTATTAAAAAAAAAGCCTTCCCCATTTTATTCTAATATCCTGCTAGTCAAGAACTTCAGGCAAGGATTAAAATGCTTTTACATTTCTTCCAGCTCCTAAAGCAGCAGTGCTATGCTATAGATGCACACGTTGCTCCCACAAGATATAGCAGCAGGCAACTGCAACTGAGGGACAATGGCATACCACGGCATCCAGCAATCCCCTGGTTAGCTTGTTTTTTAGAGGAGAGACTAAGACCTCTACAGCAAAAAAAATTCCTATTTTAATAAATAAATAAATGTGACAATAGGATTATCTGAGCTTCTTGGGTTAGCATCATGCCTTTCTCAGATAAAGCATACCTTTGACACCTAATTAACACTATAAAAGAAACTAAACAGATTGGTATGGTACCAAGATTTTCTTCACGCTATTTGCACTATCATGACTAAATAAAAAGGACTGATGTTTGGCTTTAAAAAAAGGAGGAGGGAGAGTATGTATGCTGAGAGAAAGGAATTACCCATTGATTTATTCTTTTACTTAACAGCAAAGGGGAATGAGCAATTTAAGGTCAGCAGTGTATTGCTCAGCTGGACACAGATCCTGCAAAATTACCAGCGTTGTGTGTTGTAATAAATTGCATACTTTTGTCATCCCTGTTTGTTTGAAATATGTGTGAAATGAAGAAGGAAATAGCTAAGACCAGCGCTAAGGACTGCACTGATCTGCCTAGAAGGTGAACAGGAGACAAAACAGTCTTGTTTCGTCTTGCCTAGTGATATGAGTGTCCCCCTAATGCAGAAGCAGTCCCACTGCTATCATAACTGCTTCCATGCAGTGGTCCAGCAGCTGTGGTACCAGAGACATAGACAGCCAGGTTGGTCATGAGGGATGCTGGCAACCCCAGAAAAGTTACTCCTCTCAGTTTTTTTCCCTCTGTAACCCACTGACTCACTCTAAAGGGCTCACTTTTGAATCTGTGCAGAGTTTGCCTGTTGTTGTACAGATTCTTCCTCCAGGCTTCTCAGTCATCATGCTTGCAGACACATTTATGCTAACAGTCCCTAAAGAACTCACCCTATGCAAAAGGTATAAATTAAACACTGAGGTGTGGCTCAGCCAAGGGCAGTGCATCACACAGTGAGCCAGTTACTGACAGTCCAAGTAACTTTCCAGACTAATGACTCTCTCATCAGTCCAGGAAAACAAATCCTGTTGCTCCAGAAGGTCAAACTGGCCTTTATTTTCCTCCTGGTGATGCAAGTGCTGATTATAGTGCAGTATCCAAGACAAGTAATTCATGTCAAAAGGTGGAGAAAGTGGCTTTGCTTATTGATGTGTTGTCATCGCAACATTCAGCCTTTCTGTTCATAGCTATTCATGTGAGTTACAGCAAACAATGCCTGCTCCTGGCATTAACTTGCTCCCCAGGCAGCTATTACTCAAAATGCACAATGGCCTACGGGACACCAAAAGATTTGCCATTGGTCTATTGACCAGGGGCAGCCTTGTATTGCACATTGTAATGAAGTAGCATCCAAAGACATTTTTCCAGCAAAAGTTACCAGGTTGGCAGCCCACGAGGATAAAAACCTCTCCATACTCTTAAGTTAAGCTGCTTTTGACATCATCCAGTGCTGCACTGACCACTGGAACAAGGGAGCAAACTGGGGTATTGCAGCACTGAAGGCACTGGGGCAGACGCATTCAGTGGAGCATCTCATCACAGACAAGGACTGTTTCACCATATCTCCATTTTGTTAGAGGATTGTCACTAACAATAATGTAATAGGTTGCTAAAACCTCTTTTCAAAACACAAGGTAAATAGCATCCTGGTCACCTCTATACCAGCTGAGAGAGTTGCTAGAGATTTGTTGGGTGCCACTACAAATCCTGCAGTTCTCCAATGTTTCCCAAAATCCCAGCCTAGGGAAGACTGAAGTTAAGTCCCTGTCCAGCTTGATAAAAGTGATCCACTTGAGGTGATTAGATAGATCCTCAGTGAAATCTCCATGCACTCTTGAATTGACTCGATCATGGTAGTTGTCTCAGGTTGTGGATTTCAATAAGTCTGAACTAGATTTTAACCCAGTTGACTATCAACTTGTAAGAGACTGCGCGGTAAGACCCACCATCGCCACAGCAGATGTGTTGTCTCAACATTGCTATGGCAGGAAACTCATGCCATCCCCACAGGGAATGATCTATACATTGGTAAGGAGGAAGATAACACCACTGCCACTGCAGAGATTTATCTATACGTTGTTAATGGAGGAAACTGACTGACACCATGGAGAAACGGGGGAGGCTGATCCTGCAAAACTTAACCAAACCCCTGTGCGTGTGCTCAGATTGGGGTCAGGGGGGTCAAGGTGCCTGGAGGCCCCCGAGGAATGTTGGGCACGTACACCATTGCCGGGTGGAAGGTGTGGTTAAGCAGAACAGCTTGTAGCAACTCTATAAAAAAACGGAACCAACTAACATGGCACAGAACGTTCCCCACCAGACTTGAAAATGAATCGGACTGTCGGGACGCCGAAGCACCAGGGTGGTAGCTATTGCTGTGAACTCTTTCCTTCTTTTTCCCTTCTTTCTTTCCTTCCTTTCTCTCTTTATCTCTCGCATTCTCTCCCTTTCCATTCGCAGATTTATTGTTGGGCAAATAAAGTTCCTTGGCTCTTGACTCCATTTTGAGTCTTAATTCTGTTCCCGAGAATACAAACAGAGCCACGCTCCGGTCTCAGACCGGCATGCAACACAACTCTAAGCTGAATGTGGAAGGCAAAAGTGAATTTCTTAGCAGACATCTAGAGGCTTGAGTCACTGAGGCGAGTGGCTCCAGTGCCAGCGCGATCATCAGCAGAGTGCTCTAGCACAGTGCACAGGGGTACCCTGAACCAGCGGAACCTGAGGGGAGCAGAGAGACCTGCCAGGAGCCCGCATCTCACCCAACAGTGGCTGAGAAGACCTGGGCAGGGCCAGGAGCAACAGCTGGCGAGCCCCCACACCTACAAAAGAAGCCCTCAGCGACCGGGAGCTACCAGGGCAGGCAAACAGGACATGGCACAGCAGTTTGCACAGAGGGGTATGCAGGAAGGGTGCTGTAGTTCTGCCAGCTCAACCAGAGAACAAATGTCACACACCTGCCACAAAGCCACAGCAGAAAGCTCTGCACCCACCACTGTGGTGACGCAAGTCGAGGCGGACTTAAAAGAAACACTATGTCTGCGTGGCTGGGTTTGGACAAAATGGCCTTTATTGTTTATACAAACTATATATATATCTTAGACAGTGCAGGTGTTAGACCCTGATAGGTATTTGTGTCCTTCTTGTTGCTTGCTATTTGCTGTTGCTGTAGGTGCCCGCATGCTGCGGTTCTTCACACGCTGTTTACATACCTGACAATTTGTGGCTGTCTTAAAGGTACACGGCTAAGTCTTTGAAGTCAACTAAATTATCTGCAGACCCGCTGCAGAGCCCAACACACCACGACTGATGCAGCTGCCCAGACAGAGCTCCGGTGGGAACATGCAGCCACCCCGGTGCCGGGCTGCAGGCTGTGCCCTGCTCTTATGGCAGTACCGGCGGCAGCAGCCAGCGCTCCCATGGACGATGTGCCTGGGTAGGGGAACTCCGAATAGTGACAGAGCTCTGGGGGGAGGTGAATACATTGAGGAGTATCAGGGAGCGCAAGACAGAGACTGGCTACTGGAACCGTGCCCTACCTTCCCTGGGACAGGCCTGTCAGGCAGACAGGACACATGATATGGAGGATTCCCTATCCCCTTTCCACCCAGCAGAATGTGGTGACTTAAAGGATAGGGGGCAATGGCAACAAGCTCCTGCCTGGCACAGTCATTGCATCTCCTCCGTGACTACCCCACCTTCCCAGGCACACTTGCATAACAGGTATGGTGCTTTGCAAGTGGAACCAAACAATGACAAGGACGACAGTTTGTCTAGGTTGAAGGTGTTGCCAAGGTTAAGCCAGCCTACGTCTTGCGTCAAAACCACTTCAATAAAGAAGAAAAGTCAGGTTATTGTCATAGCAGGCTCTCTTCTGAGGGGAACAGAAGGCCCAACATGCAGACTAAACCCACTTCTTAGGGAAGTCTTCTGCCTACCTGCGACGCATGTTAAAGATGTGAATCAAAAACTTCCTACCCTGGTACGGCCCTTGGATTATTATCCACTGTCGATTTTTTCAGGTAGGCAGTGATGAAGATGCAATAAAAAGTCCTAGGGCAATCAAGAGAGACTCCAGGGCCTTGCGATGACTGGTTAAGGGATCAGCAACACAAGGAGCATTCTCCTCTATCCTTCCAGTTGCAGGGAATGATGAGGGAAGAAACAAGAAGACCCAGCAGATCAATACCTGGCTCTGAAACTAGTGTCATCAGCAAAATTTTGGGTGTTTTGATCATGGGTTTGTCTATGCACAGCAGGCATGCAGGTGACAGATGGGGCACACCTTTCTCAAAGGGGGAAAAAGGATCTTTGCACAGGACTTAGCAAGGCTCATTGAAAGAGCTTTAAAATAGATTTAAAGTGGAGAAAGGGATGAAATCAGGCTTGCTAAAGATAAGCCTGGTGTTGACACGCCAGTGTTTGAGGGATAGTGTGCTAACAGGGTCCTTCACTCTGCTCCATGGTGTGCTGAGTACACTGGAGCACATTTGAAATCACCTTATATTTACCTGTGCAGCACCTTAGCCATCTCAGTGGAGGTAGGGGATGGAGATCGACATGGCAGCAAAGATGTAAGACTTGTTGGTGCATTAGAAACCACAGAAGCACCTGATAACAGTCCCATAGGGATTAGGGCATCTCCCTAAAAAAAAGGTGGCAGGATCAACAGCCCAACTGAAGTGCATCTACAGCAATGCATGCAGCACGGGCAACAAACAGGAGGAGCTGGAAGCCGTTGTGCAGCTGGAAAGCTATGACATAGCTGCAATCACGGGAACATGACAGGATGACTCACACAACTGAAGTGCTGAAATGAATGGCTATAAACCCTTCAGAAGGGATAGGCAAGAAAACAGAGGCAGTGTGGTAGTCCTGTATGTTATGGAGTGTTTTGACTATCTAGAGCTTGATAGTCATGATGGAAGGGTTGAGTCTTTATGGGTAAGAATCAAGGGAAAGTCCAGCAAGGCAGATATCATGGTGTGAGTCTGCTATAGACCACCCAACCAGGATATGCACCCAGATGAAATAGTCTATAAGCAGCTGGGAGAAGTCTTACAAGTGTTAGCCCCTGTTCTCATGAGAGGCTTCAACTTACCAGACTACTGCTGGATATACAATACAGAAGAGAGGAAACAGGCTAGGAGATTCTTGGAGCGTGTGGACGTTAACTTCCTCACACAGCTGGTCAGTGAGTCAACAAGGGAAGGTGCCCCACTGGACCTGTTGTCAACAGAGAGGGACCTGTGGGTTATGTCATGGTTGGAGGCCCTCTTGGGCATGAAAATCATGAAATTATAGTTTTTGATTCTCAAAGGAGGAGGAGGTTGGCTGAACGGCTACCTTGGACTTCTGGAGGGCAGACTGGCCTGTTTAGGAACCTGGTTGACAGAGTCCCTTGGGAGGCAGTCCTGAAGGGCAAAGGAGTCCAGGAAGGCTGGGCACGCTTCAAGAAGGAATTCTCCAAGGCATGGGAGCAGGCTGTCCCCAGGTGCCAAAAGACGAGCCAGCAGGGAAGAAGAACAGCCTGGCTGAACAGAGCGCTTTGGCTGGAACTCAGGGAAAAAAAGAGACCTTACGACCTTTGGAAGAAGGGACAGGTAACTCAGGGGGACTACAAGGATGCCGTGAGGCTGTACAGGGAGAAAACTAGAAGGGCCAAAGCCCAGCTAGAACTTAATTTGGCTGCTGCACTGAAAGGCAATGGAAAATGTTTCTATAAATACATTGGCAAGAAAAGGAGGGCTAGGGAGAATCTCCGTCCCCTATTTGATGCAGGGAGAAACACGGTGACAAAGGTTGAGAAAAAGGCGGAGGTACTCAATGCTGTCTTTGCCTCAGTCTTTAATGGTAAGACCAGTTGTTCTTGGGGTACCCAGTCCCCTGAGCTGGAGGACAGGGACAAGGAGAGGAATTAAACCCCTATAATCCGAGGGGAAATGGTTAGCGACCTGCTACACCACTTAGACACACACAAGTCTATGGGGCTGGATGAGATAAGGGTACTGAGGGAGCTGACAACCACTTGCAACCATTTATCAGCAAGGCTGGCTAACTGGGGAGGTCCCAGTTAACTGGAGGTTAGCAAATGTGACACCCATCTATAAGAAGGGCCGGAAAGAGGATCTAGGGAACTACAGGCCAGTCAGCCTGACTTCAGTGCCAGGGGAAAGTTATGGAGCAGATCATCCTGAGTGCCATCACGCAGCACATACAGGACAACCAGAGGATCAGGCCCAGCCAGCATGGGTTTATGAAAGGCAGGTCAAACTTGATCTCCTTCTGTGACAAGATGGCCCACTTACTGGATGAGGGAAAGGCTGTGGATGTTGTTGACCTGGACCTCAGTAAAGCCTTTGACACCATCTCCCACAGCATCTCCTGGAGACACTGGCAGCTCATGGCTCGGATGGGTGTGCTCTGTGCTGGGTTAAAACCTGGCTGGATGGCCGAGCCCAAAGAGGGGTGGTGGATGGAGTTACATCCAGCTGGTGGCCGGTCACAAGTGGTGTGCCCCAGGGCTCAGTACTGGGGCCAGTCCTGGTTAATGTCTTTATCAATGATCTGGATGATGGGAGTGAGTGCACCCATATAAGTTTGCAGATAGCACCAAGTTGTGTGGGAGTGTTGATCTGCTTGAGGGCAGGAGGCTCTGCAGAGGGACCTGGACAGGCTGGCTGGATGAGCAGAGGCCAGTTGTATGAAGTTCAACAAGGCTCAGTGCCGGGTCCTGCACTTGGGTCACACCAACCCCATGCAATGCTACAGGCTGGGGCAGAGCAGCTGGAAAGCTGCCCAGTAGGAAAGGAGCTGGTGGTGCTGTTCAATAGCTGGCTGACCATGAGCCAGCAGTGTGCCCAGGTGGCCAAGGCACCCAATGGCATCCTGGCCTGTATCAGAAACAGTGTGGCCAGCAGGACAGGGGTGGTGATGGTCCCCCTGTGCTCAGCACTGGTGAGACCACATCTGGAATCCTGTGTTCAGTTTTGGGCCCCTCACTACACAAAAGACATTGAGGCACTGGAGCATCTCCAAAGAAGGGCAGCAAAGCTGGTGAAGTGTCTGGAGCACAAGTCCTATGAGGAGCAGCTGAGGGAACTGGGGTTGTTTAGCTTGGAGAAAAGGGGGCCCAGGGGGGAACCTAATTGCTTTCTACAACAACCTGAAAGCAGGTAGGTGTTGCAGCACTCCCCAAACTATCAAGCTGCAGCAAGGTCTTTTACCATCTCATACCAGCATACTCTTCATGCTAACCCCTCTGCTGCCTTCTCTTTGTCTCACCCCATCCAAGGCACACACTCACTCACTCACTCACTCTCTCTCGCGCGCTCGCTCTCTCTCTCTCTCTCTCTCTCTCTGTCTTCCTCTCTCTTCTCTCTGCTTCTTCCTCTCTTACCTTCTCTTCCTCGGCTGCTCTCTCTTCATTGGCTCTCAACCACTTCACTTAACCAGCCACAGCTGCACCTTATCTCCATCAGCCAACCCACCGCCCCTGAAGCCAGCCCACAGTTGTATATTATCAGTGATAATTAACCCAGCTTCATTCCTCCACAGGTAGGTGTCAGTCCTTCCCACAAATAACAAGCAATAGGACGAGAGGAAATGACCTCAAGTTGCACCAGGCAAGGTTTAGATTGGGTATGGGGGAAAGCTTCTTCACTGAAAGGGTTATCAGTCATTGGAACAGGCTGCCCAGGAAAGTGGTTCAGTGACCATCCCTGGAGTTATTTAACAGACGTGCAGATGTGGTCCTTAGGGACATGATTTGATTGACTTGGCGGTGCTAGGTTAACAGTTGGACTTGATCTTAAAGGTCTTTTCCAACTTAAATGATCCTATGTACATGTTTGTCCTTTCCTTGTGTATTCTTCTATTACGGACTTTGTTGCGCTGAGCAAAGCAGGCACCATGAAGCTCCCTACTCTTTCATTTTAGGCTTCACCGGGCAGCAAGATCAAGCTACCCTAATGCTACAGCTCATTGAGCTGTGCAGCAGCGTGAGCTGTAGGGTATCATGGGAGGACTGGAAATTTGCTGTTTGCTGCTCGTGGTCCTCTGTCAGCATTGACTTTGGTCTCATAGTGTTTCTGTGAATGAAAGCACTTTATCCCAGCTCAGCCATGGGAAAGGAATATCCTGCATATCGTTGAATTTACCCTTGTGTTGAAGAAAAAAATTACTGGGTCCAAATAGAACCACTTTTTACTGTGTGCTTTTTCTCCCCCTGGCTTTGATTTTGTATGTAAAAAAGAAATCTTTTTTGTTTACTAAGCAATACATTGACTACGTGGAAGACAGAGCAAGACTCATCAACATTAGTTGAAGCTTTCTGCTGGTCCTACTGAGATGTTAGGATCTCCACGTACCATCTCAAATATGCACTGCAGGTTCTGCTTTGAGAGTGGTGGAGGTGGGGATCGCCCAGCTGGGGTTGCTACATCCTTTGAAACAGTCCTGGTTGCTCTCATGTTGGTGAGGAACCCTGTTGGATCAAGAAGGTGCATCAGGCAAGGAAAGGTCAGTAAGCCTCATGTACTTAAATCTCCTTTCCACCCATGGGACTAGTCAGCAGACACATCAGCCCTGCTGACCAAGAGACATGCTTTCTAAATGTCAGGGGCATCATTTCTTTACTCTGCTGCTCTGTTGTGCTAACTCTGCAGTGAGTCTGCTGGGGCCGAGAGTGGCCTGGGCACAGGCACGTGCTCTGCAGTTGTCAGTCACTTCCCCGGAGCCACTGGGCAAGCACACAAATTTTGGCCATTACTAAAAGCCATTCATTGCACATCACCTTTCCCAGTCCACTCCTCCAGTTCTTGGCTTGGTCTGGGCACACAAACATCTACCCCTCGCTCCTGTTGGAGGTAGAGGGTGTGCTTCTTTGCCACTGTAATGATGATACTTCTGTGTTGCTTGTTGCAGGACAGGAAGGAGATGGTCAGAGCTCGGGTGGATTCTGTGTGTAATGGGCAGCCCTTCTGTGTCCTGTTCTTGTCTTTGACATCATCCTTTCATTGCCTGACTGGTCAAAAAACGGGGTTCTAAAAGCCCACAACAAGACAGCAAGAGCAGTTGTTACAGCCCTACAGCTGAATTTTGAAGGACTGCCACTCCCTTCTCCAAGTCCTGCAGGAATGAGGGGGAGCTGGCTGGCTCAGGAGACATTATCTCACCAACATGCACAATACTTGGTGCAGCATCAAACAGCCTCTGCAGGGACTCACCTGGAGCTGCTGGTTGCCTGGATCTTGCCTAGGCAAACTCCAGATTCAGTGGGACCCAAGAGCTCTGTCTTTGTACAGAGCCAGGGGCAGTCACCTCGCATGGAAGCAAGGTGCCACCTATCAGCAGCATCGAGAACCATACTTCCAACTCCTACCCTTGCCCCCAGCAGAGCACAGGCTTTAATGATCTGTTGAACTTGCCCAAGAATGTAAATTGCCCTCATTATGCCTATCACATATGATATGAGACATGCAAATGCATCAAGCTGTCACCATCTCTCATCTTCCAGGGGACCTTCCTCTGAAGAACTCCCCCGTGTCACCCCCAGTTTTGAAGGTCTGGCGGAAACTCTTTTAGAGCTACACAAAATATTTAGCACAGGCCCACACACTCGAAATGGCACTTGTGTAACTGACAAACCTCTAGAAGTGGTTTTTAATTTATTGCAACAACACAATTTTTCAAAGTTTCCAAGATTTTTGTGCATTTTCGAGTGAAAGGACATTTATTGCCACTTTTATGTGTAAGCTGCCTGCAGCCCCATATGACTTGGGGTATAAGGCAGATGAGCGAAAGGCCTTTAAACTAGTGTTGTTGCGCCTCTGATCTTGATTGATGTTGACACCAATTAGCAGAAAAGGAATCTTCCAGATAAAGGAAAAGAAGATTTTATTAAGCCCTAAATGCCAAGAATTCAATGCAAAATTCATTAGTGCTTATGGCAGGAGTCCTACCAGCTATTGCCAAGGGGTTAAAGAGAAATAAAATTTACATAAATAAGATTTTCAGGACTTTTAAATCCTAGCTTGAACAGTAAATGCGTGTGAGTGATTTTAGCTTGCTATTCTACACCCCTGCTTTTAAAGGCTGTTCTGTTACACTTGCTAGTTTTAATCAGAGGCAACTCACACTGAAATCAGTTGTGTTCCCCTGAATGAAAAGCAAAAAGAAAAACAGAGGTAATATTTTTTTCATTCAGTTCTAAATCTATTTTTGTAAATTCAATATTCACCAGGTAAAGGAAGAAGTCTTCAAATGGTATAAATAGAAATTTCACATGTATAAATATATACATGCACATATATGAAAATATACTATACAGGATCAAAACCTTGATTTTAAATTTCTGGCTTAGGTACAGACAGTGACACAAAACCCATACTTGTCTTTGCAAACTTTTATCCATAAACAATTGCTCAGAAAAATAAAGGAGCTTTGCTAGTTTCCTTATGCGGTATCACCAATAAATTCCAGTTTAACAAAGCTCTGGAACAATATCAGAAAGCTTTGTAAAAACAAAGATTAAATATACTTTTTATAAACTAGACATTAGATTGTGACAGTCAGGAGTCTGCAGAACTCTGAGCACCTGCTCTGTAAGGGAAGTGCCACAGCTGCCTGTTATTCTAATTCACAGCTCTTACAGAAACTGTGTTTTGGAGCAGTAACAAATATTTGGGCAAGTTGAGGCAGTTCCTTCCTATGGCATGTGTTCACAGCACTCAAATATCTTGCATATTCACGGCTCTCCATGTTCACTAGATTGTGTTTTGCTTTCTAATGCTGAGCTCTTCAGCTTTGTAAGGGAAATCACAGTTCCCAGTTCTCAAAGCCAGAGCACCTGCCTGCCCAGAAACACATCCACAGATTTTCATTCCTCTCTCCTTACAGGTTGTCTGCTCTTCCAGTTCAAAGGACTGCACACATGAATGCAAATTTCTTACAACTCAATTTATCCAATGATAATTTAATTTCAACGTGTCCTAAGACATGTTCTTCCGTTGGCAGAGGATCCAGATGACCATCAGTTCACATCTGCTTGTCAGAAGCCCCAGGGCAAGCACTGACTCTGAATTTACCTTCCAGTCTCATTTACTGCATCAAGTGTCATCAGAGTTTTTGACAGCAGCATCCTAGACTCATAGCTAGAAATTTATTGCTATTTCTTGCTTGCTGTGGACATTAGGTATTTGGCTTATACGTCTCTCATCTTCCAGGACTAAGCATGGTAATTGTCTGTTTCACTTTGCTGGTGTAGTGCTATTCTCCTGAAAAGACTTAATCCCAGATTTATTTTAAAAATTAAGGCATCCCGTTGCTGCCTTTGCATTATTTGTTCCTGCCCTCCAAACAACCACTCTTCCTTCTTTAATATATACCTGTTGTCTCCCTGCTGCTTAAGGCAGGGTTTCATTTGTTATAAATTTGAGCAACTTGCCACAGAGTAAGAACTTTGCTTCCTGATTGGGGCTAAGCACCGTTTTTAATTTTTAAAAATCCTTGAAGGTTGCTTATAGAAAAAGAACAACACTGTGCTCTCTTGTTAAATCACATATTCTGAAAATCGGTGAGCCTGGAAACTCTGATTGGAAAATGGAAAATAACTCTAGAAATGGGGATTTGGGGTTTCAAAGACTATGTTATGTTGACTCCTACTCCTACCTGATACTATATTGCCTCAGTTTTTCCTCAGTCCTTTTCAGCCACATTATTTTCTCACAGTATTTACATGTCCTGTAAGTGAAGATGGACGTCTGTTCATTAATGGTAGTTATCTAAGCTGCTCTGTTCTTTAGCTCTTCATCATACTTCCTAATGTACCATTTTTATAACAGCAAACCTTTTTCAGCATTTAAATCTGGAGAGAAAGAGGGTTCCTGTTTGGAGTGTAAAACCCATCTAGCAACATCTCAGCACTGGAGCTAGAGCCACCTGCCACCAACCTCCCTCAGTCCTTCAGCAGCGAGTAGCACACCGCAGAAAGCTGTTTGCTCCTCTAAAGGATCTCAGCTGCAAAATATTGGGGAGTGTTTGACCAAGAATTATGGACTATGACTACCGTCTGTGTATGCACATAACAATCCAGAAAGCACCTATCCAGAGAAGCGTTAGACATGGTTTCAACCTCTGCACCTCTAGAAGGATCTCTCATGCTGTGTTCACACAGCTGCAGAGGAATGTTTGAGACACCACTAGATGAAATGTATTTTTATTGTCTTTCTCTTGTTTTCTGATGAGGAAAAGATAGGGAAAACCTTGCTGTAGAAATAGAGCTTGGGAATCTGTCTCTCACAACTGTGTTGGAAAACTCCTTGGATGATCAGAGGGGCATTACAAATTTGAAATAACGGGGCATTGACTCAATCACACGATAGATACACCATCAATTGGATGACAAAAAAAAGAAAGAAATCTGGGTTGAAAATCTGTTTGCAGGGAGTCAGATCTATTTCAGCATTATGTATAGATTCTGTTAGTTCTTCCTTCATGACAAAGAAGACTTCATGGGATTTAAAATTTACAGTATAACAAGAATATTTTAAAGCTTTCTGATGCAGAGACAAAGCAAAATTTATAATTCTGCCCCTTTTCTCACTCTAGAGTTACCTGTAAGCAGTCATGCAGAGAACAGAAAATGGAAATTGAGTGTTTTTCATAGATCTTCAAATATAACAGCACCCCAGCAGAAATGCTAACATTGCCATCCCTGTCAGATTCTATGAATCCACAAATCCTGCTAAATACCTAATATCACGACTGAAGACGAGCCTAGAGGTGCAAGCTGTCAGTTATTTATAAAGGCCCTCTTTTCAGGACCAGCACTGACATCATCAGACAGAATGGTAGGGTTTTATTGTGGTAAACCTGAGTCATTGCCAGTGATCTTAACACCTACCTTTTCAGCTGATGCTTCAACACAAGTCATGATGGGTGGAAATGGTAGAAGGATGGACATGTGCGTACTTTGAATCTAGTCCATGATCCAAACAGTCTTCAGTCATGACTGACAAAAAAAGTACAATAATCTATATCAGGCCTCTATCATCAAAGCCACCGCTGTGCAGAGAGATTATAATAGGTCCCATGAACTCGTAAAATGACTTCTAAAAATCATGGAAACTTTTATTATCCACATTATCCTGTGGCAGGGAGCTTCACAGTTTAGCTGGAAATAGTTTAAATTGTCAAATGTAGGAAATACAAACAGGATTTTCTTGACCTGTAAAGTAACTTATTGATTGAGGGTATTTTTTTTTCCAAACTGACAGAAGATGGAAGTCATGCTCTGTAGAACATGTAGATGTAATCCACAACAGCAGAAAAGCACCAACAATTAGTCAGAACCCTTCTACTGACTGACAAAAAGTAGACATATACTATCAGTGCAGACCAGTCTTTTGAGTACCCAAAGTGTGTAAATTAGACCCAAAGCGTAAATTACATATTAAGTGACAAGAATTTCAGAACATTGATCATCATGAGTCAGTCATTGGAGGAATAAATTCTTTCAAGAATGATAAAACTGCTGGTCTTGACGGCATCTGCCAGCTGACTAGATAAAATACCTTGGTAGAATGACAGTACTCCAACCATTTATTATGCATTCTGTCAGTGTGTTAGTGCATGTATATCACAGCACTCTAAAAATCAGAGAAGGATGCTTCAGAGCCAAAGAACAGTAGGCCTGTGTCCATACGGCATCATCTTCACAAATGGCATTAGCATCTGATCTTAATTAAATTAGTTATCACCATTTGCTAAATGGCTCCTAATACCAGAGCAAGCTGGACTGTTCCCAGAAAGTCCCTGCTGTTTAAGTGCTTAACATCACTGAGCAGTTCCAAGAGAGCCTTGGGAGGGCATGGACAGAGACCCAATGCCTGTAGATCCATCAGCAGCTGCTCATGACACTGGAAAAATCCAAAGTATGTAATTATTTGTAATTATTAAATTACACAAATTGATCACCACTCCATAGGGACTGCACACCGAAAAGTTTACATAAAATCACGTGAAAAATAGAACCAATGGTGCAGACAGAAATATGAACTGTCAGGAAAAGGTACTTGTGCTAATATTTTTAGCATCTGTCAGAATAAGCAACCAATCTATGATCATATAAAATCTTATTTCTTGCAGGTGACTCTAGACATCACAGTCCAAAATTAGGACTTCAGTTGTAAGGACTTCATGTCAAATCAAAACCATGTTGACCTGAGCAGCTTCCCTGGATATCTGATTAGCACATCCAAAGCCAACTGTATATGAATTCAGATGAAACATACATGAGTCTCTTCCACCTTTAAACTCAATAAGCTGCTAAACAATTCTGTACATCCAAGACTGAGGGTGACTCACCCACGACTAGCACCTCGTCTATCTAGATATCATACTAAATTGCACACTCTTCTGAAGGCCAGAGAAATCAAAATGCAACGTGAGTGCCTGCAAGAGCTCCATTTCCAAATGGAGCTGAGAGGGAGATGAGGAGACCAATGGCAACCAAATAATGCTGTGAATCACTGCAGTCACACAATACTGCTCGGCACCTGTACATGGGCTCTGCGTGGGACAGGTCAGGGCTGACAGCATTTGTAGAGTTAGATAGGCTGCAGTGGCTCAAAATTGCGTTGTCTTACTGGATATTCTGGATCAGTCGAAATCAGTGTGTCTTTCTGGGGATCGTCCTGTCTGACATCGTGAAAGCACTAGCTACTAACAGCGAATGCACGTTGCATGTTTATGGTGGTGCAAAAAACTTTTCTAGCTACAGCAGAGATACAAAAGCTGTGGCAGCTACACAATTGGAAACGTACAACCTAATCAGTAAGAAATTTAAATTTAGCACAGATTTAAAAAAAAAAAAAAAAAGAAAAAGAAAATAAAAGAAAATTACCTTACCTAGTAACCTGAGAATGGATTGGAGACCTTCTCACATGAGTCAGCTGGAAGAACAAGAACATGCAGAAATGTGATGATTAGAAATACACAGAAATGTGTGAACATAGGCTGGTTGAACAGCAGAGCACATCGTGGTCTGCGGCACCGTGAAAGAATTGTAACATACTAAGGATTTAGCCTGGGCAACGCATACACTTCCTGAAACTCTATCAGAAAACAAGAAAAGGACATATAACAGGAAAAAAGAAGCACAGAAATAGCTGTGCAGGCATAGAAGGATAAACAACTCTTTTCTTCCCT
The DNA here is from genome assembly GCF_015220075.1 of Falco rusticolus. NCBI lineage: Eukaryota > Metazoa > Chordata > Aves > Falconiformes > Falconidae > Falco > Falco rusticolus. Next base: position 1,303,337 of record NC_051189.1, on the reverse strand, counting down.
TTCTGCAAACCAGAACAACGGCAGAAGACTGAAAAGCCTTTTTCAAGCCTAATGGTCCTTGACAGGAAAAAGGAAATAATGCCCTAATTGCCAAAAATGGCAAGGAGAGGAAAGAGGGCAGAATGTCACGGTTACAATTTGTTTCCAATTCATTCTCTCTTTCCAAGGTTCCTTCTGCCCTTTAAGAAATCAGTACTTAAAAAATAATGGACTAGACGATTTCCAAACCAGGAGCCTGGTATAATTCATTTTAATGCCACTCCAGCTGGCTGGCCAATACAATAGATCATCACATTGTGAAAGAACCCTTTGGTCCAGACTATGTATCAGACTGAACTTCTAGATGTATAGCATATTTATCATGACTCTGCTGTCACACAAGGTTATCATGCTGGTATGCAATATTTCTCCATCTCTCCCTTACTGAATTTAGTTCTTTTAGCCAAAATGGAGATAATCAACATAAAAAAACTATGCTGACTTTTTCAGAATTAGATGCCCAGAGTTAAATATCTGCCATGACACACTGAGGAAAGGTAACAGCAGACAGTATTGTTACACATAATCCTCAAGATTACTTTTCTTAGTATGAGCCAGTGTTCAGTCTTGGAAAGACATCCTGTATTATATTTAGTTTCAGCTACACCAGATATGCTCCACTGCTTTCTCTGTTTAGAATGAGCTCCATGAATAAACAGAAGATATCTTTTTTCTTAAGGTTATTCCCCTCAGCACAGAAAAAAGAAGAAAATTCTGCATGGTTTGGAGCCATTTTTTTCCCAGATCCAGCAACAAAACACTTGGAACACGCCAGAATTGAGGTCACGTTATTCCTCTACTAGGAAACCAAGCTGAAAGGTCCAAGACATCACAGGAGACACCTCAAAGACCTTAGCATCAGAAAAAGTGACACAACTAATTAAAACTTTGTTTTGGAAGACACAGAGTACTTGATATTTCCACTGCTTTCATGGGAAGTCAGTGCTCTGAACTTCTGACAAATCAGGTCACGTATTCAAGCTCCTTACTGTGAACCTTAAGGTCTCTCAACTTAGCTCTGACTGCTACTGTGAACTTTGATCTAGGAGGTTTAAAACACACGAGGGCAACAGAAATGAAATCCACTTTTGCTCAAAGGTCATGGTCAATAGCGTTTATTTTTTCTGGTCTTATTTTCTTCTTCCAGCATCATGCATTTTTGTCTGTAAGTGACAAGTTTGACCAGACCAGCATTGATTAAACAAAACTCACAGACTCACTCAATATTTCAATGATAGAGGATTGCTGGAGGAAAAGAAATATTTATTTCACCTTCCATTTCCAGCTAGGAGTGAATCGAGCAGTGACAAAAATGTGCTGTGCAAATGTCTTTCTATGCTATTTCCATCTGGAAAGCCTCGTGTATCCCCCAAGAAAGCCTGTTCTCATGAGCATCCCACCTTGTTCCAATGAGCTTCTGAGGTCTGAAGAGCTGAGTCGAGGTCCCTTCTGGCTAATTAGTTTACTGCAAACTCTCTGCCACCTATTTTCCTGCACTCCTTAACATTTGCAGCACTGCAGCTAAAGCTTCTTGCCCATTACCATCCAGACTGCGTATCTATTTACTGACAGTCCTTACCCTTTTCACAATATCTCTAATTTTATCCTTAAGGCCTTGTGTTACTCCTTCCTGCCCATATTTATGGTCTTATCTTTACCTTTTCCTCTCTTTTCTGCCCTCACACTCTTCTGTCGAGCTTCTTCTTTCCTCTGGTCCATCAGGGCTGTATCACTCTACTGTTCTTGCTCGGACTCCCTCACTTTCTACCCCCCTGATAGACTTCTCCCTCCATTCTCAGCAAGAATCACAGTCTTAGAGTGCAGTGCCACAGACCACTTCAATCCCTGAGTTACATTTGGGTAGGGCTTCACAGCACATCAGCCACATGGTGATAACTGGTCATGTTCACACTCCCACCTCCTAACAGCTGCGAAGTGATGCAAGCTTCTCAGAGGGAGTTGTTACTCCAGTGTAAGATCCTGCTAGATCTCTAGGAAAGAAGACAACGAAGCTTAGAAGTAGTAAACAAAAAGCAGGAAAGAGGCAACGAGAAAGGCAAGTTGTGTGGCTGGAACAACACATGTTTTGTTGCTGCTACTATGAAGCAACAGCAACAGTAGTAACAGTACTATGCTCTTACTACTTTGTAAGAAGAAAAGTGATGTTTGCAGCTTGGAGGGAAGGGAGACTGGCCACCAACATGTGGTAAGTATCCCTCCAGTGTGCTATAGCTTCTTCAGTCCTGCTGCTGCTGGCCGGTAGGAAAATGGCATCAAGACAGTCTGCCCTGGCATGGACTTACTGCAGGTGTCATCCCACAAATGCCTCATGGCATCTGCCATAACGGGAGAGAGCTGGGGACAGGCAATAAGTTAGAGGTGAGATCTGGCAACACTTTCACCTGCACGCAGCAGGAGGAAGGGCTCTTCCACGCTCAGCCAGCCTCCCAAATCACCCTCAAGCCTAGCCAAAGAGAAAGGAGATTGATTTTACCAAAGCATTTTTCCTGGGATAGAGGCTTGAAGAATGTAAGGCTGGAAAGAGCAAAAACATTGTATCTAGGGATGGATAACTGGGAAACCGTTGTCCCAGGGCACTTAACTACTATATTATTCGTTATGGCAAATTTCACATCTAGTTCAGTGAGAGCAGACTTTGGCCAAAATCAAGCAAAGCCCTGTTTCTTGGGTCACATTGCTATGTGCAGGATGAAAAGCCTAACCAGACACATCTCAGATGATATTGACATTAGAAAGGTGCTCCTAGGGCAGCATTTCTCAGACAGAGGTTCCTTCAATGACTGGTGGTCCCTAAGATTTCCTGGCTCTTGGCTATACCATACCCAAGAAGCCATGGACCAAGTAAACAGGCTGAAGCTCTTTGAAATTATTTGGCTACTGAAGATCATTCCACAGCACGTAGCAATGAGTAAAAACTCAGGTCAGATGGTCACAGCAGGCAACTGGGATCCAAGAGTTCTTGCATTGGCACGTTATCCTCAAACACTGGCATAAAGCAATTAACATTTCTGTACTTCGCTCAACATGAGCATAGTTAGCATGACTTGAAATAATAGACAGCACATATACCTAAGAAATGTTTCAAAGCTGTGGAAAAGTTAAGTATAATAAAACAGTAGAACAAGATCCCCAGTCTGTTTGTACTGATAGATATGAAAATCAGGACTCCTGCTGTCTCACATTTTCAGGATAATTGCTAAAAAAGAAAATTATCTATTTGTCAAGTCAACTCATTAAACAAATTGAGACTTTGAACTACTTGATTTGGGTGCAAATTTAATCAGGGAGTGAAGGGGTGAATTGACACAGAACACACATCCTACCTTCTGCCCTAGAGCCATTTTAGATATTACGGTAACACAACATTCTTATTGTTATTTTATAAGCTAGCTGAAAATCAGCATTTGTCTATGTGCTGCTTTTCCACAGTGACCAGAGCAAGTGCTTAACTTAACTTACAGATGCTTAACTACATCTGTAGTTAAGATGCCTTTTAAAAGGTAAAGAGAGTCTGTAATGGGCTTAGATGTCTCTGACCTGTACTAATTCTGGTGGAGGAGGACGGGCAGTGCGATGCAGTCACTTTGCTGAGCAGTGCCTGTTTGCTGTTCAGGACTTTTACATCAGCAGGCAGGAGAGCAAAGTACCAAGACCAGTCCAGCTCCCTCCTGTCTCGCTGCTGGTATGGCTCATGTTCCTGCGCTGCACACACTGCTCGCGGCTCCATACGTGCACCACAGCAAACCTGCACCAAGCCTCTCAAGTTAAAGCTTGAGCTTTTCCAAGGATTCATTTCAGTATAGGAATAAAATCAATTATTCCCACACATATTATTACACTTCACATGTAACACATCTTAACACGTCGTAACACATCTTAACACGTCGTAACACATCTTAACACGTCTTAACACGTCTTAACACGTCTTAACACGTCTTAACACGTCTTAACACGTCTTAACACATCTTAACACGTCTTAACACGTCTTAACACATCTTAACACATCTTAACACATCTTAACACTTAACACGTAACGCATTGTAACACATCATAACACTTAACACGTAACACTGAACACAACACATAACACATCGTAACATGTAACACATTGTAACACTTAACATGGAACACTTAACATGTAACATGTAACACAACACAACATCGTAACACATAACACATCATAACACTTCACATGTAACACATCATAACACGTAACATTTTAACACTTATCACATAACACATTGTAACATGTAACACGTAACACATTGTAACACTTAACGCATCATAACACGTAACACGTTTGTTCAGGGCATACACGTGTGTGCTCAAGGCATACTTCTGTGCCGAGCAGAATCTGTGCTGTATTTACAAGTACAAGCCCATGCGCAGAACGCTCACTGTAATGAACAGTGTGGGGAATGAAAGGTCTAACGAATGTAGATGCTATCAAAGCTGTTCTCTTGCTCAGAAGTGAATGTTAATGCCAATTACTCATGTTTCTTGATTAAACTCTCTCCGAACATTAAGTACTGCAGAGAAAAAAAAACCAAAACAACAACAACAACAAACCACCATCACAAAATATGCACATTGCAGTCGAGTGAGAAGCTGGTACCAAGAGTCCAGGGACAAAGTGTACTCCGAGTTGTGGTCCTTCAAGGAGCGCTGCCATGAAAGTGGCATGTGGATGTGATCTATAGAAGATGTCTGGGTTGAGTATTCCACTGGATCACAGCTGAATAAGCGGACACCAGACTCAGGTGTACTTCCAGCACACGGGAAGTACTTGCAGGAGCAAATGGCTGAATGAGGACATTTTATGTGGACAGTTAGGAGGCTCCAATAAAGATGTGTCAGTTCCCAAGATCTGCAGCTGGGAATCACACAAACCAGGAGAGTCAGCTGGCAATCTCTCATCATCGGATTTGGGGCTACTGCCTCAGTTTGACTGGATCCACGTCCACTATTTGATAAACCATTCAGGAGTACATCTGCAGCAATTTTTTCTATCAATATTTTGATATTATACCAAAGGGGCAGGCACCCTGTTATATATCTGTATACTTGAGCTCCAAAATATGGGGAAATGCACCAACCAGGAAGAAAAGTCAACATTGGGTTTCTCTTAAAAGGTGAAAAGGCTTATTATCAAAGCTACAGGAATGCATGTTTGTTTTCTATTATGAAATTGGCATTTAAAAGCAAAGGGCATACTTAAATAATCTATTCCCAGCCACCTTCTCTGTCTCAGGGCACGGAACTTCGTACAACTACCACTGCCTTGAGCCAGCGGTTTCCTAGAGCTGTGACACAGTGACACCCTAAACCAGCCCAGGCACACTGAGCTACGCAGCAGATGCAATACTGGGAACAGACAATAACGAGAAAGTTCGGAGTTGAAATAAAACTGAAGGTGGCTGGTGGGAGAGCTGCTCTTCCTTTCCATCACTGGATTCAGGCTGGGCTGAAATCTGCTGTCTGAAGCTTTGAGGGCCTCAGGAGCATCCAGGACCCACTCCACTGGCCTGCCAGCTTGCATCTCACCAGAAGAGTTCACAGCTAAACAGATACATCATATAAAAGCTGTGGGGAGAGGAGTGGCAGGAACAGGGAAGTGTCATGTCCAGGGACAGGCAGGAAGCCATTAGCAGAGCTGGAAAAGGCCACCAATGTCCCAGTCGCAAAAGCTGTGCTTTAAATATTGAACTACCCAATGTTAATCCCATTTGTTATTGATAGATCACCGCACCTGGCATAAATAATGCTTTACACTTTGAAAATATCACTTCATAAATCTTCATGACAGGCATGTGTGGTGGGTGGGCACCCAGCATCGCCCCCACTTTACCGAACTGGGACGCCCACGCATCGCAGCAGGTAGAGACAGAACTGCCAGAGGATGCGCCTGCAGCAGCCGCGTTGGGGAGAGCGCGAAGGCCAACAAATGCCCACAGAAACCTCGCCATGAACCTTGCAAACAGCAGTACATCGTGGTTCAAACCTCAAGCTATGGCTCCTTGAAGATAATCGTGAGAAGGACGAGAGTGACTCCAGATGAGCAGACAATTCACTAGGAACAGCTTAGCTAAATGCCCTCCAACGGGAAGAGGCAACCAGCCTGGTGGCTGGGCTGTGCTAAGGCTGAGGAGCAAAGTCCAGCTCACCAGGACACCCGAGTGCTGCGCCTGCCCAGGCCGAGCCAACAGCCAGTGCAACTGCTACCGACAGCACTACAATTCTCACACAAATTTCAGTTAGCAGGAGAAAAAGAAAGAGATTGGAAGTAATGGGGGACATATGAATCACATCTGCAAGTCTTTGTGCAATTTAGTTTAGAAATTTAAGATTTAAACTAATGTATTCCTTGGCCAAAAGTTATTCTAGCTTCTCTAGGCAGGTAGTAATAGAAAGAAATGTGATCTTTTTGATTAAGCCAGAACATTTACTGCCACTGGGAAGTGCTGCACATAATGTACCGTGGGGACGTGGTGCTTTCTGCAATTTCTGCTACAATTGCAATATCTTACAGTAAACCTTCAAAAGTACAGTATATAGGAAGTCTCAAATCATTCTCATTAACTGCATTTATACAACAGAGAGCCTATCTATTAAGGTGTTAGAGGTGCTCCCAGTAAAATAAATTAAGATTAAGTCCCGATTCTGCTTCCAAACACCCAGTATAAATCTAGACAACTTGCCCTACTTCTGTAGCACTATTCCAGATTTAAACCTGTTCAACCAGGCTCTTAAATTTATGCCTTACTTGGGCACTTGAGTATTCCTACCAGTGTCATCGAGGCTGCTCTCATAAGCTTTAAATTCTCCAGTATCTTTGAAAATTTAAGTATGTGCCAAGGACTAAAATCTGACCTCCGAGGCTAAAAACAACAGATTGGCAGAGAGCTGAAAGCTAATACAAAACCATTAATGAAAATCAAAAGGCACAAGAGCTTCAGAAGAAAAGAGGACTTAGAAACAGTTAAATCCTGGGAGGAAAAAGGAGAGCTGAAATCCGTGAGCACGCGCTTTCGGTTCAGATACTGCAGTATTTAGTCCTGCCTCAGGATCCCACTGCAGTCATGCTGCACGGAGAGAGGCTGAGTCTGTGCCTCCCCAAAAGCTTACACCTGAGATTTTCCACACTTAAGATTTCCACTTAATCTGTAGCTACTTAAACACCCTACAAACGCCACCATTATCTGAAATCTACTATTAGGGAAAGTAAGGTGCAAGAAATAAGTCAACTTACCTACGGCCTTATCACACACTCAGTCACTAGGAAATGAGATCTGGGTATCCATCTATTCTACTGCCATAAATAGGGAAAAGCTAGCTATGTTCGGCAATAAGCTTTTGGGGGGTTGCTTGCCATTCAGGCTTATGCAGGAAATGGAATTTTCCTGTTCCTGTCATCTGAAATGCCTCTAAGGTCACAACTGCTCAACTGGAAGACAGTAAATACCGCAGCCTCATCTTCTTAATGCACACAAGAAAGAGACAAACTCAGCCTAACCTTATAAGTTTACTTTGGGATCATCTTTATAGGCCAGATAACTCCCAGCTCAGCCAATGCAAGATGCTTAAGTGATATTGTAATATAAATAATAAATCTTAACTTGGGGCCTAGCAGGAAGCTATGGAATGCTGACAAGCGGTGCTATACAAAGCCACTTCAGAGACCTGTGCGAGCACAAGGGGAAGATGTGCCAGGCTGTGGGCACGTTAGGTTGCCCAACGAAGGCATGTGGATACTTGCCTTGCTGTCCGCAGGCAGGTTGTTGCCTATCGTCTCCCACACTGTGGACTGCATACATGTTGAATTCTTCCCTGAATAACCATCCCCCTAATTAAGCCAAATGCTACTTAATTCAGCCAGCTTGTAAACGGCACATTCATTATTCAGAGTTCTCCGTATCTGAGAGAACTGAAGGCAAATAAAAACAAAGCTCCTCACAGGATTTAACACCCACCCCACTGGTCCGCAGAGACTCAACTTGAGGCACAGCACAGCTCCCCCCCACTCCCCCCATCATTCTTTGTCACCTGTAAACAGATGTGAGAAGAGATGGCAGCCGATCACCCACCAGGAGGACCAGGAGCTCTTCCTGTGGAGTGGCCAGAGGCAAGGGACATGGGGACAATGCCTGAATGGTATAGAGAAATGAAGCTGGGTTAATTATCATTGATAATATCCAGCTGTGGGCTGGTTTCAGGGGCAGTGGGTTGGCTGATGTGGACAAGGTGCAGCTGTGGCTGGCTCCTGCTAAGTAGTTAAATAGCTTTAAGGGGGATGGAAGAGGAGCAGCTGTTGAAGAGAGACCTGGAGGAAGCAGAGGGAGGAGAGAGAGTTCCCCAGAGGTAGGGGAGACCAGGAGAAGGATGCAGCAGAGGCAACAAGCAGAGGGACTCGCCTGAAGAGGCTGAAGGAACAGCACAGACAGTAGATAAACCGTTGAAACCTTGTGGGGGACCAGTGGCTGTGCTGGGGCAAGGTGTGCTAACTACTTACTGAAGTTAACCTAGTATGGGGTGGTAAAAGTCTTGTGGCAGCTGGCTAGTTTTGATAGTGTTGTGACAGAATGGCATCAGAGAAAGAAGAAATAGGCATGGCCCTTCCAGGTGGTTAGTGCTGATTCTCCCACATCTTTTCTGAAGCACAGCAGATGCTGCCCATGGAGCAGCTGCCAGCCCCCAGCTGTTGTGCTGTTGATCTCCAGCATGCCTGTGGTGCTTGCATGCTGGAGCACGAGGCTCTGCTTCCCGGCTCCCAGCTGCCTGATGGCTTGGAGAACTGGAAGGAAATATTATACACTCTCTCCCACCTGCTTGTGCATTAGTCACAAGCCAGCCCAGCATCCAAGTCTTTCGTTTGCATCATCCCACCCCCTGGGGAAGGATGGGATCTGGTCGAGGCTCACAAGAAAATGGCAACCCAGCCATTTGGCTAAGCTACACACAAAGAGCCGTGCCTTGGCTGTGGATTAGAGTGGGCATCTCGATGGCGTTCCATCCTTATCTTCTTTTTCTTTAGAGGTTGCTGAAAAAAATACAGTTAGGTCAGTGCAAGAATAGAACATGGCAACAGTCAAACAGAACCACGGAATGGAGTAAGAGAGATCAGAAGTGGAAAAGACAAGTTTGCAGCTAGACATGTTTTTTCAGAGACAGTTTCAATTTGATGCAAAAGTACTTAGAAATTTTAGTTGAATACAGCAACTTGGAGCAAGCCAAAAGTTGAGCTAGTTTCCCCTGGATTACTGATATTTTGTTTTAGATTGCCCAAGTATTTTGACCCTCCCCTCACTGGATCATGCAAAATAAATGGAAGTTGCTGTGGGAGAACACGCTCCCTCCCTGGCTTTGGCTGGCCACCCTGCTTAAATCAAAAAAGGGTTCTGCACCCATATTTTCCTGCTCCCAGAGGACTCCCTCGCACCCAGATGCAGGCTCTTCTTGAGTTCAGCTCCCTGCATCTCAGCTCTCAACAGCAGAATTTGCTGGAAGGAAGCCAGGTGGATAACTTTCACCCGGTGAGAAAACCACTTCCCAAACTGAACCAGCTTCCATCAGTTCCTCCGTAACCCACGCTCTGAGCTGATTTTAAATTTCTCTGATCAAGTAGAGAAGAGATCTGAAGGCAGCTGTCTCAGATCACCTCAAGCTTGGTCTGTTTCTATCTCCTTGCTTTTTATTGATATAGGTTTCCTTTGGTTTTCTTAATAGAAAAAAAGGGGCTCCAAGCAATATGATCTGTTTAAGGTTGAACAAAACACCCATTTAAATCTAAATGAAAGGTTTTGAACATACAGAAAAAACAGCTTATTTTAGGTTAAACCCCACCAAAATAATGACACTGCCCTAATCAGATCAATGTAAAGACCCTGTCAAAATTTTTGACAGCAGTACCTAAGAAATGACAGTACAATTTCTGATCATACAAACATGACTTCCCCCATACCTTCCCAAATTTTTACTCAGTTAATCATTTTTTTTCCTCCACAGGCATACGTAAGGTGGGGTTTTTAGGAGGATTATTCACTGAAAATTTTTTTAGTAAGTGTGTCTATGTTCAGAAATTTTCACATTTCTAAACATATGCACTTTCTCATGCATTCATGCACACAACTTATTATTGGTTTTTAAAAGAAATTACAAAATGGTTCTGGAAAAAATCCCAAATTCAGGGCTGTCTGGGAACTGCTTATGTTTTCTTTATTCATGACAGAGTTATTTGACACTGTTCTCAGTCTGTGATTGGAACACCTGTTTTCATACAGAGAAATAACAAATACTAAATACCCCAAAATCCAGCCATCACCATGCAGCCAACTCTTCATATGGATTAAGTGGAGGTCTGGTTTTCACTGGTAATAATCCGTATATTGGTAAGCCACAGAGTAAGATCCCATAAATAACATTAAATAGAATTTAGACTTCAGAGTTTGAAATTCAAAATTAGGCTTTCCAGTAGTGTGACTTTCCTCAGCAGTTTGGCTTTGCTTGCTGACTAGTAACGCCGTGTAGAAGATAGGATATCAGCAGTGGGATTATCAGGCACATTGTTTCCAGTATTCACACATGTAAAAGTCCACTTTCCTTTATATAAGATTTGTCAAACAACATTATGACTATCATCTTCATTTGTCTTTTTAAAGAAAAACTATTTCAAAACGATGGCAGATCGAAGCCAAACCCTAGTTCACAAAGATCAAGACATTTTCAGAGGGTCTCTGGTATTATAGGAATACTAGGAGACTGATACTGCAGACATAGCGCGTTGCAAACTTGGTACAAAGAGATGAGCAAGTTAATAAAAGGAAATCACACTATAATATGTGTTTACATGGAGGGAAATAAACTGATACAAAAGAGAGTGCGGTTCCCAGCACAGAGAGATAAACTCAGACTGATACCAAAGCTAGCCGGGCACAGTGAGGCAGGGAAAACCAACAGCAAATATGAAGAAACAGAGTCCTTCAGGCTACAAGATAAATTGTGAAAAAACATGCTGAGTTCCCATTTCAGAAGTACATAAGCTACTTACTCTGTGTCCTTCGCAAAAGTAAGAGAAGTGGCTGGCCAGGTTTATGAAGGTGCAGAGGACTATAGGAAGGGACTGAAATAGTGCATAGCACAGTAAGGGAGGCACCTACCTACCCAAGAAATGATGCACCAACGCATGCAACGTCAGTGACAAGTACTGTTTCTCCCTTCCAACAGCACCAAAGAGTCAAATTTGTAGAAGCACCGGACTTAGCTTTTTCACACTTACATTCTGAAACTGGAAACACCAGGGTTTGCATAGAATGAAACACATTAAATGCCTTAGTAGAGGAAGAACAAGATTTTGGGGGGACACCAGATGGGCAGGACTGGGGAAAGCCATCTACTCCATAAGTTACACAAGTTCGTTATCTCCCCTCTCAGCCTCTGTGTTTGCAAAAGGCTCCTACCTCACAGTCCTACTGGGAAGAGATCAATAGTGCAAGGAGGAAACACATGGTGTTTTCTTTATCATGGGGCAGCAGAAGATGCTTTTTGCCCCGGCTGCTGAAGGACTTTTGCACAGACACTATGCACTACATGCAAGACGTCTGGATTAAGTATGTGATCAGGATCCCCTGGGTTTTCCTACAAGTTGTCCTCCTGCATTAATATCCAAGGGAAAAATGACAGAATGCAAATATTCAATAGCAAAAATTCAAACTGCAGAATTTTTTTTTTTTTTCCCAAGCTGGTCACGAAGTGCAAGAACATGTCACAAGCTGGTCCCCACTTCACCCATGGCCCTCTGGGTCTCCTTTCATGAGGGCAAAGCCTTCAGGAGAGGTTAATGCACATTGGCACAGAGAGCCTGTCTTGTTGCTGTGGGAGGATGAGCTCTCACCGTTTTAGAGTAACGACAGAAGAGACAACTGTGTGTAACAGAAACACGCAGCGCCTGTTACAGAGGAAGGCAGTGAGGCCAAATCCCTTGATGAGCAGCAGCGCCCAGAAGCGCTGGAGATGTCTGGTCCCTTGGGCTACCTCTGCTCACGTGTAGCCACCTCTGCGCCAAGGACATCCAGTGCTGAGACGAGCAGCCTGGTGCGCACAAACGGCTGCCCACCAGCTCTCCCCAGCCGTGAAAGGCACCCTGTGGGCACCCACTGCCGAGCTGCTGCCTGCCAATAACACAGCTCTGCCCAGGCACCTGCAGCCCCCCGGGGGGCTTAGCAGCCTCAGTGCTGCATCACAGGTAGTGAATCACATTGGTTCCATGGGACAATTGTTTCAAAGATGCCTAAAGAGCAGCTTGTCTGTCAGATTGCAAATTCTTGGGAGGGTGAGGTGGAAATCATGCTTTTTAAGGGTTTGGAAAGCATCTTGTGTGTGGCAGGTGCTCCTGTAAATAAATGGCAGGTCCCATCAGGCTGAACAACTTGCCAGTTCCTCCTGCCTGGGTGGCACCTGAGCTAATGATGTTGAGCTGTGGAGGCCTGTGTACCCCATTACCTGACCCCAGAGCCAGCTGCTCCTCACACCTGCAAAATATGGCCAGGAAACAATTCCCTTATGGATTTCGTCTCTAACTGGGATGGATGACTCCTGCTTCTGCTGCCCTGTGCCTGACAAGAGCCGAGTTTTTGAATCAAGTAGGATTTCCAACATGGTGCAACGGCTTTTTTCCCTCAAATGTTAAAACTTTGCACAGTTTGAAAATTACTTGGGGAGAAGATGGCAACAGCTGAAGGTGTCTGGCTAGAAATTGTGTTACCTCTTGATCCATCACCACTGCGTAGCAGCTCTGTGTGCAGGCTCTGGGCTCATTTGAAGGTGGTTGGGATGGCTTCAGGCTTTTGGCTTTTTATGCAAGCAGATTTTCATGCTTTGATATCTTGTCTGACATGACTTTTGATCCAGCAGAGGTGATGCTGACACTTTTTTCACTGGGAATATTTTATTTGTGTACAGTGCTGCTAGAGCATTGCAGTTGCCTGAGTTATTTCGGAGGAGCTCTTTCACAAAGATAAAGCCTAATAAACGTGATGAAAAGTGAGAGTTCTGCTAACTGCAGCCAGGGTGCCTGCCCGGCTCTGAAGCAAGGCATTGTAGGTTGGCAGCACACAGGGATCATCAGACGTGACCCAGGAGGGCCAGGAGAGAAGGGGGACCACAGCACAGACTGGTCTGGGGATCTGTGCAGTGAGAAGGGCACATTGGAATAACCAGATTATTCCCCCTCAAAAAAGAGGATGATGTTTCAAACTGGCAGGCTGGCAGGTTTTGGGAAAAGTGAAGAAACCCTGGTGGAAAGTCTGCACTTTGCTGTCCCTGCCAGGGTAAAGCAGCACAGGGAATAAAGGTTATCAGCCAAGGAATGCTATGTGCCTTGGGGAACCCCCTGCTGAAAGACTTTCAGCTAATTGAGAAAGTCAAACATCCATATCCCTGCTGAAAAAGAGGCTAAACTACCTTCCCCAAGCATTTTAGCTACAAAGGGAATTGTTCATAAAGGCAGAAGGAATTAAAGGACATACTATTTAATGGGCCAGATTGATGGGCACACTGATGAGATACACTTCAAATTGACTAAATGTCTGGTTTTGGCTGAAATAGTCTTTTTGTTGTTGTTGTTTCCTTGGCCAATGTTATCTGTGATTTTTGTTGTTTGTAAGCCGTGTCCTTTGCTGTGACCCCAGTCAGAACTGGCACTAGCCAAATATAAGTTGTATGTAAAAAAAAAAAAATAATAATAAAGGAAAGACAGACAAAATCGCTATATGCCCTGATTTACACCACTCTAAGGCCCATTGAAGTAAATGAATTTCGTGCTAATGTAGATCTCATCCCACCTAAAATAAATCCCAACGTGACCATGACCTGCCTGTGTGCGGTAAAGGGACTCGCCAAGGCACAATGCGAATTACACCACCACAGCCGACCTCTGCATCCCACAGGAGGAACGGGACTGCGTACCATCGTTTTCTCTTCCCTTTCCCAAACTGATGAGGCAGTCTTTTGTGTGTGTGTGTGTGTAACGGTATGAAAGCCCAGTAACTTGGAGCTAGTAGGCATTACAAAGAGCAAAGCTAGCCTGGATTTATATTCGTGCAACTTTTAGAGTTGATGCAGTTACCCAACTGCAAGCCTCTGTAGTTGGACTTCCACCAGAGGAAATCTTGCACGGATTTACCTTATGAGGGAAAACTATCCATCCGAGCTAAATCATTTCAGTGCAGAGCGGTTGTAAGAGCTTGTTTACATGAAGCTGCTCAGAAAAGTTGATCTGAATTTTTTAGTGGATTAGTTAAACTGCATTAATTAAAGTCCTTGTGGGAGCTGTCAGAATTAATGTGGCTTTGATTTGATTTGGTTTACTTCTCTTCCAAGGCTAACTCATATTAAAGCTACTTTAATTGTAAAACGGGAGGTTTAATGCAATTTAGATAATTCACTTTAAACTCCTGCCTTTAGTTAATTTAAATCAACTTTCCTGATTGTCCCCTCTATAGACATGACCAAGGAAAAGCAAAGACCACTTAGACAGAAACACCTAAGAGTAATTTTGAAAAAAATCCGAATATTTCACTGGCACATCCAGGACATTACGATCTTCATCACCAACAAGCTTTGGGAATTGTAAGTAACAATGCCAAGGTCCAAGGAGACACACTGAGAAACAGATCCTCAGCGCTGAGCTACAGCTACTCGCCAGAGGCAGAGCGGCCAGTCCTGCACAAAAGCTTTACTGCAGTCTAAAACAGAAGATGACAAGTTAAGAAAATTCCTCTCAGCTCTCAGAAAAAAACAGGGCTTCAGCCATGGACTGTGGAGGAGGGGGAGCTGCCAGAATATGTGAAAGAAGAAGGAAATTTTATTTAAAGCTCTGGTGACTATTTCCTCATCCTTTCTCCCTCCTGAGACAGAAGGCACAAAGAATATTGGTAAAATGCTGTTGAGGGAGACCTGGTCTCTTTTGCCCTCAAAGCATCACACAGGTGTGTTTCAGGCACTGGTACAAGGTAACAGCCTTGCAGCAGAGATTTGGGACGTGGAGGTACGTGGGTGACTTTGCACAGCATCAGCTCTGGCTCTGCAGGACCAGCACTGAGCCAAAAGCCATTCTGCCAGACCATCCCAAAGTGTTACCTACAAATTTCAGAATTCAAGGTTAATCTTTGAAAACTGCCTGTTTCTACGGATGCAGGTTGCTTCAATAAGACACTGCAATGGCTGAGAAAAGCTACATCCTTTTTGCATTGTACTTTTAAAGCTCGTAGACTGGCCTTATGCCACAGCGCAGCAGCCAGTTAACGTTAGGTGAGCACTATTCGCAGTGACAGGGTTACGCTGCACCAGATGAATGATTAGAGCAGGGAACTGCCGCGTTGAGAGGGAGTACGGGACAGGCTTCTTGTGCTGCAGAGATCCATTTTAGTACTGGATCGTACTCCAAAGGGCAGCCTAAGCGAGAGTAGAGGTGGTGATGAGTAGATCAGTGTCTGTTCGGGGACGGCCGTATGCATAACCGAGCATGACTGGCCTGATTCTGAGTGGGTGCAACTTCACTGGAGGGACTGAGCGGGCAGAGCCACGGTAGCAATGATTAGCTGCCATGAGGGGTAAGCTGTTGTCTCCTGTGATGCTAAAGATATACTGTACTTAATCGTTCATTGGCTAAATGCTTTCAAATGGTTGATATTGCGGCAGCCAGAAACATTCATTCACATCATTAGTTTACCTTCCTAGTTTAAGCCAAATGGAAAAATCCCCCTGCAAAGCGCTCCTAAGCCAGCTGTTGTGCTGGTGTCGATCAGCGCTGTCCCTTTGACTTTGCAAAGGCGCCTGGTTTTCCCCGGGAGGACACAAGGTCCTTTAATCCCCTACCTTATCACTACGCCTTATCACATTCATTACAGGAATGCTCTGGAATCTTCTTTGGGTAATCTGACGCCAAGATTTGTAACTTCAGGCACCGTAGTCAATGGAAAATGAGCTGCCATGTGATAGGGTTGTTACCCGTCAGTGACCTTAATTCCAGGTGTGTGACAGGGAGGTGAGCAGGTGACTCATCCCTTGTCAGAAATCCTCTGTGTCACAGAATCGCAGTTAGACCTTTTTCCAGAGGAACCTCAGGTACTTGCCTGTAACAAACGAACTTCAGGTGACTTCCTCTCCCTTCTCTGAGAGTCATGAATATTTGACTTAACAAATTAATCTTCTCACTCCCTTCACAGGAGGACAGATGCCTTTATATATGGAGTGCATGAGACAGAGAATAAAAATAAAATTTAAAAAAGACCACAAAGGAAAGCATCTGATTTTCAAATAACTCTTCATAGGACGCGTTAGGCCAGACCCTCAACTGCAGCAGAGAAATACTATTTAAATCTGCAGTTGTACCACTCCACCTCCTTCTGTCTCACTGGTCCTGTTTTGCAGGCAACAACATGCAGATCCTAGACCTGGGTCTAACACCAGCACTGACCCACACAGGTTCAGCATAATGGATCCTGTCATCATCCTGCAGCAGTGTTTAGGAGGCAAGTTGGACTTTTCATCCCACGAAGCTAAAAATTCAAACTGAATTTCTCTCTTTTCATAGTGCACCTGAAGTGTCACTCTGAGGACCTCAACATCAGTATAACCACATCATCAAACCTGGCATAATTTGCTCAATGGTGGTGCTCAGGAAGGCATGCCACCTTCTAGGGACACTCTTTCACAGGGGCAGAGCTTGGATTTGGATTAGCTCTCTTAACGTGCAGGCACATGGCTTTTTGGGGGAAAGGGCCCTGACGGGAAGCTTTGGTACTGATACCATGCTCTGTCACCTACACAGCAATGAAGTAGTAAGGGGTGGTGCCAGCATTTTGCTGTTGCTGTGTTATTCTGTCTGGTCTTTTGTTTGAGTCTTTTTGTTAAGCCTTCAGCAGCAGGGCTGGGTTCTGGAAAGGGCTGCTTGGATGCTCATAGTCCTCCTTGTGCGGTATTACATTCTGTAAAGAGTTCACTAAGTACAGACAGTACTTAAATTTCCACACACCACTTACAGTCATCCCCAGAAGGCTAATTTTGCTGCAGTCCACAGCAGGATATCAGGGTCTCGAGCCTTGGCCGTCTGTTTGCTTGTATTTGCTTCTGCATTCCTTGCTTTTGACCTATCAGATGTGTTACTGAGCCCTGCAATTATTTTTCCATTCATCTTCTCCTTTCCTGACTCATTTAGCAAACAAATACTTCTCGACCTCTTGTGCGTTGAGACACACCATCTAGCTCAGTGTGGCAGAAAGTGTGAATCTGCTGCCTTTGGAAACCCTGCAGGCCAACAGCAGGGAACAGTTGTCCCCTGGACGGTTTGTTCCAGTTCCACTCCAGTGCTCGCTCATGTGAGAAAGTAATATTTGGTCTGGATTCATGCAAGAAGAACAACACAGCCTACTGATTTTCATCTTCAGGCAAACTTCCCAAAGATGGTAGGAAGAGGGGTGGTGGGAATCCTGGGGGGTACCCGCCAGGAACGCGGCAGGTGATCAGATCATCAGCCAAAGAAGCACACTGGTATGGTCAGGTGGCTGCTGTGCCCCAAAGCAGACCAAAACTGCTGAGTGCCACAGCCTCGCTGCTTGCTAATGTCCCCTCTGCACCAAACCGCATTACATCTGGGTCTAACCTCTACACTGCCAGCCCGAGGGGCTTCCCCCCCCGCAAAGGGTCTCACCTCCGTGTTACTGTTTCTCTGCATTTCCTATGGAGGTATGAGAAAACTAATGTCATGAGAGATTTGTACAAACAGGGGTGTACTGCTTGCACCAAATGTCTGGGATGAAACGGCACACCCAAAGTCTCAGTGCTGAGCTGCCAGGGTGTCCTCAAAAGCGCATCTCATCCCCAGGGGCTATTTGTGATCCAAGGTGACTATTTTAATCACAGAGTAGCCAACCTGCTTTTTTCACCCAGCATTTCTAGTGCAGAACAACAGTGTTCTGTTTTCCTGCAGCTGGAGGGGAGGGGAATGCATTAGGGGAGACAGTGATGGGGCTTCTGTGACGCTCTTTTACCGTTCCCTTTTGTTTCATGCTCTTTGTTTAGTCAGAAAGGCAGGACAGGGACTCTGGCTTTGTGTGAGGAAAAGCAGTTTTGCTTCCAAGTAACAAAAGGTGCTACCCAAAAGGAGAATTTAAACGAAGGTGACAGATCGGAGTGTGTTTCCAAAAATTGAAAAGGGACACGTGCCAAGAGCTATTGAAAGGTGAGTGCTTGCAGTCAAAGAGGTGGTCTGTCTGGATCACCGCCATGGGGGCTCTTTTCCTAAGATATTGAGGCTCATGCAGCAGTTATGCAAAAGGAAAGGCCCCAGAAGGTTTTTCCAAAATGACAGCACAAACCAGAAGCACCAGCCAACGGGTTCATGAATCTCAAACTTCATTTTGAGATAAGTTTCACACATAGATAGTACGTGGTGCAGAGCTCCCTTTGTCCACAGCTACAGTGAGCTTCCAGTTGCCTGTAGGACCATGGCAGGGCACAGACTAGGGCTATGTGTGTTCCTTATCTTTAGCTCAATGTCCTTGCAGAAAGTTGCAATGCTCTAGCTGAGCAGTAAAGGAAGGATAGGACAGGTACATGCCATGATCCAGTCATGTCCCTGTCAGGGCATTTAGCTGTCAAAGACAGGAGCATCAAAAAACAGAGCAGCCACCCCCATTGCCACCAGCATCCCCTGCCCAGGGCTGTCCCAGCCTCATGTCAAGGCTATACATCCCATGTCTCCCTGATAGACAGGAGACACCCATCCTGGGCCAGTCATGTCATCAACCCCACTGCCATGTGGGCCACCACTAGTGTTTTTCCTGCTGTGACCTGGATGCTAGGGCTGCTGCCAGGAGCTCATGTGTGGCCCAGCCCTCGTCTGCCCGGGGAAGAAGGATGCGTGGCTGTGCCATGGCTGGAGGGAGTTCCCAGCTCCCTGTAAGACCCTAACGGGGTATAGGCTGGGGATATCTTATCTGTCCTGTAGCATGCTGACAGCTCTCTGGCTGAGTGTCGGAGGAGGGAGAGAACAGGAACAGGAGTATGCCATGTTTTGGTCATGTCGTTATCCAGATGTCCAGCTACAAGAAACAGGAGGAGCAACAGAGGACCAGCCATCTTCCATCGCCATGGGCAGCCCCTGCCCACCTGCCACCCCCCTCCCCTCTCAGCCCTTGGTCACCTGGCTTCTTGTCTGCCAGCCTGGTCTGGACCAGCCCTTTCTATACCCATCCTGGGCCACCCACACCACCACCACCCTGTGATATGGCTACCACCAAGGTTCAATCTGCTGTGACACAGCCGTGACATTACCAGGGCTGGTGCCTGGAAGTTTGTGCTGTATCACTGTGACATGACTATTATCTTCCACCATTCAGCCAAGAAGAAACAATTAAATAATAAAAATAAATAGATCAATTAAAGTAAATAAATCACAACTAGCAATACTGGGGTGGGAAATTTGGTAGTTGTAGCAGCTATTTAAAGAGGACCACAGCAAACAACGAAAATCAGCAATCCCTACCCACTGCCCAATTTTAAAGATTTGTGTGGTACTTGCTGCTGGGATTTGTCCGTTTGAAGACTAAATTCTGGAAAAGAACTGCTTTTCAAGTTGACTGAAGGCAGTATTTCACACCTTTAGAATTAAAGACATGTCCAGTGCCAAACCCTGCATCTGCAAGTGGCTGACAGTACTGAGCATGGTTCAGCGTGAAGCAAGACCCACATCTCTTTCCCTGAAACAAATGAAAGATTTTGTCAGGGACTGTCCTGTGCTACACACTTCAGTTGGACGCTGGAATGAAATTAGAAATAGAAATAGCTTCCACCTGCTTGGTTCACTGCAGGCTATTACATACAATCTCTTCAACTGACAGGACCAGAGGTGATGGGCACAAACTGAAACACAGGAGGTTCCCTCTGAACATCAGAAAATACTTCTTTACTGTGAGGCTGACTGAGTGCTGGCACAGGTTGCCCAGGGAGGTAATGGAGTTTCCCTCCTTGGAGATATTCAAAGGCTGTCCGGACATGGGCAACTGGGCAACTGTTTTTAGGTGGTCCTGCCTGAGCAGGGGAGTTGGACCAGATGACCTCCAGAGTTCCTGCCCAACTTCAACCATTCTGTGAATCATTGGCTCAGGCCCATGGAGACTTACTGCAAATCAGCTGGCACATGGTACTCGATTACGCCCCATTAACCTTTCAAGTTTGGCCCAAAGGCAGCCACCCCGATAACTGGCTGATACAGTCAGTTTGCATGATGCCACAGCTAATGGGCTGATGATGAGTAGTCAAGGGCCACAACCTCCGTGTGCAAGCTCTGACTTTCCTTTGGAGACCACCAAACTGGCAGATTAAATTTAGAGTTCTTGGTTTATAATTTTCCAGGCAGTGGACCCGTTAGCTATGCAGTCTTCAGCTGGGAGAAATTAAGATCCCAGAAGGCTCACTAGTCTTACATATTTTGGAATTTCACCAAGAAAGCTGTCTAAGGCAGCTCATCTGCTGCCTTCAGTAGCCATATTGCCCTTGAGGAAAGCAGGTGTTTTCTAGACATCAGTAAAGCTGCTGGGATGAGAACCAGACTCAGCAGCTCTGAACATTCATTATCCATTTCCGTGCCTGAGTGTGAAAGAAGGTGCTGAAACCCTGTAATCCTCCAGCATTTTGCACCTTCTTTGCTTTCAGTCTTTGCAGAGAGAAGTGGTTACAACGGGGTGCAAAGCAGCACCGACTCAAGCCAGCAGTGCTTCCAGGTGGGATGAGCAGCACCAGACCTGAGACCTCATGAGAGCTCCTGCCTGCACTTGCAGACACCAGGAGTTCATAGGCTTCAGCTAAGCTCCAGGTAAGCATGTGGACTTGGCGATGCTTTTCCGAACCTAGCACAAGTTCTGGACTATTTAAAGCTTTTCTTCCCTCCTTTTACGCAGAAATCTTAATCCCTTTGCGAAGATACTGTTTAAAGTCCCTCAAGCAACTAAACACATAAAATGTAAGAAAAGGCATAAGTGCGCCTTGGCCAGGTTCACATGCTACAGGAGGTGCTGCAGTTTAGAGATGACAGAGCAAGTCAATAGTAAATAAATCCTGGCTGCATGGGTTTTTCACCTGTTTTGTCTATAATGAATTCTTTGGAAATCTGGCACAGCTGAGACTTGACTAAAGGGCTCTTTGGCTCCCTGTTTACCTGCTCCATCATGAAATGTAGTGATAGTCAGAAAAGTAACTGCATAAAAACGGCACCTAGGTGCTGTAAATATGTGTTCTCTGTGGGTCTCCTGAGGCATATGTGCCGAGTTTAAGGACCGTTTGTTTTTTTGCTCTTTCCCTCTTTCCTGTAGCTAGGGATGTGCTAGCCATGTCATGCTCAGCTCTCCTGCCTCTCCCACAGTATCGCCAGTTAATGTCTGATTCCAGAATCTTTGCAGTTGGCAATGTTTTAATAAGCAGAAAGAACACAGCTTGATCCTCAGGTAACAGGCTGAGCTAGCTGTGCTGGCAGTCAGAGAAAAAAAACCACGGTATTGACTTGAAGACTGAGTGAATTTGGAATAGAAATTGCGGAGGAGGAATAAATGTGGCATACCAGGATGTCACTTTTACACTTTCCAGATGATAACTGCACTTTAAAGTGGAGAATCTCTGACAGTGACGTCCTCTTTTAAGCATCTAACATCCATGCCCGTACTTGGTCCTCTTACAAACCCCCTGCTTTTCCAGTTCTGACTCACATTGTGTACTCTTCACAACATGCACTGACACAGACTCTGTTTATGAGAGTTACTCAACTTTGTTTCCAAGTTAGAATTACCATTTTATGAGGAGGTGTCTGGATTAAGAGAGAAGTTCGCACTTGTTGGGTAAGGACATTGAAAAGCACTCCCTGGGAACGAAACTTGCAAGCTACGTAGCACACATCTGACTGTGTTGCATAAAAAAGTGCCTGGAAACTCTTCTCTTGCCCCTCGCTGCAATATCTTTCACAGTACCCGTGAAATCAGTGTCCAAGAACAGTTTAGTTCCTCACCTTCTGTTACACCATTGACCAGGGTATTTATTCCTAGGAAATGAGTAGATCAGCTGGAATCCATCAGTTGGCTGAGATACTTGGGACGTCACCAAGTGGTACCATAGAGGGAACAGATGCCTTCTGCCGGGCAAGGCCACATCTGGATGTGTGACAGCAGGGTGCTCACAGCACCCTGTAAAGAGGGGAAGGGGAGCTGTGGCAAAAAGGCAAGCCAAAAGCTAAAAGTAGCTAGTGTTCTTTCAGGTGGCAGGATCAGTCCTTGCTGGCAGACCCTGTGGCACTGAAATATCTAATTTATTTTCAGGAAAGGGTGAAAAAGGATTAAAAGCAAGAAATCGGGCTTTTTACTTTTCTGGAAGAGAGGCATTTTGATAATAAGCCGCTTTGCCATCAGCAGCTCAGAGTGATGCACTTCCAAGAGCCGCATCCCTCGGGCCAACACCCTTGGTGAGTGCAGTCGACCCTCTAGAAATCCTGTTAGAGTGTGAAGGCAGGTGTCTGTGTGAAGGATGCTAAAGCCTCTTTCAGAGGGCAAGGAGCTGACCCTGCAGGGAGGGATGTTTCACAAACTGATCTGCACTGGGATGCTTCCACCCCCCAGGAGAAAAACACACTCCTCTCTGTCCACTTCATCTGCTCCCAGAGGCAACATCTCTCCTCCAGGGCTCCAAAGGCATGACAAAACAAGTGTCTCTAAAAGACATCAAATCACTATTTTATCAGGCCACACTTGGCATCAAAGATCAAAATCAAGCCTACGTAAAAATCATTAGCAGTATGTGATTCAGGGAAAAGTCAAAAGCACGGTGAAAACAGTCATTAGTTTGCCTCTAAAAAAGTATGCTTGCAGCCTGATTGTAATAGTCCTGGAGAACCAGAATACAAAAATGACAATAAAGAAAGCTCTGAATATCATACTCCACTGAAAGCTCTGAGTATCATACTCCACTGTCCAGACCTTGCATAATGTAAAGAGTGAATAAATGTTCCTAATGGCGAAAAGGTAAATGAGTTATTTTTAAAATTTATTTTAATGGTTGCTGTGTTATTGATAATATATTTAGAAAATAATTTTCAGCTATGAACCTAGATCCAGTAAAATAATTACATGCTCCAGGACAGCAGTAAAAAGATAAGGAACTACATATATCTTAGTGACCAGTTCTATAAATATGCTACTAAGAATTAGTAATTATTGTCATAGCTGGCTCAAGAGAGACTTGTTAACTAATTATAGATCAAGCTGTGCATTAAAATTAAAACCATTTGCAAGATATTACAGCAAACGTAATGTACCCGAGAGATAATAGATTGACAGTATTGGAACCTCAAGTGGCTGCATAACCTCTGCAGCTTGGTCAGCACAGAAACCTATTTTCAAACATTATTCCCCTGTCACACCTCACACCAGACTTGATAGAAACCCTGCCTGGGATGGGTCATTCCTTGGCCATGGAGTCTGTGACCTCTCGAGACACTGCCAGCCAGAGTGAACGTGTGTGTCGTAAAGTCTGGTCTGAGATGACACCACACACTGCAGAGACCACCAGGACATTGCCACATTCTAACAGCCCCAGACTGGCCACCAGATTGAAAAAAGCACTTGGGCACTTCGTTCAGCCAGTCCTATTTGCGACCTTGCTCAAGACAATGCCTGACCCGTTAAATCCCTGGATCTGAAGACCCCATAGAAGATGTACCAATCACAACATAAATTGCCCCAGTAAAGCACTTAGATATTGTGAGATCTTGGCCATTACTATCTAGTTTTGTGTTTTACAGTACTTTGCCTAATGGAATCTCAGTCCATGATTAGCAGCCTTGCCACAATATAAAACATACAGAATAATAGCAGAGGCATTATGCTCCTTAAGGCTGTATTTCAAATATGTGAAGTTTATTTCCTGATTTAATGCTGCCACAGTCAAGCAGATTTGATGCTCTATATGGGTCTAACAAGAAGACTTCATAAGTATTTTAAAATCATGGATAACTTGAGAAAGAGGAGAAGCTATACTGGCAAGTAAATCATACTTTCTTGTAAGTCATACACAGAATTTCCAGTGTTTTATCCTGGAATAAAGTCTGGGGCTGACTGGCTGAGAAAGGTTAAAGCCCAATGAACACATGCAGGGAATCTTCATCACCTTGAACTGCAGCTCGACCACTGAAAATAAAAAAAATCAAATTAATTAAAAAATCTTTAAAATTGAAAAATTCTTTTTAAAAAATTAAAAAGCAATAAACAATGCAACCTTGAATATCAAAAGGACCAAGCAGGCTGCCAGAGAGGAGTAGGTTACTTCCACTTGCTTGATCTCTTTGCTCTGGCTAAAATATTATTAATATTTTAGTATATTGACTGCTGCATACTTTTCTGGAGCAACACCTTTAAAAACCAGGCCTGTAAAATACAGAGATGAACATGGTTGCTCAATCATTGAGATCAACGGGAAAAGACAACACTGTAAAAAAATGGACAAAAACAGAGACTGAAGCTAAGCCTTTTTCTTTCTTTTTTTTTTTTTTTTTTTTATTTGGATTAGACTTTCCATTTACCCATAGACAACAGAGCATCTGGTTGCAAAGAAGCTCATAGTTGGACTGCAGTATTCAATTATGAGTAATCTGCATCACTAGATACTTTTAATGTTCCTGAAAACTATTTTGATCCACCAGTAACTGGTTTACTGTATGCACGTACAGGTAGACAAAGAAAACAAAAATTGTGACTGAGCTAAAATTCAGCTCATTATTTGCTATCGTGGCATTAATTATTGACCAGATTCTTTATGCTACTGCACAATTTAAATCTGCCACTAGCAGTAGTAGTCATTCTTCTGAACACGTTGGAAGCTGTTGAGACATGAAACCTTAAAATGTAGAGTAATAGCGCAGCCCAGTGGTTTATCAAAGAATAAACCACCACTTAAAGACTGGCCTGGACAATTTAACGTTGTGTTTTATTAAAAAGTCTGGAAAACATGAAGGAAATTATTCTAGGGTCAGGTAGAAGTAAGAGATCTTTATTCAAATCACTTTTCTTTATCCCAAATCGCTCTGAAAAGCTGCTTTCAGTTATGCTGGCCATAAAGCTCAGCTGTCACTCCTGCCATTTTATGGAGAATTATTTTATCATTATTATTCAAAACTGTATTTAGAATAATACTTTAATTTAGAATAATTTATGTTCTAAAATATTTTGTTATTTAAATTCTGTTGTTATGAAGAATTATTTGTATCTCGTTATTCCCTTACCTACTTTTTTGGATCTGCTTTTATTCACTTGTACGATTTGCACATATATCGCAGCAGTCATCTGAAACCTACCTACACTAGCTTACGTCTACCTATTTATTCCAGGAAATAATTGATATCTAACAAAGGTATACACCACACACACACATCACCCTCCCAAATCAGTCCTGGGCGTTTTGTGCTATGTTACAGCAACACGTTAGAGGCAAGGAGCAGCTTGTTGTTGCTGCATGGGCACCAGCTTGTACGCTGGGAGTTTCAAAACCACCCACAGACCGATGCAGGCTGCATGGTGAGGAGGCATCTTGTAGCACCAGTTGCAGCCCTGGTCCTCAGCTGTGCAATGTGAAGGTCTTTTTGATGCCCTTCTGGCCCACAGATGCAGGTTTCCTCCCATAAGCGAGGAGGGGTGGTTGTCTGGGAGGATGTTGCATGCCCATATCTCATCTCATTAGGAAGATGGTGGTGCATTTGGTGGTGCCCTGGGACACACAAGCGGTGCCAGGCTGGAACAGTCCATGGAAGAAGGGTCCAAAAAAGCCTGTTGGACACCTGAAAACAGAGCATATGCACACAGAGAAGGCAAATATCTGGCCAAGTCACCAGGAGACACAGGTGAAAGCGCTGTGCTTTAGGTCTGGCTCCCCTAAGCAAACAGAAATACCTGAATTTAGGAAGCACCGCTCTTTCTCCTGGGATGGAGTGCTGACCCCATCCCTTCACAGGTGACACAGCTCGTTGCAAAACCTGCACAGAGTCCAGAGCTGGAGTATGGATATCCCAGCTGGGAGGAAGGGAATGAAACTGCTACTGTTAGTGAAAACTTTCAAAAGGGAAAAAAAAAAAAAAAAAAAAAAAAAAGATGCTGTAGTGATCAAAAGAGATAAGAAGCCCTGCCAGAGAGGTGCACAGAGCCTGTGTGGACAGTGTAGCAAACATGAGTCTCCAGTAGCTAGATAGGCATAGATTTCCCTCTATTGACTAGAGAAAACAATGTACCCGTCCTAGATAATTGCCTAAATTAATTCTACTAGAAGATGCTACAGATAAGAGGTGACCTTGCACACCGAGTCAGTTTGTTAGAGAGAGGGTATAGCTGACATAGCTGAGTCCGGCACACCACAAGTCTCTGAGTCAGAATTTTAGCATTGTGTGTGGTTTAGATATGTCAATTCAAGTTTCCGTCATTGTTACTCCCATAGGTAGAAAAGAATGGGATTAAAATAATAATTTAAAAAAAAAAAAAAAAAAAAAAAAAAAAAGGCGGTCAGGCTCTGAGCCTGTGCTCAGAGAGCTTTTAAATTTCTGTACAGCTCCAGAGAAAAGTAAATGTAATCTGCTGGCATTTTGTTCAGCAAAAAACAAAAGTTACGCCTCACTCATAACACAGTCCCTAGGGATTTAAGGATGCATGAAGAGACAGATACAGTCAAAGAGAAAAGCTCAGCACCACTCTGGGCTCCAGGCTGATAACTGCAAGCAGCACTGGTTTTACAAGATGCAAGCTAAAGGCCATATGACACTGTAACTCTGGAAGAGTGGTATCACCTCTAAGTTGTAGTGAGGTACAAGCAAAGAGAGTCTCAGCTGGCTGTTATGCATGAGAAAGTCCCAGACAGTGACCCAGAAGCTGGAGAAATGAGTATGTCAGAAATTATAACATCTTTGATGGTGGTGATGGTGACATGACTCTGAGAGAGCTTCAGAAGGAGGGAAATGTTAGAGATCAGCTGGACACTGAACCCTGCATGGTTTCCAGTTGGTAAGCTGGGTGTGGTCCCTGTTTTGAAGGTGTGTGGGGATGTTTATCTGTATTAGTATTGCCATGACACTTGCCTTCAGGGCCACAGTGTGCTCCCTGGGTGGTTTTAGTTGTTAGGACAGAGGTAGGAGACAGCCGCGAATCAGTAAGCTGGTACACTGTCCCTGCATGAAGGTGAAGCAATGCAGAACTGAAGTCCTTGCAGAGTTGCTTAGAAATCCTTCAGGACTGGAAGGCAATCAAAGATGAAACTGCCTACTGCAGGACTTCGGCTCAACGTAGCCACCTAAGATCAGGGGCAAAGATAAAGGGTAGGAGCTCTTATCACACACACATCCTTGGCAGCACCAGTTTCAGACCATGTGAAGCAGCTATACCATGCACATCCTTTCACTTGTCTAAAGCCTGAATGTGACCTTGCCCAAAATCCAAAGTCTGGTTCCCAGTAGTCCTGGTTACAACTGAATTCCAGAGATGCCTAAGTTTGTGGACCTTGGTGCTTGAATTTACAATCCTCCAAGAGGCTGCAGTGATGCTTCTGTACCACTGAAAATTTCCCCAGACCCAGCATGGCTTAGCAGAGCAATCTTCCAAAAGCAGGATCTTTTTCACCTATTTTCTCTCAAATGCAGCAGGTGCTGCCAGAGGATCTCTTGCGTGCCTGTTCCCTGGGTGAGAGAGAAGGGACCTCAAAAACAGGAGAAAGTCCACAACTGTGGAGCCAAGCTCCATCGAGATATTTCCCAGCAAGGCTCCATGTGGCACTGTGTGCTGCGATTGAGGACTTGCCCTGTCCTAAGTATTTTCCTGTCGATACGCTGTGGACAAATGGATACTGAGTAGGACAAGTTTTTGTGGCTCCCTGTTCAGCAGCTCCCATTTTCCTCTGTGTATCCCATTCTTACTCTAGGTCTCGGTGCCTCATTAGGCTTGTCTCTTCTCTTTTGGCAGGGCACACTGTGCTTCCTTGCTGTTCATTTTTCCTTCTTCAACCTTTCAGGCACCCAAGTCTGTTTGTCTATCCATGGCTTCCTGCTTGACTTTTTCTCTTGGATTGAACTTTACACTTGTGTAGTTGGTCCTCCAGAGCAGCTCTGCCCTCCTGACTCTCCCATTCAGCAGGAACCTGCAAACTCTGAGTTGTCTCTACAGCCTTCCATCATTCATGAATCCATCTCTGGACCCCATGTTTTCTCCACTTGCTTCCCTGTAATCTTCCATGAGATCTCTCCATCCTCCCTCTGGGTACAGAAAATCTCCACTAGGAACTTCCTCGAGAATCATGTCTGCAATTTAAGCACTAAGACACAGGTGACAACCAATGTGCAGAGCCTCCAACCAGTCACTAAATGACAAGTAAACAAACACTTCACCCCCCTTTCGAGGAGTTATGGGTGTCCTTTCATCAACACCACAAACCGTCCTGCTTATTTTTTTTCTGTTTAGTGGTTGCGGGATGTTGGCAGTGCACACATCTCTGCTATATTTGAACAATGTTTCCACTGATATTATTTCTTGATCCCAGTTGAATCTGGGATTTTTCAGAGGGTCTTGTACACTGGGCCTGAGCTGTCAATCCTCTCCTGGAAAATTATACATGTGAAGGTCTTTTGAATCAAAATCCCAAGGGATTCATCTAAGCATTCACATTCCAGATTATAAATTAATTGTCCTTGATGAAATATAGGTGGAAACACCAATATTTTTATGTGTAAATTTGGAACTATCATAATACCATCCCTTCTCAGAGATTTCATAGCAGAAATATGTAGAATATCTTTGCTTACTGTTCATGCATTGTTCTGTTATTGTAGACTATTTCCTTTCTCTTATTTATGATAAACTCATTCGAAGCAGTCACTAAAGCATTGCCATATGTTGTCCTTTCTCTTGGGAGGACTGTTAGTTGGAGGTCTTACTTTACAAAGTAATATCATATCTGTGCTCCAGCTGCCTAATTTTAGCATTTGCTATAGTATCTTGAAGAATGTCATGATTTCTTGTGGTGAGTGTGTGGTACTGGAAGTTAAAGATCCACAAGCCTTTCCTACTCCACAAAAACAGGAGGATGTCCTTCAAAATAGTTCAGCTTCTTAGAGATCCAACCCTGATCCTTGCTTTCTGTTCCTTTTCCCTTTGCCCAATCACTTATCACAGGAAGATTGTTTTGTTCCATTCCTTGCCTCATCCCTCATGAACTTTATCTTTTCCATGCATATATTACCTTCAATTTTTGCCTTCCTCTCTCAGCATCTGAATTTATACAATTAGGTCTTGTAGTGGTTTCAGATGGATAAAATATGTCATTCATGAATGGCTTGGACTGTGCTTGATGCATTTCCCTTCCTCACTCAGAAGGTGAAGAGTTTCAATGAAATGACATCCTTTTTGTCTGATTTCCTCCCTTGACTTGGTCTTTTCACTCTCCTTGAAAGCAGAGTGAGTAAGTACTTGGGGACTATGTAATTCACTTATAATTGAAACAATAGCCCATAAAGGCTCCTTGAGAGCAATTACATCTATCGAGCCAACAAGTCAGTTGTGCATTTGCACTAAGTCCAAGTAGTAAAATATATTTATGATTTTTTTTTTAATGGAAGCTACTGCTCATTTAGTCTTTAGAGGCAGAGCATGCATCAGGAGACAGGGAGGCTTAAATGTGAATCTACATGAACAGTGTGCGTGACTTGTCATGAAAAAAGAGTGCAATAGGCTTTGTCTGGGCATGCTGCATTCGACCAGAGTTAATGCGTGTGTGATTAGATCCAGTCTGAGACATAATGGTTAATCTAAGAAAACTAAAGTAAAAACTAAAGTAAATGTGAGAGCATAGACTAGATAGTGAGAAGGGGATAAACTGTAGATTACTAAAATTAGAAGTGCCTCAATTCCTTTGTTTGCTTTTATCCTCAACCACATCATAGGCTGACTCTGCTGACAAGCTTAGTTGAGGACAGAAAAAAGCAATTAGACTGTATTAAGCCATCTGTCCAAGAGGGATTCTGGACAAATCAAATCCTGTGCAAGGCACTGGACTGCAAATGAAGGAGTCTGGGATCAGCTACTAACTGTGTCAGAAACATGGTTCTGTGTATGATCCTGGGATCCAGCTGTGTCTGTGCACTGCAGCCCCCTGTGATCCTGGGCAAGCCACTTAGGGGGATACCCATATCTAAATGATGGCTTCCATAAAATAGAGAGCAAAGTGGGGTTTTTTAATTCCTTCTGCTTTTTTTAGGTCACCAATAGGATACCTGCTCCTTCATTAGGCAGTACAGAGACTGTAAAGTCCATGGGGGCTTTGCACAGGTGTATTGCCCAACCCAGCTGCAATATGCAGGAATTTAGCCTTAGGCTGAAGGAGTACATCCCCCCTGTGCAGACAGAGCCAAGGCAAAAACATATCCAGGGCCTCACCAAGTGGGGGTCTAGCAGCTATATGGTCTCAGCAGCCTGGAGGTCCACCCAAGCTAGGTAGCTCCGTGAAGCACCTACAGATCAGTGCAGTAAGAGTTCTGCATGAACATGGCTGCTCTGCTTCGAGCATCTGAGCCAACAGCCCATGTCTTAAGTGCCATGTAAACATAGGAGCACATCTGGAGGCTGCTCAGACATCTCTGCTGCACCTCTACAGCGTGGCTTTGCAAGAAATATGTGCTTTATATGCTTTATGTGATAAGGCTTGTTCTCTGCTCTGCAAATATGCTCTTTCCCACAGCGAGTGTTTCAGCTCCCTTTTAAAAGAAAGCATGCATTAAAGTGCTTTTCACAACAGAGGTAATTGAGTACATGTACAACATCCATCACAATAAAAGCCATATCTCAGACAGATAATAGGGCACTATCAAAGACAAAAAAATAATAAATAAGAATTCATAAGGCTTTCAGCCCAACGCTTTCTGCCAGCACTAAATCCATTAAAAAAAATCCAAGTGTTTGTTCAGCACCTAATTTACAGAGTATATGGGCACTACGGCAATACAAATAAAACTTAAAGCTATTACTACTAAAAATAATTAACAGTGTTGTCATTTGTAGATTCTTCTCTCTCTTTTAAAACTGCTGTTCCTTTTTGCTTTCTGAAACCTTTTACATTTTTCTACTTTAAACATTACCAAGTCATTAAAAAGAAAATAAAATGTTTTTATAACAAATACCAAGTAACAGCAAATGTGCACATCCAGGTTATAAAGGTTTGTAATGAGGTTTATAATGGCAATGCTGATAGATTGTTCCTGTTACCACATCGGAAGGGCATCACCAGAACATAGTGCTCCACAAAAATGACATACCAAGCAGTACTGAAAATAAGAAATTTCTCAGTAGGTTTGATTTTTTTTTTACTGTTACATCGATGAGACAGCAACCCTGGTTTCCTTAGTTTACTTTTTGGGTTGGTTGGTTTGTCTGGGGATTTTTCAGCGATGGGGAGGAGGTTACTGGAAAAGGTGGGTGCTTTCATCTGTTATGTTTCCCCTGAAATGACAGAGAAACTACTATTTAAATACCAGGTTTACAACACTGGTAACAAAGAGAAGAGAGACTATAACTTTCCTTTCATGAGGTCAGACATCCTTTAGGAAAAACATAGGCTTTTTACAGCCTTTTACAGTTTCTTTCTGCTTCTTCACAGAATAGCAGCAAATTCTTGAAAGGACAGACCTCCTGCAACTCCAGCGTCACTGGAAAAGGGATGGATGTACTTAGCACTTTGCCAGATTCAGGCCAGATTCTGTATTTACAGTGACATTTATTTAAAACTGATCAATGGGTTTGTGCTGACAGAGTTAATGCTTAGGAAGAAAACCACCTGTCACCAAGCTGCAGACCTCATCCAAGCTCATGTGCCAGGTGGTCAACCTCACCAACCATTGGTTTCAAAATCCTTTAAACCACTACTTCTATGAGCATCCCTGGCATGAACATCCCTGGCTTCTGCAAGCTTCAGTACCCCTTCCTGTACTGGCTGCTCCTTCGCAGGAGCCAAAATCCTTCTGGTACTCTCAGAAACTTTTATGAATTTTTTACTAGTACATAGATCTGCTGAATTTTAAAAATAATAATAAAAGCCCTTAGAACTCAAAATTTCCTAATTTGGAGCATGCATAAGGGCTCCTTCTTAGCTTCTGAATTACACAAATCTTAAGATATCTCATACAGGTTTTGGGTAATTGCCTCAAAGACATGCAAATGCTTCCCTCTCTGCTTCTGAAGAGCTCCATTCATTAATATGTTAAAGTGTGCAAAGCAACTCTCATGCAAAGAAGAGTGCAGTGCAATGTAATATAGTTATTTCACATCCAGTATAGGAAGGAAAACAAAGGTAAAATAAATAATTTTCATAAGCTTTTTAAGTGAGACAAATCTGGGGTGCATTGCAATTAACAAGAGTCTCGTACAGCTTGAGCTCATGTTGACTGGCTTTTCAATTCATGGCATAATGAAAATCTGTCTGTGAAATTTGCCAGTGTGATGCCTCTGCGTCTTCTTGTATCTGTCTTGAGGACTCGTGCAGCAGCACTAGTGCACAGAGTGCATGAGATGCTATGACTGAACAACAAGCTTGGATTAGGACAACTGATGCAGAGCTTAAAGCCAAATGCAAGACACCACAAATGACTTGCAAAGGTCACATTCCCTTCTTTTCAGGCCTCAACAAAACTCAGGTTGGAAAGGTCATGTGCCTGTTGACCACAACCCCACTTCTACTATCCTAGAGGGCACAGAGGAAACAAACACAAGAAGCTGCAGATTGAGGCGGTTCAGAAAAAAGCAATGTTTGTTTTGACAACTCCTGACTTCTTGGGCATGAGTTGGTAGGATTTGCCTTGGCTTTAAAACTGTAGTTTCAAAATTCATCATGCCCCAAATGACTGTGCCAACAAATTAACGTAATTTCAGATGCTGGGGAGAACAGCTAATCAAAGTAAGAGGGTGGAAGAGCTGAGGGATATCCCAAAAGAATATCCCAAAGAAAGAAATTGCTGCCTGTTCTTCTGGATATTATTGTGATTGCTTTCTTGTTGCTCTTATAGGTTATTCAAACTCATTTGATGAAAGTTGTTAAAAAATATAACACAGCAATAGGAAAAACCTGAAAACAACGTATCTGCCAGAGGCAGCCTAGAATTAGGAGAGAGAGACTGTGTATTCACTTCTTATTACCTTTTCTTTAGGGTGGGGAAATGCTGTGAGCCGCATCTGCCCTTCAGGCCTTGTCCTGCTTCTCCAGCCATCCCTCTCTGCCTCACCAAGCTGTTTTGTGTTTCTTAGCCCTCCTCAGAGAAACGGCTGCTGACCTGTCAGCTCCTACCTGAGAGCACAGGACTGCAGAGAAAACACTGTTTGTCTGTTCCCTCACCCTGTCTGATCCCCTTGGCCTTCCGACGTGGATCTGGCCAGCTTCCAGAGAGGGAAGGCAGAAAGAATCTGGAAGGCAAAAGTATAGTGTTGCACTGGGCACCAGCAAGAAAGGTAATGTTATTACCGTGATGCTGGCATATGATACTAAAGGGCAGCATAGCGCAACCTCAACGATACAGTCACAATTTATCCCAGCTCTTGGAAATGACCAAACTAAATATTCAGTTAAAAAAAAAAAAAAGTTAAGAAATTGTCATTTGTAATAGTACCTAGTGAAAAAAAGTAGCAATTCTTGCTTCAAAAACATCAGCAATGTGAAATCAACGGAAAGTTTAAGAATATCCTAAGAGATAGGAAGAGAGAACAGACATCAAAAATAACCAAAGCCACCTCCTTTTTGTTGCCGCGGGAAATGTCTCCTGCCTTGCGGTGGAGGCTGACAGAAAGCAGGGAAATGGGCAGGCTCCTTTCTTGGGAACCGCTATCCAAGAGGGGAACTCAAACCATACCACTTCCTCTCTCCGAGGTGTGATGAAAGGCACCTACACCCTCCAAAGACACCTGCTGCCCCTGTCCTGGGCTTTCATAGCCTTCCCAGTAATGTGTCCCAGTAGGTGGTTATCCTTCTGATTGCTAAGTTTTTACTAATGTCTAAGCAAGGTTGCTCTTAGTGTACAACAAATGCCTCTGTAATGCTGCCCTCGGCCTGGGGAACAACTGGTGAGTATCCCCTTTGCAGCACTGTTCTCTGAAGCCTTTTTCCACATCCACATTTGATGCTCTCTCTATTAAACTAAACAACCTCCTCCTTGTTCACCCTTTCTTGAGAGGTCACGCTGTCTAAACCTCTCAGCACTCCTGTTGCTCTCACTGAGCTCTCCCCTATATACACAGATGTATGCATGCTCATACACACACCCTACTTCTTAAAGCATGTGTGCCCAAAATGGGACACACACCCCAGGAAAGGTCTTGCCCCTGCTAAATAGAGTGGAATAATAGCCTTTCATCTCTTAGATCTGACATACACCTCATGAGAATGGCTCACCTGCACCTTATCCGCTGGTTTATATTCAGACTCTGCTCTAATACAGCCCTGTACTCCTTTTTTACTATAATGGAGCACAGAACAAAAATCACCATTTTGGGCTTTTTTTTGCATTTCATTTTTCTTTCAAAGGTGAAACACTTTGCACTCACTGTTATTGAACTTTGCTTTATCAATTACAGGCTATTTCTGCAAGTTACCACGATTACTTGAATTCCAACACTGTCTTCCAAAACACTTGCATCTCTTCCCAGAACATTATCTTCTGTAATTCGTATAAGAGTATGTTCTATATCGCCAGAAAACTTTGCAACAACAACATCTAACCATCCTGGAATTGGGGCAGACCTGTCAGCCCCAAATGACCTCAGTGGTGGAAAGTGAGTAATTTGTAAGTTCTCTTTGAGCATGACTTTTTCAGGCAGTTGTGCTCTCTGCCTCATAGCAATTTCCTCTGAACGAGGATGTTCCTCCTCAGACATTTTAGCTCATGCCTTCCTCCAGCCAGTGGAGGCTTCCCCGGGCATCACCACAGAAAATGGCCTCAGGGACTTGACGTGCTGGACGTTGCCTGCTGATGTGGGGTATCGTCTGGGTCAAGCAGTGCTCGTCTAAACCAGTTTTCTTCATCAGTCCATGAGGACCTTTCACAGGGCTATGCCAAGAGTTTTACTATAGCCAAGACAAAACTCTTTTGCCTTTATCCACTGGGTTAAAAACTAAACTGAATTCATGTGATATGCTTTATCCCTAACAAAGACATGTTGGCTGCTTCTTATAGGCTTATAATCCTCTAGGGATAAGCGAATAATTTGTTTCAGTACCTTTCCAAGTATCAGAGTTGCAATGTTTGTTTTACAGTTGTGGATCCTCCCTTCCTCTGGTTTTAAATATGTGATTTATTTTAACATAAATCGGCAGAGCTGCCACACAGGTTACACCCATACAAATGGATGGAACAATGCAGGGAAAGTTCCTGGGCACTGGGACTGAATCCTCCCTATCTTACACTGTGAGAAGAGTGATGGTTTTATCTCGGCCAGCTAGCATTTTCCCAAACAATTCCTGCACACCATGAAAGAGCTGGTGCAGTCTGGATGAGGCCAACCTGTTTGGATGGTAGAAGGTTAAAAATATAGGTGTAGCCAACATACCAGTTAGCCCTGCGCAAGATAATGGCCCCAATGTGTTGGTTTGTTTTTTAGATTTTGCCAGTGTTGTTTATATTGTAGATTTTGCCTCACTGATCACTGTAGAAAAAAACAAAAGCATATTTTCAGATATCTGAAATAATTAACCAGGTAGGTAAATGAAGGAATATTATCCACTTCCTACAAAAGAAAGAGACTCTGGGGAAATGGCTGATGCCAACATTTTTTGTATATTTGATATATCCCCATCAGCAGGGGTCTAACACAGTAAGGCAGAGCATCACACATCACGCTTCAGGACTGCAGCTCAGTTGCTGGGGCTGGATCACCCCCTCTGCTCTCCACCCAGGCTGTCATCAGCACCCGAGGTTCTGCAGAAGAAATTTTTGGTGGGGTAGAGTTAGCCATATTAATTAATTCACAGCCAGTCCCTGGAGCTACATTAACCAATGTTTCAAATAATGTTTCCAATTAATTTTTAGGTAATAGTGGTGCATGTTGTTCTGCAAGTAATGCTGAAGGTTGGTAGAGGTCCATTCATCAAAAAAAAGGTGGGAACCACAGCCTCTGTGGTGTACACAGATGTTGTTCTGATCTAGGGAAACATTGGAGAGAAAAGTTAACACAGCAAGAAAAGATATATCACAGTAAAAGATTTCCAGCGTTATAATTAAAAAGAGGGTAAAAGCATGTCTATTCAGCAGAGAGAGTGCAATAATAACTAATCTAAATATGGTCTAAACCAGAAACACACACACAGTTTTCAGTGGGACAGATGACTCTGTTGCAGAAGGGACTCAGAAGTGAGCAGAGATGATCAGGATCTCCAGCAAAATCCTTCTGGCATGTGTAGCAAGAGAGCAGAGGTGGGAGAGGGGCAAGATGGGATGGCAGGTTTGACGCCCTGTGATGGACCAGAGCGGAGCCAAAGCCTTAGTACAGGTCCACTTGCAAATTGTCCTCAGAGTGAGCACACCAAACCACAAAAAGAAAGTTTACTGTGAAGAGATTGGGTTTATTAGAAGACAAATTAGAAAAATCGACTTTTAAAATACAGAAAATTGGATGTCATGGGTGAGACACCTCAGTGTTAAAGATTTCCTAAGTTTTCCTCCATATGCTCTCCACTTGTGAAACAGTTGATGAAAACTTCTCAGGGGCAGATTTTGCTGGACCAGCCTCACAGGATGAGCTGAGGGGCA
This sequence comes from Falco rusticolus, assembly GCF_015220075.1. Lineage (NCBI taxonomy): Eukaryota > Metazoa > Chordata > Aves > Falconiformes > Falconidae > Falco > Falco rusticolus. The sequence continues at coordinate 1,266,439 of NC_051189.1, read as the reverse complement.
GCTTTGACGGAAGGTGAACTGCCCAGCACGTTGCTTTTGGCAGAGTTTGGCCACATCCAGGCACTGGCAGCGGGGCTGAGGGCCTCTGTGAGGCAAGGCCGGGGCTGCCCCGGTCCGGCCCCAGCCGGTCCCAGCCGGCCCCAGCGCCCCCCCGCAGGGCACAGCTGAGCCCCTCAGCCAAGCCGGGGGCGCCGGGGAGGGGGGCAACAGGTTTCCGCAAGGGCCACAGGCGGCCCAGGCAGAGGAGGAGGCAGCCGAGGGGGGAGCAGCAGCAGAGGCAGCCCCAGGCCGCAGCAGGAGGAGGGCAGGAGGTGCCGCAGGCCCGGAGCAGGGCTCCCCTGCAGCCCTGGCGAGCCCCCGCCGGGGCAGAGCCCCAGCCTGCAGCCCGGGGAGGGCCCCAGGCCGCAGCTGGGGGCTCTTTCCTGCAGGAGCTGCGGCCCTGGAGAGCCCCGGCGGGAGCAGGGGGTCCCTGAAGGGCTGCAGCCCGGGGCAGGGCCCGCGCTGGAGCAGGGAGACGGGGCAGGAGGCAGGAGCGGGGCTAATTTCATTGCAGTCCACAGCTTCCTCAAGGGGGGCAGTCGAAGGGCAGGTGCTGACTCCTCTCTGGTGACCAGAGACAGGACATGAGGGAATGGAATGAAGCTGCTTCAGGGGAATTTCAGATGGGACATCAGGAAAAGGTTCTTCACTGAGAAGGTGGTTGGTCTCTGGAACAGGTTCCCCAGGGAAGCGGTCATGGCACCAAGCCCAACAGAGTTCAAGGAGTGTCTGGACAACACTCTTAGTTACATGGTTTAGTTTTAAGTAGTCCTGCAAAGGGCAGGGAGTTGGACTCAATGAACCTTTATGAGCCACTTCCAACTTCAGATGTTCTATGATGCTATGACTGTAACCCACATCCCCACCCCTGCACCGCTTGGCAGGGAGAAGGTTAAAAAGAGTGAAGCTTGGCCTGGGAAAGGTGAGGGTGGGAAAGTGTCATTTTAATTTTTTCTTTTTGTCTCTCAGTACCTAAACAACCTATTTTAAGTGGCAGCAAATGAAATTAATTTTCCCCAAGTCAAGTCTGTTTTGCCTGTGACAGTACTTGATAAATGATCTCCCTTTCTTCATCTCACACATTTTCATCCTCTTTTCTCCCCCTGTCCTGTTAAGGAGGGTAAGTGAGAGCAGCCAAAGGGCTGTTGGCTGCCAGCCAACATTAAACCACCACACGCAGATAAGATTGACTTCAGGACAGCTTTTGAGGCAGGCTCACCTGGGAGCTGCGAAGCCCCAGCTCAATGAACAGAAGAAAGAAAACCGGCTGCATCTCTGGCTCACGCGGCTACAGCCCACGGCCAAACGTCCAGCTGCAAGCTGCCAAGGGAGGACCCCAGAGGCCACCACAGGGCTCCAAACACACGCATCGGCAACCGGGAAGACGACGCAGAGTGCACCCTCAGCAAACCCACAGGCGAGAGCCAAGTGTAAGGGGGCAGGCAGAGAAAAAGAGGGGCTGACACAGTGACCGGCAGCGCGGCTGTCAAAAGGCACAGACCACGACAAACCCGAGAAGAGGGCCAAAAGAAACCTCATCGGGTTCAAGAAGGAAAAGCGCAAAGCTCTGCAGCCAGGGCAGAAGAACCCCAAGCGTCAGCACAGGCTGGGGAGAGCTGGCAGAGGAACAGCACTGCTGGAAAGGGGCCAGGGGCTGGGGCAGAAGCAGCTGAAATGGGAGCCAGCACCTTGCTGCAGAGCAGGCAAACCGCAGGGAGGGCTGCGGGTAAGGGGTGGTATCCCTTCTTTGCCTGCTCCTGCCAAGGCCGCCCTGCAGACACCGGCTGCTCCTGCTGAGGACCCTCCCTTCAACGGGTGCTGAGGAAACAAGGAGGGTCCAGCCCTGGCTACCAAGGTGGTCAGGGGCCTCAAGGGCATCCCCCACAGGGACAGCTGGAGGCAGACGGGCCTGTCTGCTCTGGCAAAGAGAAGGTTGGGACCAGGTAAGAGCTGTCTACAGCTACCAAGATGGGAACTAGGCAGTTGAGACAAACTCTTTCAGCACAAGCAGACAGGATAAGAAAGAGCAAGGGCCACAAAAGGCAGCATGAAAAATTCAGTTGACACAATGACAAACTTTTTTATTAGGAGGGGGCTGAAGCCCAGGAACAGACTTCCCAGAAAGGCTGTGGTTTCTCTGTCCTTGGGGGTTTTCATGGCTTCACAGGACAAAGCCATGGTTCACCCCACCGAGTACTAGACCACAGACCTCCAGAAGTCTCTTATGACCAGCACTTCAATGACTTTGTGATTAAAACAGCTGCGAAATAATATTGTGGTGAACTACTTTTGATAACTAAGGAAAGTATATAAGTCATGAAGTATATTTGCAGCCACTGAGCTCCCATGCTTGGAATAAGGAGTTTGAAAGTTAAGCCCTCTTGAGGAAAAACTGCAATAAATATAAAGGTAGTATAAAGAACTTTGGTGAGATCATAAAGGTAGATGACCTGGGGGATCACACCTTTTTTATTTGGAAAAAAAAAAATTAAACTATTTTTAGGAAAAAAAACAACCAAAAGTGCTGCTGCCTTTTCAAGGGAAGCATAGCAGGGAATGCTCCTTGCAGCAAAGGTATAGCTGAGCAACTAATTTCATGTTCCTGCAGTTGCTGGGGGGCTGGTGGACATGGGATCCCTCACAGAGCCCGAACAGTGCTGCTCAGCTGTGTGGCAGCATCTCTTCCCCATGCACCCCAAGTTTTGGGGCCTGGACACAGGTGGTGAATCCAAAACTTAGCACATGCTGAGAGCTGCCATCTTAAATATAGGTATGAATCTAACTCATCTTCTTCAAAGGGTTTCTGCACTTCTAGAAGTGAGTGGGAATCACTTCATCCTTGGAGGCGAGTTACCACCAGCCAGAAGATCTGCAGGGTTCTGCCTCTGTTGGGGGGAATGGCTGATTGTGAAAAGCCACGTCCCCTCAAGTGCTCCATTGGGAGGAGCAGAAATGGGATATAGGACCATGACTGATATAAACTATGGATGCTGTAAGCGCATAATGACTGGCAAGGCTGAAAGCAGGTCTTGGAGACCTGTGGTGTGCAGCTGTGGTCCCAAGCAAGTGCTGCCATCCATCCATCCTCTGAAAAACTGTGATCAGATCTAACTAACCAAGTTCAGAAAAGACAAGTTCAGTGTGGAATAGGTGAAAAGAAGGGCTTTTTGAAGGACCATGGGAATGGAGAACTTATTTTATAATGTCCTGTTTCATAACTAGTCTTGTTTAGTCTGGCAGAAGAGTGGCTGTAAGGGAACATGACTGCTTTCTATAAATACAGCAGGGAGGGAAACACTGGGGTGAGCTATTTAAGTGAAAAGCCAATTTTGGTGCAAAAACAAGTGGTATAAATTGGCTCAGAAAAAATTAATCCAGAAGATTTCTACCCAGCCGAATAGGGATGTCCTAAGACTGCCTAATAGCTGCAGCGTGTTGAGGAAGGGCATCCAGACTCTTTTTCTGACAGAGCTGGACAGGTTTTGAACCAGATCATGTGGCTGTGTGTAATAGCAGACAATGGGACTCAGTCATTCAGGAGCTGCTCTGCCTCTGGCCCTGCAGGGCTGGTATGTCACAGGGCAGAGATGCTGCATCTCCCATGCTGTTCTGCCATCAGGGCAAAATTACACTGCTCTTTAAATTGTTTTGGTAAACAGAGCCTAAATGTTTTCTTTTGCTTTCACAAATTTCTCCTTAATCTCAACACTTTGTTCCCCTGGTGTCCTGGGGAGATACCATAGTCCAGCCAAAGGACCAACGCCTTCTTCTGTACTTTGTCCTCTATTTTTTCCATCATTGTCTAACACTGCCTCTTAAGCAGCATACCTATTATTCCCTCTTCTCCTTTATCTCTGTGCTCTGTCATCCATCTCACTCTTCCTCCTTCTTTTCTTCTGCCCTGTGCTACACCTGCTTGATCTTCCCTGTCACCCTGGATCCCTGACTTCAGCTCCCAGCTCTTTTTCCACCGCCACTCACTGCTGCCCTCCCACATCTTCCTGAAGAGGGGTTGATATTACTTACCTGCAAATTGATATTACATGGGAATCTACACCTACCAGATTCTGTGTGGAGTGTGGGTCTACCAAGAGTATCGTAAGTAAGGATTTTTTCCTTGAGAACTTGCCTTCCTTTTTGATATGTTGGCCTTCTAGCTGGAAAGGAATTCCAAGTTCCCTAGTTCCTTGCTACATGGCTCCTTCTATGTGTGACTCTTGTCTGGTGGGCAGAGAATGTTTAAAGTAGTTGCCAGCATGCTCACTAAAAAGTAAAACATGTCCTGCTCTGAAAAATGTGTCATCTGAAAGTAAAGCAGAAATGCATAATGATTACATACCCTAAAGTGGACACTGAAGATCTGGTCACTGGGCACTCTCTAAGCTCTACTGACTGGATCTCTGTTGGCTCTAGTGGGAATCTGGACACCTAGCTCAGAGGTGGATGCCCACACACAGCCACTTTTAACCAGTTGATACGCAAGTGTCAAGTGTCATTGGAGATGCCCCAGGGTATATCAGATGTGTTTACAGGACTGGCAGAAATTACACAGATCTACAGTGGACTTGTGACCTTCTGAAGCAGGAGCTGGAGCTTAGGCAGAGTCTTCTAGGACATCTAAAACAGCGCTGATGTTCTATGTGTGGGCAACTGAATCAAGCTCTGTGTATCTTAAGCTGGAGCTGGATCACCCAGGTTAAGATTGATCCAGATCCAGATTTTAGTTTACAGCTAAAATAAAAATTTTCATGTGTGGCTGACGAAACCACATAAGCTGGTTTTGCAAGCTCCAGAGTTTCAATGCAACACTTGCAACTTGATATTGATTATCCACTAAGAACAACACAGACCTAGGAAAAAAGAAAAAACTCATGTCTCTAAAGAGGAGTAAAAGCAAAATCTGAGTGAAAGACAGGTGACTGGTAATTGATCTGTATCACAGGATACAGTGGTTTTAAACTGATACTGTAAATAAGAAAATAGTGTTAGAAATGCTCTAAGCTGAAATAAGACCAACTTTGAATGAAAACAAAGTGTTTGTTGGCTCAGAGATGTGGCTGTTGATTCAATGGATAAAAACTTGCATTGATCTAATGCCTTTGACTTTCCATATTATGTCCAGAAAGTGTAACCTAAGTACAGCTAGACTGCAAGATTACTGCCTGACAAATGTTTTTTTTCCCTCTTAACGGAAAAATTCAGCTCCATTTTTCCAGCAGTCCAAAACATCCTCTGCTTCCCACATTGTGAGATGACAACAATGCTCAGCTGTCTTTGGCCTGAGTTATGGTGCTGTGCCAGAAAGTATCTCAAGTTGTGAAAAGTCTTAAATCAACACATTTTACCACTGAAGAGTGAGGAAGAAGTTTCTAAACCATATGAAATATTAATGTCTAGCATCTTGTGAGATACCATCTGGTTAGATCAAAGCAGAGCTGATAGTGACATAGAAACACACTGGATAGAAAATAAAATCAAGTGACTTGAAGATGCATTGTTTCATGACCTACAGAAGACCACTGCAAAACCAGCAAGCATTACTTCAGGAACAATTAACTTTTCAAACAAAGAAAGATCCGAAAGAGAAATGTTGATCCTTTGGGTCTGCTGTTAGGAAAATCATAACGTACTTCAGATAAAATCACACCTCTCGTGAAGGCATGGACAATTTAATTGCAATTTAAAATTTGCCTAATACTGAAGTGTCAAAAAAACAACCCCCAAAAAGTACCAAACAAGCACTTCTACATCCAGAAGGAAAAACAAAGGAGAAATACTACTGCAGACATTGTGGTCTCCCAGCATTTTATATTTATGTTCCTAGAAATAAATATGTCCCTTTTCCCTAAAAGCCATTGTTCACAGGATATAGGGCTGGGACTTGGGAGACCTGAATTTTTCTCCTGCCAGAGCTACTTTTCTGGGATATGACCTTGAGACAGACATTTTGCTTCTGTTACTGCTTCCACTCCCACTTCCAGTCTCTTCCAGACACAGTTTTACTGTGCCTTATACAATGGGGCCTCTAGGTGCTATTGCAATGTAAATAGTGGCAGCGCAGGTGCAATTGCAAGTGGAATATGTCTTTTATTATCCAGTTACAAGGTCACCGTAGGGTGCAAGGATTGCTGCAAAAAACATTACTGAGCTATCAACTTATGGCTGCCCGCTTATATAATAATGTTATTTCAAACACAGGGGATGTATTTGGGGCTTTCCCAAGCTTGCCAAGTTTGCGGTGCTGTGGAGCATCAGTGGTAAAATGGTCCCACACAGGTGAGATGAACACAAGGACGCTTAAACTGCCAGGGCTTTCCCCACTCTTCCCCCGTTGTTTACAATTTACCCATTCCTTTTCTCAAGGTTAATTAAGCTTTGTGACACCCTGCAGGATAAGGAAATATTGTACCCAGCTCCATGGAGGAAAAAGATGAAGAGGCAGAAATGAAATGGCTGCATTGGAGTGGCAGAGCCAGAATCAGGATCAGGGTAATCTCCATTCTGTTGCCACACTGTGTACCTTGTGATAAAACTAAAATGCTACCACTTTAACAGCAGTGTCAGTCACGCAGTATGGGATCTGCACAGGCTTTGAAAACCGGGTAAGAGAGCATCAAATGTTCCAGCCCACTTAATTTGAAAGCTGCCTATTATAAACCCTTGGGAACATGTAAAACAGACAGGTCAAATTACATAGTTACACAAATATCACTGGATTTCTGGCATTTAGGAATAAAAGGCTTTGATCTGTTCAATTTAAAAGTGCCTAAAACATGAATACACTATGTTAAAATCTAACATTAAATGCTTTTCTTTTTGTATTTTTCAAAAGCTTAGCTAGAGACAATTTGTACACAGCATGACAAAACTTTGCCTTAATAACATAAATGTCTATGCACAAGTAATTTGGCACAGTGTGCCATTGCAAAATATTTTATATTCAGTAAAATGACAGTTCTTATCTAGTTCTTATACACAGAAACCCTTAAAGAAACAATCTATTGCCCTTTAAAAGCCCCTCTCTATTCCTCACTTACCCATCTGTCTTATTTATAGCTCTCTCCTTTGTAAAGCCCTCCAAAATCTATGAATGAGAAGTACTCATAAACACTCTGTGTGAGCCAGGATTTGAAATCAGCAGCACTTACGGATGTTATGCATATGAAGGGAAGACTTCAGTGCAACGCTCCAGTATTCAAAATCAACCCTACATCAGTGTCCTCGTCATCAGTTTCACTTTAAACCAGTACTCACTCGAAGTCTGCATAAATGCACCAAAATGCCTCTTAGCCCTCCTCCCACTTATTTTTGGCAGGCGTTTCACTGTGTCTATGAGCAGGGATCCTCTCTCCCCGTTTTCCCTCATTGCACAGTTGGCTTTCCATGGGCCTCTTTGGCAGCTCCAGCCCTTTTGGAAAGCTGAGTTTATTCCTCCCCTCCTCTTTCAGCCTTGCATTGAGGAGGAGGTCTGTGTCGGGGACTGGATGCCGCAGAATGTCAATGCCAAAAGTGGCCTTTCTCATGGAAATCAGGCGCAGGAGTCCGGCATTGTCCCTGCAAGAAGGAGAGACATTGCTTGCTTTTTTCCCCCTCTCCCTTTCTGTGAGATTGTATTTGAACCGATGAGCTCTGGCGTTCTCATGCCTTGTGAGTGCCAGATCCTTCCTCAAGATTGATTTCTCCATCTTCTCCCTCACCTACATTGTTGCACCATCTCCTTTTTGTCACGTTCAATTAGTCATTATGGGCTTATCTTGGCATTTTTAAGATTACATGGATAAAAATGCCAAATAACTGTATTTGACATGAATTTACTCATGCTGAGGACTGTATTTACCCACCCCAATACACAGCACACAAGCACTGATTACACTGCTTGACCCACAGGCTCCTCATCGAACTGGGGGGCAACAGGAGATGTGCAGGAAGGAAACGACTTCCCCTGGGACAGCCAGTGTCATATCGGAATATCCCTGGTGGCACATTTATTTACACTCTTCACAAGAGTTTGTTGCTCGCAGTCTTCCTCCTGATTCAACTCAAGAGGGATTTTGTGGAGGGATCCGTAACAAGGACACTGCAGTTTTCCAGCATTACAGATATGAAGGCCCAAGTCCTGGTGTCTTAATATGCAGCTTATAGTGGTTGGCTCACATCAGCCCCAGACGGCTGCTACCTAGATGGTACGTTGGAGTAAGGTCACTCCTGTTTGCTGCTGACTGGCCAAACTCATCCCCTCCACAGCCCTGCGAGCCGGCCACAGTCAGGCTCATGTTTTGGAGACTGGTAGGAAGAAGAGCCATATGAAAAAGCAAGCTCCAGGAGAGCTGGCACCTACAAGAACTGCTGTGCAAAGCCATCAGATCCATGCATGGGCTTCCTGGGACAGGCTGGCAATAGCTTCACTGGGCAGGTCAGCACCTCACCCTGCACAGACTGCTCTGAACATCACCAGATTTGAACGTTTTGCTGGCAGCTGGCAATACAACACTAAATCTAGTTGGGCTGATAAGAAATAAGCAATGTCACAAATTCAGTGATAGTTAAAAAGCTACCTTTAAAATAATTTCCTTATCATATCTCTGCCTTCAGATGAGAAAGACCCAGACCATGTATGAATTTACGCTGCAGATCCACCACCTAGGGAAGAACAACCCCACGCACCAGTACAGCCTGGGGGTGACCTGCTGGGGGGCACCTCTGCAGAGAGGGACCTGGGAGTGCTGGGGGGCAGCAGGTTGCCCATGGGCCAGCAGTGTGCCCGTGGGGCCAAGAAGGCCAGTGGGACCCTGGGGTGCATCAGGAGGAGTGGACCAGCAGCTGGAGGGAGGTTGTCCTCCCCCTCTGCTCTGCCCTGGTGAGGCCGCATCTGGAGTGCTGTGCCCAGTGCTGGGCTCCCCAGTTCAAGAGAGACAGGGAGCTACTGGAGAGGGTCCAGCAGTGGGCTGCAAAGATGGTGAGGGGGCTGGAGCATCTCCCTTCTGAGGAAAGGCTGAGAGAGCTGGGGCTGTTTAGCCTGGAGGAGACTGCGGGGGGATCTTATCAATGTCTACAAGTATCTTAAGGGCGAGTGTGAAGAGGACGGGGCCAGGCTCTTTCCAGTGGTGCCCAGTGACAGGACAAGGGGCAACGGGCACAAACTGCAACATGGGAAGTTCCTTCTGAATATGAGGAAGAACTTCTTTGCCTTGAGGGTGGCAGAGCCCTGGCACAGGCTGCCCAGAGAGGCTGTGGAGACATTCAAACCCACCTGGATGTGACTCTGTGCAGCCTGCTCTGGGAGAGCAGGGATTGGGCTAGGTGATCTCCAGAGATCCCTTCCAACCCTGACCGTTCTGTGATTCTGTGATCCTGGTCTTGCCATGATAAGATTTAAACTGGTTTGTTAATATGCTGGGAGAAAGATATCATGCATTTCAAAGGCAGGGAAACCGTATCTGTGCCCTTTTATCCAACTTCAGGAAGAGTTCGTTGAATACATCTCAGTGTGCATTTCTGATGAATATTGGATTGTATTTCTGAATTAGAATTTCTGATTAAAAATCGTTTGAAACTGTCATTTTGGAGCTATGACAGATATGTGGCACATATAAAGTATGCCGTCTGTTCTGCATGTAGGGTAGATGAAAGACACTGTGTAATTGCTAATTGATAGTGTACTCAAATATCATGCCTGCACACTTATCTCAACTGAGAGTCTACAATACGTAACATGTTGTTAATGCACACACCTTCCGTGAAACAAGGTACAAACCCAAGGAGTCTAACACACTGACCTTGCACAGGCTGTATGCTGTGTGCGTGTAACCTTTTCACAGCAAAGTATTTACACATAAAAAAATTATGCATATGTTGTGCACTGAGGCATTGAGATATTCAGCCTTCTATATGTTATACACATTACATATATGATATCCATGCCAAGTGTTTTGGGGAAAGAATGTGCAATTGCCCATATGCTCCCCAAACAATGGGAATGTGCTTTAAGTTGTGGGACTGAGGAAGCAGCTTGATCCTCAGGGAATACTGAAGCACCATGGGATAAAGGCAACCATATCCAGGGTGCATCGCAAGAGGTCAACGGAGGTCGTTCTCCCCCTCTGCTCTGGTAAGATCCCACCTAAAGTACTGAGTTCAGCTCTGGGGTCTCCAACATGGGAAGTACATGGACCTGTTGGAGCGAGTTCAGAGAAGGGCCATGAAGATGATCAGAGGGCTGGAGCCCCTCTCCTGTGAAGACAGGCTGAGAGAGCTGGGGTGGCTCAGCCTGGAGAAGGCTTGGGGGAGACCTTAGAGCAGCTCCCAGTACCTGAAGGGGGCCCACAAGAAAGCTGGAGAGGGACTGTATACAAGGGCATGTAGGACAAGGGGGAATGGTTTTAAACTGGAAGAGGTAGATTTAGATTAAATATAAGGAAGAAATTCTTTACTGTGAGGGTGGTGAGACACTGGCCCAGGCTGCCCGGAGCAGCTGTGGGTGCCCCATCCCTGGCAGTGCTCAAGGCCAGGCTGGACGGGGCTGGGAGCAGCCTGGTCTGGTGGAAGGTGTCCCTGCCCATGGCAGGGGGTTGGAACTAGATGATCTTTAAGGTCCCTTCCAACCCAAACCGTTCTGCGATTCTGTAAGGAAGAGATGGAAAGGAGCAGGCAAACTGTGACATCACAAGCCTGGCTTATGTCTATGTGCATGCAGATAAAAGGCAGCGTTTAAATTCATGTTTTAAGATTTCCTTCCTCCCTTTCTTCCTCTGGAGGGGAGGGAAGGATTCGCTCCACTGAGGAGTGTGCAGCAACATGTCCTCGCTCTTTCACCGTTATCTTTCCACTGTACCCCCCGCACCCCATGCACCAGAGACACCATGCACCAGCATGCCATGCACCTGGTGCACCACACACACCATGCGCTCCGCGTACCCCATGCACCCCATGCACCATACACGCCACGCACCCCGCGCACACCCCCCCCACGCGCGCACGGCGCGCTCCACACGCTCAGGGCGCGCGCCGCCGAGGGCGGGGTGGAAGCGCCTCGGCGCCCGATCATTGGCCACGCGGGAGGCGGCCCCGCCTCTCCCGGGAGCGCGTGCGCACGTCCGGGGAGAGAGGCGCGGCGAGGGGGAGGGGGAGGGGGCGGGGGCGCAGGGCGGGGGCGGGCGGGTAGCGCGCGGGGTGGAAGGGGGCGGGGATTGGTTGCCATGGGAGTGACGTCAAAGTGTGTCGGGGACAGGGAGCGGAGACACGGAAAAGGTCAAACTAAAGGCGAGGAGGAGACACGGCCGACGCCGGGGCCGGGCCCGACGCCGGGGCCCGGGCCCAGCCGAGGCCGAATCGACCCGGCCGGCTTCGCGGGACCCGCCGGCCGAGGGAGGGCGGCGACCGCCAGCGGGGGGTTGTGAGCGGGCCGGGCGAGGTAGCCCCGGTGAGGGCAGCCCCGCCGGTCCCCGCGGCGGAGCCGGCCGCCCCCCGCCGCCTCCCCTCACAGGTACGGGGGAGCGGCGCCCCGCTGCGGAGGCGGGCTGGGGCGGGGGCCGGACCGCGGCCTCAGGAGGCCAACGGGGCGCGGGGGGGCCGGGGTCGTGCTGGCCACCGTGGTGCGCGGGGAGGGGGGCGGTGGGAGCGCCCTTACTGTGCCGAGGGGCGGAGGGGAGCTCTGGGCGGCGCGGCGGGGTGGGGGGCAGTTTGCAGCTCGCCGTCCCCCGGCGGTGGCGGTGAGTCTGAGGAGGGGGCTCCCCGCCCCCTGCACTTTGCGGGGTGGAACGGAGCTCTTGTGGGGAGGGAGAGGAGCTCCGCACCCGCCACCATGCTCCCCCCGCCCGCCGGGGGTCCCTGTCCCGCCCTTGGGGGCTGTGCTCCCTCCGCACCATGCTGTGACCTCGTTGACCTGGGAATAAAAAAATGTGCTGCTTCCCCCCCCCCCCCCCGCCCCCCCCGTGGGCTGTAGGACCTCTGCCCCCCGCCCTGGCCCCAGCTTTGCATAACTTGTCTCCCGGGTTGACTGTCCCTTCTTCCCTGCACTTTGCCCTTGCCCGGTGGTCTGTAGCATGAGGGAGTAAAACTTCGGGAACTGGTTTTTGTTTCCCTAGTGAGAGAGTTGGATCACAAACAAGGCAGACTGCTTAATAATATATATACATATCTCCTGTATATCCTGTTTTTTCCCCACAGCAGCACAGTGCTGAAGCGAGATTCTGTGATAGTATAGACCAAGGCCCTTTGGCGTGATTTTTTTTCTTCTTCTTTTTAAAACCCTGGAGTGAAGCTGCTGTTAGCATGTAGAGTTGGAATGCCACAGGCAGTCTGTTGTCTCTTCATGTTCGCAGAATAATTTAGAGAAGCAGCAATGACTCATTAATAGAAAGTATTAGTTGCATGAAGGCAAAACCAGATGAAGTTTCTTACTTTACTACAGACTTATCTATGACCTTGGAGCGGTCTGTCTGCATCAGCCCTCTGTTTGCTTATGAATCAGGAATAGTGGTGCTTTTCAAAAACATACTGAATAAATATAGTAATGACTGTGAAATGCTTATCTGCTGTGGTAATAACAGGTAGATAGTGATGTTATTTCTGTTATAGAAGCATAGTGGCTGTAGGCAGGACACAAGTGTTTTGCTTGCAGAATTTTTCTGTTGTGGCTACACTTTGATAGAAATCGGCATTTGCTTAAAAAGATGTTTAATAATCTATGATATTGCATGATCTGCGCTGTGGCCATCTTACACTACATATTTTTATGAAGAGTGCGCTAATATGCTTTCCAAGAGCTGCCATTCCACAGTGCAAGTAGTTTGTGGGTGTGTTTTCACTCCTGTTTGCCTAGAACAAAGATGGTGTCGTCTTCCACTGCTAAGGAAACCTTGTGAATTTCTAATGTGGCTGATTATCTGATAGTTGGTATCTCTGAGCTACATGGTGTTAGATTTGGTGTTTTCATAGGGAGCTGGAAGAGAGGTATTCTGATATACTTGATATGATGAAGAAATTAGTTCTGGTGTTGGTTTGTAACTTTACTGTGATATAATTCAGTGGAACTTGCCAGGGTTGGGGTAGTTGTGTTAACTTGATGCTATCTCAGGGTGCCTCGGTATCTGCAAGAAAATAACAAAGGGAGTGACAGTAAGTTCTTACGTGTGTGATGAAAGATAAACTGAGCAGTTCAAGTTTAGGAACAGTATTTTCCCTCTTACTTTATATAATGCCCTCTATAGAAAATCAAATGTGTTCAGGATGCCACAGGCAAAAACTTCAATACAGGAATCCTAGAACTGTGAGGGAGTTAACCTGTTGTTCACACACTGCTCTGAAGTGGTGTGCAGCCACTGCAATAACAGGTGAAAGCAGCCAAGTGCAGAGCTGGGAGCTGCTGCTGCCTTTAATACGGACCTGAGTGAGCTAAGTTTTCCCTCTTTACAATTTTGCTTTATACTAACTTGTGCAGCTGGATTACTTGTCTCTTCCCCCCTGCCCCCCCAGTCTGTTGTAGAAGGATACACCAGGAAGAAGCACTATTTGACTGATATCGTAGGGGCTTTTTGAAAGTAATTTGATCTACGGTTTCTCACTTGTGTATTCAAGTTAACATGAACCTTCCATAATCAGTTTTAACATTAAATAGGAGAGCTTTTATGTGTTGAGGAGGAGGTGAGTACCAACACAGTTGGGGTTGTTTGGGTTGGTGGTTTTTTTCTTAAAAAACCTGAAAGCTGCTTTAGTAAAATGGCAATTCATTGTTAGTTCGTAATATGTAGGTGCCCTGGAAAAGTCAAATACCTAGTTTCATAGCTACCCTTGGGCATCTTTAATTTATGCAAGCAGGGCTCACTGAGTAACTACTGTAAATCTCATTGACCTTAGTAGGTTTGCAGAGGTCATATTTTAAAAACGGATAAGTTGTGCTTGAACTATTTTGTCAGTAAGTATTAGGAACAAGTATTTGTGTACATAATTACATGCTTTTTCCAGTTCTCCATTACATCTTGTTTTCCTTTAGATTCTTGCTTATAAGTGCTACAGTAAATCTAGAGTAGTCTTGGACTTTATATTTTATCACTCATCTTAATATTGGGAAGAAATGTGGAGTTTTGAAAACAAGTTCTTTTTCAAGGTCTCAGTGTAACAGAGCAAAGTGAGGTTTTACAGACAGCTAGAAAGGCCAAGTTTTGAATCAGAGAAACTTGGCTAGCACAACTCAAATGTATACGAGTGACATCAGCATTTTCCTGAGCCATTTATGTTGTTCACTTCTGTTGGTTCCCAGCAGTGCCTTGTGACTTATGTAAGCTTGTGCTGTACATCCTGTCCTGCTGTTCTCATGCATGAAAATTCATTGGTATTATCTTACTGTAGGTTTTGAGAGCTGAATAGTTACTAGCTGCTTGTTGTCTCAAATGTCTATGTGCAAATTTCTTCTGAGCATGCTGAAGAGATCTATGCCAGGAGCATAATACTGTCCTCCTAGGAAACATCAGAGGCATCGCTTGGAGTGAGACACAGCTCATTCCCCTGCTCCTTTTGGTAATGGGAGCTGTAACCACTGTGAAGTAATGTGGCTGTGGAGATAACTGTGAGAGAGAGGCTTTACTGGACAGAAGCCTTGATCTGTGTCATACATAGATGGACCACTAATGCAGTTGTGATGACTGGTGTTAAAACAGCCATAAAAAAACCAAAGAGCTAAAGTTTCAACAGAAGCCTCAATAATACCAAGACTGGAAAGTAAAGGCTTTTATATACTATTACTGTGCACTTCTCATTACAAAGGCTTTGAGAGAAATTGCGCCTTCAGGTACTGATGCTTCAAAGTTCTTTTTGTAGTTAGCATTTAGCCATGCATAATGAAGATACTGACACTTGATGGGTGAAGTTGAAGCAAACCCTCCGTTCTAAGCTCTCAAAACCAAACATTCCTTCTATTTTTCTTGCTTGCTAAATCTAGCTGAAACTTGCCGGCATAAAATCCGGCAGTAACTCAGTGTTTGTAGTTTCATTCGAAGTTAAGTTGGGCGCCTTCTTTGAACAGTATCATTTCATTTAAAAAAAAAAAAAAAAACCCCAAACAAAAAAAACCCCACAGAAGTGTGTCTTAAATATAATAGTCTCTTTTGTTAGTGCTCTAGCAGTGTGATGGAGCCAAATTCCTGCTTGCTTGTCTTGGTGAATGCGGTTGTCCTTGTGTGGCTCCGTGGCTTGTTTTGAACGACTGGAAAGTTTCCTTATGTACACAACTGCACTACATCAGTGTTCATGACTGTACAGGAGATGTAACTGCAGTGGAACCATATACAGAAGGGGAGAAGGGTTGATGTGGAGGAGAACCACACCAGGAGAGGAGTCCTGGTGTGGCCCATGGAAGTAACAAAGATATCTTCCCTGTGACTTTCCACAAGTGATCTGTTCCATCATGCACGAAACAATTTCTCATTGTGGTGGAAAAACGAAGAATATGAGACTTGACAAGGAGACTGCTTATCTGAAAAGGAACAGGTGCAGTGCTTTGACACTTGAAAGCCAAACAAATTCCTTTAAGTGAGATGCTCTTGCAGAGTTTAAGGAAATTTATTGGCAAAACATGTAAGAGGGACTTGAATTTTCATTCTGAGTAGGGAATTGAATTATCACTATTGCTTTTATCACACAAATCTAGGAATGCACGGGCTTTTTCTAGTGCTTTTGTTATTTTTGGAGGCTATGCAAATCTGTTTCAAAACCATATGCAGGAAGACAGACAGCAATGCAGTTACATGCATTTTTTAGAAACTTGTAGAAGCTGTAAGGGTAAACACGGGTTAAAAGAAATTACTTCAAAAGCACCTGCATGTAACACATCCAGGATTCCCTTACATTGTATTTTATTGCTTGACAGATACTTACATGAATATGAAAAGTCCATGTAGGTGCTGTCATTATTCAATAGCCTTTTACTTCTGTACATGTAGGCATGTAAAATGTAGTCTGGATGCTTAGATCTGCTAAAAGATTTATAAGAAAGTTGGCTCTTGAAAGAAGTTTCCCACAGGATGCAGTGGGTGTCAGGTCTAAAGGTCAGTGGCAAAGTATTAAGTGAAGGCTC
Organism: Falco rusticolus; assembly: GCF_015220075.1. Classification (NCBI taxonomy): domain Eukaryota; kingdom Metazoa; phylum Chordata; class Aves; order Falconiformes; family Falconidae; genus Falco; species Falco rusticolus. Next base: position 1,250,331 of record NC_051189.1, on the reverse strand, counting down.
TTTTGGATTTATTTTTCCTTTTTTTTCAAACAAACCCTGCTTATGTGAAGAACCATAGAATCTTTCATTGTTACTTCCTGAATTTCCAAATGTTAATGGACATTTACAGGTTTTGTTTGTACTTCAGTGTTTTGTTGAAAACTTTCTTTTTCTTGAGGAGAGGAAAAAAACAGTGCAGTTAACGTATTCATGAACTCTTAGCATGGAAGTTCCTGGTGTAAATCAAAAAAGCCAGATGGAGTTTTAAGCTACTGTCATGTACAACTTAGGAAATGAACATTCCTGATACTAATAAAATGGCCAGATTGGAACTACATAATTAATCCCAGCA